>NC_052090.1:26537109-27137109 GCF_015852505.1 Tachyglossus aculeatus
CATTTGTTCAAACTGGGGTTGGCGTGGCCTCTGATGGGCTTTGAGGCCTAGCTTATCTCCCTCACTAACACCCGGATGGAAGGGGGCCTGGTTGCATTCATTAGTTCTGGCCCACGATAGAAAAAGGCGTCGAGCGATGTGACTCCTGCTTAAAATATCACATCCACCAATCTTGCCGAAGACCCCTCCGATCTAAGGGAGCCTCACGTGGCCATCGAGGCCTAGCCTCTCTCCTTCACTGACAAACACCCGGATGGAAGGGGGCCTGGTTGTGTTAGTTACTTTTGGCCCACGGTAGAAAAAGGCATCAGCAGTTGTGACTCTTGCCTAAAATATCATGCCCACCAAAGGCCCCTCTGAGGTTTCCGGGAGGAAACATCAACCTGCCTGCAGGCTCTTGGTAACCAGATGGACTCTTTTCCCTCAGGTGGAGGAACAGTGGCTCGGGGACTTGAGACTCAGACATGGGTGGCCCACACGCCCCTGCTATGGCCTCTGGGGAAGTAGCCTGGCCTGGTGGGTAGAGCCCGGACACAGCAGTGAGAAGGACCTGGGTTCTAATCCTACCTTCTCCAACTGTCTGCTGTGGGACTTCGGGCAAGTCGCTTAACTCCTCTGGGACTCAGGTCCCTCATCTGTAAAATGGGGCTTCAATTCCTGTTCTCCTTCTTACCTAGCATGTGAGCCCCACATGGAACGTTGTGATCGTGTCAGGGACTGTGTCCAACCCAATTTGCTTGTTTCCACCCCAGCACTTATTACAGTGCTTGGCACACAGAAAACGCTTCACAAATACCACAATTATTGTTATTAATATTGACGTGGGAGGAATGAATATGCAATTTCAGAAGTGTGTTCAGTCCAAAACACGATCCCAAAGTCAAATTGCTTCCAGAGTTGCCAACAGAAGACCAGTCCCCTGGTTATAATAATAATAATAATGGTATTTGTTAAGCACTTAATATGTGCAGAGCAGACAGAGTGGTAGTGTCTGGAAAAAAAAACAAAATGGTGATAATCAGCCATGTCGGTCCGTCCATATTCAAGTTCATGCCCATTTTCTCCTCACTTTTCCCTACTTCTCAATCCCGAATATAGGAGAGGAATGGGACAAGAAAGCTGAGACCAGGACCAGAGGGAGCGGAGCTGGACATTTATGATTAGGCAAACAGGACACAGTGCTTAGTTTGGTTGCTTCAATCCCTGTTGTATCTATCCACAGTGCTCTGCACACAGTAAGCGTTCAATAAATGTGACTGAAGGAATGAAATCCATCAGTCATATTTATTTAGTGCTTTGTTTACAGGGTACTGTACTAAATGCCTGGGAGAAGACAATAGAACAGTTGGTAGGCCCTCTCCCTGCCCATAAAGAACCTACAGTCTAGAGAGGGAGAGAGACATTAATATAAAGAAATCAGTAAATTACAGATAAGTACATAAGTGCTGTGGGGCTGAGGGAGGCGTGAATAAAGGGTCCAAATCCAAGTGCAAGGGCAACACAGAAGGGAGAGGGAGAAGAGGAAATGAGGACTTGGGAAAGACTGGAAAGTAGTGAGAGAAAGGATCCAGCCGTTCCAGAGAGAAATGGTTCTTTTTCAAAGTGGATATTGTTAGAAAATGCATCACTAAGATGAGGGGGGGAAAGAGAGGTGATGTTGAGTGGGGGTCTCTGATGGAAATTTCTCAAGCCCCCTGAAAAGTGTGCGCCTAGGACAGTGCCCTGTATGTACTTTGCACTCTTGACTGTGTTCTCCATGTAGTTTGCCCCCCAGGACAGTGCTCTGTATGTACCGTGCCCCCATCACAGTGCTCTGATGATGATGATGATGATGGCATTTATTAAGCGCTTACTATGTGCGATGCACTGTTCTAAGCGCTGGGGAGGTTACAAGGTGATCAGATTGTCCCACGGGGGGCTCACAGTCTTAATCCCCATTTTACAGATGAGAGAACTGAGGCCCAGAGAAGTTAAGTGACTTGCCCAAAGTCACACAGCTGACTCTTGGCGGAGCCAGGATTTGAACCCATGACCTCTGACTCCAAAGCCCGCGCTCTTACCACTGAGCTACGCTGCTTCTCTTGCTCTGCACACAGTGTGCTCCCATTACAGTGCCTGGCGAATACTGTACACACAGGACAGCGTCCTTCAGACAGCGCATGCCCAGTACAGAGCTCTGCCCATAGTACAGACCCTAAAGCCTAGGAAAGCAGCATGGCTCAGTGGAAAGAGCACGGGCTTTGGAGTCAGAGGTCATGGGTTCAAACCCCAGCTCTGCCAATTGTCAGCTGTGTGGCTTAGGGCAAGTCACTTAACGTCTCTGTGCCTCAGTGACCCCATCTGTAAAATGGGGATTAAGACTGTGAGCCCCCCGAGGGACAACCTGACCACCTTGTAACCTCCCCAGTGCTTAGAACAGTGCTTTGCACATAGTAAGTGCTTAATAAATGCCATTATTATTATTATTATTATTAGAGCACTTTGCCCAAAGTAGGCATCCATTATACTGCTCTGCACACAGTAGGTACCCAATATGTTCCTTCCCCACAGAAGACTCTCAGTCCAGCACCATCCCCCCCAGCAGGAGCTCAGTACAGTGGTGGGCACTCATTAGGTGCCCAACATGGTATTTTGCCCACCATGAGTGCCCAGCCAATGTTCCTGTCACTGATGTCTTCTCTAGATGGTGAGCTTGTTATGGGCACGGAATGTACCCACCAGCTCTGTTGACTGTACTTTCCCAAGCGCTTAGTATAGTGCTCTGCACACAGTAAGTACTCAATAAATGCCACCGATTGATTATTATTATTGTTATTCTTATTAATAGTAATAAAAATAATAGTGGTATTTTTAAGCACTTACTATAGTAATAATAATAATTGTGTTATTTGTTAGGTGCTTACTGGGTGCCGGGCATTGTACTAAGCGCTGGGGTGGATACAAGCCAATTGGTTGGACATAGCCCCTGTCCCACATGGGGCTCACAGTCTCATTCCACATTTTACAGATGAGGTAACTGAGGCCCAGAGAAGTGAAGTGACTTGTCCAACGTCACACAGCAGGTGGAGCCGGGATTAGAACCAAGTTCCTTCTGACTCCCGGGCTCCTGGTCTACCCATTAGACCACAGATTGATTGATTGATCGGTGACAGAAGTACAATTCAGTTTTTTCCAGATTGGCAGGAGTCCCTCTCACCTGAGAGACAGGATCTGCCCACACTGGAGCCACCTGTGGCAGAGTGGGCAGGACAAGGCAGGTGTACCAGGGCATGCCAGGGGACAGCCAGTGGAGTAGGACGTGGCTTTTAATCAGTCTGTTGTACTTACCGAGTGCTTACTACATGCAGAGTGCTGTGCTAAACGCTTGGGAGAGAACCGTATAACAGACACATTCCCTGCCCACAATGAGCTGACAGTCTAGAGAGGGAGACAGACATTAATATAAATCAGTAAATTACAAATATGGACATAAGTGGCGTGGGGCTGGCGGGGGGAATGAACGAAGGGAGATGAGGATAGGTGGGGCTGAGTCAGGGAAGGCCTCTTGGAGGAGATGGGCCTTCAGTAAGACTTCGAAAATGGGGAGAGGCATTGTCTGTCGGATTTGAGGAGGGAGGGCATTCCAGGCCAGAGGCAGGATGTGAGTGAGGTCTCTTCTGTCGGGGAAGTCTTGCACGTGCTGATGGGAAGCGGGCGGTGGTTCCCCTCCTTCAGCGGGTGAAGTGTACCCACCAGGCAGATGGCATGGGGCACGGGCAGAGGCCCAGGGAAAGCCCTGAGATGTGGTGGAAAGTTGGCGCCCTGGGTTGGGACTGGCTCTTAGAGGGGCACGCAGGCAGGGTGAGCAGCTTCCAGCCAGTCAGTCAGTCCATTGCATTTATGGAGCGCTTACTGTGTGCAGAGCACTGTACTAATTGCTTGGGAGAGTACAATACAACAATAAACAGATACATTCCCTGCCCACAATGAACTTACAGTCTGTAGGGGAAGACAGATGTTAATATAAATTGTAAAATGACAGATATGGACATAAATGCAGTGGGATTGGAGGTGGGAGGGGGGTCTCAAACGTTGTTGTGAGGCCATCCTTGGGTCAGAAGAGGAGGAGGAGGAGGAGAGTAGGCCCACCCCCAGACCTTCCCCCATTGCGGAGGAAAGGAGGACGGGGCCAGCCGGGAGTTTCCCTGGAACGGAGGGCGGAGAAATCCAGGCCCTTGCGCTCCTGCCCGTGGGAGGCAGCGCTCTGTGTCCTGAGGATTTGACAGCCGGGAAGTCGGAGCGGGTGGGAAGATGAGAATTCCAAATGGGACAAAATTGGACTCCCCTAGCGGCTTCCCGCTCTCGGCCGCCGGAGGAGGGGTCCGAGCGTTCCCGGAGTTGGCCCGGTCATGTGAGCAAGAACGCCTCTGGCAGCCTGCTTCATCCACTTTGAAATTCTACCTTCAGAAATCCGTTTTCCCCTTCGAAGATGTGGCCCGAGGGTGGTGACCCTCTGATCCAACCCGCACAGACCTGCGGAAACGCTACCGAGTGTCGACGGCCCACGAACTGGGTTTCATTCTTTTTCCCTGCGTCTTCAGGCGCTGTACATATTCCGCACACACGTTCACACCCAGACCCAGACACACACATGCACCGTGAGCCCGTTAAACTCGAAAGATCTGTTCCGAATGTCCAGC
The DNA here is from genome assembly GCF_015852505.1 of Tachyglossus aculeatus. Lineage (NCBI taxonomy): Eukaryota > Metazoa > Chordata > Mammalia > Monotremata > Tachyglossidae > Tachyglossus > Tachyglossus aculeatus. Next base: position 26,541,789 of record NC_052090.1, read on the forward strand.
GGGAACCTGGAAATCGTAATAATTTGTAGTATCGATTGCGTGAAGCTGTGCAGCTGGAGCCCCCGGTGAACAGGCAGGAATAGACATTTTATTGATTAAGTTTTTACAGTCATATCTCCCAGACTCCTGCTGCAACATAATTTTCGCTTCCCGGCTTTGTGCGGCTGCATCCTGAAACCCGGACTCTCCCCTCTCCACATTTCCCGGCTCGAGGAGAGAGCACGGGACCGGATCTCAAAGCCGGGCCGTGGCGGAGGCTCCTAATTTCCTCAGACCTGTGTCCCTCTTGAGATGGCCAAGGCCTTCCACAAAGGATGGTGGGAAAGCTCCGCCTGGGGTGCAGTGCTCGGCCGTGTCAGGATGGTAACTATATGGGCAAGGATTGATCTTCTGCTCCCATCTCCTCATGCTTGTTGGCCAACTGCTCATTTTGAGTCCCTACTATCCGGTGGTTTGAAATCCCTCGTCGGAGCCCTTGGCGCTCGGGTAGAAACAGGGCCTGCTTGCCGTCCGCCGCACACGATGCTTGACTTCATTGTGGGATCTATTTGCGTCTTACTCGAAGCGAAGGCGGAGGAAGAAAACTGTGGCGGGTGTAGCCTGTAATTTGGTCTCTAGGGAAAGAGTGCATTCCTCGGCGGAGAAACTTTCGCCCACTGTGGTTTGTTTGGAAGTATGGAAGAGTGCGGGGGCCTTGGACAATTAATCTCTACATCTGCATTGCCATCAGCAAGATTTTGTACATAGAGGAAGTGCCCGTTTCTCTTTTTTGAGCTAAAAGGTACAAGGAAAGCTGCACCAAAGACAAAAATTTGTTGTGGGATTTATATAAGCTATATATATCTGTATAAATATATATATTTTGTGCCCATATATATATATATATATATATATATATATATAGGCATAAAATAGCATATTATTTGAATAAAGAGAGAGGAAACCACTTCCATATTTTTTACCAAGAGAACTCTATGGATATACATACCAGAACGACTAAAGAAGATTGAAGATAGGATGTCCTGGAGAAAATATGTCCATAGAGTTGTTATGAATCGGAAATGGCTCAATGGCATTTAATGATGACGATGATGATAGTTTCACAATTTATCAAAATGTACAGTAATGGATATTGAGAATGGGGTTTGTATATATATATATATATGTATATATATACATATACATATATATATACATATATATATACATACACACAGATACAAACACCATTTATCTATATGTATGTATGTATATATATATATGTATACACACTCACACACACACACATATATTTTATTTGGGAATAAAATGAAATTTATCTCTAGTGTGTATCCTGATATTCAGGTGAGGCTTCTGATTTTTCCAATTTTTAGTACCTGAATGAGTTTCAAAGAGTCAGGTGTGAGGTGATTTTTTTTTAAAACCTTACAGAAAGCCCCCACTCACACACACACCCCCGAACTACACTTCACCACGTGGGCTTGTTCAGAGAAGAAAACTCAGTGCAGTTGGGGTGATGTAGAATTTGGAAAAGAGCGGTGGAGAAGGGTTTTTTTTGTCGGCGGGTTCCCCGTTCTCCCCTGCAGCGGGGTGGGGGAATGGGGCCGGAACCCACATCGCCGCCGTTAGCGGCACCAAAAGCTGCAATTTGGCCACTTTCAATCCCACTGGGAACGGGAAGGAGTGGAGCGAATCCATCCGCCGCAGCAACAGGTAGGAGCCTCTCTGGTTTGTGTCGGCGTGCAGTCGCCCTTTGAGATTTTCTTTTCCAACACGTGTAGGGCCGGCGTCGGCGAGAATCGGGGGTAGAGGGGTGGAGAGGGGAGGAGGGGGCTGGTTCTGCGGGTAACTGAAAAGAAATTTCCCCATAATTGGAAAATTATTGGAAGCAGGTGTGGTACCCAACTTACGATCCCTTTGATTCAAAATGCAAATGTGAGTTACCTTTCCCCTGTGGATTTAATGAGCGTGTGAAACAGCTGTGGCCTTGTTCCCGTTAATAAGATGAAGAGCTGACCAGGTCTGCCTTTTCCCGATTTCAACCACTTGGCTGGCCCTATCGAGTTTTTCAACTCAACAAGCCCGGCCGGGTTTTCAAAATGTTTTGGGGCTGGGGCTATTGAAAACATGTCTTTTGTTCTTTTTAAGATGCTTTGATTTTCCTTCCCCGAAGACCTAATTTAACACATAAAGAAATTTTTATTGCCGCTTTAACATGCGTGTTACATATGTATGGAAATGTCTGTGGCAGGCTGAGCTATCTGGTCCGGATGGATCTGGCGTGGTAATGGGTTTCAGATTTTCCCGGGTCTTGTGGCTACACAGCTGCGTGGATGTCGTTGACTGGTGGGGGTTGGGGGGGTGGAGGTGGGAAGGAAATGGGCTCAGAAGGGGGGTGGGGAGGGTCTCTCTGTGAAGGCAACGGTTTGGGAATAAAACAACTCTTTCTTCTCTCTGAAACTTCAAAAGAGGTGACCGTGAGGGGGAGAGAAGGCAGCTTTGTGAACGCACCTTGTAGGATGGTAGTCATAAAAATGACATGGATTTGACCCTCACTGGGCACTCAGCACTGAGCTCGGTGATCAGTGCTGGGTTAGACCCAAGATGATCAGCTCAAACTCGGAGCCTGTCCCACAGGAGGCTCAGAGTCTCAGGGCTAGGGGAGTGGGGTAAGCGGGAATCTTATCCCCATTTCACAGAGGAGCAAACTGGGGCCCAGAGAAGTTAAGTGATTCAACCGAGGTCACGTAGCAGGGCAGGGGTGGAATCAGGATTAGAACCCGGGTTTTCTGACTCCCAGCCCCAGGGCCTTTTTCTCTAGGCCTTTTAGATCGTGAGCCCCTACTTGGGAAAGGGACTGTGTCCAATTCCCACCTGTATTCTCTCCCAGCAAATAGGAAGTCTTCTTCCTATTTGCTGGGAGAGAATTGTAGTATTTGTGAAGCCCTTATTATGTGCCAGACACTCTACTATGTGGGGCTCCCAGTCTTAATCCCCATTTTCCAGATGAGGTAACTGAGGCACAAAGAGGAGAAGTGACTTTTCCCAGGTCACACAGCAGACAAGTGGTGGAGCCAGGATCAGAACCCAGCTCCTCCTGAGTCCCAGGCCCAGGTTGTATCTGCTAGGCCATGCTGCTTCTCTAAGCTTCACAGTGCTCTCTGCAGATGGTAAATGCTTAACATAAGGCCTCAGTTCCCTCATCTGTTAAATGGGGATCAATAATAATGATGGTATTTGTTAAGCGCTTAGTATATGCCAAGCACTGTTCTAAGCGCTGAGGTAGATACCAGGTCATTAGGTTGTCCCACTTGGGGCTCACAGTCTTAATTCCCATTTTCCAGATGAAGGAACTGAGGCCCAGAGAAGTTAAGTGACCAGCCCAAGGTCACACGGCTGACAGGTGGCAGAGTTGGGATTAGAACCCATGACATCTGATTCCCAAGCCCATACTCTTTCACTGTGAGCCCCATGTGGAACAGGGACCGTGTCCAACCTGATTAACTTGTATCTTCCCCAGCATTTAGAACAGTGCTTGGCACATAGTATGGCTTAACAAGTACCATCATTAATATTATTATTATTATATACCACCACTGTAAGCAGGCAGCCCCTCTTCCCCAGTCCTAGAAAGGACTCTCCTTCCCCGGGATCAGGATACACAAGTTCTTCACAACGGCTCTCCGGACGGAAGCCAAACCAATCCGGGCCGAAGCCGGTGACCCCCGGGGCTAGGGAGGCCGGGCCGGCATCGGGGCTGAGCTGAGTGGATCTCTTTGGAGGACTCCCTCGGTATCGATCCCCAGGGAAGTCCAAGCCCAGTAGTTAGAAAGATAAAGTAAGCCGGGTCAGATCATCAAAGCATTTAAATAGCAAAAACAGCAGCTGCCACTGCAGACGGCGGAAATAAATCCATAATACAAATTGCTTTAGCAAAGAGTGGATGAGCCACTGATCTTCCTATTGAACTTTGATACCGCTCAGTGACCGCGTCGGGAGAAGAGGCTCCAAGATCAATATTGAGTGAGATGTAGCCGGCATTCGTTTTGAACATGAAAGAATTACAAGTGTGGGAGCCGAGAGATCTCGGAGAGACGTCGTCGAGGGTGGGGTGTGTTTGGGTGGGTGGTGGGGGGAGAACTGTTTAACCGCCACCCCCACGCCTGCTGATGGGCCTGGGTTCCTCTCCCCTCTGTCCCACCCCATCACCCCCTTGTGAGCGCAGGTCGGAGGCCCAGGGCGTGGAGGAAGTTGGCGGTGACGTCCATAAAATCCCGGCCCATTTGTAATAATAATGATGGTATTTGTTAAGCGCTTACTACGTGCAAATCACTGTTCTAAGCGCTGGGGAGGTTACATGGTGATCAGGTTGTCCCACGGGGGGCTCACAGTCTTAATCCCCATTTTCCAGATGCGGTCACTGAGGCCCAGAGAAGTTAAGTGACTTGCCCAAAGTCACACAGCTGACAGTTGGCAGAGCCGGGATTCGAACCCATGACCTCTGACTCCAAAGCCCATGCTCTTTCCACTAAGCCACGCTGCTCCTCCTACGTTTGTAGGGTGACGGCAACCGCCTGTGACCTGCTCGTCTTCTTCACAAGTGCTTAAATACCATAATTATTATTGTTACTTCCTCTCCCCGAGCAGAAGCTGCCATCATCTCTGCATCTGTCCTAATGATGATGATAATAATTATGGTTCGTGTTAAGCGCTTACTACGTGCCAAGCACTGTTCTAAGTGCTAGAGTCGATGCATGGTAATCAAGGCGGACACAGTCCCTGTCCCATATGGGTCTCACAGTCTTAATCCCCATTTTACAGATGAGGGAACTGAGGCACAGTTATCATCATCATAATTATCACCTTCTCCCGACCGTGCGGTCAAAGGACACGATTCCATTTTCTGGAAGTTTTTCTGGTTTCCTGAGAAATCACAACGAATTAGAAAAACTTGAAGGAATGCAGTCAGAACCTCCCAAATAGGAAGATTTCTAGCTTTGGGAGAGGTTTCTTTCTCCGCTTGACTGAAACGAAGGAGTTATTTGCCTCTGTAGGGGGCTCTGATTCGGTGGCCTAAATTGCTGATAACAGCAGATTGAATGGTAAAATTGCAAAACAGTCATCTCAGTCGTTCAGAAAAGGTCATCTCCATTGCATTGGAGGAGTGGGACGGGGGTGATGACTCTGAGATGCTTGCAGCTATAGATTTGTATACAGCTGTGGGAAAAATTAATTAGAATTATATTTCACTTATCACTGCCAGACGGGTAATAAAGGAAAGAACACCGCCCACTAGACAATCAAGCCTAAATGCTAAATGGAAATCATCGGCCTCTTTAGCCTAACTTCCCATCCGGCGTCTCATCTCAAAGACCAGACCTTCTCTTAAGGATTTAATTAGCAACCGAAAATGGTGCACCGTCTTATGGATTCAGAGTCACAGAAAGGGGAGCAAAATCATAATTTTTCTCATTTTCTTCTGGAGAGGAAGTGTTCTGTAGGGTGGGAATGATGGTGGGAGACAGAGCCAGCTGATGGGAATTTTGGGGGGCGGGGGTCAAGGATCATTTCATTGTCAGTGGGGACCCAGATGGAGAGCGAAGATTAAGGCTTCGATCAAATCCATATAGCTCGTTGTGGGCAGGAAATGTTTCTGTTTGTGGTTGTAATGTACTCTCCCAAGTGCATAGTACAGTGCTTTGCACACAAAAGAGCTCAATAAATGTGATTGAATGAATGAAAAGCAGAGACCCTGCTAGCAGTCAGAACACACACCGGGTTGGGCAGCGGCGGTGTTTTTTAGGTCTGGGTTCTAGTCTCGGCTCCGCCACGTGTCCGCTGTATGACCTTGGGCAAGTCACTTCACTTCTCTAGGTCTCAGTTCCCTCATCTGTAAAACAAGGGTTAAGAGTGGGAGCCCCAGGTGAGACAGGGACTGTCTTCAACCTGATTAACTTGGTTCTACTTCAGTGCTTAGAACGGTGCTTGGCACATAGTAAGCGCTTGACAAGTAATAATAATAATAATAATAATAATAATGGCATTTGTTAAGCGCTTACTATGTGCCAAGCACCGTTCTGAGTGCTGGGGAGGATACAAGGTGATCAGATTGTCCCATTTGGGGCTCACAGTCCGAATCCCCATTTTACAGATAAGTTCACTGAGGCACAGGGAAGCTAAGTGACTTGCCCAAGGTCACACAGCTGACAGTTGGCAGAGCTGGGATTTGAACCCAGGACCTCTGACTCCAAAGCCCGGGCTCTTTCCACTGAGCCACACTGCTTCTCAAGTACCATAATGATTATCACTATTAGTACCCACTGAGTGGTGAGCCGAGTTTAGTGCTCAGAAACCCAGGAAGCAACCCAGACTGGAAAAAGATGTTCGGCAAATTTTCACCCCCAAAGCTCGGGACGTAAAGAAACCCTGCGTCTGGTTAGCAGGAGCTTCTGGGACCACCACACTTCCAGTGGACCAGACTGTCTCATTTCGTTCCTAGTGATAAGATTAGGTCTGGAGAATTTTCCCCCCCTCCCGCCCCCAAAGTTTGGCCCATTTCCAGGAATTTCATGTCGAAGGCAGCTCTCCTCATGGTGTAGCCATGACACATGTTTGAGATTACTCAAATTGTACTCACTCCTAATTAACAGCAGAGAACGAATCCAAACTGTTACGGAGCGAGCTGACAAAGAAATAGTTTGTGTGTACTCAAGACACACTTTCTGAACCAAAACACATGCCCTATTGTACCGATTCTAACGATGTGTTTTTGGGTGTATGTGTTAGTGTATGTGTGTGTGTTTTAAGTTTTAAACTGGTATTGATTTCTAGACGCCTTTTTTTTTTTTGCAAGTAAGTTGAACGGATGCAGGAGCTCTGGAGGAGAGTGGGGAATGAAGACCCAAGGCCGTTTTGGGAACAAGCACGCCAGTGAGCCTGTCTCCCCCTCTAACAATCAATCAGTGGCATTTATTGAGCACTTACTATGTGCAGAGCACTGTACTAAGTGCTCGGGAGAGTACAGTATAGCACAATTGAGAGACGCATACCCTGTCCACAAGGAGTTTGTGATTTAGGGGGAGAAAGCACTGTACTGAACTCTCTGGACTGGAAGCTCCTTGTAGGCAAGCATCACATCCGCTGACTCGATTGTACTTTACTCACCCAAGCGCTTAGTACAGTGCTTTGCACACAGTAAGCACTTGATAAGGACTTGGGAGCAGCCTTACCTAGAACAAAGAGCATGGATCTTGGAGTCAAAGGGTCTGGGTTCCAATCCTGGTTCATTCATTCATTCATTCAATCATATTTATTGAGTGCTTGCTGTGTGCAGAGCACTGTACTAAGTGCTTGGAAAGTACAATTCAGCAACAAATAGAGACAGCCCCTACCCATACTGGGCTCATAGCCTAGAAGAGGGGAGACAGGCATCAAAACAAGTAAACGGCATCAATATAAATACATAGAATTATAGGTATATACACATTATTAATATAAATAAATAGAATTATAAGTATGAACAAGTGCTGTGGGGGGGGGAGGGGGGCAGAGCAAAAGGAGCAAGTCAGGATGAGTTCTGCTGTGTGACCTTGGGCAAGTCACTTTACTTCTCTATGCCTCAATTTTAAAATGAGGATCCAGTGCCTTTTCTCCTTCCTACTTAAACTGTGAGTCCCATGTGGGACAGAGACTGTGTCTGATCTGATCGATTTGTATCTACTCCCAGCACTTAGAACAGGGCTTGACACAAAGCAAGAGTAACAAATACCATAAAAAAAGAAAAATGTCACTGATTGGTTGATTGATTGATGAGTGTGTTTTGGAGGAGGCCTGTAGTTTTGGAGAGAGGGTCCTCCGTTATCCTGCTTGGAATGATTAGCTCACCCCCTCCCCACTTCTCCCATTCTCAGTGGAGCAGCCACAGAACTGTTCCACAACCTGAAATTGAAATCTGCAGAAAAGAAAATTCAAGCATTGGAACTGGAGATACCTGGAGGAAGAGGGGGGGAGAAAAGGGAGGAGGAGGAGGAGAAGAAGAGGAGGAGAAGAATGTGGGGGAGAAGGAGGAAGAGGAGTAGGCAGGGCAGGGATTGTCACATAGAACAGGGCTTAACAAATTGCTGTAGCCAAGACTTTTCCAGGATTTGTAGCAATTGCAAAGGAGCCAAGACTCCTCTTAGCCTCTGACACTCTACTTATCGCCATGGGGTGGATTTAGGGCGTGGACGGGAACTCAAAAATGTGACAAGTAGGTAATTATTAGGTTTCAGTATTTATTTTAACTTGGGGTGAAGATTAGATGGGCACTTTTCAAAACTGTCCAATTGTCTTTCATAATAATCATAATCATTGGGATATTTGCTAAACATTTACCATGTGCCAAGCACCATACAAAATGCTGGGGTAAGATACAATGCAGTCTTCCCCTTCTAGACTGTGAGCCCGCTGTTGGGTAGGGACCATCTCTATATGTTGCCGACTTGTACTCCCCAAGCGCTTAGTACTGTACTCTGCACACAGTAAGCACTCAATAAATATGATTGAATGAATGAATGTAGCTCATGTGGCACATAGTAATAATAATGATCATGAATAATTGTGTTTGTAAAGCACTTACTATGTGCCAAGCACCGTACTAAGCATTTGGGAGAGTTCAACAGAGGGAGTAAATACCTTTACCCCCAAGGAGTTTGCAGTCTTTAGGGTGCAGAGTACTGTACTAAGCACTTGAGACAGTTCAATAGAGTTAGTAGACCTGATCCTTACCTCAAGGAGCTAAAAGTTTACTGTGTGTAGAGTCCTGTACTAAGCACTTGGGAGAGTATACTAGAATTAGTAGACACAGTCCCTTCTCTGTCTGCTTGTCTTCCTCCTCCTCTCCCTTATTCTTCTTCTCCTCATCCTCCTCCTCTCCACCTCCTCCTCCTCTTCCTATTCTTCCTCCTTTTCCTCCTCCTCCTCCTCTCCACCTCCTCCTCCTCTTCCTATTCTTCCTCCTCTTCCTCCTCCTCTCCCAGGTATTTCCAGTTTCCACGCTTGAATTTTCCTTTCTGCAGATTTCAATTTTGGGTCACGGAATGGGTCTGTGGTTGCTCCAGGTTTTCCCAGACCCCAGTTTCATATTTTCTCGTCAATCTCCACCTATGAGCCAACCAAGTGACGAAATCTTAGCTTCCAGAGCTTGCTAATGGGTTTTTGTTTTTTTCAGGAGTTCCCATGTCAGGGGGGTCATTTCCTGAGGAGGCCAAATCCTTAGTTGAAAAAGGAATGAGAACATCTTCCCTCACTCCCATGCTCTGACCATCACACACACACACACACAAACACGTGCACATATATGCACACACACACTCCTGCACACACCTGTTTATTCATTCATTCAGTCAGTCATATTTATTGAGCGCTTACTGTGTGCAGAGCACTGTACTAAGCGCTTGGGAAGTACAAGTCAGCAACATATATAGACGGTCCCTACCCAACAACAGGCTCACAGTCTAGAAGGGGGAGACAGACAACAAAACAAAACATGTGGACAGGTGTCAAGTCATCAGAACAAATAGAATTAAAGCTAAATGCACATCATTAACAGAATAAATAGAATAGTAAATATGTACAAGTAAAATAAATAGAGTGATAAATCTGTACAAACATATAAACAGGTGCTGTGGGGAGGGGAATGAGGTAGGGAGGGGGGATGGGAATGGGGAAAGGGGAGGAAGGCTCAGCCTAGGCAGCCGGTGAAAAATTTGAGGGATGAAGACCAGTCTAGAGAATGTGACAGTTTTCCATGACTCATGAGTGTCCTTGCCAGTCAAGAAAGACAAATGGAGACGGTCACCATTTTGCTATTTGCAGACCTAATTAAGTCACATCTCTCCATCCTTTGGGGTTCAGAGATGAAACTGGAAAAGCGGTGAGTTTTTCCCGTGTGCATGCGTGTGGCCGATCGGACCGAGGCGTGACCGACATTCCACGGTATATGCATGGAGAGGCCGCCCTCCTCGTCACTTTCCCCACCCCCGGGCCCCTGGCTCTTCTGTCTGTATCTCCTCCTTGGGACAGCGATCTTTCCGAAGCCTCTGGTGTACATCAGCTAGCCCTTTTCTGCTCGCTGTGTACCAGGTTGGTCTGTCTGCTGTGGCCAACTTCCCAGCCCTCTGGGAACTTTTGCTTCGCGGGGTCTTTCGCGAGCTTCTTCTACCCCACTGTCAGCTCAGTGTAACACAGCTGTTTGGGCATCGAGGAAACTGAGGCATGGGGAAGTTAAGTGACTTGCCTGAGGTCACACAGCAGGCAAGTGGGGGAGGCAAGATTAGAAGTCTGGCTCTCAGGCCCGTGCTTTTATCCACTAGGCCACACAGGGTCCCTTCTTCCTTGGAGAGTTCCCGGCAGGCTGGGACGATTTGGGCTTCTTGGCTGTTCTCCTATGACTGCTTTAGAGAGCAAAGTCCAGAGCAGAGGAGGTGACCTAGTGACTTAGAATGGACCGGTGGAGGGAAGGGGGTTAGTAATAATCCTGATGATGGTAATAATGGCATTTATTGAGCGCTTACTATGTGTCTGGCACTGTACTGGGGTGGATACTATACTGTTTATTTTATTTTGTTAGTATGTTTTGGTTTTGTTCTCTGTCTCCTCCTTTTTAGACTGTGATCCCACTGTTGGGTAGGGACTGTCTCTATATGTTGCCAACTTGTACTTCCCAAGCGCTTAGTACAGTGCTCTGCACACAGTAAGCACTCAATAAATACGATTGATTGATTGATTGATTGATTGATACAAGCAAATCGGATTGGACACAGTCCCTGTCCCACTTGAGGCTCACAGTCTCAATCCCCATTTTACAAATGAGGTCACTGAGGCCCAGAGAAGTGAAGTGACTTGCCCAGGGTCCCACAGCAGACAGGTGGCAGAGCTGGGATCAGAACCCACCACCTTCTGACTTCCAATCCTGTTCTCCATCCACTAGGCCATGCTGCCATTTCTCAACAGGCAGGCACTTGAGCCCTTCTTGAACTCTAGAAATGAAAGACAACACCGCTCCTCTCCTACAAAATGACCATTCCCCAATCTCTCCTTTCTCAGGGATTGAGAAGAGAAGGAAATGGTCTGCAAACCACTGGAGGAATAAGGGCTTTGGTTGGGTCACACGTCGGACGTAGAGAGGAATGGGGATTTCTTTTTCCCAGTGAACAATGCATCTTCTCCAGAACATTTCAGAGCAGTAAAAGGGGCTGCCATCTTGCCACCTGGGGTGGCCTAGTGGAAAGAGCCCGGGTATGGGAGTCAGAGGACCTGGGTTCTAATCCCGCTCCGCCACTTATCAGCTGTGTGACTTTGGGCAAGTCACAACTTCTCTGTGCCTCAGTTCCCTCATCTGGAAAATGGGGATTAAGTCTGTAAGCCCCATGTGGGACAACTTGATTACCCTGTATCTACCCCAGCACTTAGAACGGTGCTTTGCACATAGTAAGCACTTAATAAATACCATCATTATTATTATTATTATTATTATTTGTCAGCTGTGTGACCTTGGGCAAATCACTTAACTTCTCTGGGCCTCAGTTCCCTCATCTGTAAAATGGGGATGAAGACTGTGAGCCTCATGTGGGACAATCTGATTACCTTGTATCTACCCCAGCACTGAGAACATTGGCACATAGTAAGCACTTAACAAATACCAACATTATTATTATTATTATTGTTTGCTGTGTGACCTTGGGTAAGTCACGTCACTTCTCTGGACCTCGGCCCCTCATCTGTAAAATGGGGATTGAGACTGTGAGTCCCATGTGGGACAGGGACTGTGTCCAACCCGATAAGCTTGTATCCACCCCCGCAATTCGTACAGTGCCTGGTACATAGTAAGTGCTTAACAAATCCCATTATTATTATTATTATTATTAAGATTTTCCTTAACATGGCATATGTGTGAACTCCTTGACAACAGCCACCACTGCCATGGTCTATGAGAGGTCAGGCAATGACCACTTAGAGATTCCCTCCACACAGACATCCCCTCCCCTGGTCCCCTCCCACGTAGAGCTCACAGTCTTAGTCCCCATTTTACAGATGAGGAAGCTGAGGCACAGAGAAGCAAAGTGACTTGCCTGAGGTCACACAGCCAACAAGCGGCAGAGGCAGAATTGGAACCCAGGTCCTCGGACTGCCAGGCCAGGGCTCCATTCAGGAGGCCAAGCTGCGTCTCGAAAGCCTAGAAAAGTCGAGGCAAATAGACACAGAATAGATGCCGGGGTCAACGGGAGGGTCTGAGGTTCTCCTGGGGGCAGAGGAAGGTTAAAGTTTCAGCCCTTTGAATGAGAGGACCTTGACAAACGTAGAGGTAAGGCCTGTAGGAAGACTTTGGTGAATGGAGAAAATTCAAGTTTCCCTTAAATTGATGAGTTTACCTTATTAGACATTTGTGCGATCAGCAGTGTTCAAGAAGCGTTATTCATGGAGAGGGGAGCGTCAGGGGTGTTGGTTGGTCGGTGCTGCATCACTGGGGGAGAATCAGGGGACATTGGGGAGGGAAACAGCATGGTTTAGTGGAAAGAGGACAGGCCTGGAAGCCAAAGGACCAGGGTTCTCATCCTACCTCCACCACTGGTCTGCTGTGACATTGGACAAATCTTCTCCGTGCCTCAGTTTCCTCATCTCTAAAATGGGGACGAACTCCTCCTACTTAAACCACGAGCCCCACACGGAACGGGCTCTGTGTCCAACCTGCTCAGCTCTCGCTACAGTGCTTGGCACAGAGCAAGCACGTAATAAATACCACTAAAACAAATTGGGGGGACAGAGCCAGTAGAATCCAAAGCCGCAGTCGGGCGCTAATGAACAGGCTTCTCTGGGAAGCGGAATGGTTCTTCTTCAGCAAAACAATCCAGCTTTTCATCGGCGAAATGAGACAACGGCTGAGCAAGAGGTCTGCTGGAAAAAACTGGAAAAAAGCTTTCCTCCGGAGGAAAGGCAAGAGCGAAAATGAAAAGCAGAAGAGGCATAAAGGTGTCCAGCCTGGCTCCATCCCATTCATCACTTCACCTGTGGTTTGTCAGCGGGATTGTTCTGAGGAGCTGATGCTTTTCACAGGCCTGGATTTTGGGGGATTTTTTGTTGTTTTTTTAATAAGACGTGCTCAGCGCTTACTATGTGCTGGGCCCTACGGGTAGATACAAACTCATCAGCTTGGACCCAGTCCCTGTCCCACATGGGGCTCACAATCATCATCATCATCATCAATCGTATTTATTGAGCACTTACTGTGTGCAGAGCACTGTACTAAGCTCTTGGGAAGTACCAGTTGGCAACATATAGAGACAGTCCCTACCCAACAGTGGGCTCACAGTCTTAATCCCCATTTTACAGAGGAGGGAACCGAGGCCCAGAGAAGTGAAGTGACTCGACCAAGATCACCCAGCCAGAAAAGTGGCAGAGCCGGGAAGAGAACCCAGCTCCTTCTGACTCCCAAGTCCGGGCTCTTTCCTCTAGTCCGGGCTGTTTGATCCGTCGTGATTTTGCCGTGATTCCCGGCGGGTAGGAGGGGTAATCAGATGGATGCTCGAAGAGCACAGTGCAGGGTGACCAGTGTCCGTGGGGGACTGTCCTCTGGAAGAAAGATCCTCTGGACTCTGGGCAGCCCGGCGAGGCGGCCTTAACTCTCCCAAGGGCTTAAGCGCTCAATAAATAGGATCGAATGAATGAATGAATGATGGAAGAACTCCCGAGGGGTAGTCACTTGCTCTCGTTCATCATAGGATCAGTTCTTATCGCCGTCCTTGATTCAGTAGCATTAAGCAGCATGGCTCAGTGGAAAGAGCCCGGGCTTTGGAGTCAGAGGTCATGGGTTCTAATCCCGGCTCTGCCACCTGTCTGCTGTGTGACCTTGGGCAAGTCACTTCACTTCTCTGAGCCTCAGTTACCTCATCTGTCAAATGGGGATTAACTGTGAGCCCCACGTGGGACAACCTGATCACCTTGAATCCCTCCAGCGCTTAGAACAGTGCTTCACATGTAGTCAGCACTTAACAAATGCCATCATTATTATTATTATTATAGGGAGTCTCCTGGGTGCTAAGTGCTATATTGGGCACCTGTAATGTGAATGTTGCTATACTGGATGCCTGTTGTGTGCAGAACAATGTGCTAGATGCCTACAGCACGCAGGGCAGTGTGGTGTGCTCCCACTGTATGCAGAGCGTTGTGCCGTGTGTTTAGTGAGTCCAGCGTGATGTACTGCACACTTGTTATTTGCAGGGAATGTGTCTGCTAATTCGGTTGAATTGGACTCTCTCAAGTGCTCAGTACAGTGCTCTGCATGTACTTAGTGCTCAATAAATATGATTGATGATTGATTGACTGCCTGTTGTGTATAGAGCACTGTACTGTCAGACAGTCAGTCAGTCGTATTTATTGAATGCTTACTGGGTGCAGAGCACTGTACAAAGTGCTTGGGTGAATATGGGGTCCATAGTGAGTCTAGCACACTGTACTAGATGCTTACTTTGTGGTGAGTGTTGGATTGGGTGTCTGCCTTCCGCGCACTTGGGAGAATATAATAAAAGTAGACGACCCCAGGACTTTTATATATATGTATATAAATATTTATACATTCACTCAATCAATCATATTTATTGAGCGATTACTGTGTGCAGAACACTGTACTAAGCATTTGGAAAGTACAGTTCAGCAATAGAGACAATCCCTGCCCACACCGGGCTTACAGTCTAGAAGTTGGGGGAGACCGACATCAAATGTATCAATATAAATCAATAGGATTACAGACATATGCACATCAAAACAAGTAAACAGGCATTAATATAAATAGAATTATAGATATGTACATATATGCACAAGGGCATAGTTAGAGAAGCAGCGTGGCTCAGTAGAGAGAGCCTGGGTTTTGGAGTCAAATGTCATGGGTTCAAATTCTGGCTCCGCCACTTGTCATCTGTGTGACTCTGGGCAAGTCACTTCACTTCTCTGTGCCTCAGTTACCTCATCTGGAAAATGGGGATTAAGACTGTGAGCCCCACGTGGGACAACCTGATCACCTTGTATTCCCCCCCCCCCCAGCGCTTGGAACAGTGCTTTGCCCATAGTAAGCGCTTAATAAATGCCATTAAAAAAAGTGCTGTGGGCCAGGGGAAGGGGTAGAGCAGAGGGAGGGAGTCGGGGCGATGGGAAGGAGGAGCTGAGGGAAAGGGGGGCTTAGTCTGGGAAGGCCTCTTGGAGGAGGTGAGCCCTCAGTAGGGCTTTGAAGGAGGGAAGGGTGGTTATTTGGAGGATTTGAGGAGGGAGGGCATTCCAGGCCAGAGGTAGGACGTGGAC
The DNA here is from genome assembly GCF_015852505.1 of Tachyglossus aculeatus. Classification (NCBI taxonomy): domain Eukaryota; kingdom Metazoa; phylum Chordata; class Mammalia; order Monotremata; family Tachyglossidae; genus Tachyglossus; species Tachyglossus aculeatus. The sequence continues at coordinate 26,557,119 of NC_052090.1, forward strand.
CAGGGATTGACGGCGGGACGGGCAAGAAGGAGGCCCAGTGAGGAGGTGAGCGGCGGCAGAGGAGCAGAGGGTGAGGGTTGCGTTGGAGAAGGACAGAAGCCAGGTGAGGTAGGAGGGGGCGAGCTGATGGAGAGCTTTGAAGCCAATAGTGAGGAGTTTTTGTATGATACGGAGGTGGAGATGTTTGAGGAGTGGGCTTGCATGCCCAGAACGTTTCTGGGCATGCCCAGATATGTATAGCTATATAGTTTTTATAGATAGTTATATGTATGTATCTGTAATTTATTTATTTATTCATTTCTGTATATTAATGGCTGTCTCCTCCTCTCGACAGTGAGCTTGTCATGGGCAGGGAATGTGTCTTTTTATTATTCTATTGTACTCTCTCAACCACTTAGTACAGTGCTTTGCACACAGTGAGTGCTCACTAAATGCAACTGAATGAATGAATGACTTTTTTTAATGGCATTTATTAAGCGCTTACTATGTGCAAAGCACTGCTCTAAGCGCTGGGGAGGTTATAAGGTGATCAGGTTGTCCCACGGGGGGCTCACAGTCTTAATCCCCATTTTACAGATGAGGTAACTGAGGCCCAGAGAAGTTAAGTGACTTGCCCAAAGTCACCCAGCTGACAATTGGCAGAGCCGGGATTTGAACCCATGACCTCTGACTCCAAAACCTGTGCTCTTTCCACTGAGCCACGCTGCTTGCAAGAATCCTTCTATTTCCTCTTCTTTTAATAATCAGTCTTTGCTGTAGATGCAGTGCTTCTTTGCATTTTGATTTATGCTTTCCATGTGCTAAGCATTGGTGATTCTCTCTCTTCTCTGACCCCTGGAAGAACAGAAATGCAAAGTTAGAACTGGGCATAAATCACTGATATTATTCTTATACAATGGTGTCATGTTCAAGAAAAAGGAAATCCTGAAGACATTTTTTTTCTGCATCGGTATCAAGCATAAATCCACAGAAATGTTAAGAAAGTAGATCAAGAGCATATGACTGCCTGAAAAACCAAATTCTGCTCACCGCCCCCAGGAAATCCGAAGCGTTGAAGATTTTGAACTTTTCCCAGAAAGGGTAGCTTGTGAAGAGTATACCGGAGTACCTTGGAAAACCTTTTTTTTTTTTTTTTTTTTTTTTTGGAAAATGCCTTTTTTCTTCTTTTTAAATGGTTTTTGTTAAGCACTCGTTATATAATCATGTTGGAAACAGTTCATGTCCCACGTGGGGCTCACAGTCTTAATCCCCATTTTACAGATGAGGGAGCTGAGGCCCAGAGAAGTGAAGTGACTTGCCCGAGGTCACACGGCAGACAAGTGGCAGAGCTGGAAATAGAACCCAGGTCCTCTGACCCCCCGGACTGGGCTCTTTCCATTAGGCTACGTCGCTTACCCAATTTTGTAATATGGTCAGCACCAACCTGGAGAGAGAGGGATGCTTCTCCGGCTCTTTATTTTTACCATAGTTTGGGATTCGTTACTCTCTTTCAAATATTTGGAATGAAATTGGCAAAGGGGGGATAATAATATTAATATCATTACTACTGCTACTACTAGAGAAGCAGCATGGCTCAGTGGAAGGAACATGGGCTTGGGAGTCCCCCCCAGTGCTTCAGTGTTTCGCACATAGTAAGCGCTTAACAAATACCACCGTTATTAGTAGTAGTAGTACTTTTTTTTCATATTAAGTATATGAGAATTTAAGAGTTTTGCATGGGACTGCCAAAATGTCCCTTTCACCAAGGAAGCAGTGTGGCCTATTAGAAAGCGCATGGTGACTGGAAGTCAGAGGACATGGGTTCAAATCGCAGCTCCGCCGCTTGCCAGCTGTGTGACTTTGGGCAAGTCACTTGACTTCTCTGTGCCTCAGTTACCTCATCTGTAAAATGGGGATTAAGATTGTGAGCCCCAAACGGGACAACCTGATCAGTTTGTATCCTCCCCCACGCTTACAACAGTGCTTTGCACATAGTAAGCGCTCAACAAATACCAAAATTATTATCATTATTATTATTATTATTACTATACACTGTACTACCACTACTACTGCTACAACAAGGCCTAATAGCGAAGACCCCAGGCTTAGGAGTCCAAGGTTGTGGGTTCTAATCCCGGTTCTGCCACTTGCCTGCTGTGTGACTTTGGGCAAGTCTATTAACCTCTCTGGGTCACGGTTTCCTCACCCGTACAATGTAAATCTGACCCCGGCTCTCCCTCTCTCTTAAACTGGGATTCGTGGGCGGGCAGGAACTGAGTCCACCCCAGTCCATAGTGAGTCCATAGTGCTCAGCACGGAGTAAGCGCTGAATGAATGTCACTGCTGTGGCAAGTGACCATATAAGAAGTTCTAGCAGACTGGTACTCTCAGATGCCAATCTTCTGCTGATGACCCTAGGGAACATTGGCCCTGATTATCTGAAAGGCAGTCAGTCAGTCATTGGTATTTATTGCATGCTTACTGCATGCAGAGCACTGTACTAAGCGCTAAGGAGAGTACAATATAAGAATACAGTAGGCACCATTCGCAGGGAACGAGTCTGCTAATTGTGTTGTACTCTCCCAAGCGCTGTGTACAGTTCTCTGTACATAGTAAGCACTCATTAAATACTGTTGATTGATCTGGGAAATCCTTTTTCCAATGCCCATTTTTTATGGTATTTGTTAATTGCTTAATTATGTGCCAGGGATTGCTAAGTGCTGGGGTTGTTACAAACTAATCAGTCCCTGTTCCACATGGGGCTCACGGTCTTAATCCCCATTGTACAGATGAGGTCAGTGAGGCGCAGGGAAGTCATGTGACTTGCCCAAAGTCACACAGCAGACAAGTGGAGGTCCCGGGATTAGAACCCAGGTCCTCTGTCTCCCAGGTCCGTGTTCTTTCCCCTAGGCCACGCTGCTTCCGTCTGACGCAGGCAAGCGTGGCCCAGTGGAAAGAGTGCAGGCTTGGGAGTCAGAGGTCATGAGTTTGAATCCTGGCTCAGCCACTTGTCAGCTGTGTGACCTTGGGCAAGTCACTTCACTTCTCTGTGCCTCAGTTCCCTCATCTGTAAAATGGGGATGAAGACTGTGAGCCCCACGTGGGACAACCTGATCACCTTGTATCCCCCCCAGTGTTTGGAACAGTGCTTCGCACATAGTAAGCGCTTAACAAATTCCACCATTATTATCAGTAGTAGTAGTAGCAGTACTTTTATTTCATATTAATTATATGAGAAGTTCAAGAGTTTTGCATGGGACCGCCAAAATATCCCTCTCACCAAGGAAGCAGTGTGGCCTAATAGAAAGCGCATGGTGACTGGGAGTCAGAGGACATGGGTTCTAATCCCACCTCCACCACTTGTCTGCTGCGTGACCTTGGGCAAATCAGTTAACTTCTCTGAGCCTCAGTTACCTCATCTGTAAAATGGGGATTAAAAGTGTGAGCCCCACGTGGGACAACCTGATTGCCCTGTATCTACTCCAGCGCTTAGAACAGTGCTTGCTTGACAAATAATAAGCACTTAACAAATACCATAATAATAATTATTATTATTAAATACCACGATTATTATTATCATTATTATTATTACTACTAGTGAAGAGGGAACTGATTTTTCTTAACGGTATTTGTAAGGGCTTACTTTGTGCCAAGCACTATTCTAAACACTGGAGTAGAATCAAGATAATCGGATTGGACAAAGTCCCTGTTCCACGTGGGGCTCCCAATCTCAATCTCCATTTTACAGATGAGATAACTGAGGCACAGGGAAGTGAAGTGTCTTGCCCAAGGTCATATAGCAGAGCTGGGATTAGAACCCAGGTCCTCCGACTCCAAGCCCATGCTCTAAACCCTAAGCCACACTGCTTCCTTGTGTAAGTGAGGAGATGAACCTCAGAAACATTTCCGAGCCTGCCTTCCCAAATCTTGTCCCGGGGATCTCCATCCGGACCCTCCTTGCCATCATCATATCCCAGGGGGTGGGGGAGAGGTTGGACAGCTCCATTCCTTCAGAATGGTGTGTGACTTTTTCTTTTTTTTTGAAAAGAGGCATTTTCATAACCCACGTTTATCAATCTTCACATTTTCCTCTGACATCATCTCATCCAAGTACACGGGTCACAGGCCTCTCTCTCTCTCTCTCTCTCTCTCTTTTTTAAATAAAAAACAATTTAAATCTCCTGATCCTCGCCTGCTTCGGGACAACACATCTATTTTCATTTGTGGGTCAGGATCTTCTTAGCTTATTGGGAGGGGGTTGAGTCGGGGGAAGAGGGGGCTAGTGGAGACGGGGCGGGCCGGGGGAAACCCATCGCACTTCTCTCCCCTGAATCGGTGTCCGTGTTATTACAAATCTAGATTAAAGCCATTCTGATCTTTCCTGGGAGCAAAGCCCTGTATTAGCCTCATCACTCCATAAGCAACAAGCTCCAGATCAAAGCGATCTATTCCATTAACAAGATGTGGTCAGTAAAAGCAACTCTTTTCTCTCGCCGGAGTCCAAGAGCCTGACGTAGGAAGGGAATTCTGAAACCTTCTCTCTTTCCGACTAGAATGGCAACATACCTTAATGTAAACACAAGAATAATAGTAATAATTATAGTATTTGCTAAGTGCTTACAATGTGCCAAGCACTGTTCTATGCACTGTGGTAGATACAAGTCATTCAGGTTGGACGGAGTCCCTGTCCCCCATGGGGCTCACAGCCTTCATCCCCATTTTATAGATGAGGTAACCGAGGCACGGAGAAGTAAAGTGACACGCACAAGGTCATGCAGCAGACAAGTTGGGGAACTGGGATTAGATCCCATGTCTTCTGATTCCTAAACCCAGGCTCTTGCTAGTAGGCCCTGAATTTCCTCTTGTTAATTCTGTTGTATCGTACCTCCCAAGCACTCAGTACAGTGCTCTGCACATAGTAAGCGCTCAATAAATACTGGATGGATGGATCGATCGAGTTTCTCTCAGCCACCGGGTGGGTTCTGGGGGGCTCGGGAGGGCTTTCCCTACCACCGAGGTCCTCACCGAAACTGCCGGCCCTAAAGTCATTCATTAATTGTGGTACTTGTTTAACGCTTACCTTATGCCGAGCACCATTCTAAGCGCTGTTCTGCCTTATGAGATTCAGTTTCCCTTCCCCTCCCCTCTTTAATCTTGCTCTCTCGGTTGCCTCGTTTTGTCTTCGCAGCTTATTACGCACACGTCGAACGGCCTCGTCGCTTTTGGTTATCAGCTAGGGATAGATCGGAGAAAAGCAATTTGGTACGGGTTTGATGTAACAGAATAAGCTGTCAGACATCCTAGCGGGCGACGGCGTGGGGCTCTTCTGAGCAGCCCGGTGTGTGCGCCAGATGAAGGGTGGAGGAATCAAAAAAGGGTTACATACGGCGGCTTTATTAAATATCGGCGGAGGTCTGCTGCCGCCCAGGACAGCCGATATGAGCGGCCAATATGAAAACAGGAAATTATTCATCAGCTCATCCTGGCTGTTCTGAATGCCCTTGCGAAAGTGTATCTAATTTTATTTTCCAGGGAGATGAATGTCAAGTATTAGATTTATTATTACTTACGGTGTAGAGGTCTTTTAGTCTTTGAAGTGATTCCCTTTTAATTTGGTATATTTCCCTGGATGCTTGATGATATTAACGCTGTGGGAAGCAGAATGTCTCTAGTCTTGCTCGGGGAGAGCAGATTTTGACAGGGCCGAAATCTGGGTCTCCTGTGTTTTGAAAGGAACCCTAAGCTCATCGTGGATAGGGACTGCGTCTACCAACTCTCTTATATTGTACCCTTTCAAGCGCTTAGCCCAGTGCTCTGCACACAGTGAGTGCTCAATAAATTCCACCGATCGATCGATCGGAGAACGGGCCGTGGTTTCGGCGGCAGCTTGGATCTCCTCTTCCTCCGCTCAGCCTTTCTCCGCCACTCCAGATAATAATAATGATAACAGTAATAATGTAAATAATAGCTGTATTTGTTTCATTCATTCATTCATTCATTCAATCGTATTTATTGAGTGCTTACTGTGTGCAGAGCACTGTACTAAGCACTTGGGAAGTCCAAGTTGGCAACATATAGAGACGGTCCCTACCCAACAACGGGCTCACAGTCTAGAAGGGTGAGACAGACAACAAAACAAAACATATTAATAAAATAAATAGAATAAATATGTACAAATAAAATAAATAAATAGAGTAATAAATACGTACAAACATATATACATATATACAGGTGCTGTGGGGAGGGGAAGGAGGTAAGGCGGGGGGATGGGGAGGGGGAGGAGGAGGAGAGGAAGGAGGGGGCTCAGTCTGGGAAGGCCTCCTGGAAGAGATGAGCTCTCAGTAGGGCTTTGAAGGGGTTAAGCGCTGACTGCGTGCCAGACTCTGTACTAAGCACTGGGGTAGATAAGAAATCATCAGGTCCCACGTGGGGCTCACATTCTAAGTAGGAGGGCATAGAGGAATTGAATTGCCATTTGGCAGATGAGAGAAGGGGGAAGGGAAGTGACTTGCCCAAGGTCAAACAGCAAGTAGGTGGCAGGGCCAGAATTAGAACCCAGGTCCTTTTAAGGTTGTAAAAGGACGGTTGTCCCCGGCCTTGACCGGAGGGGGATTGGGACCGCCAGGCTCCTTCATCGAGTCCATTCGATCGTATTTATTGAGTGCTCGCTGTGTGCAGAGCAGCGCTTGGGTGTGTACCATAGAGGAATAAACGGATACATTCCCTGCCAACAACGAGCTTCCAGTCTAGAGGACAAGTTTACAGTCTCGGTCTGTGACTCCCAGGTGTGTCTTTTCCACTAGGCCACGCTGCTCCCTGAACCACCCATTTCTCCCAAAGTGTCCAGATATCGTTCAATTCTGCATTTCAAACTTGCGGTCACCGATCCCGCGGACCTTGCGAGCCGAAATAACGGACTCGGGGGCGTTGGCTCCAGCCCAGCAAGACAGACACTGATCTTTGGGCCTCTTGGCAAGCCTCCCCCTGCTCTCACCTTTATCTCTGTGGGAAGATGAAAAATGCAGCCCCTCCCGGAGCCCGCGCGTGTCGAGGGAAGTTTGACAGCCATTGAAACCCAAAAGGAAGTGTAAATTTGACTAATCAAAACATCTGTCCTGCACAGCCAGTTACGGCTCCCTATCAAGGCATGAGAGAAATGTTAATTTTAGACGACTCCTTTATGACCTATAATTACTGTCATTAAGAAAACTCAGGAGACTCACGGGAGCTTTGACTGAAATCCAGTTTGACGTGTTCTATAATTAATGCTGAGAGAGCAGGCGATGTGCCTGGGAAAAGAGATTCCTTTCGACTTCGAGACGAGTCACAGAAAGTGGGTTCTCTGCCCCGCTTTCGGCCCCCCTGGCTTTCATGTTTCTTTACCCCCTCCCCTGGGTAAACCCTTCCTGACCCTGAGAATGTCTCAAGGTGAGATCCAAACCGAGCGGAGCTAGCCTTCCCCCTCACAAGATGGTTTCCCAACTCTTACCACCATTCTTGATGGATAGTGAAACAGCGTGGCTCAGTGGAAAGAGCCCGGGCTTTGGAGTTAGAGGTCGTGGGTTCAAATCCCGGCTCTGCCGATTGTCATCTGGGTGACTTTGGGCAAGTCACTTAGCTTCTCTGGGCCTCAGTGACCTCATCTGTAAAATGGGGATTAAGACTGTGAGCCCCCCTTGGGACAATCTGATCACCTTGTAACCTTTCCAGCGCTTAGAACGGTGCTTTGCACATAGTAAGCACTTAATAAATGCCATCATCATCATCATAATCATGGTATTTGTTAAGCACTTACTATGTGCCAGGCCCTGTACTAAGCACTGGGTGGATATCAGCAAGTCGGGTTGGACACAGTTCCTGTCCCACCTGCGGATCACAGTATTAATCCCCGTTTTCCAGATGAAAGAACTGAGGCCCAGAGAAGTGAGGTGACTCGTCCAAGGTCACACAGTGGACAAGTGACAGAGCCGGGATGAGAACCCCATTCTTTCTGCTTCCCGGGCCCGTGCTGTAGCCACTAGGCCCAGCTGCTTCTCAGACTGAGTGGAGTCAGCCTTACCCCTCAAAAGATGGTTTCCCAACTCTTACGACCATTCTTGTTGGGTGAACTGATGGAGGCAGCTTGAAGGCTATGACCATTCTAACCCCATCCAATCAGTCGCATTTATTGAGAGCTTACTTTGTGTGAAAAGCGCTATACTGAACGCATGGGATAGTGCACTGCAACAGAGTTGGTGGACCCGTCCCCCACCCACGACAAGCTTTTGTCTACTGACTTCGCTCTCCGGGTTAATCGGTTAATCAATCAGTAGGATTTATCAAGCGCTAACTATGTGCAGAGCACTGGCCTGAGAGTCTGCTAGAGTCAGCAGGGACAATCCCTGGTCCTCAAGGGGCATCAAGCAAAAACTCCTCACTCTCCATCCCCTCGCCCCCTCCTACCTCACCTCCCTTCTCTCCTTCTCCAGCCCAGCCTGCACCCTCCGCTCCTCTGCCGCCGCTAACCTCCTCACTGGGCCTCGTTCTCGCCCATCCCACCGTCGACCCCCAGCCCACATCCTCCCCGTGGCCCGGAATGCCCTCCCTCCCCACATCCACCAAGCTAGCTCTCTTCCTCCCTTCCAAGCCCTACTGAGAGCTCACCTCCTCCAAGAGGCCTTCCCAGACTGAGCCCCCTTTTTCCTCTCCTCCTTCCCATCCCCCCGCCCTACCTCCTTCCCCTCCCCACGGATTTATTAGTACAGATTTATTAGTCTATTTATATTACTTGTACATATTTACTATTCTATTTATTTTCTTAATGATGTGCATTTAGCTTTAAGTCTATTTATCCTGATGTCTTGACACCTGTCCACATGTTTTGTTTTGTTGTCTGTCTCCCCTTTCTAGACTGTGAGCCCGTTGTTGGGTAGGGGCCATCTCTGTATGTTACCAACTTGTACTTCCCAATCAATCTTTCAGTCATATTTATTGAGCGCTTACTGTGTGCAGAGCACTGTCCTGCACTTACTTACTGTAGTGCACTTCCCAAGCGCTTAGTACAGTGCTCTGCACACAGTAAGTGCTCAATAAATACGATTGAATGAATGAATGAATAGGTGCTGGTAAATGCAGACTCCGGAGATGCCAGCCTGGAAAATCTACTTCCTTCCCCTTGCGCTCTGATGGCACCGACTCCTCTCTCTGCCCCAGCCGGGCACCGCTGCCTGGCACCTGGGGGAGGCCCACTCCCTCCTCTCTGCCCTGCCCAGGCAGGAAGGCCACGGCTGGGGGCGGGCACCCTCTGGTCATGGTCATGGGTTCTAATCCTGGCTCCACCACTTATCAGCTTATCAGCTGTGTGACTTTGGGCAAGTCACTTAACTTCTCTATGCCTCAGTTCCCTCATCTGGAAAATAGGGATTAAGACTGTGAGCCCCATGTGGGACAACCCGATTACCTTGTATCTCCCCCAGAGCTTAGAACAATGCTTGGCACTTAGTAAGCGTTTAACAAATACCAAAATTATTATTATTAGTAGGTCACAGTCTCAATCCCCATTTTACAGGTGAGGTCAATCACTAAGGCCCAAAACTCGAAGTGACTTGCCCAAGGTCACACAGCAGACAAGTGATGGAGGCGGAATTAGAACCTGTGACTTTCTAACTCCCAGATCTGTGCTCTATCCACTGCGCCGTGCTGCTTCTCTACGCCACACTGGCATCTCCCCAGGTCCTCCGTCTGTCAGGTAAAATCCGTCAGGAATTCAGCATCTGGGAGTGATGAATCCATGTTCTGCGGGGCTTACCGTGCAGCCCCAGCGTGTTTGGACTCTCACTGAGGGAGGCGTCTGTCTTCTATTCACACTCCAAAATGCTTAGTGCAGCACCTAGTAGACACCCAGATCAGAGTTCAGTAAGCAGGAGCTGCCCAATAAAGTGCTCTGCACCCATTAGGTATCCAATACAGTGGTCTACACACAATAGACACTCAGCACAGGGCTCTGCACACAATAGGTGCCCAGTACAATGTTCTGAGCCTTTGGATACCTAATATTATTATTATTATTATGGTATTTCTTAAGCGCTTACTATGTGCCAAGTACTGTTCTAAGCACTGGGGTAGATACAAGGTAATCAGGTTTTCCCACATGGGGCTCACAGTCTTAATCTCCATTTTCCAGATGAGGTAACTGAGGCACAGAGAGGTTAAGTGGCTTGCCCAAGATCACCCAGCAGACGATGGTGGAGCGGGATTAGAACTCACATCCTCTGACTCCCAAATCCATGCCCTCTTCACTAAGCCATGCTGCTTCTCTGAGTCAATGATAATAATAATCGTGATATTTGTTAAGCACTGACTTCGGGGCAAGCACTGTACTAAGCACTGGGGTTGATTCAAGGTAATCAGGTTGGACACGGTCCCTGTCCCACATGGGGCTCACAGTCTTAATCCCCATTTTACAGATGAGGAAACTGAGGCCCAATGAAGTGGTGAGTCCCCCAAGGTCACACTGCAGAGAAGTGGCAGAGCCGGGATTCGGAGTCAGGTCCTTTGACTCCCAGGCTGGAGTTCTTTCCACAGGACCATGTTGCTTCCCTGGAACCCTGGACTCCTGATTCTTAGACCCTTCCTAGAACCCCCAGGACATATTGGCACCCCTCTCACCCTCCCCCTACCCCCTCTTTCACCTCCCAACCTCTCTGAGCCAGGCCATCATCAAGGGGTTCAGATAATAATAATAATAATGGCATTTATTAAGTGCTTACTATGTGCAAAGCACTGTACTAAGAGCTGGGGAGGCTACAAGGTGATCAGGTTGTCCCACGTGGGGCTCACAGTCTTAATCTGTGTATATTAAGATACACCTTATCTTAATACACAAGATTATATACACCTGTATATATGTATATATGTTTGTACATATTTATTACTCTATTTATTTTACTTGTACATATCTATTCTATTTATTTTATTTTGTTAATATGTTTGGTTTTGTTCTCTGTCTCCCCCTTCTAGACTGTGAGCCCACTGTTGGGTAGGGACCATCTCCATATGTTGCCAACTTGTCCTTCCCAAGCACTTAGTACAGTGCTCTGCACACAGTAAGCGCTTAATAAATACGATTGATTGATTGATTGATTAATCCTCATTTTACAGATGAGGAAAATGAGGCACAGAGAAGTGAAGTGACTTGCCCCAAGTTACACAGCTGACAATTGGCAGAGCCGCGATTTGAACCCATGACCTCTGACTCCAAAGCCCGGGCTCTTTCCACTGAGCCACGCTGCTTCTCAAATAATGAATTTTAGTCTTCTCTGGAAGAAATCTCTTCCTGGTTTACCCGGCCCATCTCCAAGATTTAAAAGGAGAAAAAGCCACTCCATATGCGTGTGTGTCGGGAATCCACTAGCGATGTTTTAAATCAACCCAAGAGGCTGTCCTGGGCCTTCCTCCTTTCTTTCCTTTTTTCCCTCCCTCTTGGATGAAATCTGGACGGCCTGGATTTGGGGATTAGGAAGGTTTGGGTTCTCTCCTCGTGAGACACGAGAGAGATTTTAAACTCTAACTCATCACACAGCTTGATAGTGACTGAGCGGAGCCCCGCCTCGGACACCAGCAGACCAGGGGGAGACCCTATGGTGGACAGATCGTCCTGGTAGAGGATGGATTTGGGGGAAGACCCCATGGCGGGCTGACCTACCTGACGGATGGAGCATAAGGGAGAGACGCCAGCATGGCGTAGAGAAGCAGCACGGCCTAATGGAAAGAACACAGGCTTGGGAGTCAGAGGACCTGAGTTCTAATCCCAGCTCTGTCACTTGCCTGCCTGGTGACCTTGGGTGGGTCATTTAGAGAAGCAGCGTGGCTCAGTGGAAAGAGCCCGGGCTTTGGAGTCAGAAGTCATGGGTTCAAATTCCAGCTCCACCACTTGTCAGCTGTGTGACTTTGGGCAAGTCACTTCACTTCCCTGGGCCTCAGTGACCTCATCTGGAAAATGGGGATTAAGACTGTGAGCCCCACGTGGGACAACCTGATCACCTTGTATCCCCCAGCACTTAGAACAGTGCTTTGCACATAGTGCTTAAGAAATGCCATTATTATTATTATTATTATTATTATTATTATTATTATTATTATCATTATTATTATTATTATTATTTAGCTTCTTTCTCTGTGCCTCCATTTCCTCAGCTGTAAAATGAGGATTCAATACTTGTTCCCCCTCCTACACAGACTGTTAGCCCCGTGTGGGACAGGTTCTGTGCCCCATTTATCCCAGTGCTTAGTTCAGTGCTTGGCACATAGTAAGGGACCGGCCCTTATCTGATTATCCCAGCACTTTGCGTTATGTTAGGAAAATAATCAGTGCTTAATAGAATCATAAAATGGATCTTTCCTTTCTCCTCCTGACCCCCACCAAAAATAGAAAGCCTGTCCTGCTTACTGCCTTGGGGAAAGTGGAAGCATTGGAGGGTTTTCCCCTCGTCCCTCACACTAGAATTTAACTTCATCCCATCAGCTGGCCAGAAATAAAATGATAGGGAATCAATCAATATTTATTGAACGCTTACTGTGTGCAGAGCACTGTACGAAGCACCTGGCAGAGTACAATAAAGTTGTCAGACATGATCCCTGTCCTCAAGGAGTTTACAGACTAGTTGAGTAGGAGAACACTTGGGCAAGTCACTTAACTTCTCCACTTAACTTTTTGAATCCACCCAGCACTTAGAAGAGTGCCTCGCACATAGTAAGCACTTAACAAATGCCACAATTATTATTATTACTATTATTATTCTCTGTGCTTCTGTAAAATAGGGATTAGATCCTGCTAGTTAGACTGTGAAGTCTCATGCGGGACAGGGGCTTTTTCCTTCATGATTATTTTGTATCTACTCCAATGCTTATTGCCATGCTTGGCACATAGTAAGCACTTAATGAATACCATTCAAAAAAAACCCACTCATTTTCAAAGCAAAAACCTGTGTTTCATGCATGGACAATGAACTCTAATCCCAACTCTTCTGCTTGTCTGCTGTGTGACCTGGGCAAGTCACATTACTTCTCTGGGCCTTTAGTTTTGTTCGTATGCAAAAGGGAATTCAATACCTGTTCTGCCTCCTATTTAGACGGCGAGCCCCATGTGGATCCTGACGATCTTATATGTACCCCAGCGCTTAGTACAGGGCTTGGCACACAGTAAGTGCTCAACAAAAACTACAACTATTGTAATTATCAAAGTAGGTGGGTACAAAGCTCACAGAAGAAACTCTGAGTCTCTCTTTGCTTGTTGCTACTGGAGAAGCAGCGTGGCTCAGTGGAAAGAGCCCGGGCTTGGAAGTCAGAGGTCATGGGTTCTAATTCCAGCTCTGCCACTTGTCAGCTGTGTGACTTTGGGCAGGTCACTTCACTCTCTGTGCCTCAATTCCCTCATCTGGAAAATGGGAATTAAGACTGTGAACCTCATGTGGGACAACCTGATTACCTTATATCTCCCCCAGCGCTTAGAACAGTGCTTGGCACATAATAAGCGCTTAACAAATACCAAAATTATTAATTATTGTTATTATTAAGTCTGCCAAGAAATCCCTTTTGTGTGTTTTCAGTTCCCCACTAAAATGGTAACACAGAACAAGCCTAAACATTTCACACAACGTGACATTTTTTGCGGCGGAATCTGTGTCTTGGGCAATGTTAGCTTCTTCATGAGTTTCCTGCTGATTTCATTGGGAAGGAAATTTCCCCTGTGACCAAGTGAAAAAGCTGGAGAACTCTTGGAGAGAATAATGGGTTAGAGGGTGGAGGGCGGATTGTGGTTCCCGAAGTGAGGAAATGATCTCTTTCCAAGAGGAATAAATGCTGAATGGGAAGCAGCATTGCCTAGTGGCTAGAGCCCGGGCCTGCGAGTCAGAAGGACCTGGGTTCTAATCCTGGCTCTGCCACTTGTCTGCTGTGTGACCTTGGCAAGTCACTTCACTTCTCTGGGCCTCGGTGCCCTCATCTGTAAAATGGGGATTAAGACTGTGAGCCCCATGGGAGGACAGGGACTGTATCCAACCTGATTAACTCATATCAACCCTCGTGCTTAGTTCAGTGCCTGGCAAATAGTAAGCACTTAAATGTCATTAAAAAATGACAATGACGGCTCCTCTTCTTCCTCCTCCTCTTCGTTCTCCTCCTCATCTTCCTCCCTCTACTCCTCTTTCTCCTTTCTTCCTCCTCTTTCTCCTTCTCCTCCTCCTTTTTCTCCTCCTCTTTCTCCTCCTCCTCTTCGTTCTCCTCCTAATCTTCCTCCTCCTACTCCTCTTTCTCCTTTCTTCCTCCTCTTTCTCCTCCTCCTCCTTTTTCTCCTCCTCTTCCTCCTCCTCCTCTTCCTCCTTCTCCTCTCCCTCCTCCTTTTTCTCCTTCTCCTCCTCCTCGTCTTCCTCCTCCTCCTCTTCCCCCTCCTCCTCTTCACCTTCATTTCGTCCTTGTCCCCTACTCTCCCATCCCCACCAACACTACAATCAGCCCTTGTGCTCCCAGAGCTTCAACCCCCACCTTTCTCCATGGATGGCACCCAAATCTCCTCTGTCCAGCCCCGACCTCTCTCCTTCCCTGCAGCTTCGTATCTCATCCTGCCTCAGGATGTCTCTAATTGGCTGGCCCTCCCCACACCGCCAACTCAACATGTCCAAAACAGAGCACATCTTCCCTCCCAAGCCCTGTCCTCCCCTTGACTTTCACTTCACAGTTGACACCACCACCACTTTCCATTCATTCATTCATTCAGTCGTATTTATTGAGCACTTACTGTGTGCAGAGCAGTGTACTAAGCGCTTGGGAAGTTACAAGTTGGCAACAGGTGGTTGCTGGGATAACCCCCTCAGTAGCCACCTTGTACTTCCCAAGTGCTTAGTACAGGGCTCTGCACACAGTAAGCGCCCAGTAAGTACGATTGAATGAATGAATAGCCTCGACCAGCTTTGTTTTCAGAATTCCTGCTGGACTCGACCATCTTACAGAACTTCCTGGCTTGAGAAGTAGGATTGCCTAATGGCTAGAGCCCAGGCCTGGGAGTAACAGGGACCTGGATTCTCATCCCGGTTCTGCCACTTGTCTCCTGTGTGACCTCTGGCAAGTCACTTCACTTCTCTGGGCCTCAGTTGCCTCATCTGGAAAATGGGAATTAAGACCGTGACCCTGATATGGGACAGGAACTCTGTCTAACCCCATTTGTTTGTATCCCCCTCAGTGCTCAGCACAGTGCCTGACACACAGTAAGCTCTTAACAATACTTCAAAATTATTATTATTATTATTATTATTGTTCTTCCCCCACTGAAAGTCTGATTATGGTGGGCATATCCCCACTCCACAGAAATCTGTCTTCCACGGGAGAGGATTGTATATTACAGTAGCGTCGGAAATGTCCAAACGTGCCAGAATTTTTAAATTGTATTTTATTGTTTTTTCAGTATTTGTTAAGCTCTATCAGTCATGGTATTAAGTACTGGGGTAGATACAGGATAACCCTTGTCCTACCTAGGGCTCACAGTCTTAATCCCCATTTTGCAGAAGAGGGAACAGAAGCCCAGAGAAGTGAAGTGACTTACCCGAGGTCACACATCAGACTAGTGGCTGAGGTGGGATTAGAACCCAGGCCCTCTGACACCCAGGCCCAGGTTCTTTCCACTAAGCCACGCTGCTTCGCGTCTACGGGACAAACATTGAAGGAAATGATCCCATTTGGGATAAACTCGCTCTGATCTGTGCTCTCTCCTGTGTCGTTACATCAGACCCTAAATCCTCTTTTTTGAATTTCACATAATCACACAAGCATCTAGAAATAAACTGTGTCTGGTTTAATAATAAACAGTAATGTTTTAGAGATCCATCCCCATAACATACATGGCTTCTGCTGCCTCGATGTCATCTATTATGTAACATTAATATGCATAGCAGATGGCTCAGAGGATATTATTTTGATTTGATTTTAATTAGATATATATTGTCACTTCCATTCTATATTAACCATGCTAATAACTGTATGGGATGCTCATGCATAATAGTCACAGATTTATTACTTCCCAAACTTTTAAATGTCACCGGTGTCAGATTTTGAACCCTGATCAATAGAGCGTTCGCATCGAAGGGGAGCGTATTCTGAATTCTAGTTCCCCGCTGATAGAACGGTATTTGTCCGAGATCTTCTAGATTATGACTCGGGCTCTTGTTCCTGAAGCTCTGTGGATGGGGGAGAGGAGAGGTCTAAAGACATTTATCTGAAATCGCAGCTATTCCTCCCCTCGTCACTCAGGCACTCAGTACAGTGTTTTGCACACAGTAAGTGCAATAAATATGATTGAATGAATGAATGAATGAATGAATCACCCCCTTTTGGGGGAGTACGAGATCTTTCTGCGATGTGTCCCGTACACAGGCGAGAAGCAGCGTGGCTCAGTGGAAAGAGCCCGGGCTTTGGAGTCAGAGGTCATGGGTTCAAATCCTGGCTCCGCCATTTGTCAGCTGGGTGACTTTGGGCGAGTCACTTCACTTCTCTGGGCCTCAGTTGCCTCTTCTGTAAAATGGAGATTAAGACCGTGAGCCCCCGTGGGACAAACTGATCACCTTGTAACCTCCCCAGTACTTAGAACAGTGCTATGCCCATAGTAAGTGCTTAATAAATGTTATTATTATTATTAATAATAATAATAATAATAATAATAATAATAAAAGCATGGCCTAGTGGGTAGAGCAGGGGCCTGAGGGTCAGAAGGACCCGGGTTGTCATCCCGGCTCCACCACCTCTCTGTTGCATGACCTTGGACAAGTCACTTCACCCTTCTGTGCCTCAGTTCCGTCATCTGTAAAATGGGGACTCAGACGGTGAGCTCCATGTGGAACAGGGACTGTAGCCGACCTGATCGTCTTGGATCTACCCCAGTGCTTAGTAATAATAATAATGATGGTATTTGTTAAGCGCTTACTAAGTGCAAAGCACTGTTCTAAGCGCTGGAGAGGTTACAAGGTGATCAGGTTGTCCCACGGGGGGCTCACAGTTTTAATCCCCATTTTACAGATGAGGGAACTGAGGCCCAGAGAAGTGAAGTGACTTGCCCAAAGTCACACAGCTGACAGTTGGCGGAGCCGGGATTTGAACCCATGACCCAGAGAAGCAGCGTGGCTCAGTGGAAAGAGCATGGGCTTTGGAGTCAGAGGTCATGGGTTCAAACCCCAGCTCCACCAATTGCTAGCTGTGTGACTTTGGGCAAGTCACTTCACTTCTCTGTGCCTCAGTTACCTCATCTGTAAAATGGTGATTAGGACAACCTGATCACCTTGTAACCTCCGCAGCACTTAGAACAGTGCTTTGTACATAGTAAGCACTTAATAAATGCCATTATTATTATTATTATTATTATTATTATGACCTCTGACTCCAAAGCCCATGCTCTTTCCACTGAGCCATACTGCTTCTTAGTAGAGCGTAAGCTTACGGTGGCCAAGGAATATGTCTTTTATATTGTTATATTGTCCTCTTCCAAGCACTTAGCCAATGCTCTAAATGCAGTAAGTGCTCAATAAGTACGGTGGACTGACTGACGAACTTGGCACATAGTAAGTGCTTCACAAATGCCATTTGAAAAGGGGGAGTTGAGGTCTTTGCTGTGCCCCCATTGATGCCAGTTGCCAAGGCTACAGAAGCCTCTTTACCATCGCGGCCCTGGGGGTCGTCCAAACCGTAGCCCCTCCCAGTCTCCCCGATACGGCACAGACCCCAGACCCCAATCCAGAGAAGACACCCAGAGACCGAAGTCACTAGCAACCTCACGAGGCGTGGCCATTTCGGTCCCTCCAAACAAACCTGATTTGAATTAAAACAACCTCTGGAGGTAGACGAATATATATTATAATAAAACGGGTAAAATGCAGAGCCTGGGAAAAGTTCAAACATTCCAGCCAGCATCTTGAATCAATTAATAGCATGTACAAGGAAACCCTGATTATTTGAAAGGGTGGAGAAAAATGACTTGATTCTTTACAAGTAATACAGACTATTATTAGTATTCCAGATCGACTCGGGTCCTGGGGAATCCGCCGTCCGCTTTGATGTGCTGGTCTTCGCAGCTGGGAATGTCCAGCCGGGCTCTGGGAACACCCCCCGCCCGACCTTGCGACATTTGCCACCATCGGGAAAGTGAGTTAACTGTTGCCGATGTCAGTCAGCGGATCAAAGCGCGTCGGAGAGAGAGGAAATTTCGGGGTCATCTTTGAAAAAAAAACCACTGCTTCATTTCCTAAGGCCTGCGACAATTAAAGTTCTCTTCTCCTCCTTACCTTGTGCTGTTTGTCGGCCATTCCCCAGGCCGTCTGTCTCCTTGTCTCGTGGGGACTGAAGGATGGAGAGTGGGGCAGGGGGATGGGAGACCTGGGATCTAATTCCCGCCCTGTCACTTAATGGTGATACTACTTCTTAAGTCCTTACTAAGTGCTAAGCATTGTACTAAACGCTGAGGTAAATCCAAGATGATCAAGTTAGACACAGCGTCTGTCCATCACGGGGCTCACAGTTTCAGTGGGAGGGAGCCTGGCCTAGTGGATAGGAAGCAGCGTGGACTAACTTGTACTTCCCAAGCGCTTAGTACAGTGCTCTGCACACAGTAAGCGCTCAATAAATACGATTGAATGAATGAATGAATGAACTAGCGGATGGAACATGGGAGTCAGAAGGACCTGGGTTTTAGTCCTGCTGTGTGACCTTGGGCAAATCAGTTCACTTTTCTGGGCTTCTCTTACCTCATCTGTAAAACGGGGATGAAGCTGTGAGCCCCATGTGGGACAGGGACTGGGTCCAACCTGATAAACTTGTATCCACCCCAGCGCTTAGGACAGTGCTTGACACATAATAAGAGCTTAATGAATACCATCATTATTATTATTATTATTACTAATAATAATAAATGATGGCATTTGTTAAGTGCTTACTATATGCAAAGCACTGTTCTAAGCACTGGGGAGGTTACAAGGTGATCAGGTTGTCCCATGAGGGGCTCACAGTCTTAATCCCCATTTTACAGATGAGGTAACTGAGGCCCAGAGAAGTGAAGTGACTTGCCCAAAGTCACACGGCTGACAATTGGCGGAGGTGGAATTTGAACCCGTGACCTCTGACTCCAAAGCGCGTGCTCTTTCCACTGAGCCATGCTAGGGAGAACAGGTACTGAATCTTCATTTTACAGGTAAGGAAACTGAGGCACAGGAAAGGGAAGTGACCTGGCCAAGGTCACACAACAGGCAAGTAGCGGAGCAGGGATTAACCCAGGTCTTTCTAACTTCCCAGCCTGTGAGCCCACTGTTGGATAGGGACTGTCTCTATATGTTGCTGAATTGTACTTTCCAAGCACTTAGAACAGTGCTCTGCACACAGTAAGCGCTCAGTAAATATGATTGAGTGAATGAAGGCTCCATCCACACGGCCACACTGCTTTCCCAGCCACCTGCCTGGTGGATGACCTTGGGCAGGACACGTGACCACTCTGGGCCTTACTTTCCTCCTCTGTGAAATGGGAGGTAAGATACATTACCCTTTAATAATACTAATAATGGTATTTGTTAAGTGCTTACTGTGTGCCAAGCACTGTACTAAGCACTAGGGTGGATACAAGCAAATCAGGTTGGACACAGTCCCGGTCCCATGTGGGGCTCACAGTCTCAATCCCCCATTTTCCAGTTGAGGTAACTGAGGCCCAGAGAAGCGAAGCGACTTGCCCGAGGTCATTATCATCATCATCATCAATCGTATTTATTGCGCGCTTACTGTGTGCAGAGCACTATACTAAGCGCTTGGGAAGTACAAGTTGGCAACATATAGAGACAGTCCCTACCCAACAGTGGGCTCAGTCTAAAAGGGGGAGACCAGTGGCGGAGCCGGGATTAGAACCCATGACCTTCTGAGCTCCGTGTGGGAGAGCGACCATGTCTGAGCTGCTGATGTTACATCCGCGGAAGCGCTCGGCACCAAATAAGCATTGAACAAATAACCACCTTTATTATGTGGCCCTGGACCCAAGTGTCAGTTGGCATTGCTAATTACTGCTACTATTAGGACTGTGCCGTCTCCATCCTTCCCATCTCTCCAGCCTCCCACGGGCCCAGCGGTTTCCCCTACATTCGTTTATTCCATCATTTAGTCGTATTTATCGAGTGCTTACTGCGTGCAAAGCACTGTACTAAGCGCTTGGGAAAGGGCAATAGAACAACAAAGAGACACATTCCTGTGCACAACGAGCTCGAAGTGTAGAGAGGGAGAAAGATATGAATATAAATAGATAAATGAATAAATACATAAACAAAGTCCCGATGTGTACAGTTATATAGACATATGTTTTGTGGGGATGGGAGGGTGAATGAAGGAGTAAGTCAGGGTGACGCTGAAGGGAGTGGAAGAAGAGGACGGGAGAGCTTAGTCAGGAAAGGCTTCTTTGCGGAAACTCAGGGCCAGTTTTCTCACCCGCCTTAGAGAAGCAGCGTGGCTCAGTGGAAAGAGCCCGGGCTTTGGAGTCAGAGGTCGTGGGTTCAAATCCCGGCTCTGCCAATTGTCAGCTGGGTGGCTCTGGGCAAGTCACTTCACTTCTCTGGGCCTCAGTTCCCTCATCTGCAAAATGGGGATTAATGTGAGCCCCCCGTGGGACAACCTGATCACCTTGTAACCTCCCCAGTGCTTAAAACAGTGCTTGGCAAGTAAGTGCTTAATAAATGCCATTATTAGTATTATTATTATTATATGATGAAGCAGAGTGGTCTAATGGGTAGAGCCTGGGCCTGGGAATCAGAGGACTTGGGTTCTAATCCCCGCTCCGCCACTTACCTGCTGTGTGACCTGCAGCAAGTCATTTCACTTCTCTGTGCCTCAGTTCCCTCACCTATAAATTGAGTATTTACTACCTCCTACTTAGCTCCAGATCCCTTCCCCACAGCACCTGTATCTATGTATATATGTTTGTACATATTTATTACTCTATTTATTTTACTTATACATATCTATTCTATTTATTTTATTTTGTTAGTATGTTTAGTTTTGTTCTCTGTCTCCCCCTTTTAGACTGTGAGCCCACTTTTGGGTAGGGACTGTCTCTATATGTTGCCAATTTGTACTTCCCAAGCGCTTAGTACAGTGCTCTGCACACAGTAAGCACTCAATAAATACGAATGATTGATTGATTGATTGATTAATCTGATTATCTCTTATCTGCCCCAGAACTTAGTGCAGTGCTTGGCACGTAGTAAGTGCTCAAAAATATCACTATTGTCATAATGATTATCATCATTCCCCAGGACATTGCATTGCTCTGCACATAATAGAGAAGCAGTGTGGCTCAGTGGAAAGAGCATGGGCTTGGGAGTCAGAGGTTGTGGGTTCTAATCCCGGCTCCGCCACTTGTCTGCTGTGTGACAGCATATTTTGTTAATATGTTTTGTTTTGTTCTCTGTCTCCCCCTTCTACACTGTGATCCCACTGTTGGGTAGGGACCGTCTCTATATGTTGCCAACCTGTACTTCCCAAGCGCTTTGTACAGTGCTCTGCACACAGTAAGCGCTCAATAAATACAATTGAATGAATGAATGACCTTGGGCAAGTCACTTAACTTCTCTGTGCCTCAGTTATCTCATCTGTAAAATGGAGATGAAGACTGGGAGCCCCACGTGGGACATCCTGATCAGCTTGTATCCTGTATATATATGTATATATGTATATGTATATATATATATATATATGTATGTATGTATATATGTTTGTACATATTTATTACTCTATTTATTTATTTATTTTACCTGCACATATCTATTCTATTTATTTTATTTTGTTAGTATGTTTGGTTTTGTTCTCTGTCTCCCCCTTTTAGACTGTGAGCCCACTGTTGTGTAGGGACTGTCTCTATATGTTGCCAACTTGTACTTCCCAAGCTCTTAGTACAGTGCTCTGCACACAGTAAGTGCTCAATAAATATGATTGATTGATTGATTGATTGTATCCCCCCCCAGTGCTTTGAATGGTGCTTTGCACATAGTAAGCGCTTAATGAATGTCATTATTATTATTATTATAAGTGCTTAATAAATACCATTGATGATGATGAAGATGATGATGTGATTGTAGTGCATTCAGGTAAGATACCTTGTTAGGAGTCTGATCCCAGGGAAGAGAAGAAGGAAGGGGAGGGAGAGAGAGAGAGAGAGGAAGGAAGAGAGAGAGGTAGGAGCTGGAATCCAGTAGCATTTACTTGTGTTGGGAGCCCCATGTAGGCAGGGATTGTTTCTGACCTGATTAACTAATAAGTAATTAATGAACCCTAGCACTTAGAACAACGCTTGACACATAGTAAGTGATTAACAATAGCAGTAGTAGTAATTATAATAATGACAATAACAATCAGCGAGGCCTAGCTGAAAAAGCACAGGTCTGGGAGACAGAGGACCTGAGTTCTAACCCCGGCGCTGCCATACGTCTGCTGTGTGACCTTGGACAAGTCACTTCACTTCTCTTGGCCTCAGTGACCTCATCTATAAAATGGGGATTAAGACCGTGAGCCTCACATGGGTCAGGGACTGTGTTTGATCTGACTACCTTGTAGTAATGATGGCATTTATTAAGCATTTACTATGTGCAAAGCACTGTTCTAAGCTCTGGGGAGGTTACAAGGTGATCAGGTTGTCCCACGGGGGGCTCACAGTCTTCATCCCTATTTTCCAGATGAGGTAACTGAGGCCCAGAGAAGTGAAGTGACTTGCCCACAGTCACACAGCTGACAATTGGCAGAGCTGGGATTTGAACCCATGACTCCAAAGCCCGGGCTCTTTCCACTGAGCCACGCTCCTTCTCCTATCTACCCCAGAACTTTGAACAGGGCTTGGCACATAGTAAGCGTTTAACAGGTACCACAGGGATTATAGTTATCGTTCTATTGTACTTTCCCAAGCACTCAGCACAGTGCCGTGCTCACAGTAAGCACTCAATAAATACGACTGAATGAATTATGAGCACTAATAAGCCTTTGGAAACTAAGGACGGGTGAAAAATGTCCATCAGCAGGGAGCTCAGCCCTGCCTTTCGGCGCTCCTTGGCCAGGTGTCTGATGACCCTTCCCCAGGGGCTGAGGTCAGGCACCCATCTGTGAGCGACTCGATGCCCGCCATTCAAACGGACCACCAGCTTTAAGTCGTTAGCCCTTCGACACCTGGCATCAGGGCTGGCTTCCCACGCCGGACGGGAGGCGGGCTTCGGGTTTCTCGGTGCTGGTGTGATTGGTCACGGTGAGACTCTGGATGGCCTCCCGGAGAATGCCGTCTCAAGCCCAGCCCGGCCGCCATCCTTGGGGACGGGTTTTAAGCTCACCATGTTCTTACATCTTTAAACTGACCCTCCCGGTCCTTCAATGGGACTCCTGGGCCTGGGAGTCTGAAGGATCTGGGTTCTAATCCCGGCTCCGCCACGGGTCTGCTTTGCGACTTTGAGCAAGTCAATTTACTTCTCTGGGCCTCAGTCACCTCATCTGTCAAATGGGGATGAAGACTGTGAGCCCCACATGGGACAACCTGATAACCTTCTATCTACCCCAGCGCTTCGAACAGTGCTTGGCACATGGTAAGCACTTAACAAATATTATTATTATTATTATTATTATTATGAGGATAAAAGTGTGAGCCCCATATGGGACAGGGACTGGGTCCCACCTGGATAACTTGCATCTATCCCAGCGCTTGGCACATAGTATGCACTTCTAGACTGTGAGCCCACTGTTGGGTAGGAACCGTCTCTATATGTTGCCAACTTGTACTTCCCAAGCACTTAGTACAGTGTTCTGCACACAGTAAGCGCTCAATTATTTATTTATTTATTTTACTTGTACATATCTATTCTTTTTATTTTGTTAGTATGTTTGTTTTTGGTCTCTGTCTCCCACTCCTAGACTGTGAGCCCACTGTTGGGTAGGGACTGTCTCTATATGTTGCCAACTTGTACTTCCCAAGCACTTAGTACAGTGCTCTGCACACAGTAAGCGCTCAATAAATACGATTGATTGATCAGTAAATATGACTGAATGAATGAATGAATGAACAAGTATCTTATTTAGTTATTATTATTATTACCTTCCTGATTCCCAGAGGGGCAAGGGCTGGCGCCATGAGGATGCTCTGCCCCGGGAACCAGAGTCATCCAGTTGGATACGACACTCGAGGACCCTTCCCACTGGACAAGGGTCCCTTTGTCCCTCTCTGCAGGCCCACAGATCATTAAGCTAATTTCATTTGACACTCCCAGAGCCAGGTAATTTAATCACCCACATCTTCCTGGCGGCATTTCCACACATTCATTCCTTTTAGCGGCTTTTCCGATCTTTTATCTTATCAGCTTTAGGTCTTTGGTGAACAGCTCCCAGAGGGACCTTGAGGTGTTGGAGAGCCATCCAAGATTAATCAGAATCCTCATGGGAATGATTTTTTTTGGTTTCGGGGAGCGGGCCGGGGCGGCCAGAGCCAGGAACACAGAGACAGTGTCTGTGGTGACTATATTAGCACATAGGAAGCAGTGTGGCCTGGTGGCAAGAACACGGGCTTGGGAGCCAGAGGACGTGGGTTCTAATCCCGACTCCCCAATTTGTCTGCTGCGTGTCCTCGGACAAGTCGCTTCACTTCTGTGTGTTTCAGTTCCCTCATATGTAAAATGGGGATTAAGACTGTGAGCCCCATGTGGGGCAGGGATTGTGTCCATCCTGATTACCTTGTATCTACCCCAGTGTTTGGAACAGTGCTTGGCACGTAGTAAATGCGTAACACATACTGTAATTATTAGTTATTATTATTTTCAAGTGCAAAAGAATGTAAAGTAGATCACAAGCCCCTTGAGGAGAAGGATTGTGTCTAATGCTTTCCTCAATCAATCAATCAGTGGTATTTAGAGAAAGTCGCTTCACTTCCGTGTGCTTCAGTTCCCTCATCTGTAAAATGGGGATTAAAACTGTGAGCCCCAGGTGGGGCAGGGATTGTGTCCAGCCTGATTACCTTGTATCTACCCCAGTGTTGAGAACAGTGCTTGGCACAAAGTAGTTATTATTTTTAAGTGCAAAAGAATGTATAATAGATCACAAACCCCTTGAGGAGAAGGATTGTGTCTAACGGTTTCCTCAGTCAATCAATCAGTGGTATTTAGAGAGTGCTTGCAGTGTGCAAAGCACTGTACTAAGCACATGGGAGAATGCAGTAGAATGAATAGAAATGATCCCTGCCCTCAAGGAGCTTAGCTTACTATGTGCACCGCACGACATTAAATAATAATGATGGTGTTTGTTAAGCGCTATGTGCCAGGCACTGTACTAAGAGCTGGGGTGGATACAAGCAAATCAAGTTGGACACAGTCCCTGTCCCACGTGGGGCTCACAGCCTCCATCTCCGTTTTACAGTTCAGGGAGCTTGAGGCCCAGAGAAGTGAAGTGACTTGCCCAAGGTCCCACAGCAAACAAGTAGTGGAGACTGGATTAGAACCCAAGACCTCCTGACTCCCAAGCCTGTGCTCTATCCACTAGGTCATGCTGCTTCTCCCAAGTGTTCGGGAGAGAACAGTAGAGCCCGTGTGGAAGACAGGTAAGGGAAGCAATCATTCGGATATTACACAAGTGCTGTAGGGATTGGATGAATACTTAAGTCCTCAGGTGGCCTAAACTTAAGGGCAAAGGAACTTATTTTCCCGAAGGGAGGGAAAATAAGGTGGAGAGAAGAGTGAGTAGTCCAGGAAGGCTTCTTGGAGGAGATGTGATTTCAGTAGGGTTGTGAAAATGGAGAAGTTGGTGGTCTGTAAAGGGTTTTTTTTATCAACGGTATTCATCAACGAAGCAGCGTGGCTTAGTGGAAAGAGCACGGGCTTGGGAGTCAGAGGACTCTGACAACGGAGCGCCATTGTGGGTTCTAATTCCGGCTCTGCCACTTATCAGCTGTGTGACTTTGGGCAAGTCACTTAACTTCTCTATGCCTCAGTTACCTCATCTATAAAATGGGGATTAAGAATATGAGCCCCACGTGGGACACCCTGATAACCTTATATCTACCCCAGTGCTTAGAACAGTGCTTAACCCATAGTAAGCTCTAAACAAATAACATTATTATTATTATCAATGGATTTATTGAGCACTTTGTTCACAGCACTGCATGAAACACTTAAGTTTTTCACTGCAGCCTTGGCCCCCTCCCCCGCAACAAGGGTGTATGCTCACCCTGGCAGAACCCCCACTTTCCACATCTGTGTGAGCCAAGTCAGGCCCCATCTTAGAACCTCATTGCCTCCACTTTTATTTCGGCTTTAAAGCCCTCAATCCCCTTACCCTCTCCTACGTCACCTCGTTGCTTTCTTCCTGCAACCCAGCCACACGCTTCGCTCTTCTCATGCCAACCTTCTCACTGGGCCTCCATCTCGTCTATCTCGCCACCGACCTACCATCGACGTCCTGCCTCTGGCCTGAAACGCCCTCCTCTTCATAGTTATTCTCCCCCAGTTTAAAGCCTAAACAAATAACATTATTATTATTATCAATGGATTTATTGAGCGCTTACTTTGTTCACAGCACTGCATGAAACACTTAAGTTTTTCCTCATCTCCTCCCATCTCCTCCAAGAGGCCTTCCCTGACTAAGCCCTGTTATCTTTTTATTCCTCTCCTGCATCACTCTGATTTGCGCCCTTTATTCATCCCCTTTCCTAGCCCCCCCAGCACTACAAGGTATATATCCTTAATTTATTTTTACTTATGTTAATGTCTGTCTCCCCCTCTAGACTGTAAACTCATTGTGGGCAGGAATTTGTATCTGTTATATTGTTCTATTGGACTCTCCCAAGCACTTAGTAAGCGCTCAATAATAATAATAATAATAATGGCATTTGTTAGGCGCTTACTATGTGCAAAGCACTGTTCTAAGTGCTGGGGTGGATACAAGGTAATCAGGTTGTCCCACGTGGGGCTCACAGTCTTAATCCTCATTTTACAGATGAGGTAACTGAGGTACAGAGAAGTTAAGTGACTTGTCCAAAGTCATACAGCTGACAAGCGGCAGAGCGGGATTAGAACCCATGACCTCTGATTCCCAAGCTTGTGCTCTTTCCACTGAGCCACGCTGCTTATCTTAACTAACTGATTAACAGTGCAGTTAGTAGCTACAGCCTCCATCCTCAAGGAACGTCCAGTCTACTATGAACAGAGCATTGTACTAAGTGCTTGGGAGAGGACAATATAAGAGCCATGACCCCTGCCCTCCAGGAGCTTCCAGTCTAATATGTGCAGAGCACTGTACTGAGTGCTTGGGAAAGAATAGACTTAGTAGACACCATCACTGCCTTCAGGAAACTTACAGTTCAGCAGTGAGAGAGACACACCACAGATTATTTCCAGATAGGAAGGAGAAGAGGATGATAAAATCAGCCCATGGATAAACTAGTGCTTTGAGAGGGAAGAATGTAAACGGTTACAGGCAGGACTGTTGCTTCTGCTTGTGACTGTGAGCCCGTTGTCAGGTAGGGACCGTCTCAATATGTTGCCGACTTGTACTTCCCAAGCGCTTAGTACAGTGCTCTGCACACAGTAAGTGCTCAGTAAATACGACTGAATGAATGAATGACCGTGCGAGATAGTAGTTAACCAATCAAGCAAGGGTGTTTACTGACCGCTTACTGTGTGCAGAGCACTGTACTAAGTGCTTGAGAAAGTACAATACAGTAGAGCTGGTAGTCACGTTCTCTGCCCACAGTGAGCTTACAGTCTAGAGGGGGAGACAGACAGACATATAAATAAGCAATTTACAGACAAGTAAATTAGTGCTTTGGGGCTGAGTTAGGGTGAATATCAAGTGTTTAAAGGGGACAGAACCAAGTGCATAGATGGCCCAGAAGGGAGAGGAAGCCCAGGAAAAGAGACCTTACTTGGGGAAGGCCTCCAGGAAGAGATGTGACCTTAAGAAGGCTTTGAAGGTGGGGAGAGTATCAGTCTGGTGTATGTGGACGGGGAAGCCAGTGAGAACTGAAGCAAAATGTTCAGAGGCCTTCCCAGATGAATTTCCCCTTCCTCTGCTCCCCTTCCCCTTCCCTCCCCTTCCTGAGAAGCAGTGTGGCTCAGTGGAAAGAGCCCGGGCTTAGGAGTCAGAGGTCATGGGATCAAATCCCGGCCCTGCCAATTGCCAGCTGTGTGACTTTGGGCAAGTCACTTCACTTCTCTGGGCCTCAGTTCCCTCATCTGGAAAATGGGGGATTAAGACTGTGAGCCCCCTGTGGGACAACTTGATCGCCTTGTAATCCCCTCAGTGCTTAGAACAGTGCTTTCCACATAGTAAGCGCTTAATAAATGCCATTGTTGTTATTATTATTATTCCCCTCCCCATCACCCCAACCCACTCCCTTTACTCTACCTCACCTCCCCTCCCCGTGGCACTTGTGTATTTATGTACATATTTATAATTATATTTATTTTTTATTAATGAGGCATATATAGCTATAGTTCTACTTATAATGATGCTACTGATGCCTGTTTACTTGTTTTGATGTCTGTCTCCCCGCTTCTAGACTGAGAGCCCGTTGTGGTCAGGGATTGTCTCTATTTGCCGCTGAATTGTACTTCCCAAGCGCTTAGTACAGAGCTCTACACACAGTAAGTGCTCAATAAATATGATTGAATGAATGAACGTTTGAAATCGAGGTACAGTGGGCAACTTGGTGATAGAGGAGTGAAATGTTTGGGCTGGGCTGGAGTAGGAGAGTAGCGAGGTGAGGCAGGAAGGGCAGAACTTGGGGGTTTAACCTCCCTTCTCCGGTCAATTCTGGTCCAGCACTTTCTTCAAGCATCAAGTTGACTCAGGGACAAGACCAGGTCTTGAAAAGATGCATCATTTTCACCGTTTTACCCTGCTTCCTTTATGAGGACGCTTTCTGCAAAAGCATCGGCGAGACCTGTCCTTTCTCTTTCCGGGTAAGGAGCCACTGTGCTATTCTATTAGATTACTAATTCACCCTCGTGACTTTGTTTTGGAAAACCTCCATCAAATCCCGCCTGCACAATATAAGTTCATAATGATTAAACAACACAATAAGATCACTATCTCTGTCTCCTCTGTGCAGCTTTACATTACCTATGGGGGTAGGGGAATTATCAACATTCTTGTCGGCAAATGAAATTGTTTTTTAATATGAAAAACATGGGCAAAGCGCTTTGCCTCTCAAAATGGTTGGGAAAAGCATGCGGATCTCTTTGGCTCCACAGACTGGGCTTATCCGCTCATTGACTACGGAAGCCAAAGCCTGTCGGGATCCTCTTTCTGTCCCGGACTTTCCACCGAATGCCCATGTGCATCCCGATTGAAACCGATCAATCCATTCATCGATCGATGGTATGTATGCAGACTGCCCTCTAGATTGTAAGCTCGTCGTGGGCAGGGAGTGGTGTGTCTATTTATTGTCCCATTTTACTCTCCTAAGTGCATAGTACAGTGCTCTAAACATAGTAAGCGCTCAGTAAATACGACTGAATGAATGAATGAACCCTTTAGTAAGTGGTTGGGAGAGTACAAAGAGAAGCAGCTTGGCTCAGTGGAAAGAGCCCGGGCTTTGGAGTCAGAGGCCAGGGGTTCAAATCCCGGCTCCACCAATTGTCAGCTGTGTGACTTTGGGCAAGTCACTTAACTTCTCTGGACCTCAGTTCCCTCATCTGTAAAATGGGGATGAAGACTGTGAGCCCCACGTTGGACAAACTGATCACCATGTACCTCACCCCAGTGCTTAGAACAGTGCTTTGCACATAGTAAACGCTTAACAAATACAATCATTATTATTATTATTACAGTGCATCAGAGTTGGCTAGGCCTGTTCTCTGCCCACAAGGAGCTAACAGGGAAACAGTTAATAATAATAATTATTATTATTATTATAATAACAATATTTGTTAAGCGCTTACTACGTGCCAGGCATTGTACTAAGCGCTGGGGTGGCTACTATAATAATGATAATAATAATTGTGATGTTTGTTAAGGGCTTACTATATGCCTGGCCCTGTACTAAGGGCTGAGGTCAGTACAGGCAAATCGGGTTACACATTCAGTCGTATTTATTGAGTGCTTACTGTGTGCAGAGCATTGCACTAAGCGCTTGGAAAGTACAATTCGGCTATAAACAGAGGCAATCTCTGCCCACACCAGGCTTACAGTCTAGAAGGGGGAAAACAGACACCAAAATAAATAAAACAGGCATCAGTATAAATAAATAGAATTATTCATTCATTCATTCAATCATATTTATTGAGCACTTACTGTGTGCAGAACACTGTACTAAGCGCTTGGGAAGTACTAATCGGCAACGTATAGAGATGATCCCTACCCAACACAATGGGCTCACAGTCTAGAAGGGGCAGACAGACAACAAGACAAAGCATGTAGACAGGTGATGTGCATAGATTTATACACATCAAAACAAGTAAACAGGCATCAATATAAATAAAGTCAGTATTTATTGAGCTCCCACTGTATGCGGAGCACTGTACTAAGTGCTTGGGAGAGTACAACACAACAACAAACAGACACATTCCTCGCCCACAGTGAGCTCACAGTCTGGGGGGAGGTAGGCATTAATATATATAAATAAATTACAGATATAACAAATTATATCTGGATGCAGTCTTGGCCTGGGATGCAAAAGGACCTAAATTCTAATCCCTGCTCCTCCACTTGTTCGCTTTGTGACCTTTGGCTTCACTTCACTTCTCTGGGCCTCAGTTGCCTCATCAGTAGAATGGGGATTAAGAATGTGAGCCCCAAGTGGGACAGGGACTGTGTCCAACCTGATTTGCTTATACCCACCCCAGAGCTTAGTACAGTGTTTAGCACATAATAAGTGCTTGACCCTCTCAGGGTCACACCTGGAGAGTTTCCAGTACTCTACCAGTCTCGGCTACGGGAGGGAGAGTCAAGCAGAGGCCTGCACGTTCATTCATTCATTCATTCATTCAACCGTATTTATTGAGCGCTTACTGTGTGCAGAGCACTGTACTAAGCGCTTGGGAAGTACAAGTTGGCAACATATAGAGACGGTCCCTACCCAACCATGGGCTCACAGTCTAGAAGGGGGAGACAGAGAACAAAACAAAATATATTAACAAAATAAAATAAATAGAATAAATGTGTACAAATAAAATAAATAAATAAATGGAGTAATAAATACGTACAAACATATATACATATATACAGGTGCTGTGTGAAGGGGAAGGAGGTAAGGCGTTCCATGCCTAGGTTGGGCAGTGGCTAGCTAGTGGAAGGAAATCTACTACAAGTAAAAACTCACCCATGTCGAGCAGCAGCGGAGTCGAGGGCGGAGACTCAAGTTAACTGCCTGAAAGGCGGAGATGGTAAACCACTTCTGGAATTTTACCAAGAAAACTCTGGATCCACTACCAGAAGGATTGCAGATGGAGAGCGGGACTTTCTGGGAGAGATGTGTCCGTGTTGTCGCTATGGTCGGAAACGACTTGACGGCATAAGACAAGACAAGTGCTTAACAAATACCAAAATTATTATTATTATTAGCAATAATAATACTAATATAATCCCCATTTTACAGCTGAGGAAACTGGAGTACTGAGAAGTGAAATGACTTACCTAAAGTCACACGGCAGACAAGTGGCTGAGCTGGGGATTAGAACCCAGGACCTTCTAACTCCAAGGACAGTGCTCTATCCACTAGCCAATGTTGCTCCGATTACATGAAGAATTTAGAGAAACTTGGATTTATAGCCCGCCTCGGTTTACCCCTCAAACCAAGCCCTCCCCGTAGAAGATAGATGACTATTTGTCATTAACCTGATTTGCTGTCCTTCAGCTGGAGTTCAGTTTCCACGGCGCCCATCACATCACTACCAACCTGCATTAATTTCACAAGTAAAACCTTCTGAAACGCCGCACACGATGTTTTATTAAAATCAAGATATATTGTGTTGACTGCATTCCACTTAATCCACTAATCTCATCATTCTATTAAGAGAAAAGCAATCAGATTTTTCTGGTAAGAACTTCTCTCTGCAAAGCGACGTCATCCAGTCTGACACGCCATTTCCCGGGAGAAGTAGCATGGCCTAGCGGAGAGAGCTTGGGTCTGGGGGTCAGAAGGACCTGAATTCTAATTCTGGTTTGCCAATTGCTTGCCGTGTGACCTTGGGAAAGTCACTTAACTTCTCTGTGCCTCAGTTTCCACAACTATAAAATGGGGCTATCTGTTGTCCGTCTACTTAGACCATGAGACCCAAGCTGGGTAGGGACTGTGTTCGACCAAATTAATTTTTACCTGCCCCAGCGCTTAGAACAGTGTTTGACCCAGAGGAAGCGCTTAACAAATATCATTTTAAAAAAAAGATTTTTGCAGGATATTTGTCTCGGCAAAACATAGACCATCTCCAGATATCCCCACCCGATCCCCTCCGGAAGACCTCCGGAAGACAATTCCCCGTTCAGCTTTGAGATGGTGGGCCGACGGGGCGGCTGTTCGGATGATAGCGAGTCTTTCCCAACTTCGCCTTAACTTTTCATTATTTCCCTTCCCAATTTGTCCCTGATTTATTCCCTCTGCCCAGCAACATTTCTGCGAATAACCAAAGACTGTCTTTGATCATTTTGTCAGGATTACATTAAGATATTGAAATCAGTCCCGTATTCCCTCATTCCCCTAATGAATGTGATATATTGTCCTCGTTGGGGGCGGGTGGTCTGAAAAGCCATGTGCAGCTGAACCCCAGTGGAGGAGGGGAAGGGGAGGAGGATGAGGAGGGCAGGGCTCTTTTAGCCATCAGACTTCCTGGTCGATCGACTGTCCTTCCCAGAGAGGGCATCCACGGCCCCCGCATCAATCAGTCGGTGGTATTTATTGAGCGCTAACTGTCTGCAGAGTACTGGACTCAGCATGGGAGAAGTGCCTTCATCAAGGTCACCCAGCATCCAAGGGCAGAGCTGGGTCCTGCGTGGCTGGAGACAGAGGAGCTCATCCTTCCAAGTGGATTTCCTCTCCAACTTTCCATGTCTTTTCATTTCCAGGGTCTTGGAGGCTCCATCTATGGAGACTGTCCCCTCCACGCCCTCCCTCCCCTCTCTCTCTATATATATATTATAATAGTATACTATATACTCCATTATTAGATGTTATACTATATATTATAATTGTATATTATATTATTAGTATATTATATCTATGGAAGCAGTGTGGCTCAGTGGAAAAGAGCAAAAGCTTTGGAGTCAGAGGTCATGGGTTCAAATCCCGGCTCCGCCAATTGTCAGCTATGTGACTTTGGGCAAGTCACTTAACTTCTCTGAGCCTCAGTGACCTCTTCTGTAAAATGAGGATTAAGACTGTGAGCTCCCCATGGGACAACCTGATCACCTTGTAACCTCCCCAGCACTTAGAACAGTGCTTTGCACATAGTAAACACTTAATAAATGTCATTATTGTTATTATTATTATCATCTCCATATATACAATAGTAATAATTACGGTACTTTTTAAGCATTTACTATGTGCCAAGCATTGTTCTAAGCACTGGGGTAGTTAATTAGTTAACTAAGTTAATCAGGTTGGACACGGTTCCTGTCCTACATGGGGCTCACATTCTTATCCCCATTTTACAGATGAGGTAACTAAGGCCCAGAAAAGTTAAGTGACTTGCCCAAGGTCACACAGCAGACATGTGGCAGAACTTGGATTAGAACCCAAGGGCCTTTGGACTCCCAGGCCCTTGATCTATCCACTAAGCCATGCTGCTTCTACAACTAATATAATATAGACTATAGAATTTATATGTATTAATAATTATATTAATGTCTGTCTCCTCCTCTAGACTTTAAGCTTGTTATGGGAAGGGAACGTGTCTATTCTCTTGTTCTGCTGCCCACATCCTGCCTCTGGCCTGGAATGCCCTCCCTCCTCAAATCCATCAGCCAGTTTAGGGGACGGTTGGGGGGCTGCGGGGAGCAGAAGCAGTGGTTGCATTTGTGTTCAGGCCAGTGGCCTCTGAGAACTCCTTATAACTCTTCCTTTCTCGCAGTTTTCTCAGCGCTAAAGGGGAAGAGAATGATTGCTTGTCTCCTCTTTAGACCGGAAGCTCACCGTGGGCAGGGGACCTGTCTAGAGAATCAGCCTGGCCTAGTGGATAAAACACAGTCCTGGGAGTCAAAAGGTCCCCCCTCTAGACTGCGAGCCCATTGTGGGCAGGGATTTTCTCTCTTTATTGCTGTATTGTACTTTCCAAGCGCTTAGTAGTTTGACACCTGTCCACATGTTTTGTTCTCTGTCTCCCCCTTCTAGACTGTGAACCCATTGTTGGTCAGGGACCATCTCTATATGTTGCCAACTTGTACTTCCCAAGCACTTGGTACAGTGCTCTGCACACAGTAAGCGCTCAATAAATACGATTGTGTTGACTGACAGACCGCACAGCCCAGCTGGCATCACTTTAACTCCAACGTGGACAGGCCTGACTGATCTCACCGCGCCTGAGAGCCGTCAATATTCACCTGGAGCCCAGAATTCCTTCTGATGTCCCGCTCCCCACCGCTCCACCATTCCGCCCGCCTCCCCCCAGCTCCACTTGGGCTAATTGTCAACAGCTTTCCCATCTGGCAGGTGTCTCTGGCCACCAGCTCGACCCCAATCCCTTAAGCTCCGCGTGGCCCTGACACAGCATATAGCGTGGTGGATGGAGTACGAGCCTAGGTGTCAGAAGGTCACGGGTTCTAATCCTGACTTCTTTATTAGTCCGCTGGGTGACCTCGGACAAGTCACTTCACTTCTCTCTGCCTCAGTGACCTCATCTGGAAAATCAGGATCGAGACAGTGAGCCCACGTCGGACAGGGACTGCGCCCAACTCGATTTGCTCTGCACACAGTAAGCGCTCAATAAATACGATTGATTGATTGATTGATTGATTGATTGATTTGCTCGTAACCACCCCAGTGCTTAGTACATGCCTGGCACATAGTAAGCATTTAATAAATACCATAATTATTTTTTATTACTGTTTTGTCCGGGGAGCTCGAAGACTTCCAGACTGTGGGTACACCGCTTCAACGACTTGAGGATCAGGGCTGGGGTTGGAGGAGGCGGTGTATCAGCACAGCTGTAATCCCATCTTTGCCTTTCTGGAAAATGTCTCATAGACTTTCAGAAAGTCCCACAAAGGGGTCTCTGGTTACACCTGTTCATTTGTTTTTTCTCTTGGTTCTTATGGAATTTAAGTGCTTACTATGTTTTAGGCACTGTACTAAGCACTAGGGTAGATACAAACTAATCAGGTTGGACACAGTCCCTGCCCCACATGAGGCTCACAGTTTTAATCCCCGTTTTACAGATGAGGGAACTGAGGTCCAGAAAAGGGAAGTGACTTGCCTATAATCACACAACAGAGAAATAGTGAAGCTGGGATTAGAACCTAATGCCTCTGACACTAGACTGTAAGTTCGTTGTGGGCAGGGAATTTGTCTGTTTCTTATTATATTGTACTCTCCCAAGAGCCTAGTACAAAGCTCTGCACATAGTAAGCACTCAAGAAATAGGATTGAATGAATGAATGATCCCGGGCCTGGGCTGTATTCATTAGGCCATACTGGGAGCTTTTCTCTCAGATCCCGCCTTTCTTTTATGTTACTTGTTAAGCAGTTACTATGTTGCAGACACTGTAATTAGCGCCAGGTTAGATACAAGCTAGTCAGGTTGGACACAGTCCCTGTCCCACTTGGGGCTCACAGTCTTCATCCCCATTTTACAAATGAGGAAATGGAGTCGCAGAGACATTAAGGTCCCACGTCAGACAGGCGGCCGAACTGGGATTAGAACCCAGGTCCTCCTGACTTTGATCACTAGATCACACTGCTTCTCACCTGCTGCTCTTTCACCTCTAAGAACAGTCTTCCCCTAATTTTCCCACCTCCTTTCCCCACAACTCCCTGCCCAGGATGAAAGACCCAGCATAGAATGTGTCTGTTTATTGTTCTAGGGTACTCCCCCAAGTGCTTAGCACAGTGCTTTGCACACGGTAAGCACTCAGTAAATACAAGTGAATGAGTTAGCATTGCTGAGGACCAAATCCCGGGCCCCAGAGCCGAGAGTTAAAGCCCTCCAATTCACCTCCCTGGAAGGTATAGTTTCAGATGCACTGTGGTGAGTGACAGATTCTGGGTCAGACTCAGTTGCTCCCTCTGAATCCCAAACAATCCTGTTTAGGAACAGCACTTCTAACCCTGGAAAAGAAAGTGCCTAACTAGCAATTTGTCAGCAAGAGCACGGCAAAAGCATTCGATATTAATTAATTTACAGCAATGATTATTCCTTAATAGACACAGAAATTGATTGGGGGATTGAGGTTATTAACGGTCGGAACGGCTCAGCTTTGCATATTCAGGCTGTTGCCTCATTCCTGTGACTTGAAAAATTGCTACCTCTATGCTATAGGGTATTTAATGACCCTTTCCATAATTGTAGATCGGGTTTTTCAAATAAGTAGGGTCGGGGGTTAGTTGCATTCCTTCGGCTCACACTTTTTTTGACGGGCGAACCTTTTTTTTGCGGGAGAGGCTGGGAAATCAATCAGCGAATCAATGGTATTCATTAAGCGCTCGGTCTGTGCGGAGCACTGTGCTAAGCATTTGGGAGAGTACAATACGGTCGGCGGACGTGATCCTTGCCCTCGAAGAGCTCACAGTTCACTGAGTGCAGAGCAGTGTACTGAGCGCTTGGGAGAATACAATTAGAATGCAATACAAGGAGAACTCGGGCTGACTCCCTAAAGCACTCGGGAAAGTACAATACCACAATAAACGGTGACATTCCCTGCCCATGATGAGCTCACTGTCCAGAGTCAGGGAGATAGATGTCGATACAAATAAATAAAACAACAGAATGTACACAAGTGCTTTGGGGCTGGAGGGGCTGGGGGTGGGGAGAGCAAAGGGAGAAAGTCAGGGCGACACAGAAGGGCGTAGATGATGAGGGAAAGTGGGGCCTAGTCTCGGAAGGCCTCTTGGAGGAGATGATCGTTCAAGAAGGCTTTGAAGGAGGAGAGAGTAGTTGTTTGTCAGATTAGAGGAGAAAGGGCGTTCCCAGCCAAAGGTGGGACGTGAGCCAGGGGTCGGCGGCGAGACAGGCAAGTTGGAGGCCCAGGGAGAAGGTTAGCGGCTCCAGAGGAGCGGAGCGTGCGGGCTGGGGTGGAGAAGGAGAGCAGTGAGGTGAGATAAGAGGGGGCAAAGTGATGGACTGCTTTAAAGCCAGTGGTGAGGAGGAGTTTTTATTTGGTACAGTGGTGGATGGGCAACCACTGGAGTTTTTTGAGGCGTGGGGTGACATGTCCAGAACATTTTTATATAAAAATAATCCGGGCAGAGGGCCGGTGTCTGGGCAAGGTGATGGGAGAGATGGACACCTAACTCCTTTGGCTCCTCTAAGAACCAGACGTAGACAAGAGGAAACACAGTAGTACTGATAGTATACATTAAGTTCTGACTGTGTGCAGAGCACGGTATTCGGTGCTTACTGTGTGCAGAGCACTGTATTAAGCAGTGGGAGAGAATGTAGCTGTGGGAATTAGCCATGGGCCCTGACCCTGGAGGGGTTCACGGTCTAAGCATGTGCCTCAGTGTGCCAACCCTGCCCGTAGCACTGGGATCCGGCAGGCCGTGGCCTCGGTAGCGGCCGTGGTCTTCCTGCTCACGTTGGATGACCGTTTTCCCATTTCCCACGGGGTCTGTACCCCTGGAGCCCGGACCTGGGAGTCAAAAGGGCCTGGGTTCTAATCCTAGCTCTGTCACATGTCTGCTGTGTGACCTTGGGCAAGTCATTTCACTTCTCTGGGCCCCGGTTCCCTCATCTGTAAAATGGGGATGAAGACAGCCAGCCCCATGTTGGACAGGGACTGGGTCCAACCCCATTAACTTGGATCTACCCCAGCACTTAGTAAAGTGCCTGGCACATAGTAAGCAGTTAATAAGTACCATAATTATTATTGTTATTACTCATTATTATTTATTATCAGGGGCATCTATCCCTGTGGGTCTGCCGTCAATACCTCCTTCCCCTTTTATTCATTCATTCATTCAATCGTATTTATTGAGCACTTACTGTGTGCAGAGCACTGTACTAAGTGCATTCATTCCCTCAATCGTATTTATTGAGCACTCACCGTGCACAAAGCACTGTACTAAGCGCTTGGGAGAGTACAACATAACAATGAGAGCTCACCTCCTCCAGGAGGCCTTCCCAGACTGAGCCCCCTTTTTCCTGTCCTCCTCCCCATCCCCCACACCCTACCTCTTTCCCCTCCCCACAGCACCTCTATATATGTTTGTACAGATTTATTACTCTATTTATTTTATTTGTGCATATTTACTATTCTATTTATTTTGTTAATGATGTGCATCTAGCTTTATTTCTATTTATTCTGATGACTTGACACCTGACCACATGTTTTGTTTTGTTGTCTGTCTCCCCCTTCTAGACTGTGAGCCTGTTGTTGGGTGAGGACCATCTCTATATGCTGCCAACTTGTACTTCCCAAACGCTTAGTACAGTGCTCTGCATGCAGTAAGCGCTCAGTAAATATGAGCAAATGAATGGATGGATGAATAACAACAAACTCACACATTCCTGCCCACAACGAGCTCTCGGGCTCTTTCTGGGCACGGGTCTGTGTCTCATTGGTCATCCTTGTATCTTTCCCCAGGTCTCAATACAGTCCTCAGCACTCAGTAGGCACTTAATGATCAGTTAATCATTCAATCAGTCAATGGTATTTATTGACCACTTACAGTATGCAGAGCCCTCTCCTAAACACTAAGGAGAGAACGGTACAATGGCTGGAACGTGTGTGTTATACCGTTGTGTTGTAGTCTTCCAAGCTTTTAGTACGGTGTTCTACAGACAGTAAGTGCTCAGTAAATATAATCGATTGATTGGTTAATTGACTCCAGACAAAACGAAAGAGAAAGCAGATCTAGAGGAGAAGGAGAGAAGACAGAAGACATTTAGGTGAGCCTTGGCCATGGTATAGGACATCGTCACAGATTCATCTTCCCTTTAATGTGAACTGTCCTTCAGTGAAATGTGTTGAGCATCTTACTGGATGAACAGCACTGTGCTGGGCATTCTGTTTATTATTAATAATAATACTAATGTTGATTATATTTGTTAAGCATTTACTCTGTACCCAACACTGTACTAAGTGCTGGGGTAGATACAAGATGATCAGATTGGACACAGTCCCTATACCTCCTGGGCTCTCAGTCTTAATCCCGATTTTACAGATTAGGTCACTGAAGCCACTGAGAAATTAAGTGACTTGGCCAAGGTCACCCAGCAGGCTTATAGTGGAGATAGATTTAGAACTCAGATCCTTCTAACTCCCAGGCCCATTCTCAATCCTCTAGGCCATGCTGCTTCTTGGCCGGGCCCAGAAGCAGGGCCCAAAGAGAAGCGCTCACAGCATACATGAGGCCCTGCCCGCTCTCCCTCAGCATCACTGTAACAACCCCCCTACCCCCTTCACTCCAGGGCATCTACAGAACTTGCCCTTCTATTTCCACTTGCCCACTTAAAGGGCTTCTATTAAACACTACACGGTAAAGATGTTGTTCCTAATCCTGGGGTACAGCTGGTTGAAGATATACAGTTTTTGATAAGTATTGATTGAACAAGATCTAGTTGAGAATGTAAAGTCTCTGGGAGAAAAGCCCCCATCGTGCAAATTCAGAAGTTTGTAAGATCGCTCCTTTAGGGTCTAAATCCTCAAGCAAAACTTTAGCTTTATCTGCTAATTTACAAGAAAATATACACGTGTACTTATCTCCATGTATCTAGAGAGACCATTTAGGCGGTATTTGTGTATGGATCACATTTTGGAGCGTAAATATTTTTAAACCTTACAGCCTACCGCTCAAAGATTAAGTCTGTGATGCCTTAAACTAATTTTCCCCCCTTTTGATAGTAGCTGAAATAAAGAAAATGGCTTACAGATTTAGCTGTGTGCGGAGTTTAAAAGTAACAACTGAAAAATGACGTTCATAATCTGAATTGCAATGAAACCAATTATCTGTGCTGCGGTTGTTCACTTGGGGATACTCCGAAAGGGTTAGTATTTCTTAAAAGAAATTAAAAACAGCTGTAAAAATACCATAAAACAAAAATGGCAGCTGCAAAAGAGATTAACATTCCTCAATTTCATTTGAACCTGATATGTTATTTTTCCAACAGCAACATATATATTCTGATTTTTTAATCTATCTTTATGAAATCGTACCTTTAGAAAAACAGGACTACCGAATGTCCCCCCTTTTTTTTTTTTTCAGTACAACAGAATCCTCCAGGTAACCCGGGCACCTCTGGATGCGCCCCACTTTTGAAAGAGGCGGTGGAGGTTGTGGGGTTCAGAAACAGAGAACTGTCCTCCCAGCGTGGACAGTGAAGACTGTTCCTGTCCATCGTCCGCTGTGGGCGGAGGTCCTGGCACAGATGGGACCCTTGCCTTCAGTTCTACTAGACGCCCCCTCCATGGTCCCTCAGCAGTCCATGCCCGACAAAACCCAACCCAGGCCCATCCGTCCAAACATCACTCATTCATTCAGTTGTATTTATTGAGCGCTTACTGGGTGCAGAACACTGTACTAAGCATTTGGGGGAGTCCAACGAAACAATAGACGGACATGTTCCCTTCCCACAACAAGCTCACCTTTTAGACTGTGAGCCCACTGTTGGGTAGGGACTGTCTCTATATGTTGCCAATTTGTACTTCCCAAGTGCTTAGTACAGTGCTCTGCACATAGTAAGCACTCAATAAATACGACTGATTGAAGCTCACGGTCTAGACGGGAAGACTCCCCCTCCAGATTTTGTCCGGTTTCAGCACCGAGCGTTCCAGGTGATATCTA
Organism: Tachyglossus aculeatus; assembly: GCF_015852505.1. Lineage (NCBI taxonomy): Eukaryota > Metazoa > Chordata > Mammalia > Monotremata > Tachyglossidae > Tachyglossus > Tachyglossus aculeatus. The sequence goes on from NC_052090.1 coordinate 26,598,028, forward strand.
CAAAGCCGAGCGGGGGGCTAGGACAGCTGGAACTTCGGTCTTTCAGTAGTATTCATCAAGCGCTTACTGTGTGCACAGCATTGGCCTAAGCGCTTGGGAGAGGACAGTAGAACAATAGAACAGACACATTCCCTGCCCACAACGAGCTTACACACTTCTCATCCTGCCGTGTTGAGGGCAAGACACTGAGCAGGCCCCGATCGATATTGTCCATCGGGCCTTCCCCTCTTCCTCCAGCCAAGCCCTTCCTCTTCCTCAGTTTAGACATCAAACGGAGGCCTGGGCGACCGAGGACTCTTGGGGCCCTTTTCCATCTTAAGAGAGAAAATATTCAATCAGATGAAACGTTTACCACGCACGACTCCCTAAATAATTTTCCTGCCAGTAGGTTGGGATTTAGCAGGCAGGGAGAGCCCTCTCCAGGATGTCTCTGCATTTTTTATTGTCTGCTTATTTAGCTCCTAAACGCCTGGCTTCCCGGCGAAGAGATTATTGAAAAGCAAAAATCCTTGTCGAAAATTATAAATGATCCTAGACTCGCCGAACCTATTAATCTCGAAGAGGCCATGAACCATCAGCATCTAGGAAGATTAGAAGCGCTTGTCGTGGAGAAAACACCACGCTCCACCGCCATTTGGGACATTTCCGTTCAAAAACGGGCATCTCAGCCGAATGGTTCTTTCAAAACGTTGCTCTTCACATTTCTCTTCCATCATTCTCGCCGCGAGTCTTAATAAACAATTGAAAATTTGTGGTCAGGTCGACGTTTTTTGAGATGTTAATAGGTTCTAGGTAAACCTCCAAAGGGAGTCAGATCCTTCTAAAATCAAAATGATACTTTGCAGTTGTCAAGCACTTTTGGAAAGTCGGTTCGCTAAAAAGGGTCGTTTTAGAAACCTGTGAGTGGTTGGGAAATCAACCTCTTTTCCCATTTTGGAGTCACTGACTGTCACCATTCCTTTGTTTCCTAGAATCCTGGAGACCCAGCTTCCCATTCGGGAACTAAAGAAAGGTGTGTGCATAACAAAAATCAAATGGAAACAACCGGCAGTCTCCTGAGAAATAGGTGATTTGTGTGTGTGTATGTGTGTGTGGAACTGGTTTTAATGTACACCAGGGAGTAGCATATTCACCGCTGAGAATGGCGGGCCGAATAAGAGATGCTTTAGTATGTTTATTTTACTCCTTGTGTTTGAAACAAACCAGGAGGGGAAGAGTGGGTAAGCAGAGACAGACAGGCTTGAGGTATCACACCAGCCCCGTCCCGATTCGGTCTAAGGTGCAAAAGTGAGTGGTTTTTATTTTTCCAATGGACTCTAGAAAGAGTAGATGACAGCCATTCCTGATGGCTGTATCTTTTATGGGACAACTGTGACATATTCTCTGCATCACAAAGGATGATCAAAGATGTCTCCGGAGCTTTGCTGTCACAGAATGTGGCTTCACTTCCTGGTGTGTGTCTTTAAATCAGATACATTGCCAAACTGCACTGGGTGATGGTTTTCACTCTTGCGCGTGTATGTGTGTGTTTGTGCATGTGTGTGCATATATGTGTGTGTGTGTGTGTATTGCAGTGGCATTCCTGTCGCTTTTTATATCTGTGGGTGTTTTATAAGCTGGTGAGCTTGGTCGGGAAATCAAAACCAACTACAAGATAAACAGAACAGAGTACACTCACCAATCTCCCAACTCCCTCAACTGTAATATCCAGTTCGGCTACTTTAAACTGGCTTTATGGAGCCAGCGTAGTTTGGGGGAGGGCGTGGGGGGGAAGGGAGAGGATTGCGTATCGGGTACATAAAGCACTCTAGCTTGGCTTCTCGCTGAAACCCACAAACTCAGTGACTTGGAAATATGCATTTGTGTTCTTATGGAAAAGAGCTTAACGTCTGTAACAGCTAATGATTTGTTGAATTTCTGTGATCTGTGTGGGGTGGAAAAAAAAATGAAGCTCCCCAAATTCAAATGCCCGGCTGCTAGTCCTGCGATTTCTCTCTCTCCGTGGAAAGAGAAGGGGACACGGTGCTGGAATCACCAAAATTCCACCTTTTGTTTTGGAAATGAAACGAAGCACCAGTGGGTGCTCAATAAATAGAGTTACCACCACTTTTAATGAGACATTAGAATGGAGAGTGGTTTCATCTTCGGAGGGGAGTAGGATTTGCCTTGACATTGACTCCATATCAGCTCTCGAAGAGAAAAGGAATGAAGCGCAGTCACTTGTGTCTCAAATGAGAAAATCAATATGAAAATAAAAGTCATCTTTTATCTTCTATCTTTTGTATCCTTCTGCCGAGCCTTGCCGGGCCACTAGCTCTGATAACACTCCTGTCATTTAATTATTCTAAAACATTTTCAGGTTTTCAGATATGTTTCTGAAAATGTAATACATTCCGACTCAAAGAATAGGCTTGTTTCATCATTTTAAAATGGGTTTTTTAGAAGATGTTAGAAAGAAGCGCTATCAATAAAGGGCTTTTTAAGAGGTGGAGAGCCTTTCTTTGTCAGAAGATCCTTATTAACCATTTCTACCATCAGTCTGTCTGAAGAGGAACTCCGGAAGAGAAAACTCGTGCCCCTCTAATTGACATACGGGACGTATTTTCTAGGTTCCTTCAAGAATGTGTGCATAAACAGTGACACTTTTTTGAGATTTATCTGAAACGTAAACAGGAATTGAATTACCATTTAACTCATTGGATTTTTCAGCCCGCGATACCAGACGCGTGACAGCTATTACATAAATCGAATGGGAAGATGCAGTAAGATCTATTTTAGCTGAATTTGGGGTCCTTAGTACCATTTAACCTTCAGGTGATGATGATGATGATGATGATGGCATTTGTTAAGCGCTTACTATGTGCAAAGCACTGTTCTAAGTGCTGGGGGGGATACACGGTGATAAGGTTGTCCCATGTGGGGCTCACAGTCTAAATCCCCATTTTACAGATGAGGTCCCTGAGGCACAGAGAAGTGAAGTGACTTGCCCAAAGTCACACAGCTGACAAGTGGCGGCGCCGGAGTTCGAACCCATGACCTCTGGCTCCCAAGCCCATGCTCTTTCCACTGAGCCACACTGCTTCTCAGGTTTCATTAAGAGTATATCTAGTCACATTAAAAAGTAAATCTCCATTTCTGAATCCAAGTTACATGCTTGAGCGTGGGCTCCTGTCTCAGTAAGACTGTAAGTGCTCAGTATGGGGCTCCGCACATGGTAAGTGCTCAATAAATATGATTGATTGATTTTGATATTTATCCGTGTGGCAGCAATAAGGGTCAGGCCCTGTGGTGGATCCAGGGCAGAGAATGCAGTTTTGGGAACTGGCTTCGAGTCGCAGTACTGTCAGATTCTGGCTAATGTGGGAAAAGGATTGGAAGCCCCGTGTGGGTAGGGGCTCTGTCTAATGTATTGCGGTGGTATCTGCTTAGCACAGTGATCAGTCAGTCTATCAGTCAATCATATTTATTGAGCAATTACTCTATGCAGAGCACCGTACTAAGCATTTGGAATAATAACAATAATGATGGCATTTATTAAGTGCTTACTATGTGCAAAGCACTGTTCTAAGCACTGGGGAGGTTACAAAGTGATCCGGTTGTCCCACGGTGAGCTCACAGTCTTAATCCCCATTTTACAGATGAGGTAACTGAGGCCCAGAGAAGTGAAGTGACTTGCCCACAGTCACACAGCTGACAACTGGTGGAGCCAGGATTTGAACCCCTGACCCCTGATTCCAAAGTCCGCGCTCTTTCCACTGAGCCACGTTGCTTCTCACGAGTACAGTACAAGTACGAATTTGGAAGAGTACATTCATTCATTCATTCATTCAATTGTATTTATTGAGCGCTTACTGTGTGCAGAGCACTGGACTAAGTGCTTGGGAGAGGACACTAACTAAATAAGAGATTCATTACTATGTGCCAAGTACTGTTCTAAGCACTGGGGATAATAATGCTGGTATTTATTAAGCACTTACTATGTGTAAAGCACTGTTCTAAGCACTGGGGGGAATGCAAGGAGATGAGGTCGTCCCATTTTATTTTGTTAATATATTTTGTTTTGTTCTCTGTCTCTCCTTTCTAGACGGTGAGCCCACTGTTGGGTAGGGACCATCTCTATATGTTGCCAACTTGTACTTCCCAAGCGCTTAGTACAGTGCTCTGCACACAGTAAGCGCTCAATAAATACGATTGAATGAATTAGGCAATGCTGCTTCTCACGAAGGGGTTGTGTATCCAACTCCTTCAGCCCGCACAGTCCGCTGTCAGAAACCAGGGAGCCCCCAACTTCTGAAAGCCCCCGGACCCCACACCAACTCTGCTGCCACCCACAGAAGTGTTTGTGTGTGTGTGCGCTTGTGCATGCCTGTGAATGAGCGGTATGTAGATGGGTCTTGGTGAGAGTGTGTATGGGAGCCAGCCTTTCATTCTAGCCAAACTGTCCCCCTGGGGAGCAGTTTTGCTTTTGCTGATTGATTGCACAGGCCTGTCAGATCATTTTATAGCCCAGATTATAAACCGCGATCCAACAGCCAGTGCAGGTTTCACGTGACAAAGAAAGTCAGTTCCTTCGCACCGTGGAGCGGTAGGGAGATTGGGTTTTTCTAAAGCACTTTCACCCTCCTGATCTCATTTTGCCTTCACAGGAAGCTACTCTCCCCATTTCAGAGATGAAGAAGTGGAGAACCAGGGAGAGGTAAAGTTAAGCAAGTTGACCACGGTCAGGCCACCGTTAAGTGGCGGAACTGGGACTCAAATCCAAGTCTCCTGACTCTGAACCCTGTACACTAAATAATAATAGAATAATAATGGTATTTAATAAGTGCATGCAATTTGCTTAGCACTGTACTAAGTACTAGCGTAGATACAAGATTGGATGGAGGCTCTGTCCCACATGGGGCTCCCAGTCCAAGAGAGAGAGAGAAGAGGAATTTCATCCCCATTTTACAGAGGAGGAGACCAGGGCCCAGAAGGTTGAGTAAGACGCCCCTGGTCACACAACAGGCAAGCAGCGGAGGCGGGACTCGAACCCGAGTCTTGCGACTTTAAGCCCCGTGCTTTCACCACTAGGCCACCTCCTAAGAGAAATGGTACAATGGTGCTCCTCTATCTTGCCCACATCCTGCCTCTGGCCTGGAATGCCCTCCCTCCTCATATCTCACAGACAATTACTCTCCTCTTCTTCAAAGCCTTAATGAAGGCCTATCTCCTCTAAAAAGTCTTCTCTGACTAAGCCCTCCTTTCCTCTTCTCCCACTCCCTTCTGCTTTGCCCCGACTTGCTCCCTTTATTCATCCCTCCTCCCAGCCCCACACCACTTATGTACATATCTGTCATCTATTTATTTTTATTAATGTCTGGATCCACTTTCTAGATGGTAAGCTCATTGTGAGCAGGGAATATGTCTGTTCATTGTTCTAATGTATTCTCCCAAGTGCTTAATACAGTGCTCCACACACATTAAGTGCTCTATAAATACGATTGACTGACTGACTGACTGCTCAAATGGCACTTCTTTGGGATGGGGCCATTTCAAAATGGAGAACAAATGGAGGGTTTCCTTCTCCTCTTCTGGCCATCCTCGCCGAAGTCCAATGCTCTCCGCTCAGAGGGTTGACAAATTGCCATGAGTAGCCACCTAGTCTTTTTTTTTTAAATGGCATTTGTTAAGCACTTACTATGTGTCAAGCACTGTTCTAAGCGCTGGAGTGGATTCAGTTTAATCAGGTTGGACACAATCCCTGTCCCACATGGGGCTCACAGTGAATCTGGAGGGAGAACAGGTATTAAATCCCCACTTTGCAGTTGAGGAAACTGAGGCCCTGAGAAGTGGAAACGACTTGCCCGAGGTCACACAGCAGACAAGTGGCAGAGCCGGGATGAGAACCCAAGTCTTCCAGTTCCCAGGCCCGGCCCCATCTACTAGACCATGTTGCCCCGTCATGTCATTCATAGCAACGCGGCCTCCCGACTCGCTTCCCAAATCAAAGCGGACGAGACTTGGAAAGGGCGGGAAGATCGAGAGGTGAAATCCAACTCTGGATCTTGATAAGCCGAGAACTCAGAAGGCTCTTCCAGGAGTTCCACGGGTCTCTGTGCCTTGGAGACCATAATGGGCTAGATGGTGTGTGTAAAGTCTTATTATAGAGATGTCAGCTTTAGTTTGAAACATAAACATATTTTTATTCATACATTAGTGCTTAGGGTGATCAATGACAGTGTGTGCAGTACATTAGAATTTGTTTTTGATCAGCAGAAAGCAATTATTCATAAAACTCCAAACAGAAGGCAAAGTTGTGAAAGAAAGGGAAAGAGTTATAGCTTTCTTTCGGGGAAGGTAATTTTAATATAGACGAGATTGGTCCCTAGTCCTGCCGTTTGGATTGATAGATTATCTAGCAGAACTATCATTTCAATAATCTCAGCGACAGTAGAGCGCTGGCTACTCGGTACAATATTATAAATTAAATTTACGGCAAATGGCACTGCAGAGAATATGGAAAGAGATGTCATTTGTGTTTGTGAAAGTTAAGATAGGGAAAAAAATTTAAGATTCTTTGACAATTCAGAACAAAAGCGAGCGCGCCGATGAGACAATATTACCGGTTGCCCAAAATTTCCCATCGCCCTTTGTTTCTGGCTTGGAATGGGATGGGCTTTGGTGGGAGCGGGGAGGGTAAAATAGAACCACATCGGGACTGTGGAGACCCGGAAAACGGTGGGATCGTGACCCTTCTTGACGGAAAAAGCACGAGGCAACCCTACTCCTCCCTCTTCATATCCGGCAGACGATGACTCTCCCCCTCTTCTAAGCCTTATTGAAGGCCCATCTCCTCCCAGAGGCCTTCCCTGACTGCGCCCTCCTTTTCTCTTCTCCTACTCCCTTCTTTAGTCACCCTGATTTGCTCCCCTTATTCACCCCTTCCTCAGCCCCACACTACTTAAGTCCATATCCATAACTTACATATTTATATTAACGTCTATCTCCACCTCCAGGGTGGGAGTTCATTGTGGGCAGGGAATGTATCTACCAACTCTGTTGTATTCTTCCAAGCGCTCAGTGCAGTAGGATCCTTTATTGAATTTGTAGCCTTGGATTTACCAGCTACTGAGGTGTTGTAATTCATTTCAATTTCTTGGGTTTTCGTTTCTGTAGGTATAAGTGTGGAAAACTCATCTCCAGTCTGCAACATGGGGTTGGGGTAAGGATTGATCAGCAACTGTGTGTCAACTTATTTGAACTCCTCTGAGATGTATGTTTGTGCAACGTAGTGTGAATCATTCATTTTCGGTGGGTTCTTTTGTGGTTGAAATAAGGTTGAGGTGATACTCTCAAGAAACATTACCTTTTTTTGTTGTTGTTTAAGTAGTCATAGTTGTTTCTTTGGATGGATTATATTGACTTTTTAGCTTTTTAAACTAAGTTAAAGAGATGGACAGAGGGTAAGTCATTCTTTGCAGTTGTGTTTATACCCATCCTCAGCACTTGGTGACTCAGTGGAAAGAGCACGGGCTTTGGAGTCATAGGTCATGGGTTCAAATCCCAGCTCTGCCTATTGTCAGTTGTGTGACTTTGGGCAAGTCACTGAACTTCTCTGGGCCTCAGTTACCTCATCTGTAAAATGGGGATTAAGACTGTGAGCCCCACGTGGGACAACCTGATCACCTTGTAACCTCCCCAGCGCTTAGAACAGTGCTTTGCACATAGTAAGCGCTTAATAAATGTCATCGTTATTATTATTATTATTATTATTATTATTGCATTCAACTGTACGTTCAGTTGCCTATTCAGTGATTTCATCCTGATACATATGCTTGTACCTGTTTTGTTTTGTTGTCTGTCTCACCGCTTCTAGACTGTGAGCCCATTGTTGGGTAGGGATTGTTTCCGTTGTTGAATTGTACTTTCCAAGCGCTTAGCTCAGTGCTCTGCACACAGTAAGAGCTCGATAAATATGATTGAAAGAATGAATGCTATGTGCACTGTCAGTTTGCAATGAATAATACCTTAGATTGGTTGATATGGTCCTCCTCTAGACTGTGAACTCATTATGGGCAGGGAATGTGTCCATTAATTCTGTTGTATTATACTCTCCCAAGCACTTAGTACAATGCTCTGCACACCATAAGTGCTCAAAAAATGCAACTGATTGATTCATTGAGCACAGGCCTGGAAGTCAGAGGACCCGGGGTCTAATCCCAACCCCACCACTTATCTACTGTGTGGCCTTGGACAAGTCACTTCACTTCTTTGTTCACTCAGTTCCCACATCTGTGAAATGGGAATTAAGACCTTGAGCCCCATATGGGACAGGGACAGTGTCCAACCAGATTGTCTCATATCTACCCCTGTGCATAGAACAGTACTTGACATATAGTAAATGCTTAACGAATGCCATTTAAAAAAAAAATGGGCCAGGCAGATCCTTATGGAATTGTACATATATTGAAATTGTTTATCATAAATAAATTACTTGTTCATATTAATGTCTGTCTCCCCCTCTAGACTGTCAGCTTATTATGGGCAGGGAAAGCACCTGCTATTTCTCTTGTATTATACTCTCCCAAGCTTTTGGAACTGTGCTCTGCACATAGAAAGTACTAAATAAATACCACTGATTGATACCTTGAAAATGAGCCGGTATTGGGATGGTGGAATCGATCCACCAATCTGGGATGTGGATTGCGTGCCTGCTGTGTGCAGAACATGGCTGGGGAAAGTACAGTAGAGTAACCCGTTGTGATCAGGAGATGTGTCTGTTTATTGCTGTCTTGTACTCTCCCAAGTGCTTAGTACAATGCTCTGTGTACAGTAAGTGCTCAATAAATATGACTGAATGAGCGAATGAAAGTAGACACGATCCCTGCACTCCTGGAGTTTCTGGTCTAGCTAGAGCAGCCGCATCGTGGTGTACGAGCTCCGTCAGTCATTCAGTCATTCACAGCAGGCAGTTTCCAGCAGGATTGAAATCCAGCTCTCTCCCTTTTTCTTAATGGTATTTGTTAAAGCGCTCACCATGTTCCAAGCACTGTTCTAAGCACTGGGGTAAATACAAGTTAATCAGGTCAGATGCAGTCCCCGACCCACACCTGGCTCACGGTCTAAGTAGGAGGGAGAAGCAGCATGGCTCAGTGGAAAGAGCACGGGCTTTGGAGTCAGAGGTCATGGGTTCAAATTCCGGCTCCGCCAATTGTCAGCTGTGTGACTTCCGGCAAGTCACTTAACTTTTCTGGCTTTCAGTTACCTCGTCTGTAAAATGGGGATGAAGACTGTGAGCCCCACGTGGGACAACCTGATCACCTTGTAACCTCCCCAGCGCTAAGAACAGTGCTTTGCACATAGTAAGCACTTAATAAATTCCATTATTATTATTATTATTATTATTATTATTTTACCGATAAGGTAACCGAGGCCCGGAGAGATCATTCAACTCTCCCAAGGCCGCATAGCAGGCAAGCGACGGAGCCAGGATTGGAACCCAGTTCCTTGGACTCCCAGCCCAGTGTTCTCTCCACTAGGCCAGGCTGGCCCATGCTGAGAAACAGCAGCAAAGATTTTCTGATCACCCATTATCAGCTCAGTGTAAGAAGCTGGGTTTTCCAGAGAGGACTTCTTATTCTAACCTCCACAACTGTATGTGTTCACCGACAGAAAAGGTCCAGACCACTGGAAGGCTAATTAGGAAAACGAATATCGCCCATATCTTAAACCAAACCGCACCGACCACTCCTTGAGAACTGCCAAACCTGTCGGCCTTTCCCCAGTCAACCAGGTAAACAGATATATTTCACACCAGGTCGCGGGGCATGGTGGCGTTGGTATTTCCTTAATCGTAACTTATAAAATATTAAGTAAGTAAAGCTCAGAGATATTAAATATTGTGCTTTAAACTGTGGGAGCTGGAGGCCTGTTAGCCCCAAGACTTGTTTTTCATTTTTATGTGGCATCATAAGCAAATAAATTTAATGTGGAATTTACCACCGAATCTCTCGCCTCCCGTCGCCCAAATCATTATTAAATGTGTGTCGGCGGTCCTCTGGGCCCAAGGCACAGCCTACCATTGCCCACCTCCCTCACTGTGTCAGTGATGGGATCCTGAGGAGCTGAGAGTGTTTCTGTCTGAAAACCCCCTAAATCCAGGCTGTGAGAAGGGGCCCGACGACTCCTTTTAGGAAAGATGAGCCACTAATAATAATAATAATAATAATTACAGTACAGTATGCATTTACTATGCGCCAAACACTGTTCTAAGTGCTGAGGTAGATACAAGTTATTCAGGTTGGACACAGTCCCTGTCCCGCATGGGGCTCACATTCTTATCCTCATTTTACAGACGAGGGAACTGAGGTCTAAAGAAGCAAAGTGACTTGCCCAAGGTCATGCAGCAGATATGTGGGAGGGCCAGGATGAGAACCCAGGTCCTTCTGGCTCCCAGGCTCGTGAGCCATCTATTAGGCCACGCTGCTTCTCATGTGAGCCTGACCCACTTCTGGGACTGGGCTGCAAGTAGAGGCAAGGTTTGTTTTGGAAGAATAAAAGGAGGGGTCATTTTTGAGGTGAGAACTGTCAGCTCTCCTCTCCCACTCTATCTCAACTCACCTCCTGACTGGACTTTGCTCTCCACTCTCCCAGCTCCAACCCCTCGCTCAGGATAGACCCCAGCCCAGAGCTCCTCTCCCCTCAAATCATCAACCTCCTCATCTTTAAATCCCCCTAAAACTGTCTCACCTTTTTCAGCCCCCTCCTCGTTCCTGCCTATAGCTGCTCATCTTTCTCCTTGTTCTCATTTCTTCCGGCCTCCATTCCCTTCCCCCCACTACCCTTCCATGCCATCTTTCCTCCCCTTCCTCCCTCCTGAGAAACAAGGTGACCTAGGGGAAGATGCCAGGCCTGGAAATCAAAGGTCCTGACTTCTAATCCAGCCTCTGCCACTTTCTTGCTGTGTGATCTTGGATAATTAATTTAGCTCTTCTGTGTCTGGTTCATATTCAATACCTGTTCTCCATCTCCCTTACACTGGGAGTCCATATGTGGGACAGGGACTGTGTCTGACCTGATTCTTTCATATCTACTCTAGTATTTGTTCCATCATAGGCACTTAACAAATTCCACAATTATCTTTGATAACAATAATAAAGATAACAATTATCTTTCTCCCTGACCCTTTCTTTGTCTCTGACTCTTTCTCTCATTCTCTTTTCCTCTCTTTTTGCCTTGCTTCTGGTATCTCAGTTCTGTCTAGCCTCTTACTCATGTACCCCTTGAATGTTTTACAGTGTGTGTCTGCTTACCTCCCCCATTAATAACAATAATAATGGTATTTGTTAAGTGCTTACTAGGTGCCAAGCACTGTTCTAAGCGCTGGGATAGACACAAGGTAATCAGGTTGTCCCATGTGGGGCTCACAGTCTTCATCCCCATTTTACAGATGATGTTACTGAGGCACAGAGAGTTAAGTGACTTTCCCAAGGTGAGACAGCAGATGAGTGGAAGATGCAGGATTAGAACCCATGTCCTCTGGCTCCGAAGCCTGTGCTCTTTCCACTAAGCCACACTACTTCCAGGGCATGGGCAGTGTGTTACACAGTGCACTGTACTAAGCTCCTAGGAGGTACTAGAGAAATCATACAGTCGTTTCTTACCCACCAACAGTTTCCATACACACACTCACGCACACCTTCACTCCCCAATCCTCCTCCCAGTAAAAAAAAAAAAACTCCACCAATAGAAAGAGCACAGGTCTGGGGAGTCAGAGGACTTGAGTTCTACTCCCAGCTCCGCCACTTGTCTTCTGTTTAACCTTGGGCAGTCACTTAACTTCTCTTTGCCCCACTTAGCCATAAAATGAGGGTTAAATCCTACTCCTACTTGGACTGTGAGTCCTATGTGAGCCAGAGAGTGAGCCCAGTCTAATTTTCTTGTATCTACCCCAGCGCTTAGAACAGCTCTTGATACGTAGTAAGTGCTTAGCACATACTATAAAAAAACAACAACTCCAAAACCGAGCAAATGATTCTGACAGCAAAACTGGGCTATTATCTGTCGGGAATATTTCCTCGTGTGGAGGCAGAGAGTCAGTAAAGACCCTTTGCACGGCTGGTGACCTCTTGATTTCACAGTGGCAAAGCTCAATTCTTGGTATGAACGAGATCCTAGGGACGGATGTCTGGTTGGTAGAGGAATATTGGCATTCTGGATTTGTCGATTTTTATTGTTTTCATTTCCTCACAACACTTTCCCGTCAACAATCTCATTTTACCCTGTGCGCTCCGGGGAGTCAGACATTATCATCCCCATTTTATAGAGGAGGAAACGGAGGGTCAGAGAGGTTCAGTGATGTGCCTGGGTTCAGGGGCAGAGGTGGGATTAGAATCTGGGTCTCCGGCCTCCGAGGACCGGGCTCTTTCTACCAGACCCTGCTGCTCAAATGTCTGACGAGCATGTATTCCAATCGATCGATCATATTTATTGAGAGTTTATTGTGTGCAGAGCACCATACTAAGGACTTGGGAGTGTACGTTATAACAGAATTGGTAATCAGTCGATCAGTCAAGCAAAGAAGGGTATTTATTGAACATTTGCTATGTTCAGAGCATTATACTGAGCACTTGGGAGAGTATAATACCCTGAGCAGACCCGATCCCTGCTCTCAAGGAGCTTCCAGTCTAGAGGAAAATCACAATTTCTCACACTAGGACCTGTGATGCACCAACTTCGAGGCTGTTTCTTTTTTTTTAAGGTATTTGTTAAGTTCTTACTATGTGCCAGGCACTATTCTAAGCACTGGGGTAGATACAAAATAATCAAGTTGGACACGGTCCCTGTCCCACATGGGATCACAGTCTAAATAGAAGGGTGTAGGATTTAATCTCCACAGATAAAGAAATTGTGGCACAGAGAAGTTGTGACTTGCCCAAAGTCGCACAGCAGAGAAGTGGCATTGCCAGGATTAGAATAATAAAATAATAATAATAATAATAATGGCATTTATTAAGTGCTTATTCTGTGCAAAGCACCATTCTCAGCGCTGGAGAGGTTATAAGGTGATCAGGTTGTCCCATGGAGGACTCTCAGTCTTAATCCCCATTTTACAGATGAGGTAACAGGCACAGAGAAGTGAAGTGACTTGCCCAAAGTCACACTGCCGACAATTGGCAGAGCCAGGATTTGAACCCAGACCCTCTGACTCCGAGGCCCATGCTCTTTCCACTTGGCCAAGTGGCTTCCTTGTACCACCTCATTGCCCTCCTGTAATTTATTTTAATGCCTTTCTTCCCCTTTAGACTTTGAGCTCCTTTGGGGCAGGAATTGTGTTTATCAACTCTACTGTATTTTTCTCTCCCAAGTGCTTAATATAATGCTCGGCTCACAGGAAGTGCCCAATAATAATAATAATAATAATGGCATTTATTAAGCGCTTACTATGTGCAAAGCACTGTTCTAAGCGCTGGGGAAGTTACATGGTGATCAGATTGTCCCATGGGGAGCTCACTGTCTTAATTCCCATTTTACAGATGAGGTAACTGAGGCTCAGAGAAGTTAAGTGACTTGCCCAAAGTCACACAGCTGACAATTGGTGGAGCTGAGATTTGAACCCATGACCCCTGACTCCAAAGCCCATGCTCTTTCCACTGAGCCACGCTGCTTCTCTGTCATGAGTCGTGGCTCAGTGGAAAGAGCCTGGACTTGGAAGTCAGAAATCATGGGTTCGAATCCCAGCTCCACCACTTGTCAGCTGTGTGACTTTGGGCAAGTCAGTTCACTTCTCTGGGCCTCGGTTACCCCATCTGTAAAATGAGGATTAAGAACGTGAGCCCCACGTGGGACAACCTGATCACCTTGTACCCCCCCAGTGCTTAGAACAGTTCTTTGCACATAGTAAGCGCCTAACAAATACCATCATCATCATCACAGGGTCCAAAACAAAGGCGACGATTGGCCGTCGGACTTGAGCAGGTGACTTAACCATGTTCTCAGTGCCCATGCTGGTTCAAAAGACGGTGACTTTGCCCACCCACCCAGGGAGTGGCCGAGGAGGAGGAGGAGGAGGAGGAGGAGAAGGTGCCCTGCAGGCATCATCCCCGCAATGATCTCCTCGAGTCCGGAACAGGGAACCACCAACACAGATGCAGCCCATCAGCGGCAACTCTGAGGCAACTTGATTCTGGATCAGGCCAGACATCATACTCCACACTGGCATCTCCCCGGCCTGCCCCAAGCAACCCATAGTGGCCTGTTCCCTCATCAATCAATCAATCAATCGTAAATTGTATTTACTGTTCTCTCATGACATAATAACTGCGGTGTTTGTTAAGTCCTTGTTTGTTGCTTCTTTGTTATAGAAGCAGCGTGGCTCAGTGGAAAGGGCACGGGCTTTGGAGTCAGAGGTCATGGGTTCAAATCCCAGCTCCGCCACTTAGCTGTGTGACTTTGGGCAAGTCACTTAACTTCTCTGTGCCTGTTACCTCATCTGTAAAATGGGGATTAAGACTGTGAGCTCCACATGGGACAACCTGATCACCTTGTAACCACCCCAGTGCTTAGAACAGTGCTTTGCATATAGTAAGTGCTTAATAAATGCTATATGTACTTCCCAAGCGCTTAGTACAGTGCTCTGCACACAGTAAGCGCTCAATAAATACGATTGATGATGATGATGAAGTGCTTACTCTGTGACAGGCACCACACTAAGTGCTGGGGTCGATACGAGGTAATCGGGTTGGACACAGTCCCTGTCCCACACTGGGTTCACAGTCTTCATCCCCATTTTACGGATGAGGGACTGACTCACAGAGAAGTGAAGTGACTTGCCCAAGGTCACACACAGCCAACGAGTTGGGGAGCCGGGATTAGAACCCGGGACCTTCCGACCCCGGGCCCGGTCCCTATCCGGAGGCAGTGGCCGATCCGGCCACCTGTGGTGCTGCCCACTCACACCTTCCCGACACGGAGAGCCCGATGTGGTCATTAAGGAGAGATAATGACACCATTTTTATACTAATAAAGCAGGCATTTATTGAGGCGGTCAATGGAAGGTATTAGAGGAATTTGGCACTAGAATCCTATTGCTGGTGGTTTTTGACCCGCCGTCCATTGTGACGACAAAGTGTCTTTGTCTTTGCTCTGAAAGGAAGCCGGGAAAACAGGCCGGTGCGTCGACCGTCATTATTCCCCACTGTTTAAGTAACTCTAGTCACATAACAGGAATGTAAATCCAGGCTAGAGCGTGGAACAGGGGCGATTAATGAGCTTGAAGTTTTCCCTCATTAGGGAGAAATCCCGGGCCCGGCAGGGCCCGGGCTCCCAGGGACAATTAGCCGAGGGAAACAGAAGAAAACAAGACAAAAGCCTACTTGCAAAGAAAGGAATGGAGCGATTTTTCAATGTGGTGAAGCGTATCTGGGTTTCTGGGCATTTCTAAACAGCAAAGAAAAATCATGGCGCCCAGCTCATCCGCTCCAGGTGTGGACATCCGAGAGTGGTGGGTTCGGGGAGTGGCAGATTTGAGGGGCGGGAGATTTGAGGAGGGGAAGGTTTGAAGAGAGAGGGGTTTGAGAAGCGGCAAGCTCAAGTGGCAAGTTCGAGACGTGGGCCGAGAGGAGAAATGAGCATCCTAGGGTGGAAA
This sequence comes from Tachyglossus aculeatus, assembly GCF_015852505.1. Classification (NCBI taxonomy): domain Eukaryota; kingdom Metazoa; phylum Chordata; class Mammalia; order Monotremata; family Tachyglossidae; genus Tachyglossus; species Tachyglossus aculeatus. The sequence goes on from NC_052090.1 coordinate 26,613,653, forward strand.
CAATCCCGATTTTCCAACAGGCAACTCATCGATCAAGCAATCGATCAATCAGTAGCACTTATTGAGTACTTTACCTTGGGCAGAGCACTGTACTGAGTGCTTGGGAGAGGACAATAGAGTGACGAGACATGATCTCTACCCTTAAGGAGCTTCCAGTCTACTGTGTGCAGAGCCCTGAACTGAGTACCTGGGGGAGGACAATACAACAGAATTGTAGGGAAGCAACGTGGCCTGGGCAGGCCCTGGAGTCTGAAGGACCGGGGTTCTAAACCCGGCTCTGCCGTTTGTCTGCTGTATAATAATAATAATGATGGCATTTGTTAAGCGCTTACTATGTGCAAAGCACTGTTCTAAGTGCTGAGGGGGATACAAGGTGATCAGGTTGTCCCACGTGGGGCTCACAGTCTTAATCCCCATTTTACAGATGAGGTGACTGAGGCTCAGAGAAGTGAAGTAACTTGCCCAAGGTCACACAGCAGACATGTGGCGGAGCCAGGATTAGAACCCATGGCCTCTGACTCTGAAGCCCGTGCTCTTTCCACTGAGCCACGCTGCTTCCCATGCTGCTGTATGACCTTGGGCAAGTCACATCACTTCTCTGGGCTTCTGTTTCCTCATCTGACAAATAGGGATTAAGACTGTGAGCCCCATGTGGGACAGGGACTCTGTCCAACCTGATTAGCACATAGTAACAAATACCATTAAAAAAAAGTTAGAAGACATGATCTCTGCCCTCAAGAAGCCAACAATCAATTGGCAGGTCAGTTTAGGAGAGGAAAAGAAATTCAAATGTGAAAAGGACTGTAAACGCTTTGTGTCTTCTAATTCTCCTGTGCTCTCCCAAACGCTTAGTACAGTGCTCTGCACACAGTGAGCGCTCAATAAATAGCATTGATCGATTGAAGCTGTTGCCAAGGTGTTAATGATGGCAACGGGGGTGGGCAAGAGCATCACGGTGTCCCGGCTCAAAGCAGAGGGTAGTTCTGTTTCTCACAAATGGCTTGTGGAGGATGCCAAGGATCCGACACCAAATTTGGTGCCAAATTTAGAGTCCATTGTTGGGCTCCGTACCAGGCAGCCAAGCATTCCGATAGAATGTAAGCTCTTTTAGGGCAGGAATTTGATCTACCCTCTGTACCCTAATGATAATGATAGTTATAGCAATTACTGTGGTATTCGTTAAGCACTGTTTTAAGCACTGGGGTAGATACAAGACCATCAGGTCACAGTCTAAACAGGAAGGAGAACAGGCACTGAATCCCGGTTTTGCAGATGAGGGAACTGAGGTCCAGAGAAGTTATTTGCCCAAGGTCATACAGCAGACAAGTGGTGGAGCCAGGATTAAAACCCAAGTCCTCTGATGCCCAGGCTCTTTCCACTAGGCCACACTGCTTCTCCCAAATGTGCTGTAAATTGTCTTCTCCCAAGCATTTGTGCAGTGCAAAGCTGCTCCATGGCAGATATTGTAACTTTAACTCCAATACTAATTCTAACTCTATTGTCCTCTCGCAAGTGCTCATTTAATACTGTGTTCTACACACAGTACATCCTCAATAGATACCACTGATTGATTGATTATATTGCGTATAAACAGTGGGGTCTATTGGAAAGTGCACAGGCCTGGGGGTCAAAGGACCTGGGTTCTAATCCTGGCTCTGCTACTTATCTGCTATGTGATCATGGGCAAGTCACTTCACTGTGCCTCAGTTACCTTATCTGTAAAATAATAATAATAATGGCATTTATTAAGCACTTACTATGTGCAAAGCACTGTTCTAAGCACTGGGGGGGTTACAAGGTGATCAGGTTGTCCCACGGGTGGCTCACAGTCTTAATCCCCATTTTACAGATGAGAGAACTAAGGCCCAGAGAAGTTAAATGACTTGCCCAAAGTCGCACATCTGACAAGTGGCGGATTCGGGATTTGAACCCATGACCTCTGACTCCAAAGCCCGAGCTCTTTCCACTGAGCCATGCTGCTTCTCCTCTAAAAATAGGGATTAAGACTGTGAGTCCCATGTAGGAAAGGGACCGAGTCCAATGTGATTAGCTTGGATTCATTCATTCATTCAATCATATTTATTGAGCGCTTACTGTGTGCAGAGCACTGTACTATGCGCCTGGGAAGCATAAGTCGGCAACATCTGTCCTAGCACTTAACACGGTGCCTGGCACATAGTAAGTGCTTAAACAATACAATTATTTATTAGTTTAATTAACAAATTGTGTACTTAAAACCTCCTTAATGCCCAGCAGGGCTCTTGGGGGCATGGCTAAGGAGGTCGCTGTCCTTTCCTTTTACTACTGCTACCGATCAGTACATCAGTCAGTGGTATTTATTGAGCATTTACTGTGTGCAGAGCACTGTACTAAGCGCTTGGGAGAGTACAACAGAGCACAGTTAGACACATTCCCTGCAAAGTGGGATTTCTAAACCGCTGGTGATCACGAGGCTTTGCAAAAACAAAGAAATGTCACATTTGGGAAAATTTGCAGAAAAAAATGGGGAAAAGAATTATCGGAGGCCAGAGCAGGTTCTGTTGTTAGAAGCCACAATATTTCTTTGTGCAAGAACAGATGATAGGTCACAAAGAGTGACTGATCATAAAAAGAATCCCCAGGAGCTACAGGACTCTATAAAAAGATCGAGGAAGTCATTATGCCATTGAGGGAATAAGAAATTTAAGTCAGAGTTGTGAAATCTTCTCATTATAGGTCATCTCAGTAATTATCTGACATCTACAGATGCAGTGACTGCTTAATCAAAAGAATGAATCATTACCGATATTGATTCAAACCGAGATGTTTGAAATAATGAGACGGGCCGGGAACTCGAGCATAAATTTAGGAAGGAATTTCAGCAAGTTTGCAGCTAAAAGTTTCAGACCACACAAAACGAAATGTCTGTGCCACTGCACGATAAGGATGCAAAACAGTACCCGCTTTATCACACGTGTTTGAGAAGTCCCTAACCCTGGCCTCGGTCTTCACAGACATAGAATTTGTTTCTCTCACAAATCAGTCAATCAATCAATCAGTGGTATTTATTGGGCACTTACTGTGTGCAGAGTACTGTATTAAGCGTTTGGGAGAGTACCATACATTAGAGTTTGTAAATGTGATCCCGACCCACAGGGAGCTTTTAGTCTGCAGTGTGAGGCAGACATTAAAATCAGTGACAGATAGAATGCAGGACTGCCTTCTGGTTTGGGGAGTGGTGGGATTCTAGATATAAAACTCTGGATTATGAGACCAGGCAGAAGGGAAAGATGGAAGAAGAAGGAGAAGGACAAAGAGAAGGAAAAGGAGAAGGAGAAGAACCGTAATTGTTGTATTTGTTCAGCACTTACTCTCTGCCAAGCCCTGTACTAAGATACAAGATAACCAGGTCCCATATGGGGCTCACAGTCTCAGTAGGAGGGAAAACAGGGATTGAATCCCCATTTTGCAGATGAGTGCACTGAGGCACAGAGAAGTTAAGTAACTTGTCCAAAGTTACGCAGCAGGTAAGTGGTGGAGCAGGAAGTGGAACCCAGGTATTCTGACTCCCAGGACTCCCAGGAGAATCTACATCTCTGCCCCTGCTCTCTCTCCCACCCTCCAGGCTCATATCTCCTCCTGCCTTCAGGACATCTCCATCTGGATGTCTGCCTGCCATCTAAAACTCAACATGTCCAAGACTGAACTCCTTATCTTCCCTCCGAAACCCTGCCCTCTCCCTGACTTTCCCATCACTGTTGACGGCACTACCATCCTTCCCGTCTCACAAGCCTGCAACCTTGGTGTCATCCTCGACTCCGCTCTCTCGTTCACCCCTCACATCCAATCCGTCACCAAAACCTGCCGGTCTCACCTCCGCAACATCGCCAAGATCCTCCCTTTCCTCTCCATTCAAACCGCTACCCTGCTCGTTCAAGCTCTCATCCTATCCCGACTGGATTACTGCATCAGCATCCTCTCTGATCTCCCATCCTCCTGTCTCTCCCCACTTCAATCTATACTTCACGCCGCTGCCCGCATCGTCTTTGTGCAGAAACGCTCTGGGCATGTTACTCCCCTCCTCAAAAATCTCCAGTGGCTACCAATCAACCTACGCAACGGGCAAAAACTCCTCACTCTCGGCTTCAGGGCTGTCCATCACCTCGCCCCCTCCTACCTCACCTCCCTTCTCTCCTTCTCCAGCCCAGCCCAGCCCGCACCCTCCGCCCCTCTGCCGCTAACCTCCTCACTGTGCCTCGTTCTCACCACCACATGTCTGCTGTGTAACTTTGGGCAAGCCACTTCATTTCTCTGGGTCTCAATTACCTCATCTGTAAAATGGGGATTAAGGGTGTGAGCCCCGTGTGGGACAGGGACTGTGTCCAACCTGATTAATTCGTATCTACCCCAGTGCTTAGAACAGTGCTTGACACATAGTAAGTACTTAACAAGTTCTATCATTACTATTATTATGATGATTATTAAGGTGAAGAAGGAGACATGGAGGCAGATTGGAAACCAGACCTTCCAACCGAAAAACTGGAGGCCTCTGCAGCGGCCAGGCCCCCGGAAAGACCCCCAAACCCCCCCGGGGCTCCCACTGGGATGGGGACTTCCTCCCCATGGCTCTGAGACAGGGCTGAGAGGGCAAATGGAAGCAGCATGGCCTAGTGGCTAGAGCCCGGGCCTGGTAATCAGAAGGACTTGGGTTCTCATGCCAGCTCGGCCACTTGGCTGTTGTGTGACCCTGGGCAAATCACTTCACCTCTCCCGCCTCAGTTGCCTCTTCTGTAAAGCGAGGGATTAAAACTGGGAGTCCCATATAGGCTTGGACTGCATCCAATTTGATTAATTTGTATCTACTACCCCAGCGCTTAATACAGTGCCTGGCACATAGTAAGTGCTTAACCTTAAGACTCTGGACCGTAAACTCATTGTGGGCAGGGAATGCATCTACTTATTGTTATATTGTACTCTCCCAAGCGCTGCAGACAGGAAGTGCTCACTAAATTCGATCGAATGAACAAATACCATAAGAAATATATATATAACCTCCCCTCAAGTGGGAAAATCTGACCGAAATTCGGAGCCTAAATAGGGGCCTCCAGAGCCATTCAACCAATTCCGGCGGGTCCAGCTGGGCTGTCCAGTGAGCACCCGAAGTCCCCAGATCCGAGCCATAGCCCCCGGGAGGGCGGGGGACTTCGAAAACGGAAACCAAAAAAATCGACTCCACCAACAACCAGAAGGCTTAAGCACTTTAAACGCCACTTTTCATCTTCAGAGCACTTCAGAGACATTAAGTAATACAGCCCATAATTTATGCATGGCCAAGGGAGGGCCTCATGCCAGCACGATAGATACGGTGTAGATGCTCTTAATTTTCCATAAATGTTTTCAAATACCGTGCTCGCAGAGAGCACGCCAAACTAGAAATAATTCTGTGGAACGGGAACAGGTTATTTATAGCCTCGGAGAGCTGCTACCCAGAAGTTCCCTGGGGACAGGAGACCAAACCACCAACACTCCTTGCCGTCTCTATATGTTGCCAACCTGTACTTCCCAAGCGCTTAGTACAGTGCTGTGCACACAGTAAGTGCTCAATAAATATGATTGAATGAATGAATTGCTACACTTATGGACATATCTTTACTCATTCAGTTTTATTTATCGAGCACTTACTGTGTGCAGAGCACTGCACTAAGTGCTTGGGAGAGGACAACAATAGACAGACATATTCCCTGCCCTCAGGGAGCTTACAGTCCTCAAGATCATGTCTCCTTACTCCAGGATCCTCTCCCAAGTGCTTAGTACAGCGTTTCTGCCCTTGGTCGGTGCTTAGGAAATTCCACTGATGAATTGATTGACTTGGAACTGAAGCTATGAATCTCTGCTCTCGATTGTGAGTGCCTAAACGCAGGGACCGTGGCTTTTAGTACAGTGCTCTGCACACAGTAAGCGCTCAATAAATATGATTGAATGAATGATTTTTCTCCTCGGAAATGTTCTCCAGGCAACTAGTACTGTGCAAGTGCCTAGTTAGCTACAGCATTCATGCAGCCCTTACCATGTGCCAAGCACTGTGCTGAGCTCTGGGGCTGATACAATAATAGTAATAATAATGGCACTTATTAAGTGCTTACTGGAGAAGCAGCATGGCTCGGTGGAAAGAGCCTGGGCTTTGGAGTCAGAGTTCATGGGTTCAAATCCCGGCTCTGCCAATTGTCAGCTGTGTGACTTTGGGCAAGTCACTTAACTTCTCTGTGCCTCAGTTACCTCATCTGTAAAATGGGGATTAGGACTGTGAGCCCCCCGTGGGACAACCTGATCACCTTGTAACCTCCCCAGTGCTTAGAACAGTGCTTTGCATGTAGTAAGCGCTTAATAAATGCCATCTAAAAGAAAAAGTGCTGGGGAGATTACAGGGTGAATAAGTTGTCCCATGGGGAGCTCACAGTCTCAGTCCCCCCATTTTACAGATGAGGTAACTGAGGCACAGAGAATTTAAGTGACTTGCCCAAAGTCACACAGCTGACAATTGGCAGGGCTAGGATTTGAACCCATGACCTCTGTCTCCAAAGCCTGGGCTCTTTCCACTGAGCCACGCTGCTTCTCCTCCAAGATCCCCAGATAGGACACGGTTCCTGTCCCACACTGGGCTCACAGTTTCAGAGAGGTGGGTGATACTGATGGACGATGATGATGATGATAATGTTATTTGCTATGTGTCAAGCACTGTTCTAAGCACTGGAGTAGATAGGATTTAATCAGGTCAGGCACAGTCCCTTTCCCATGGGGCCCCAGCTCTACATAGGTGGGAGAACAAGTATTAAATCCCCATTACACAGAGGAGGAAACTAAGGCCCAAAGAAGTGAAGTGACTTACCCAAGGTCACACACAGCAGGCAAGTGGCGGAGCCAGGATTAGAACAGGGGTCCTCTGACTCAGACCCAGGCTCTTTCCATTAGGTCAGGCTACTTCCTACTTAGGTTTCTGGACAAAGCCAGGCTTTTTTTCTTTTCCCCCAGTGGAAAAATCTTCTCAGAAATACATAAGCTGCTTCATTCATTCATTCATTCAATCGAATTTATTGAGCGCTTACTGTGTGCAGAGCACTGTACTAAGCGCTTGGGAAGTACAAGTTGGCAACATATAGAGACGGTCCCTACCCAACAGCGGGCTCACAGTCTAGAAGATTGTTTGGGGGAAGCAGCATGGCTCAGTGGAAAGAGCACAGGCTTTGGAGTCAGAGGTCAGGGGTTCAAATCCCAGCTCCGCCAATTGTCAGCTGTGTGACTTTGGGCAAGTCACTTGACTTCTCTGTGCCTCAGTTACCTCATCTCTAAAATGGGAATTAGGACTGTGAGCCCCCTGTGGGACAACCTGATCACCTTGTAACCTCCCCAGACCTTAGAATAATGCTTTGCACAGAGTAAGTGCTTAATAAATGCCATTATTATTATTATTATAAGTGCATAGACACTCATGAAGTCAGCTCTTTGCCATTTTAAACCCATTTCACCTTGGTGTGTACCATGCACACACACACACACACACACACACACACACACACACACACACACATACATCATCATCATCACCATCTTCAACAGCATCAACCTTAATGAGGGGTGAAGAGCCCTTCCCCAAAGAGACTCATTCTCCACTCTGCCCTCTCCAAATGTCTGGCTCAGAAGGAGGCGCACAGCACACAGCATATTTTCCAAAGAATCAAAAAAAGCACCCCCGTGGGGGCATTTTTTTTTAAAAGCCAAAATTAAACTATTTTTAGCCTTTGCTCCAGTGCGCTCAACGATGAAACATTTAGGCGGAATATCCACAAACTATCGTTGCCTTTTCTTCACGGCTATTTAGGCTCGCGGACCCCGGCCCTGCGTTTGAGGGGGAAGACAGAGGGTTTCATGTGTGAGCCATTATTCACGGTATGTTTCCCGTTACTTTGCATAGCGTTATTTTTTGTGGAAATCATGTTTGGCCTCAGGAGCAGTATTGCAGTTGGATGCGTCGCACTGAATTTTGGGGGAGGTCGTTCTGGTGCCCTGGGGGAGGTGATGGTGGGGAGGGTGTAGATTTTTTAAAATGACCTTGGCATTCGGAGCTACAGAGCCGAGACCCAGAAAGGTGGTGAGGGGGGATGTTGGAAGCAGAGGACGCTGAGAAGCAGCATGGCTCAGTGGAAAGAGCCCGGGCTTTGGAGTCAGAGGTCATGGGTTCGGATCCCGGCTCCGCCAATTGTCAGCTGTGTGACTTTGGGCTAATCACTTAACTTCTCTGTGCCTCAGTTACCTCATCTGTAAAATGGGGATGAAGACTGTGTTTGGAACTGAGTCAGGACTCAACCGATACCATTATAGCTATTGTGCTTATTATTGGAAAATACCTCTGCATCTTCAGCTATTTGTCTTTGTCTAAATGAAAACCTGTTATTTTCTGGTGCTTGAAAAACGAAGAGCAAAATGTGACCACCCAGGTCACATGGAGGCTATAAGCTTCTAAAATGTCAGGATCCTTGTTTTTTTTTATGGTAGTTGTTAAGCACTTACTATGTACTTGGCACTGTTCCAATCATTGGGGTAGATACAAGGTAATCAGGTTGGACACAGTCCCTGTCCCACATGAGGCTCACAGTCTTAATCCCCATTTTACAAATGAGGTAACTGAGGCACAGAGAAGTTAAGCGATTTGCCAAGGTCACATATCAACAAGTGGCAGATCGGGATTAGAACCCAGCTCCTTCTGGCCCCCAGGCTTGTGCTGTATCCACTAAACTAGAAAGGCAGCGTGGCTCAATGAAAAGAGCCCGGGTTTTGGAGTCAGAGGGCATGGGTTCAAATCCCGGCTCCGCCACTTGTCAGCCGTGTGACTTTGGACAAGTCACTTCACTTCTCTGTGCCTCAGTTACCTCATCTGTAAATGGGGATGAAGACTGTGAGCCCCACGTGGGACAACCTGATCACCTTGTCACCTCCCCAGCACTTAGAACAGTGCTTTGCACATAGTAAGCGCTTAATAAATGCCATTATTATTATTAAACCTCACTGCTTCTACACTGTAAGTTGCTTTTAGGGCAGATATTGTGTCTGCTTTTGCTACCGTAATCTCTCAAACATTAGTACAATGCTCACATTACAGTAAGCACTCAACTAAGCCCCACTTTTCCTCTTCTTCCACTCCCTTCCGCGTCACCCTGACTTGCTCCCTTTGCTCTTTGCCCCGCTCCCAGCCCCACAGCACTGAAGTCCACATCTGTCATTTTATTTATTTGTGTTAATGTCTGTTTGTTTGTATTGATGTCTGTCTCCCTCCCTCTAGAATGTGAGCTCACTTTGGGCAGGGATTGTCACTGTTTGTTGTTGTATTGTACTTTACCAAACGCTTAGTACAGTGTTTTGCACACAGTATGTGCTTAATAAATACAAATGAATGAATGAATGAATAAATGCCATTAATAATAATAATAATAATAACATTTATTAAGCGCTTACTATGTGCAAAGCACTGTTCTAAGCTCTGGGGAGGTTACAAGGTGAACAGGTTGTCATCATCATCATCAATCGCATTTATTGAGCACTTACTATGTGCAGAGCACTGTACTAAGTGCTTGGGAAGTACAAATTGGCAACATATAGAGACAGTCCCTACCCAACAGTGGGCTCACAGTCTTAATCCCCATTTTACAGATGAGGTAACTGAGGCACAGCAAAGTGAAGTGACTTGCCCAAAGTCACACAGCTGACAAGTGGCGGAGCCGGGATTTGAACCCATAACCTCTGACTCCAAATCCTATGCTCTTTCATTAATGGGCTGACTGTGCTTAGTCTGTCAATTGGTCAGGAGTAGTTATCCAGCAATTACTGTGTACAGATCAATCACTAATATTTATTGAACCCTCCCAAGGTGAAGGTTCTCAAACAGGCCTTTGGGCTCCATAAGCATAGTTTGCGGCCCTGGCTACGTACAGGATGCCTCCATTGTCCCATTGACATTCAGCTGGGTCCGAAGCCCAAAATATTTCTATAGAGAACGTCGCACGCAGCTGGAACTCATTTTCAGGGATATTATCGGGGAAACGCCAGCCGTATTCCAAGAGCGCAAAGACAGAAAGAGGGGACAGTGGTCTAGACAATAAGCGATTCAGAGGCGCTTCTCTAGACCGGGAAATAAATGATGCAATTCAGAATGCCACGATTCAAAATTCATTTCAGCTCTGACTGCTTTTCCTCCGGTTGATTGGGTTCTCTGATGGGTAACATGGGCAAAAGGAGGCCTTTCTTCGCCGAGGCCTGCGCCTGAAATGCCTACCCTTCCCCCAGCTCTGTGGTGGGATGGTACTGCACACACAAAAAAAATCCTAGCTCTAAGCGGGTAAAGTCTTTCTAATAATTGTGGTATTTGTTAAGCTCTTACTACGTCAGGCACTTTACTAAGCACTGTCCCTGTCCCACATGGGGCTCACAGTCCTAAATTCCTATTTTATAGATGAGGTCACTGAGGCCCAGAGAAGTGAAGCGACTTGCCTAAGGTCACACAGAAGACAAGCAGCAGAGGTGGGGTTAAAACCCAAGTCCTCCAGACTCCCAGGCCTGGGCTGTAGCCACTAGGCCATGCTGCTTCTCAACCAAAATCCCTGCAAGGTGGGCGTCCTCTCTGTTGGCAGGCCATCTATTACATAGCCAGGTTCCTTGCTGGTCTCGAGAATTAATAATCAAACTTATTAATAGTAAGCATTAGTAGTGTTTGAGTATTTATTAAGTATTGACTAGATGCCAAGCACCTAGACTGCGCGCCTCATGTGGGAAAGGGACTGGATCCAACCAAATGAATTTGTATCTACCTCAGTGCTTAAAACAGTGCTTGACAGTTAACAGACACCATAAAAACAGCACTGTGCTGAACTCTGGGATGGAGACAGGATTATCGGATCGGAAACAGACCCCGTCCCATACAGAGCTCCGGTCTAAGGACGTTAGAGTGGGATCTTTATGCTCATTTTCGGAGGTGGAAATGGAGGCCCAGAGAGGTAAGTGACCGGCCCAAGGTCACACAGCAGGTGCGTGGAAGAGCTGGGATTAGGAGACCCGATCTTCCCATCCTCCGGCTTGTGCCCTTTCCATTGGACCACACTGTCTCCTGCAGAATCACCCCTCTCAGGGACTCTTCTCCCAACCCACCAGAAATGAGCAACTTCACCGCCCCCACAGCCACCCCCGCTCGCACCAACCAAGCCATTGGCACGGATTTGAGGAACGAGAAAAAAATAATTTTGTTTTTCTATTTGATTAGGCTTCAGTTTCCACCTAATCCGTTCAGTATTAGGTTCCCAAATTGCTCTCTTGTATTTTTTTAATACCAAAGAATAAAAATACATTAGAGATGTTTTTCAACCCCATATCAAACTCCTCAAGTATTTGTTCAAGAAATATTTTAAGAAAGCATCGAAATGACTGCAATCAATTCCATATGGCATGTTTCAATCTGTTAAAAGCGAACTTTATTTTCCTAATCGAAGAGAACATCTGTACTTTATAATGGCATGTGGGGGTGTGTGCATGTTTGTGTGTGTGTGTGTGTGTGTGTGTGTGTGTATTTCACACAAGGACCGTTAGACTCCTATCTAAAAGTCTTCGAGTGCAACAGTGCATTTTAAGATGTTTGGTTTAAATGAGCCTAAAATTGATAGGTTTTTGTTCCCTTAGGTTTATGCCTAACTTTTTCCAATAATATTTGAAGGTTAGAGTGTATTTATAGCTGCAGGGCATGGAGAGACTAAACGAAATGAACCATCCCACCCAACCTCACACCCTGCCTGTTTGCCCACAGAATGGGCTAAATTGTCTTTATTGTGGACTGCGCTAGGTCATGAAGAAATTAGACATCTGCATGAATTTTTCAACAGTTGATCAAGTTATTCACATTAACATGCTCTTAAACCGTATGCTGTAACTTCCATTTTGGGGCTAATCGAATGAGGGAATTATTGCGAAATAATAATAATAATGGCATTTGTTAAGCGCTTACTATGTGCAAAGCACTGTTCTAAGGCACGAGAATTGAAACTCCGAGCTAATTGAGTATTTTTAACTAATTTTATTTGAGAAAATGGATCTTTTAGTTGGGCTAATCTCTTTAATTAGCAGTGCCGTAAGTTGGTTTAACTGGTGGAAGGGCATTTTTATAAGCATTCTCTGCTGAAAATGTATTTTGAATTTTACCATTGCTTATGATGTGGTGAGGTACAAAGTGTGAACATTGTAGAAATGGCAAACGTTCTAGGAAAAAGAAACCCTAAATAGTAGTAGTAGTAGTAGTAGTTAATGTACTGAGCACACTCTGAGTGCAACACACTACACTAAGCACTTGAGAAAGTACAGTACATGTAACAGATATGTTCCCTGCCTTCAAGAGAAGAAGTGTGGTTTAGTGGAAAAGAGTCCAGGCTTGAGAGTCAGAGGTCGTGGGTTCTAATCCCGGCTCTGCCGCTTGTCAGCTGTGTGACTTTGGGCAAGTCACTCAACTTCTCTGTGCCTCAGTTACCTCAGCTGTAAAATGAGGATGAAGACTGTGAGTCCTACGGGGGACAGCCTGATTACCTTGTATCCACCCCAGCACTTAGAACAGTGCTTGGCACATAGTAAGCGCTTAACAGATACCGACATTATTATTATAATTACAGGGAGCTTCCTTACTGGGGAGATGGACATAAAAAAAATCCCACTGGGTCATAGGCTATTCAAGGGTGAGGACTGTCTCCACTAACACTAGTGTGCTATCCCAAGGACTTATTATAGTGCTTTGCACATGTCAGGTAATTTCCAAGTGCTTAGAACAGTACTCTGCACACAGTAAGCACTCAATAAATAAGATTGAATGAATGAATGAATGCTAATCGATTAATTCATTAACAAATAGTAGGATCACAATAAATAATTTCTTGCCGTTAGTGGGAAAGGCCCTTGGGAGCCTTGCTACATAAATAAATACAGAAGTGCTGGGTTTTTTGTCGTTGTTTTAATTTTTTTTATGGAATTTGTTAAGTGCTTACTATGTTCCACACACCATTCTAAGTGCCAGGGTAGATACAAGATAAGCAGGTTGGACACGGTCCATATCCCACATGGGGTTCACAATCTTAATCCCCATTTTGGGGTGGGGAGGGGGGAAGGAAAAAGGGAGCAAGTCAAGGCAACACAATAGAGAGTGGGAGAAGAAGAAAGGGGGGCTTAGGGACGGTCTCTGGTCTCTCGGAGGAGATTTGCCTTCAGTCAGGCTTTGAAGAAGGGGAGAGTCATCGACTGTGGGATTTGAGGAGGGAGGGCGTTCCAGGCCAAAGGCAGGTCACGGGCGAGGGGTTGGCAGCGAGATAGATGAGATGGAGGCATGGTGAGAAGTTTAAACATTAGAGGAGCAAAGTGTGCGGGCTGCATTGGAGCAGGAGAGTGGCCAGGTGAGGTAGGAGGGGGCAAAGTGGTGGACTGCTTTAAAGGCAATAAGGAAGAGTTTCTGTTTGATGCGGAGGTGGATGGGAAACCACTGGAGCTTCTTGAGGAGTGGGGAAACATGGCCAGGGCATTTTTGTAGAAAAATGATGCGGGCAGCAGAGTGAAGTATGGACTGAAGCGGAGTGAGACAGGAGGTTGGGATTTCAGCAAGGAGAGGCTGATACAGTAATCAAAGTGGGATAGGAGAAGTGCTTGGATTAATGTGATAGTTACCACCCCTGTGGCCCCCACGGCTAAGGGATTTGCCACTGAGGCCGAGAGATGCCTCTCCCCCACCTCCCCCAGAGTGGAAGGGGCCTAGAAACCATCTGATCAAGGGGAATGGGGGGACCCCATCCCCACCCACTCAGATCTATATACCCACGGAAGGGCTAAGCCTTCACAGCCTATGTGGAGGCTTAGCTGTGTGAGTTTAGTGCCAGTCCCAACCTCTCTGAGCCTCCATTTCCTCATCTGTGAAATGAGAGTGAGAGCCTTACTCTCCTTCCCTCTCAGACTGAGCCCTCTGTGGGAGAGGGACTGTATCCTATCTGATTATCATGTGTCTGGCCCAGCCCTTGGCAAGGAAAAAACACTGAATAAATAGCTCAATTAATTAATCATTTAAAGACTCTCCTAGCCCTTGTTGTACAGCGTTTCCATTGAGAATTCAGTTTCTCGATTAGTACCAAATCACAGCCTTGATGCTTTCTCGGACTCAAACTTTTCAATCTGGCAAACTCTCTCTCTCTCTCTCTCTCTCTCTCTCTCTCTCTCTCTCTCTCTCTCTCTCTCTCTCTCTCTCACTCTCACTCACTCACTCACTCTGTATGTTTGTCTCTCCCCCCACCACTGGGTTTGTTTTTTTTCGGGGGAAAATGGTAAATATTTCACTCCTGGGCCAGATTTGGGCTGTTCTCTCCACAAATTAAATCAGCCCAATGTCTTCTGTTACCCTGTTTTATCCCATAGAACAGTCCACTGGCAATTTCTCCCCTCAACATGGAATGTTTTCCTTCACTCTAACGGTAAACCACTTCCGTATTTTTACCAAGAAAACTCTATGGATATGCTACCGGAACAATTGCAGGTGGAAGGGGGGATTTCTGGGAGAGATGTGTCTATGGCAACATTATGGGTCGGTTATGACTCAGCAGCATAAAACAACACTGCATTCCCTTTTATTCCATCTCATGGTCATTGTCTCCTCCTGGGATCTTCAAGTCTTCCCCTCTAGGCTGGAAGCTCGTTGTAGGCAGGGAATGTTATATTGAACCCTCCCAAGTGCTTAATTCAGTGCTCTGCTTAATCCCAGCTCTGCTACTTGTCAGCTATGTGACTTCGGGCAAATCACTTAACTTCTCTGTGCCTCAGTGACCTCATCTGGAAAATGGGGATTAAGACTGTGAGCCCCATGTGGGACAACCTGAATACCTTGTATCTACCCCAGTACTTAGAACAGTGCTTGGCACATAGTAAATTCTTAACAAATACCATCTTCCTCCTCCTCCTCCTCATTATTATTATTATTATTATTCCCCTTTTGCCGCCTCTCTCCTCCTCTCCCCTTCCTCCCTCCTCCATCCTTTTCTCTCCCTAACTCCCCTCCCTTCCCTATCCCCATGTCTCTTCTCCTCCCTCCCCCCACCCTCCCATTTCCCCTTTATATTGGTATTTGTTAAGCACTTACTATGTGTGAAGCACTGTTCTAAGCTCTTGGGGGGATACAAAATGATCAGGTTGTCCCACGTGGGGCTCACAGTATTCATCCCCATTTTACACATGAGGGAACTGAGGCTCAGAGAAGTTAAGTGACTTGCCCAAAGTCACACAGCTGACAAGTGGTGAAGCTGGAATTAGAACCCATGACCTCTGACTCCCAAGCCCGTGCTCTTTCCACTGAGCCATGCTGCTTCCCTATCTCTAGCAGTGTTTTAAGAGTTGGTATAGGTACAGGTTAATCAGGCCAGACGCAGTCCCTTGTCCCACATGGGGCTCACAGTCTAAGTAGGAGGGAGAACAGGTATTGAACCCCCATTTTGCAGTTGATGAAAGTGAGTCACAGAGAAGTGAAGTGATTGCCTAAGGTCACACAGCACAGAAGTGGCAGAGCCGGGATTAGGGCCCAGGTCCCTGGCTCGCTGACCCATGCTTTTCTCCTAGGCCACGCTGCTTCCCTCCAGGCGCCCTCCTCTCACTCTCCTTGGGTTGGGAACAGGGGTTGTTAACTTGTAAGCTGGCTCTAGACTAGTCCCTCTGGACTGTAAGCTCGCTGTGGGCAGGGAATGTGTCTGTTTATTGCCTTATTGTCCTCTCCCAAGCACTTACTTAGTATTCATTCATTCATTCAATCGTATTTATTGAGCGCTTACTGTGTGCAGAGCACTGTACTAAGCGCTTGGGAAGTACAAGTTGGCAACATCTAGAGACGGTCCCTTCCCAACAGCGGGCTCACAGTCTAGAAGGGGGAGACAGACAACAAAACAAAACATATTAACAAAATAAAATAAATAGAATAGTAAATATGTACAAGGAAAATAGAGTAATAAATCTGTACAAAGGTAATAAATCTGTACAAAATCAGTAATAAATCTGATACTTCGAATGTCCCATTGTACTAAGAAATAATAATAATAATTTTGGTATTTGTTAAGCTCTTAGTACAGTGCTCTGCACACAGTAAGTGCACAATAAATACAATTGACTGATTGACTGACATTTATCCACCAGTACCCAGAGTCACTCTGAAATCCCAGCTAGTGAAACATGTGTTTTTGTGTTTGGGGCAGGGGGTGTGGGGAGGGCAGTCCTCCAGAGAAAGCATCGCCAGGGCCAAGTTCTGGTTGGGCCATCATCATCATCGTCGTCATGAGAAGCAGCATGGCCCAGTCGTTAGAGCCTGAGCCTGGGATTCAGAAAGTCCTGGGTTCTAATCCCGGCTCTGCCACTTGTCTGCTGCATGACCTTTAAGCAAGTCACTTCACTTCTCTGGGCCTTAGTTGCCTCATCTGTAAAAATGGGGACTGAGACTGTGAGCCCCACATGGGACAGGAAATGTGTCCAACCCGATTTGCTCATATCTATCCCGGTGCTTAGTACAGTGCCTGGCACATAGTTAGTGCTTAACAAAAACCATCATTATTATTATGACACACTTCTCTGGGCCTCAGTTCCCTCATCTGTAAAAATGGGGATTGGGACTGTGAGCCCCATGTGGGACGGAGATTTTGTCCAACCCGATCTGCTTGTATCCACCCCAGTGCTTAGTACAGTGACTGGAACATAGTAAGTGCTTAACAAATGCCACTATTATTATTGTCATCTATTTCAAGGGTACCCAGCAGAGCTCACTCTAGAGATTGGGAATCATAATGGCACTGCCTGGGTTGGAGGGACATCAGAGCCCTAGCCCACGACTCCCCACCCCCATGGCTTTGTTCGGTAAAAACTGGGTCAGCGTTCTTGCGTCCTTCTGCTTCAAATGTATTTAGGGCTCACCTGGAGTCCCCAGGCGTTGGATGAGATTAGAGCGGGGAAAATGGGAAGGTGGAGCCAACGACCAGCCTCTGCGTGGGAAATTTCCAGGAACCCGATCCGTTTCAGGGAGGAGATTCAGGATTCTGACTCCAGTGACTGCCAAGGAACCATCACAGAGGGTTTTCTGGGTGAATGCTTATTTGAACAAATCATCTATTCATTCATTCGGTCATTCATTCAGTCGTATTTATTGAGAGCTTACTGTGTGCAGAGCACTGTAATAATAATAGTAATAACATTGATGGTATTTGTTAAGTGCTTACTGTGTGCCAGACACCGTAGTAAGCGCTGGGGTGGATACAAGCAAATCCGGTCGGACGCAGTCCCTGTCCCACGTGGGGCTCACAGTCTCAATCCGCATTTTACAGATGAGGTAACTGAGGCCCAGAGAATAATAATAATAATAATAATAATAATAACAATGGCATTTATTAAGCACTTACTATGTGCAAAGCACTGTTCTAAGCACTGAGGGGGTTACAGGGTGATCAGGTTGTACCGTGGGGGGCTCACAGTCTTAATCCCCATTTTACAGATGAGGTCACTGAGGCCCAGAAAAGTGAAGTGACTTGTCCAAGGTCACACAGCAGACAAGTGGTAGAGTCAGGATTAGAACCCATGACCTTCTGACTCCCAGGCCCATGCTCTATCCATTATGTCATGCTGCTTCTTGTAATAATAATTATTTATATTACACACTGTAATAATGATAATAATGGTATTTGTTAAGTACTTCCTATGTGCCAGGCACTGTACTAAGCACTTGGAAGGATACAATAGAACAATAAAACAGATGCATTCCCTGCCCACAACGATTTTACAGTCTAGAGGGGGAGACAGACATGAATAGAAATACATATATTATGGATATGCAAGTAAATGATGTGGGGCCAGGAGCGGGGGTGAATAAAGGGAGCAAGTCAGGAAGACACAGAAGGGAGTGGAAGGAAATGAGGGTTTAGTCAGGGAAGGCCTCTTGGAGGAGATGTGTCTTTAGCTTTATTTAATGTTAAAAAGCCCTTCCAGCCAGGTGTTGGGCAGGGATGTGACAGAGCTCCCTCCCATCCCCGCCACTATTCATTCATTCAGTTGTATTTATTGACCACGTACTGTGTGCAGAGCACTGTACTAAACAGTTGGGAGAGTACAATACCACAAAAAACTTTTTGGTATTTAGATTGGGCCTTTTCCCCAAAGGACATTTTCCCACGTCCCTTCCATGCAGCTGATTCCAGTCACACCTAGGCGCCGTCCCCCGACGAGCCTGCTGGGCCGGAAACCAGACCACTGCCTGAGAAGACCCCTGTTCGCTCCGAGCAGTGACCTTTAGCCCTTCCCTTTCCCTGTGCCTCCTTCCCATGCCAACTGGAAGGAGCAGTTTTAGAGGGTTGGTGGGGGACCAGACAGGGGCAGGCCTTGGGGAGCATCTAGGCCGGAGGGATGCCATTTTGGCTCTCTCCGGCCCCTCTGAGGTGTGGTCAGAGACGAGGGCCGAAGGGTCCGTGCGTCCGGCCCTCACCGACTTCAGGGACCACCTCCGCCCCCCTAGTCTGAGGAAGAGGGCACCCCGGGGCATCGCCCAGACTTAACTCTGGCGGAGAGATGACCTTTAATCCCTTCCGGCCCCCTCCCTTTCTCTTTCTGTTCTTCCCCCACCTCTCCGAGGGGACTCATCAGAGCGGGGCTCCGCAGAGAGAAAGGGGAGAGCGCGGAGTCCTTATCACCTCCTTCCAGAAAGTGGCAGCGTAATAGGACTTTGTAAGGCGAAATGAAGCCCGGGCTGATGGCGGCTGATTAAAAATTGACTCTGCCACATCAAAGAAGAGTTGAAGGTGAAAATGATGATCACTCTCTCTCCCAGGGACCCTGCACCATTTCCTTTATTCAACCTTGAAAGGTTCTTTCGGAATAAGATAATATCCCCTGAGTCCACTCGAGCTCGGCAGCATGGAAAAATGTAGATCGGGGGCCTCTATTCTTTCTGAAAAAAAATGGGATTTTGTTAATGACATCGCACTTTAAAGTGATGGCTTGTGTGTGGAAAAGGCTGAGAAATTAATTATAAAATGCCTCTTGGACTACAGATCAAATTAATTGCCAGGGTGCCTCTCCTAGAAGGACCCAGGCACGGGCGAACCTCCTGCCGTGCCTGCCTCGTTCCCGGACAGTTCCGGCACTGGAACCCACTGGAGAAGGTGGACGGATGGACGGAAGGATGGACGGACAGGCGGATGCTTTGGGGGACCCTTGGGGGAGACTGATGTGGCCACCGCCGGGCCTGGTTCACCTGTCTGGGTGACTGTCAGCTTGCTGTGGGCAAGGAATGTGTCCATTTATTGTTCTATTGTCCTCTCCCAAGTACTTAGTACAGTGCTCTGCACACAGTAAATGCTCAATAAATACGATGGAATGAATGAATAAATGAAAATGCTCTCCTAGCAGGAAAAAAAAATCTCCTTGCTAAAGTGGATAGTTGTTTGGCAGGAAGGGAGGGATGTAGAATTTTGCACACATACACACACATCCTAAATACCTATGTACGAATGTTATAGAAATATGCATATATGCATGTAATAATAATAATAATGATGATGGTATTTGGTAAGCTTTGAGCTGTTCCAAGCTCTGGGAAGATATAATCAGGTTGGATACAGTCCCTGTCCCACATGGGGCTCAAAGTCTTCAGCCCCATTTAAAGATGAGGTAACTGAGGCCCAGAGAAGTTAAGTGACTTGCCCAAGCCCACACAGCAGACAAGTGGTAGAGCTTAGGTTAGAACTCAGGCCCTTCTGATTCCCAGGCTTGTGCTGTATCCACTAGCCATGTATGGAAGCAGCAGATATGTCTATCGATTTACAGTCTTGTATACCAATAGCTGCATCTGTATAGATATGTGTATGCATCAATTTATACATATCTCTACATATGTATATATCATACATATCCAAATATCCACATATATGTATACATGGAGGGAGATATGCAAAATATGTATAGGAACAGACACATATCTATATAGTTGTAGCTATAGATATGTAAGATGGTAAATATATATATATATACAGGTGTATATCTACATATATAGATATATCTAGCTAAATACCTCGCTGTGGATATATATTCATTCAATTGTATTTATATGTTGCCAACTTGTACTTCCCAAGCACTTAGTACAGTGCTCTGCACACAGTAAGCGCTCAATAAATGCAATTGATTGATTGATTGATTGATTGAACGCTTACTGTGTGCAGAACACTGTACTAAGCACTTTGGGAGAATAGAATACAACAATAAACAGACACATTCCCCGACCACAACAAATTAGTGTACTTTTGTACGTGTGTGTAGATATGTAGTTAGATTGACTGAATGATTGAGGGACATATTGTGGCTATCTTCAAGCTCACTTCCTCCAGGAGGCCTTTCCAGACTAAGCCCCCTTCTTCTCTGCTCCCCCTCCCCTCCTCATCGCTCCCTCTGCTCTGCCACCCTCCCCTTCCCACAGTACTTGTGTTTATATATGTACATATGTATAATTCTATTTATTTTATTAATGATGTTTATAGATCTATAATTTTGTTTATTTAAATTGATGCTATTGCTGCCTATTTACTTGTTTTGATGTCTGTCTCCCCCCTTCTAGACTGTGAGCCTATTGTGGTCAGGGATTGTCTCTATCTGTTGCTGAATTGTACTTTCCAAGCACTTAGTGCAGTGCTCTGCATACAGTAAGCGCTCAGTAGATACGATTGAATGAATGAATGAATAGGTGTCTAAGTAGATGGGGCTGCTAATAGAAACAAATGTCGAATTATCAGCCACATCTAACATATGCACGTATCGTGTGACTGCCTCCCAAAATCAGAATCTGCTTCCAGATATTAAAGCAGAGGGAGGAGAGAGAGAAAGAGAAAGAGAGAGATGGCCCAGGTGAGACAAAATGCACGTCTTTTATTCTCATACTTCCAAATGTGGGAGGAGCAGCAGGAGAGGGCGAGGAGAGGAGAGGAGAGCCCAGCATTCCTGGGTCCAACTCCATATTGTGGAGATGTATCTTTATCTGAAGCATTGGCAGCACCTCCTTTGCCACCCAAAATCCAAGCCAGCGGCTGTAAGGTGATGAGGAGTAGGGGACGGATGATCTAGATAGAAACACTGGGAACTGTTGAAGGAGTTGGAAAAGTCCCAAACTCCCTGCTTGAGCTTCCAACTCCAAAGATTATTGCACAGTATCGTTCGATGCATGAGCTTCCTCTTCCCAAAAAGAAAAAGAAAAAAAAAAAAAAACCCAGGTCCCAGCTTAGCTAAACTGCAACTGTTTGTAGGGAATCTAGGTCACGGATTTCCGAGAATATACATTTTACAGCTCGTAGTTCTTTTACAACCCAGGACTTTTTTTAATGCAAAAAATGAAATATGCTGGGATTAGGAAGTGTGCTTTTTCGCTCGACATATATTATGGGAGATTGACTCCTCTATTTCTGCCATTCGCTGGCGCCCACGTGAAGCGTAGTTGTCTCTTCCTGCTGATGACTGACATAAAAATCATCCTGTGGAGATGGAAGCAATTACAATAAACAAGTGATTATGTCAGAACAATGAGGAGGACACAGGACAACATGGAACAGCAGGGATAACAATGGCTTTCTCCACACATCCGTCATGGTGGGCCGTGTGGCAGGCTGAGACTTGGAAGAAAATAATTTATTGATCCAATTTATTCTAAACATATTTGTTTGTTTCCACCCATCTGCCCACCTGCTGGACTTTTCATTTTCTGAGCTGGATGACTTCTTTTCCCACCCTTCCCTAGTTTGGGAAATGGCCTTGAGTGCCTGCGATTAGAGTTGAAATTCTTTCTTGTTATCGCTGCTTGATGAAGGACTCATAGTTTATCAGGGGGAAAAAAAACGGGCCCAGGAAGGGGACTGAAAGATGTAGCATTTCATCCTGTATTCATTCCCCTCTGAGAGAGATTCAATTGAGAATATTAATCTTGGTCTGCTTGGCTCTTCGTACATTTGGGCGATGAGGAGGGACGTGTGGGCTCTCTAAAATTCTCTCCAAAATCCACATTTTGGAAGGCTCGATCAATCCATCAATCAATGGTATTTGTTGAGCATTTACCGATGGCAGAACACTGTACTAAGCGCTTGGGAGAGTACAATACAGTAGAATTGGTATTCCCATAATCCTTGCTCCACCACTTGTCTGCTGTGTGACCTTGAGCAAGTCACTTAACTTCTCTGTGCCTCAGTTACCTCATCTGTAAAATGGGGATTAAAAGTGTGAGCCTCACGTGGGACAACCTGATTACCCTGTATCTACCCCAGCACTTAGAACAGTGCTTGGCATAGTAAGCACTTAACAGATACCATCATTATTATTCACCGCCCACAAGGAGTTTCCAGTCTAGAAGGGGAGGCAGACCGGAGGGATGACAGGACAGTGAGAGGAACAGTTGGATTTTTTTTTTTTTTGATTTGTTTAGCGCTTACTATGCACCAGGCATCATTCTAAGCACTGGGCTAGATCGAGGTAATCAGCTTGGACACAGTCCATGGGCTAACAGTGTTTATCCCCATTTTGCAAACGAAGTAACTGAGGCCCAGAGAAGTGAAGCGACTTGTCCAAGGTCACACAGCAGACAAGTGGTGGAGCCGGGACCAGAACCCAAGTCTTTCTAACTCTCAGGTCACTGCTGGATCCACTAGGTGAAAAGAGACCGCCGTGGCCAAATGGAAGAGAGGATCAATCCATCAGTGGTAAGTCTTGAGCACTTACCGGGAGCGGAGCACTGCACTGAAAACCTACTCTGTGCTGAGCATTATTCGGAGCACTTGGGAAGTGGACTTGGAGGGAAGGGTAAGAGACTTGGCCCCTGCCTTCAAGGAGCTGGCAATTTAATGGGGGACAACAGATGGAAAGTTACTTCAAGTTACGAGGAAAAAAGAAGGGAAAAAAAGGAAAAGTGAATAAACGAAAGATGGACTGTAAGCTCGTTGTGGGCAGGGAATGTGTTTACCCACTCTGTTGTACTGCCCTATCCCAAGAGCTTAGTACAGTGCTCTGCACACAGTAAATGCTCAATAAATACAATTGATTAAGTATCTTAGAACAGTGCTCAGCACTTAGAACAGTGCTTTGCACATATTAAGCGCTTAACAAATACCATCATT
Source organism: Tachyglossus aculeatus (assembly GCF_015852505.1). Taxonomy (NCBI): domain Eukaryota; kingdom Metazoa; phylum Chordata; class Mammalia; order Monotremata; family Tachyglossidae; genus Tachyglossus; species Tachyglossus aculeatus. The sequence goes on from NC_052090.1 coordinate 26,636,848, forward strand.
ACTAGAGTGAGGATGAGTGCCTTGGGCATTTCTCGTGGACCATGTCCTGCTGATTCTTCCCTCTGAAGCATAACCTCAGTCCACTCTTCCTCTCCCCGACTCTAGCCCTGGCTCAAATCTTCATCCCGTCATGGCTGGATGACTTCATTGGCCTTCTTTCTGGCCTCCCTGCCTCCAGTCTCTCCTCTCTTCAGTCTCTCCTGCCTACAGTTTCACACATGTCATCTTTCTCCCCATGCCATAAATGTCCAGGTGCGCCCCAATGATTTGCCCATTAAACATCATCTCCATTAATCCCCCTAGAAGCAGGGCACCCCAAAAGTCTGCAGGAGTGGTAGCAGTGAATGGTCTTGGTGGCGGGCTACACACTGTTCTAGGAGCTCGATTTGAGCTATGGTTGAGCTTGCCTTGAGTTCCTCCCCCGCCCAGGGAATCAATCAGTCAGATAAATCCATTTTATACTAATTCCCAGAGGAAATGCAACTCGCCGGCCTGGAATTGCTGAGCGCTTTGCTTTTATGGAGCTGGAGCAAGGATCGGGTGTTCTGTATTAATGAAGTCAGGGTGAATATTCCCAGTCTGGCATTGCCTGGTCCCATTCTCAATCCCAGGTCTGTTTACCTCCAGCCTGCGTAATCCAAAGACGAGAGAGGATTGGGATGGATGTGTGGATGAGAGGACAGCAATAGGTTATTAGAGGGAAGCAGCGTAGCCTAGTGGAAAGAGCCTGGGCTTGGGAATCAGGGGGCCTGGCTTCTAATCCTAGCTCTGCCACTTGTCTGCTGGGTGACTTTGGGCAGGTCACTTCACTTCTCTGTGCCTCAGTTCCCTCATCTGCTAAATGGGAATTCAATACCTGTTCTCCCTCCTGATGTGGGAGCCCCACGTGGGACCTGATGATCTTGTATCTACCCGAGTGCTTGGCTCAAGTACTAAACACCTAGTAAGCGCTTAACAAATACTACAATTATTATTATCATTAGTCGAAGGAAGCTTTTGGGATATTGAAAGCATATTGGGGCATGCCCAGGAGGATGACCAGCTCCCAGTTCCTACCAGCATCCTAGTGCCCTGTTGGTGATGGAATTTCAGGCTGGGAAATCCCACAAAGAGCCGAAATGACCAGCAGTTGGCAAAAAGACTTGGATGGGCATAAGGGTGAGCAGTCTGAGCTGGATCACTGGGGGAGAGTCAGGAACGGAGTGGGGAGAGTCAAGGGTGTTGGGTGGTCCATGCGGGGTCACTGGGGAAGGATCTTGGGTGGAGAGGGGATTGTCAGGGGTGTCGGGTGGTCTGTGCTGGGTCACTGGGGGTGAGTCAGGAACCGAGAGGGGAGAGTCAAGGTGTTGAACGGTCTTGGCCTGGTCACGGGGGGAGAGTCAGGAATGGAGAGGGGGGAGAATCAGGGGAGTTGCTTGTTGCTGCCCATTTCCAGGTAAACCTCTCAGCACAGGCGAAGCCACACAAACTGGACCAGACCAGGATAGGGAAAGAGGAGGAGGAGAAGGAGGAGGAGGAGAAGGAGGAGGAGGAGGTGGTCTAAGAGTTCTTGTTATTTGATGTTTCTGGAAAGAGAGGGAGAGTGGAGAGAGAAGCATCAAACCAAGATCCTATACCAGTTTGTCATTCCCATAGACCAACATAGAAACAGTCAAGATGACATCATGCCAAGTTTGACACTTCTCTGTGATCACTGTATTCGAAAAAAAGAATCAAACGTGAATGAAATGCTCGATAGGACATTTGAACATATTTTCATCCCGTTAGAAACATCAAACACACAGAGTTGTTCAACTGACACTTTTACAGATTGCTCAGATTGTAAAAACGTCATTTTGCGCTATGCCTTGGTCTTAAAAACATCAAATGAAGGATAATTCTTCATTTGCAGTTATTAAACACGGCCATAATCATAAAAATGTCATTTTAAGATAATTCTTCATTTGACCTTTTTACACGTAGCTGCACTTTTCATCGCTTCTTTAAAAATGCAATGCGGAAAAGGTAATGGAATTGTAAATGCACCAATTAAGTCTGCAAATGAGGAAATCCACAGCTGAAAGCGTTTTTTTAGGGATTTTTTGTGCGTGTGTGTGTATGTGTGTTTGTGTGTTTTATGGTATTTGTTAATCATTTACTACGTACCAGACACTGTACTAAGTGCTGGGGTAGATACAAGCTAACCATGTTGGCCATAGTCCATGTCCCACATGGGGCTCACGGTCTTAATCCCCATTTTATTGCTGAGGTAAATGAGCCACAGAGAAATGAAGTGACTTGTTCAAGGTCACACATAGGCAAGTGGCGGCCCCAGGGTTAGGTCCCAAGTCCTCTGTCTCCCAAGCTCCAGGCTCTTTCCATTAGACCACACTGCTCTATTCATTCTTTCAATTCATTTATTCAATCGTATTTATTGAACTCTGACTGTGTGCGGAGCACTGTACTAAGAGCGTGGGAGAGTACAATACACCAATAAACAGTCATCTTCCCTGCCCACAACAAGCTTACCATCTTGAGAGCTTAGTACAGTGCTCAGTGCTTAATACAGTGCTCTGCACACAGGAAGCGCTCAATAAATACGACTGAATGAATAAATAGAGGGGGCAGACGGACATCAACACAACTAAAATGACAGGTATGTACGTAAGCGCTGTGCCATTGGGAGGGAGGCAGAAAGGGAGCAAGTCAGGGTGATGCAGAAGGGAGTGAGAGATAGGAAAAGTGGGGCTTAGTCTGGGAAGGCTTCTTGGAGGAGATGAGCTTTCGATACGGCTATGAAGTGGGGCTGGGGGAATCAATCAATCAATCAATCGTATTTATTGAGCGCTTACTGTGTGCAAAGCACTGTACTAAGCGCTTGGGAAGTACAAGTTGGCAACATATAGAGACAGTCCCTACCCAACAGTGGGCTCACAGTCTAAAAGTGTGGGATATGAGGAGGGAGGATGTTCCGGGCCAGAGGCAGGATGAGGCCTAGGGATCGGCAGCGAGACAGGTGAGATCCCGGCTCTGCCAATTGCCAGCTGTGTGACTTTGGGCAGGTCACTTCACTTCTCTGGGCCTCAGTTCCCTCATCTGTAAAATGGGGGTGAAGACAGTGAGCCCCCCGTGGGACAACCTAATCACTTTGTAGCCTCCCCAGAGCTTACAACAGTGCTTTGCACACAGTTAGCGCTTAATAAATGCTATCACTGTTATCGAGGCACGGTGAGAAGGTTAGCACTGGAGGAGCAAAGTGTGCGAGCTTTATCTTTATCTCTATCAGCTAGTGGCAAATATTGTTCGTTTGTCTCCTCTGTTGAAGAATAAACTCTTTGTGGGCAGGGAATGTGACATGTCTTATTATGGACTTCACAAGTGCCCAACCAGGTCAGGCTACTACTTACCACTGTTGGGTAGGGACTGCCTCTATATGTTGCCAACTTGTACTTCCCAAGCACTTAGTACAGTGCTCTGCACACAGTAAGCGCTCAATAAATACGATTGATGATGATGATGATGATGTTAATACTATCACTTCTATTACTCTTGCTGCTACTAATACTAGTACAACTCCTACTTCTTCTACTACTGTTGCTACTACTATAGCAAGTACTAATACAACCAAGAAGCAGTGTGGCTCAGTGGAAAGAGCCTGGGCTTTGGAATCAGAGGTCATCGGTTCAAATCCCAGCTCCGCCACTTGCCAGCTGAGTGACTTTGGGCAAGTCACTTAACTTCTCTGGGCCTCAGTTCCCTCATCTGTAAACTGGGGATGAAGACTGTAAGCCCCACGTGGAGCTACCTGATCACCTTGTAAACTCCTCAGTGCTTAGAACAGTGCTTTGCACATAGTAAGTGCTTAATAAATGTCATCCTTATTATTATTACTACTTCTACTTATGATTATTACAACTAGTACAATTACTACTACTACCAGTACCAATACTACTACTACTACTATTACTACCACCACCTCTATGAGAATCAGCGTAGTGTAGTTCATTCATTCAGTTGTATTTATTGAGCACTTACTGTGGGCAGAGCACTGTACAAAGCGCTTGGAAAGTACAATTCAGCAATAGAGAGAGACAATCCCTGCCCACAGTGGGCTCACACTCTAGGAGGTGGGAGACAGACATCAAAAAAAGCAAACAGGCATCAATAGCATCAATATAAATAAATAGAATTAGCTATATATATACATATACATATATATATATATACACATATAACTCCTCTGTGCTTCAGTTACCTCATCTGTAAAATGGGGATTAAGACTGTGAGTCCCCCCGTGGGACAATCTGATCACCTTGTAACCTCCCCAGCGTTTAGAACAGTGCTTTGCATATAGTAAGCGCTTAATAAATGCCATCATTATTATTATTATTATTATTCTCTGGGCTTCAGTTCCCTTATCTGTAAAATGGGGATTGAGACTATGAGCCCCACATGGAACAGGGACTGTGTCCAACCCGATTTCCTTGGATCCACCCCAGCACTTAGTACAGTGCCTAAGTAGTAGTACAGTGCCTACTATGTGTTAAGCACATAGTAAGCACTTAACGAATACCACAATTATTATTATTACTGCTCTTCTTACTACTAGTACAAGTACTCTTACTACTACCACTACTACTGCTGCTACTATTAGTACTACTAATTAATTAATTAATAACGGCATTTATTAAGCACATACTGTGTGCAAAGCACTGTTCTAAGCACTGGGGAGGTTACAGAGTGATCAGGCTGTCCCATTGGGGGCTCACAGTCTTAATCCCCATTTTATAGATGAGGTAACTGAGGCCCAGAGAAGTGAAGTGACTTTCCCAAACTCACACAGCTGACAGTTGGCGGAGCCAGGATTTGAACCCATGACCTCTGACTCCAAAGCCCAGGCTCTTTCCACTGAGCCACGCTGCTTCTCTACCACTACTGCTACTATTACTAGTACTACTATGATTACCATTACTACTACTAGTGCTACTATTACTACTAGTACTACTACTATGATTCATTCAGTCAGTCGTATTTATTGAGTGCTTACTGTGTGCAGAGCACTGTACTAAGTGCTTAGCACCATACTATTCATTTATTCATTCATTCAATTGTATTTATTGAGCGCTTACTGTGGGCAGAGCACTGTACTAAGTGCTTAGCGCTGTACTATTCATTCATTGCTAAGCGCTTATGATGCTATATGAATGATGACACACCCTCATCCACCAGTGTTTGAACCTTCCTTAGACCGTGAGTTCCCGTGGCTAAGCAGTCCCCAAGTAGGAAGACTCCCCATTCAGAAAGTCCAAACTCGCGGTATCCTTTCTTTGTGGATATTACCTACCCACCATTGCACGGTGGCATAAATTGAAGCTACGGCAAATAACAGAGGGATTTTTGAGGCTTTGTCCCAATTCCCATCCACAGGAAGGCTGAGTATTTTGGCAGGGTCCTTATTCGAAACAAGGTTTCTGGAGGAAGGAAGAGAGATTGGGTCATATGTTATAAAGTATTGCCAACCATTATTGCAAGGTGTAGATCAGTGTCAGACTAAAGACTTAGAGAAGCAGCATGGCTCAGTGGAAAGAGCATGGGCTTTGGAGTCAGAGGTCATGGGTTCGAATCCCGGCTCCGCCACACGCTTGCTTTGTGACCTTGGGCAAATCACTTAACTTCTCTGAGTCTCAGTTCCCTCATCTGTAAAATGGGGATTAAGACTGTGAGCCCCCCATGGGGCAACCTGATCACCTTGCATCCCTCTCAGCACTTAGAGCAGTGCTTTGCACGTAGCAAACGCTTAACAAATACCATCTTTATTATTATTATTATTATTAAAAGCCATCACCCTCTTGCCATACACTATTACAGTCATGGTATTATCATCATTATCATCATCATCATCATCATCATTATTATTGCATTTTTATGTGTTTACTGTGTGTCAAGCACTGTACTAAGAGCTCAGCTAATCAGGTCAGGTCTAGTCCCCGTCCCACATGGGGCTCACAGTCTAAGTAACGGGGAGAACAGGCATAAAATCCCCATTTCACAGATGACGAAACTGAGAAACGGAGAAGTTAATCTGCCCAAGATCACACAGCAAGGTCTAGTGGATACAGCAAGACCCTGGAAGTCAGAAGGACCTGGGTTCTAATCCCGGCTCAGCCAATTGTCTGGTTGTGACCTTGGGCAAGTCAATTCACTTCCCTGTGCTTCTGTTCATCTGTAAAATGGGAATGAAGACTGTGATCCCAATGTGGGACATGGACTGTACTAAGTGTTTGGGAGAGTACAATAAGACAGAGTTGGTAGATGTGTTCCCTGCCCACAATGAGCTTAGAGAAGCAGCACGACTCTGTGAAAAGAGCCTGGGCCTTGGAGTCAGAGGTTATGAGTTCAAATCCCAGGCCTGCCAGTTGTCAGCTGTGTGACTTTAGGTAAGTCACTTCACTTCTCTGAGCCTCAGTTCTCTCATCTGTAAAATGGGGATTAATACTGTGAGCCCCCTGTGGGACAACCTGATCATCTTGTAACCTCCCCAGCGCTTAGAACAGTGCTTTGCACATAGTAAGCACTTAATAAATGTCATCGTTATTATTATTATAGTGGATAGAGCACCAACCTGAGAGTCAGAAGGTCATGGGTTCTAATTCCGGCTCTGCTATTTGTCTACTTACTGTGTGACCTTAGGCAAGGTCCCAGCGCTTAGTACAGAGCCTGGCACATAGTAAATGCTTAACAAATACTACAATTAGTATTATTACAGTGTAAAGAGGGAGACAGACATTAATATACATAAATAAATTACGGATATGAACATAAATACTGTGGGGAGGGCAACAGGTATTGAATCCTCATTTCACAGTTGAGGAAACTGAGGTACAGAGAAGTGAAGTGACTTGCCCAAATTCACACAGCAGACAAGTGAGAAGCAGCAGGATCTAGTAGAAAGAGCACAGGCCTGGGAGCCAAAGGATCTGGATTCTAATCCCACCTCTGCCATTTTTCTGCCATGTGAAAGGTCAAAGGGGTGAGGGAGCAAGTCCCTTCACTTCTCCAGGCCTCAGTTACCTCATCTGTAAAATGGGGATTGAGACTGTGAGCCCCAAGTCGGGCATTGACCGTGTCCAACCTGATTATCTTGTATTTACCCCAGTGCTTAGTACAGTGTCTGGCACAAAGTGCTTAACAAATATCATTAAAAAAAAATGGCAGGGCTAAGATTAGCACCCAGGGCCTGCGACTATCTTACCCAGGCTCTTTCCACTCAGACTCACTAAATGACCTGCGAACATTTGAGACTGAGCCCCACGTGGGCAGAGACTGCGTCCAACGTGATTTGCTTGTATCCCCAGCGCTTAGTTCAGTGCCTGGAACATAGTAAGTGCTTAACAAATACCACAGTTATTATTGTTCTTATCATTATCAAATTGGGAATGCCCAGCTTGATACCCGACGGGTGTCAAAAATCAATGCAGGGCGATGCTTATTGAATTCTTCAGTCTTCCTTTTCACAATACAGGTACCGTAACCTGGAAAGGGGAAAAAAAGAGTTACCGGAATCCAGACGTTCTCGGTTCAAGAACTGAAAAGCATACTTCTGTTATGACAGTTTGCCTCTCTGGCCATTCCCAAGCCTGCAAGGGCTGTGAACTGATTTATGCCATCCCGCTCCCCAGACGACCATCGGCCATATTGTATTACTTCAATATTTTATTCCCGACCGTTTAAAGGTTTGATCCTACATCAATAGTCCTCCCGAAATATTAAAATCAAAGAGATCTCTTTTCAAAGAGTTTATGCAAAACAAACCCAGTATTCACCCTCAGTCGTGAAGAGCTCGGAGAAGTGTAGTTTTGTAGTGTAATTTGAAACAACTCATAGCTGGGCCTGAATTTTAAATAGAGATGGCCCAAGTCTTTGAGATTGGGATGTGAAAGCCCTGACGTGAGATTAGGAAGGTCCAAAGTGGAATCACTGCTTTTTTCTCTTTCCTCCATGTTCAAGGTGTTTGAGGTTAGCACCAAAGCCAGGAAGGGATCCGAAGTATGGCTAGGCACCCTGAGCACTGTCGAAAGAGTCTAGGGAGCAGGGGGGTTAACAAGAAAGAGCTCATCGTTGTCCACTCTCCTAGTGGAAACCATAAAAATTGTGTCCGTGTGCTCCCAGAATCTAAAAATGCAATAGAAGTATATATATGTATATATGATGGCATTTATTTATTTATTATTTATTTATATATGTTGCCAACTTGTACCTCCCAAACGCTTAGTACAGTGCTCTGCACACAGTAAGCGCTCAATAAATACGATTGATGATGATGATGATGATGATGATTTATTAAGCGCTTACTAAGTGCAAAGCATTGTTCTAAGCGCTGGGGAGGTTACAAGGTGATGAGGTTGTCCCACGGTGGGGGATCACAGTCTAATCCCCACTTTACAGATGAAGGAACTGAGGCCTGGAGAAGTCAAGTGACTTGCCCAAAGTCACATAGTTGATAATTGGCAGGGCCGGGATTTGAACCCATAACTTCTGACTCCAAAGCTCTGGCTCTTTCCACTGAGCCACGCTGTTTCTCAAAAAGTATGTCAAAAAATACCGAGAAGGAAACGCTATTGTTATATGATTCAGACTGTGAGCCCCAACATGGGACAGGAACTGTGTCCAACCCAATTTGATTGTATCCACCCCGGCGCATAATACAGTGCCTGGCACGTAGTAAGCGCTTAGCAAATGTCACAATTTTTATTATTATTCTTAGCAATTTAAATATGCTATGATAATGAAAGAGTTTTGAATTCAACTTTGTACGTGCTTTGGTAAATACGGTAGTCAGTTTTCAAAGTTCCGTCTTTCCCGTCCCATTCAAGTAAAGGGTATTGTCTAATATATAAAGTCGGTTAGCTCCTCGACGTCAGGGATAGAGTCTACCAACTCTATTGCAGTCTCTCAAGTGCTCAGTACAGTGCTGTGCATATAGTAAGAGCTCACTAAATACGATTGATTGATTGATTGATTGATGGAAATGAACTCTAATCATTCATTCATTCATTCAATCGTATTTATTGAGCGCTTACTGTGTGCAGAGCACTGTACTGATCACCCTCTCAGATCCGGACAAGTGAGTAGCAACGTGGCCTGGTGGATAGAGCCAGGGTCCGGGAGTCGGTAGTGCTTAGTACAGTATTCTGCACACGGTAAGCGCTCAATAAATACAACTAATTGATTGATGGATGGACGGATCTCTTCAGTGGCTCCTAGTATGTTGAGTATGTTTCTGCAGGGATTCTCTTGTGCTTGGAGATCTCATCGAGTATGCCGTAGGGTCCTGGTAAATTCATTAATTCGAATGTATTTATTGAGCGCTTACTGGGTGTAGAGCACTGTCCTAAGCGCTTGGGATAGTACAACACAACAATAAATAGACACAACCCCTTCCCCCAACGAGTTTACAGTCTAGTAGGGGAGAGAGAGATTATAATAACCGTGGTATTTGTAAAGCGCTTATTATCTCTGGGAAAGATATGAGATAATCAGGTCGAACACAGTTCCCGTCCCACACAGGGCTCACAGTCTTAGTGGGAGGAAGAGTAGGCATTGAGTATACATTCTACAGGTGAGGAAACCAAGACCCAGAGAAGTGAAGTGACTTGCCCGAGGTCACACAGCAAGCAAGAGGAGAAGCAGAATGACAACCCGGATCCTAATAAGTAATGCATCACATTGGGGCTAGTCATTTTCAAATATGAGAAATCACACACACACACACACAACACACACACACCATTCAGTAAAGGAAAGCCTTTTAAAAGACCACCTTTGTGTCCTGGAATGCCCCCCGTCCCGTGATGGCATGAGACATGCAAAGAAAACACAACTATTTTCTTTCCCACTATCCCACTTTTCCCATTTGGAAGCCCCACCCTTCCGGGATCCGGAGACGCGTGTCAGCCTGCGAGGCGGTGGCCCCTTCTGACTTCTCCCCGGCCATAACTTCTTGATTGTGACTGCCCCGTGACTTAGCACGGGGTGCTTCAGCAGGTCACCCCAACGTGGAACACTGGGGAAATCACCTCCCCCTAATCCACCAAATCCTAAAATTAAATATGACCGCTGCTGAAAGTTGTAATGTGAAAGCATAAACTATACACAAAATTATGTAAATATCCTGGAAAAAGTCTCGCAGCCAAACTTGTCCAGTACCGTTCTGTGGCCCTGCCAAACTCAAAATAAAAGCCGCATTGAAGAGAATATTTGGACATCTGGATACTTTTCCTTCAAATTCCAGGAAAATATTCTGCAGCTAGCTTGAACTGCAGCTACCTAAATCGCTATTTCCACTACAGTCAAAATAGTTATTCTTGGTCATTTCCTGTTTGTCTTATTACTTCTCTTCAATGAGCCGATCAAAGATACTCCCAATATTTTCTCAGACTGTTTTTCCACCTCACTCTCTGGGCATGGGCCACAAGACTGGCTCAATCTTGCCCTCGTCGACTGGTGACTTGGCCAGTCTGTCTCCCCGGGAGTCTTTTATTATGAGCGGACTGAGGCCTGCAGGGCCCCAGAGAGTGGAAGTCGGAGGTTCAGCAGGTTGACGTTTCCTGTCACTGACGTGATCCTGGGTCATCCCCCGAGTCAGCAGCCAGGAAGCAAGTCACCGAATGTCTCCATGTCTCAGCCTCCTCATCTGTCAAAAGGGCGTAAAATATCTTTTCTCCCTCTCTCTTGGACTGATTGATCGATTAGTTGACTGTTATTTCTTACTTACTATGTGCCGAGCACTGTTCTAAGTCCTGGGAGAGATGCAAGATAATCAGGTTGGACATAGTCCCTGTCATCATCAATCGTATTTATTGAGCTCTTACTGTGTGCAGAGCACTGTACTAAGTCCCACATGAGGCGCACAGTCTTCACCTCTATTGTACAGATGAGGGAACAGAAGCACAGAGAAGTGAAGTGACTTACCCAAGGTCACCCAGCAGACAGGTAGCAGAACTGGGATTAGAACCCTGGTCCTTCTGACTCCTGGGCCTGGTCTCCATCCACTAGGCCAAGCTGCTTCTCCATCAGTACTGCTTCTGATGCTTCTCCTATGCCAAATGGGTGAAAAATACCCGTTTCTCCCTCCCTCTTGGACTGATTGATTGACTGACTGACTGGAATTTGTTAAGTGCTTACTCCGTGCCAGGCACTGTACTAAGTGCTGGGGTATATAGAAGATAATCAGGTCAGACATAGTCCCTGTCCCACACAGGGGTCTTCTCTGCACCTCAGTTACCTCTCTGAAAAATGGGGATTAAGACTGTGAGCCCCATGTGGGACAACCTGATTACCTTGTATCTACCCCAGCGCTTAGAACAGTACTGGGCACATAGAAAGCGCTTAACAAATGCCATCATTATTATTAGTGATTTTGAGGCCCCCTGGGCGTCTAATTAGGATGAAACATTTCACTTGCCAGCCCAGAGAGAGGCTGGAAAAGAAAACTTGCCTCTCTCCTACTCCAACCCAGCCGGCACACTTGGCTCCTCTAATGCCAACCTTCTCTCTGTACCTCCATCTCATCTATCTCGCCGCCGACCCCTTGCTCATGACCTGTCCCTGGCCTGGGGAACAACTTTCCTCCTCAAATCCAACCCACGATTACTTCCTCCCCGTCAAAGCCTTATTGAGGGTGCATCTCCTCCAAGAGGCCTTCCCTGACTAAGCCCTCATTTTCTCCCACTCCCTTCTGTCACCCTAACTTGCTCCCTTTGTTCATCCTCCCTCCGAGTCCCATAGCACTTATGTCCATGTCTGTAATTTTATTTATTTCTGTTAATATCTGTCTCCCCACCCCCCTAGACTGTAAGCTCGTTGTGGGCAGGGAAAATATCTGTTTATTGTTGCATTGTACCCTCCCAAGTGCTTAGTACAGTGTTCTGCAAACAGTAAGCGCTCAATAAATCCGGTTGAATGAATGAAGGAAGAAAATAACAAAACCTCCTTTAATAGGCATAGGCAGTCTGGAGACTGCTGAATAGGAGCATTACCAAGTAGCTGGGGAAGATACAGATTCTTCCCAAGTCTTCGCCTTGTAAGAGAAAAAAGAGCATGTGCATGGCTTCCTCTAACCCATAAGAACTCATCAACTTTTGAATGCAGACGTAAAATAGACTATCAGATGTCCTGGCAGGAAACGGAAAAAAAAAATGCCAACACTCGCAGGCAGATTCAATAAAAATTCCATCCGCTTCTGGGACGAAAATGCATTTTTTTTCCAATGATTGCACAGTCGTGTCCGCTCGGGTTTTTTTTTTTATTGTATCTAGCCTTTATTGCATACAGAAGATGTGCAGAAAAAATGGTGTGTCTCCACACGGTGCATGCTCACCAAGAAAGACGCCTCAAAACTGAGAGGTTGGAATCTACTGCAAATTATGTTCAGCCATTTCTTAAGCATATCTCTAAGGGAAATCCATCAGGACTTCTGATAAATATTCACCAGGCAGAATACCGCCTGCATTCTCGGTATAAATTGGAAGCAGCTTGGAAAAGAGCAAGAGCCTGGGAATCAGGGGACCTGGGTCTTAATCCTGGCTCCACGGCTTACCTGCTCCGCCACTGGTCTGCTGTGTGACTTTGGGCAAACCACTTAAGTTCTCTGTGTCTCAGTTACCTCATCTGTACAATGGGGATTAAGACTGTGAGCCCCACATGAGACAACCTAATTACTGTGTATCCACCAGTGCTTAGAACAGTGCTTGGCATGTAGTAAGCGCTTAAAACATACCATCATTATCATTCTCTGTGCCTCAGTATCCTCGCCTGTAAATGGGGTTTAACTACCTGGACTGTGAACCCTATGTGGGACAGGTCTGTGTCCGATCTGATTACCTTGTAAGCTCGTTGTGGGCAGGGAATGTGTCTGTTTATTGTTATATTGTACTCTTCCAGGGGCTTAGTACAGTGTTCTGCGCACAATAAGCACTGAATAAATATGACTGAATGAGTAAATGATTGTATCGGCCACAGGCTTTGGCACGTAGTAAGCCTTCAGAAATCCCACAGTTATTAAATGCAAAGTACTTTTGAGGAGAAGTTCAGCCATCTTTTGCATTGTAAGCAGATGCCATTGATGGTGAGGTTTGGAGATTTATGGGGCATTTACCCGTGGGCCTGAACGGCCCCGTGGTGACAGATAATCCGTTCTTGCTCTGCCTGCCGGCAAGAGTCACCCATTCCCGTGCTGTTGCTTCCATTTATTCAGTCATATTTGTTGAGCACTTACTGTGTGCAGAGCACTATACTAAGCACTTGGGAGAGGACAATAGAACAATTAACAGACACATTCCCTGCCCACAACAAGCTTCCAGTCTAGAGGATGAGCTTATAGGGTCTGGCGGCTGCTGTTTCAACTCTCCCTCTCTCTCTGAGGGAGGACACCTCAACTCCCTCTCCGCCTGCCCGTCAGAAGGGCGGGGAATGTCTTCTGGATGGAACACACGGTTGCAGCCTGATCTTTTTTTTTCCACTGGTATTTGTTAAGCGTTTACTATGTACCAGGCACTGTAATAAGCACTGGGGTAGATACAAGCTAATCGTGCTGGACACAATCCCTGCCCTACATAGGGCTCGCAGTCCTCATCCCCACTTGACAGATGAGGAAAATGAGGCCCAGAGAAGTGAAGCTATTTGCCCAAAGTCGCACAGCAGACTAGTGGCGGGGCTGGGATTAGAACCCAGGTCCCCTAACTCCCAAGTCCATGCTCTTTCCACTAGGCCATGCTGTTCCCCATTCCACGCTGGTCTTTCACTCTCTCCTGTATCCGCATCAAATCCAGTCTGGACATGGGTTACAGTCATGGCAACACACTCACTGATTTATCTTTAGTTTTTTATGGTGTTGATTAGTTGCTAATTTTGAACCAAGTGCTATACTAAGCACTGGGGCAGAAAAAAGATAATTGGACCCAGAACCTATCCCATCTGTGGCTCATAATATAATAATAATAATAATAATAATAATAATAATGGCATTTATTAAGTGCTTACTATGTGCAAAGCACTGTTCTAAGCACTGGGAAGGATAGAAGGTGATAAGGTTGTCCCAAGGGGGGGCTCACAGTCTTAATCCCCATTTTACAGATGAGGTACTGAGGCACAGAGAAGTTGTGACTTGCCCAAAGTCACACAGCTGACAATTGTTGGAGCTGGGGTTTGAATCCATGACCTCTGACTCCAAAGCCCGTGCTCTTTCCACTGAGCCACGCTGCTTCTCTCATAATAATAATAATTAGTAATTATGGTATTTGTTAAATGCTTTCTATGTGCCAAGCACTGTACTAAGCACTGGGGTAGTTACAAGCTAATCAGGTTGGCCATGGTCCATGTCCCAGATGAGGGTCAGTCTTCATCCCCATTTTACAGTCAGTTTATTGAGTGCTCACTGTGTGCAGGGCACTGTGCTAAGCACTTGGAAGAGTGCAACACAATAATGTAACAGACACATTCCCTGCTCATAACAAGCTTACAGCCTAGAGGGGGGAGACAGACATTAATATGAATAAATAAGTCATTTCAGCTGTTAGCAAGCATTGCCAACATCAGACCGGATCATGTACAGAGAAGCAGCAAAGGCTAGTGGATATAGCACAGGCCTGAGAGTCAGAAGGACCTGAGTTCTAAACCCAGTTACTCCACCTGTCTGCTGGGTGACCTTGGGCAAGTCACTTCTCTTCTCAGTGCCTCAGTTCCCTAATGGTAAAATGGGGATGAAGACCGTGAGCCCCTTGTGACTGCATCCCCCCTGATTACCTTGTATTTACCCTTAAAACAGTGCCTGGCACATAGTAAGTGCATAACAAATACCATTTAGGGGAAAAAAAAAACTTCAGGCCAGCTTGGAAGACCAAGTTCGGATACCAGCCATGGTGGGAGCCGAGTGATCTCATTCATTCGTTCAATCGTGTTTATTGAGTGCTTACTGTGTGCAGAGCACTGTACTAAGCACTTGGGAGAATACAGCAGAACAATAAACAGACGCATTCCCTGCCCACAACAAGCTTAGAGTCTAGTGGGGGAGACAGATATTAATAGAAATCAGTAAATGACGTGCTATGAACATAAGTGGTGTGGGGCAGGGAGCAGGGATGAATGAAGGGAGCAAGTCAGGGTGACGCAGAAGGGAGTGGGAGAAGAGGAAAGGGGGGTTTAGTCAGGGAAGGCCTCTTGGAAGAGATGTGCCATCATTAAGGCTTTGAAGGTGGGGAGAGGATCTGAACCGGCCTGAATCTGAAATTCGCTGAGCCAGAATCCCCGAGGGAACCGGAGAAGGCTTGTCCTCCCTGCCGAGACAAGGAAGAGGAGAAAAAAATGCACGGGAGAAGCGAGTGGGCGAGCGGGTGAGTGGGCAAGTGGGTCTCCCACGGCTTCTGGGAGACTCCTGTAAGGGAGTCTCCAGTGGCATCTCCCTGGGAACAAAGAGAGGAAGGTGAGAGGAAGCCAGTTGGATGTCCTTGCTGCTGCCTCTGCCAGGCCCGGTGCCTCTGTCCTGTGGCTCCCTCCGCTGTCCCACCCGGAGAATGTCCAGCCACCGGGAAAGGCCGGGGACAGGAGGGTAGGAAGTTGGGGGGATACCCATCCCCTCCCCTGGAACTACCCCACCTCTCTGCTTTTCCCACTGATCCCCGTAGCCCCCTGGCTGGCACCTGGACATCCCACTCACCCCCGCCTCATTGGGAAAAACCCTAAGGACAATCGTCTCGGAAAGGGAAATAAAGTCAATTGGCCATCGATCGTGGCATTCCCTCAGCCCAGAGGTAAACTCGAGCAGTCAGCGGTAATGACTGGGGGACTCACAGAGAGAGTAATGGAGTTAGCCGGACCAAAGGGGACTTCCGGAACAGGAAGGGGAAACGACAATTATGTCGACCCTCGGGGGCCCATGTTCCTAGGGTGGCGGCCCTTCAGGGTACGGGGAGACTAATAATGATAATAAGTGTGGTATTTGGTAAGCACTTACTATGCACCGGGCACTGTACTAAGAGTAGGGGTGGATACAAGAAAATCGGGTTGGACACAGTCCCTGTTCCCTGTGGGGCTCACATTCTCGATCCCCATTTCCCAGATGAGGTAACTGAGGCCCAGAGAAGTGAAGCGATTTGCTCAAGGACACCCAGTAGACAAGTAGTGGAGCTGGGATTAGAACCCATGACCCAGCTCCCGGGTCTGTGCGCTCTCCGCTATACCATGTTGCTTCTCACCCCGCCTCTTGACCATAAACCCGGAGTGGGCAGGGATTGTCTCTATTGCTGAATTGTACTTTCCAAGCACTTAGTACAGTGCTCTGCGCACAGTAAGCGCTCAATAAATACGATTGAATGAATGAACCACGCTGGGGAGAGGACCCCAGAGGACGGACACGAGGCCTCCCTTGCCCGTGCCCCCTGAAACTCATCCCAAACCGGACGGTTGTCCCATAAATGTCCCTTCTGCAGGGGTGCTGGGCCTAATTTCCTGTTCCGTTTCACGCTGAGGATGGTGGGCCGGTCAGGTCACCCCAGCACTCCATGCCCTTAGAGAAGCAGTGTGGCTCAGTGGAAAGAGCACGGGCTTTGGAGTCAGAGGTCACGGGTTCAAATCTTGGCTCCGCCAATTGTCAGCTGTGTGATTTTGGACAAGTCACTTAACTTCTCTGGACCTCAGTTCCCTCATCTGTAAAATGGGGATTGAGACTGTGAGCCCTCCCTGGGACAACCTGATCAACTTATATCCTCCCCAGCGCTTAGAACAGTGCTTTGCACATAGTAAATGCTGAATAAATGTCATAATTATTATTATTATTATGTCCAAGGCCACCATAGAGGGTCGAACGGATTCTCCATCGAGTCGGGGATGTTGAAGGCACAGTTCCGACTTCTGTCTCCTGCCTGGCTTACCCCGGCCCAGAGACGCCTCGATAGATCTTCACTGGATTTTTCATCCTCTTGAATTCCATATGTCACTATTGATTGCCGAGCGTATTTATCTACATTTTGTTAATTGTAATTCAAAATTCCATCTTCCGGCCGGGGCCGGGAGGAGGGGGTCGGAGCGGCGAGGGGGGGAAGGCGGGGGATATTTATGCCTGGGTAATTCTGAAAGCGAGCAGTTATTTCAATGACTTGTCACTCTTTCCAGAAATCAAACCCTCCCTGTTCCATATAAATAGATTGCTTGATATACATGCAATATCCTGTCACTGTCACAGACTCTTTTCTTTAATCTGACTGGCATGGCACGTAATAAAATGCTCACTTCAATATACGTCTGTTGCGTTTCACCTAATTCTGGGCTTAGTTTAATATTAGTCATGAATATTTTCTACCACTGGATGGGAATTTGAATATAGATATGTAAGACACAGTTCATGCTCCAGATGAAGAGAGAAGCAGTGTGGCCTAGTGGATAGAGCACGGGCCCGGGATTCAGAAAGACCTAGGATCTATTCCCGGCTCTGCCATTTGTCTGCTGCGAGACTTGGGCAAGTCACTTCACTTCCCTGTGTCTCACTACCCCATCTATAAAATGGTGATTAAGATTGTGAACCCCATGTGGGATAGGGACTGTGTCCAACCCAATTGTCTTTTATCTACCCCAGCCCTTAGTACAGTGCCTGGCCCAGAGTAAGCACTTAACAGGGAGCACAATTAATTAATTAATTAGAGGGTCTCTCCTTTCCTGTTCATTGTCTCCCTTCCTGTCGTTGACTTAGGTGCTCTGGGGGAAAGAATGAAGGACAAGGGGACACGGAAGCCATCAATCAACAGTATTTAAAGTCAGTCGATCGTATTTATTGAGCACTTACTGTGTGCAGGGCACTGTGCTAAGTGCTTGGGATAGTACAATAGAACGATAAACAGATTCATTCCCTGCCCACAATGAGCTTACAGTCTAAAGAGACCCACATAGAGTCCTAACATCCCACTTCCCCATCGCCCCTGCACAGTAAGTCCTAAGAAGGGACGGCCCACCGCCGACAGAAATTTTTCCTCTGCTACCACCTAACTGGACCCGAGGGTACGTCTTTCTAGACTGTAAGCTTGTTGTGCCCATTGTGGGCAGGGAACATGTCTGGTTATTGTTCTGTTGTCCTCTCCCAAGCACTTAGTACCGTGCTCAGCACCCAGTAAGTGCTCAATAAATACGACTGAATGAATGAACGAGTGAAGGGATGACTCCAAGGCATTCGATGCGAGAGGAAGATGAAAAAAAAAAGGCCAGCGCCTCGATGAACTCCACAGAGGTTTTCCCTGATGAGGAGGTGACGGGTTCACGCCATTTGTCAGGGAGAGAAGAAATGAAGAAAACACGGAGAATTTCATTACACCCTGCTTTCCGGTGAGCTGAACTTACCTATCACGAGATTAAAAAATAAAAACTACATGAGATATGTGGGCTAGAAGCATTACCACTTGCAGCTACTTTAACTCGGGCTAGAACTGTATCACTGAGAGGGGGGCATTTGCTTCAGATTTTGGAGGAGGGGTTTCACGTCGTTGCAACCTCGTTCCAAAGTCTGCACCATTTGGGATGGCAAGGTGCTCCACCAAAGTCCTTCCCCCCAGGGACTTGCCCCCGATCAATCAATAGATCGATCGTATTTATTGAGCACTTAGTATGTGCAGAGCATTCGTTCATTCATTCAATCGTATTTATTGGGGGTGCTTACTGTGAGCAGAGCACTGTTCTAAGTGGTTGGGAGAGTACAATATAACCAAGTTGGTAGACACATTCCCTACCCACAACAAGAAGCAGCATGGCTTCGTGGATAGAGCACAGGCTAGGGAGTGAGAAGGACCTGGGTTCTAATTCTGACTCTGCCACTCGTCTGCTGTGTGACCTTGGGCAAGTCACTTAACTTCTCTGTGCCTCGGTTATCTCATCTGCAAAATGAGGATTAATTAATTAATGATGTCATTTGCTAAGGGCTTACTATGTGCCCAGCACTGTTCTAAGAGCTGGGGGTGGGGGGAATGCAAGGTAATCAGATTGTCCCACGTGGGGCTCACAGTCTTAATCCCCATTTTACAGAGGAGGTAACTGAGGCACAGAGAAGTGAAGTGACTTGCCCAAAGTCACACAGCTGACAAGTGGCGGAGGCGGGATTCAAACCCATGACCTCCGACTCCCAAGCCCGGGCTCTTCCCACTGAGCCACACTGCTTTAGAGTGTGAGCCCTATGTGGGACAGGGACTGTGTCCAACCTCATTGACTTGTATCTACCCCAGCACTTAGAACAGCGGTGGGCACAGAGTAAGACTTAACAAGTACAGTGATAATAATAACAATGATGATGATGATTATGGCATTTATTAAGCACTTACTATGTGCAAAGCACTGTTCTAAGCGCTGGGGAGGTTACAAGGTGATCAGGTTGTCCCACGTGGGGCTCACAGTCTCAATCCCCATTTTACAGATGAGGTAATTGAGGCACAGAGAAGTTAAGTGGCTTGCCCAAAGTCACACAGCTGACAATTGGCGGAGCCAGGGTTTGAACCCATGACCTCTGACTCCAAAGCCTGGGCTCTTTCCACTGAGCCACGCTGCTTCTCTAAAGCTTGCAGTCTAGAGGACCCAGCCCCAAGAAGGGGGAATCATTATCATAGATTCATTCATTCATTCAATTGTATTTACTGAGCGCTTACTGTGTGCAGAGCACCGTACTAAGCGCTTGGGAAGTACAAGTTGGCAACATATAGAGACGATCCCTACCCAACAGTGGGCTCACATGATTTATCATCATTTAGAGAGGCAGCGCGGCTTAATGGAAAGAGCACGGGCTTGGGAGTCAGAGGAGGTGTGTTCGAATCCAGACTCCGCCGCTTGTCTGCTGTGTGACCTCGGGCCAACCACTTAATGTCTCTGTGCCTCCGTAACCTCATCTGTAAAGTGGGGATGAAAACAGTGAGCCCCTCGTGGGACATCCTGATTACTCTGTATCTCCCCCAGTGCATAGAACAGTGCTTGGCACATAGTAAGCGCTTAACAAATACCACTATTATTGTTATTATTATCATAATGATAGTAACAATAATATTTGTTAAGCCTTTGTTGAGCACAGTACTAAGCAATGGGTGCATACAAGATAATCAGGTCAGAGACAGTCCCTGTCCCACGTGGGGTTAACACTCTAAGAGGGCAGGAGAAGAGATAATGAATCCCCATTTTCATAATAATAATAATAATAATAATAATAATAATAATAATGGCATTTATTAAGCGCTTACTATGTGCAAAGCACTGTTCTAAGCGCTGGGGAGGTTACACGGTGATCAGGTTGTCCCATGGGGGGCTCACAGTCTTAACCCCCATTTTACAGATGAGGTAACTGAGGCACAGAGAAGTTAAGTGACTTGCCCAAAGTCACACAGCTGACAATTGGCAGAGCCGGGATTTGAACCCATGACCTCCGACTCCCAAGCCCGTGCTCTTTCCACTGAGCCACGCTGCTTCTCAAAGAAGAGGAAATAGAGGCCCAGAGACATGTAGTGACCAGCCCAAGGACAAAACAGCAGGTAAGTGAAGCAGAGAAGTAGCATGGCTCAGTGGGAAGAGCCCAGGCTTGGGAGTCAGAGGACGTGGGTTCTAATCCTGGCTCCGCCATTTGTCTGCTATGTGACCTTGGGCAAGCCACTTAGCTTCTCTTTGCCTCTGTTACCTCATCTGTAAAATGGGGATTAAGTCTGTGAGCCCCACGTGGGGCAACCTGATTCCCTTGGGTCTACCCCAGTGCTTAGAACAGTGCTTGGCACATAGTAAGTACTTCAATACCATGATTATTATTGTTATTATTATTAAGTGACAGAGAATTGGAACGCAAGTCTTCTGACTCTCAGGGCTGCGCTCTTTCCACCGGGCCACGCTGCTTCTTCCTGTAGAAACGGACACCGCATTAAAAAACGCTTCTGACTAGATCATCCCAGATGTTTTCTGACCCCTGTGTCGATTCCGAAAACCTTTCTCCCATTTTTCATTCTTATATTTTTGTATCAACTGCAGGATGCCCGGGGTTTCTGCTGAGATTATTTCCCTGGAGAGACCCCCACGCTGGCCACCTCCTGTCAGGGTCAGGGTCAGAGAACCAAGCAGACGTCCAAGGGCCAGGGGAGGGGGAGGGGAGGGTTGGAGAGACCAGCGGCCCCGGACTCCCGTCCACCAAGGATGACATCAAGTCTTCCCTGGGTCTGCGAGTAACCGCCGGGCTCCGGATCATCATCACCATCAATCGTATTTATTGAGCGCTTACTGTGTGCAGAGCGCTGTACTAAGCGCTTGGGAAGTCCAAGTTGGCAACATATAGAGACAGTCCCTACCCAACAGTGGGCTCACAGTCTAAAAGGGGGAGACAGAGAACCAAACCAAACATACTAACAAAATAAAATAAATAGAATAGATATGTACAAGTAAAAGAAATAAATAAATAGAGTAATAAATATGTACAAGCATATATACATATATACAGGTAGATAGACTGTGAGCCCACTGTTGGGTAGGGACTGTCTCTATATGTTGCCAACTTGGACTTCCCAAGCGCTTAGTACAGTGCTCTGCACACAGTAAGCGCTCAATAAATACGATTGATTGATTGATTGATTGAGGCGGGCTTTTCTTTCATTCTCAATGGGCTTCCTGATGCCGTGGGCCTGGCTACGGCCGTGCCAGAAAAAGGATTTTGAGGGAAAAGATAACTCATAATAATAATAATAGTGGTATTTGTTAAGCGCTTACTATGTTCCAGGCAGTATACTAGGCACTGAGGTGGATACAAGCAGATCGGTTTGGACACAGTCCCTGTCCCAGGTGGGGCTCACCATCTCCATGCCCGTTTTACAGATGAGGTAACTGAGGCCAAGAGAAGGGAAGTGACAAGCCCAAGGGCACACAGTAGACAAGCAGCAGAGTGGAATTAGAACCCATGACCTTGTGACTTGCAGGCCCGTGCTCTATCGTAGTGGGTGTGGGAATAAACCTCCACCGCCCGGTCAGTCGGAAGGAGAAAATGACTCTGTTTCGTCTTCTGAATCCGAATGAGAAGCAGCATGGTGTAGTGAAAAGAACTCAAGCCTGGGAGTCCGAGGACCTGGGTTCTAATCCCAGCTCTGCCACGTTTCTGCTGGGCAACCGTGGGCACTTGAGGCACTTAACTTCTCTGTGCCTCAGTTTCCTCAGCTGTAAAATAGGGATCTCATTTACACTGAGAGCTCCATGTGGGATCTGATTATATTGTATCTACCCTAGCGCTCAGTACAGTGTTTGACACATAGTAAGAAATACTATGCACATAGTAAGCGCTTAATACCATCATTATTATTAAATACCATAATCAGAGTCCCCCATAATAATAATAATAATAATGATGGCATTTATTAAGCACTTACTATGTGCAAAGCACTCTTCTAAGCGCTGGGGAGGTTACAAGATGATCAGGTTGTCCCATGGGGGGCTCACAGTCTTCATCCCCATTTTACAGATGAGGTAACTGAGGCACAGAGAAGTTAAGTGACTTGCCCAAAGTCACACAGCAGACATGTGGCAGACTCGGGATAAGAACACATGACCTCTGACTCCAAAGCCCGTGCTCTTTCCGCCGAATCACACTGCTTCCCCAAGGTGCCTGGGAAGTAAAAATAATGAATTGAAACATTCTCTACCCACAGCAAGTAGGCGTTCAGTATATGTCACAACGATTTTACCCACCCTTGCTGGATGAAAGGCAGGATAGTCTAGTGGAAAGAACCAGAGTGGAGAGTCACGAAACCCAGAGTCTCCTCCCAATTTTGCCACTGGCGTGCTGTGGGACTTTGGTCCGGTTTCTTAACCTCTCTTGGCCTCTCTTTCCGCATCTGTGAAATGGAGGTAAGATGCCGTGTGAGACAGGGACCGTGTCTGATCGGATGGTCTCGAGTTTCCTCCAGCACTGAGCAAGTAGTTATCTTTGGGAAGGGAGAGCACAGGACTGGGACTCGGGAGAGCTGGATTCTAATCCTGCCTCTGCCGCTTGCCTGCTGCATACCTTGGCCAAGTCACTTCATGACTCTGAGCCTCAATTTTCTCATCTATAAAATGGGGATTCAATACCTGTTCTCTCCCTTAAACTGTGAGCTGCAAAAGAGACAGTCCCTGCGTCTGATCTCATTGTAACCTAGCCAGCGCTTAGGACAGTATTTGGCACATAGTAAGTGCTGAATAAATGCCATTATTATTATCTGATCATCTTGTACTTATGCCTGTATGTACTTATTGGCGATTTGTTTATGTATTTTTAATGGCATTTGTTAAGCGCTTACTATGTGCAAAGCACTGTTCTAAGCACTGAATTTCTTTCTATGAATGTCTGTCTCCCTCTCTAATAATAATAATAATGATGGCATGTATTAAGCGCTGACTATGTGCAAAGCACTTTTCCAAGAGCTGGGGTGATTACAAGGTGATCAGGTTGTCCCACGTGGGGCTCACAGTCTTAATCCCCATTTTACAGATGAGGGAACTGAGGCCCAGAGAAGGTAAGTGACTTGCCCAAAGTCACACAGCTGACAAGTGGCAGAGGTGGGATTTGAACCCATGACCTCTGACTCCAAAGCCTGGGCTCTTTCCACTGCTTCTCTAAGCTTCTCCGCTTCTCTAGACTGTAAGCTTATTGTGGGCAGGGAGTATGTCTGTTTATTGTTTTATTGTAATCTCCCAAGCTCTTAGTAGAGTGCTTTCCCATGCTTTCCCATGCTGCTGGGAAGCAGTGTGGCTCAGTGGAAAGAGCCCGAGTTTTGGAGTCAGAGGTCATGGGTTCAAGTCCCGGCTCCGCCACTTGTCAGCCGTGTGACTTTGGGCAAGTCACTTCACTTCTCTGTGCCTCAGTTACCTCATCTGTAAAATGGGGATTAAGACTGTGAGCCCCAAGTGGGACAACCTGATCACCTTGTAGCCTCCCCAGCACTTAGAATAGTGCTTTGCACATAGTAAGCGCTTAATAAATGCCATTATCATTATTATTATTATTTCCACACAGTAAGCACTCCATTCATTCAATTGTATTGAGCGCTTACCCTGTGCAGAGCACTGTACTAAGTGCTTGGAAAGTACAGTACTGCAATAGAGACAATACCTGCCGACCTCAATAAAAACGATCGATTGAATGAATGAATGCATGAAGGAATAACTACTCTAGCACTTAGAACAGAGTGAGTGCCTAATAAAAATCACAGTTATAATCCAATTAGCATTATTTGAATAAATGTCATAATTTTAAAAAAAAACTCAAATAGGAGGCTAGGCAGTGTCCTGGAGTGAGGGAAAGAGGGGGAGGGGGCTTAAGTACCGGGGGGGGCCACCCTCCCGGTAGTGGCAATGATCCAAATGGCATGGCCATTTTATCTCAGGGGAAATGGGCAGAATCCAGGCATCCAATCCCTGTAAGCTCACTGTGGGCAGGGAATGTGTCTGTTTGTTCATTCATTCATTCAATCGTATTTATTGAGCGCTTACTGTGTGCAGAGCACTATACTAAGCGCTTGGGAAGTACAAGTTTGCAACATATAGAGACGGTCCCTACCCAACAGCGGGCTCACAGTCTAGAAGGGGGAGACAGACAACAAAACAAAACATATAAACTAAATAGAATAAATATATACAAGTAAAATAAATAGAGTAATAAATATGTACAAACATATATACATATATACAGGTGCTGTGGGGAGGTTTGTTGTTCTATTGAACTCTCCCAAATGCTTAGTACAGTGCTCTGCACACAGCGCTCAATAAATGAGATTGAATGAGGGAAGGAATGAATGTTTGGGGGAAAAATGAATGCAGAAGCGTCACCTGACTAACCGCTACCCCCCGGTTTTGGTTATGGGTGGTGGGCAGGGAGGGGGCCATGGGCTGGCCCAAGCCAGTGCCGTTCACATGTATCCAACAGGGCCCACGCTGACCGGCTGGGGAGAAACCAAGTGGAAAATAGATCCGTTTTACCAAACGGCACATTGACATATATTTGTCAGGTAATTAAGAGTCAAGAGGTAAAAAAAAAAATCCTTAGGCGACCCTCCGGCTTAATTAAGTTTTCAGCTGCTTAATGCCTCAGAATCGTTGCCGGAGAGGGGCCTTTTTGATCTCTGAGTTCCCAGTTCTGGGGTTAGCTGCTAGGTGGCTCGTCTCCCCCGTTGGGTTGGGGATTTCTTTTTTTGTGTTTTTAAGGTATTGATTGATGATCATTGTAGTAGTTGTTGGGCGCTTACTCTGCGGTAGGTTGGGTTAAGCGCTGGGATAGTGGCGATTTTCATTCATTCATTCAATCGTATTTATTGAGCACTATACTAAGTGCTTGAGAAGTACAAGTTGGCAACATATAGAGATGGTCCCTACCCAACAGCGGGCTCACAGTGTTGTCACCAGGCCCGGCCCAGTCCCTGTCCCACTTGGGGCTACCAGCCGAAGTCAGAGGGAAGACCAACAGGGACTTGATAATAATAATAAAATAATAATAATAATAATAATAGGGCTTATAAGCACTTACTATGTGCCAAACACTGTTCTAAGCACGGTGGTAGATACAAATTAATCATGTTGAACGCAGTTCCTGTCCCATATGGGGCTCACACTCTTAATCCCCATTTTTACAGATGACATAACTGAGGCCCGTAGAGATGAAGTGACTTGCCCAAGGTCACACAGCAGACATGTGGCAGAGCTGGGATGAGAACTCAGGTCTTTCTCATTCATTCATTCATTCAATCGTATTTATTGAGCGCTTACTGTGTGCAGAGCACTGGACTAAGCGCTTGGGAAGTACAAGTTGGCAACATAAAGAGACGGTCCTTACCCAACAGCGGGCTCACAGTCTAGAAGGGGGAGACAGAGAACAAAACAAAACATATTAACCAAATAAAATAAATAGAATAAATATGTACAAATAAAGTAAATAAATAAATAGAGTAATAAATACGTACAAACATATATACATATATACAGGTGCTGTGGGGAGGGGAAGGAGGTAAGGGGAGGGGGAGGAGGGGGAGAGGAAGGAGGGGGCTCAGTCTGGGAAGGCCTCCTGGAGGAGGTGAGCTCTCAGTAGGGCTTTCTGAGTCCCAAGCCTGTGCTCTATCCACCAAGCCTGCTCGATCTCCAAGCAGTGTGGCCTAATGGAAAGAGCCCGAGTCTGGGAGTCAGAGGAACTGGGTTCTAGTTTCAGCCCCGCCACTTGTCTGCTATGTGACCTTGGGTAACTCAACCTGATTAGCTTGCTTCTGCCTCACTGCCTAGTAGAGTTCCTCGCACGTAGTAAGTGCTTAACAAATAACATTTAAAGAAAAACCCAAGAAAACTTTTTTGGACTCTCCCAAACTCTCAGTACAGTACAGAGAAGCAGAATGGCTCAGCGGAAAGAGCCCAGGCTTTGGAGTCAGAAGTTGTGGGTTCAAATTCCGACTCCGCCACTTGTCAGCTGCGTGACTTTGGACAAGTCACTTAGCTTCTCTGTGCCTCAGTTACCTCATCTGTAAAATGGGGATTAAGACTGTGAGCCCCACGTGGGACAACCTGATCACCTTGTATCCCCCCCAGTGCTTAGAACAGTGCTTTGCACATAGTAAGCACTTAATAAATGCTATTATTATTATTATTATTATTATTATAACAGTGCTCTGCACAACATAGACTACAAGCTCTTTGAGAGCAGGGATCAGGTCTATCTACTAAACTACTCCCAGGCATTCAGAATAGTGCTCTGCACAAAATAAGCATTCGATAACTTTGATTGATTGGTTAATTGGTCAACTAGGTTGGGAGGACTCCTGACAAATTCTGTGAGAAGCAGCACAGCCTAATGGATAGAGCCTGGGCCTGAGAATCAGAAGGAACGTGGGTTCTAATCCCGGCTCTGTCACTTGTCTGCTGTGTCACCTTGTACAAACCACTTCTCTTCTCTGTGCCTCAGTTCCCTCATCTGTAAAATGGGGATGAAGACTGAGAGCCCATGTGGGACAGGAACTGTGTCCAACCTGATTATCTTGTGCCTACCCCAGCACTTAGTACAGTGCCTGAAACCTAGTAAACGCTTAACAGAGAGGCAGCGTGGCTCAGTGGAAAGAGCACGGGTTTGGGAGGCAGATCATGGGTTCTAATCCTGCCTCCGCCACATGTCTGCTGCGTGACCTTGGGCAAGTCACTTAACTTCTCTGAGCCTGAGTTCTCTCATCTGTAAAATGGGGACTAAAATTGTGAGCCCCACGTGGGACAACCTGATCACCTTGTATCCCCCCAGCACTTAGAACAGTGCATTGCACATAGTAAGTGCTTAACAAATGCCATTATTATTGTTATTATTAATAATAATAATAATAATACCATTAAAAAATATCTCTGGAGTCTTTGTTTCCTGCAGGTCCTCCCGAACTGAAGGTATGGCCCAGTCCCCGTTCCTCCCAGCTCAAGTGGCTGTTAAGATTTTGAGGTGAGCATTTCAACCAGCTTTTCCCTTCCATCCATCATTATCCTCCCACCCTGTAATCCCCCGTGGCCTCATCGGACGTCGCCACCGGCCGGAAGGATCCAGCCGGGCGGAGGTCTGGAACGCTGAAGGACAGAATTCGCTTTCACAAATGCGACCAAATTAAATTTCCGGTGACAACAGCCAGCGTTTTATCTCTCTTCTAAGCCCGTTCCCAGCAGCCCCCTTTCTAGCAAGAGCTTTGCCGCTCGAAAAGTGAAAATGCTCAGAAAAGACATCCGAGCCCGCTGGAACCCATCCGCCCCCGCCCCACCTGGGCAGGAGAAAATACAGCTTATGCATTTTAAATTTCATTTTATCCCCGTGTCCTCCTGCTCCTTGCTCTTTTCCCCACAAGACGATAAAAGCAAATATTTTCAAGTAAATTTCTGTGGTAGCGCTTTGGTGGGTGTAAATCCAGATGGCCTCGTGGCCAACGTTGCACAGCACGGCGTATTGTGCCACCTGGGGCCCGGGCTGCTGCCCGCTTGTTTCTCTCTGGCATTCTGGATGTGCTCTCCTGACCGGTTTTTTATAAAGTTCCTCGGAGAAGATAATGTGGATGATTGCGACCTTACCTCGTTAAAATCCCTGCCTTTTTAAGCAGTGATGTTGTATCCATGAATTATGTATGAAACAGGATCTTGTTACATTTCATTTTCTGTGTCTGACACTCTCTCTCTCCTTTCTCTCTTCCTCTCTCTCTCTCTTACTCCTTTCCTCTCTCCCTCCATTTGTCTCTTTCTCTCCCCCATTTCTCTCTCCCTCCATTTCTTTCTAACCCTTTCTCTCTCATTCCTTTTCTCTCTCTCTCCCTTCTTTTATTTCTCCCTTCATTTCTTTCTAACCCTTTCTCTCTCTTCCTCTCTCTCTCTTCCTTTCTCTCCCTTCATTTCTTTCTTTCTCCCTCCATTCCTTTCTCTCCCTCCCTCCTTTTCTTTCTCCATTTCTTTCTAACCCTTTCCCTCTCCCTCCTTTTCTTTCTCCATTCCTATCTAATGCTCTCTCTCTCTTTCTGTCTGTCCCTTTCTGTCTCCCTTTCTCTCTCTCTCTCTCTCTCTCTCTCTCTCTCTCTCTCTCTCTCTCTCTCTCTCTCTCTCCCCCCTTTTCTTTCTCCCATCATTTCTTTCTAACCCTTTCTCTCTGTGTGTGTCTCTCTGTCTCTGTCTGTCTCTCTCTTTCCCCCCCACCTCCTCCCACTCTCTGTCTCACTGAGGCATCTCCAGATTCCCCCCAGCCAAGCTGCCCTCCCCCAGCCCTTGGCTCCATCTTGATGTCTCGGTGGCGTTGGTGTCGGCCTGCGAGGGTCTCCCGGGCCTTCTCACGTCGGGCATAAATTATTCACCAGAACCGTGAGCCGACCGGAGAGATAATCAGCGTGAGCTGAAGGGAGCAGCAGTGGCCTGTTAGATGGGGACGGGGGTGGAATCTGACGGGGACGTTGAATCTGTTTCTCAGTGGGAGAATGAGGCCGGGAACAAAGCCACCATCACCTCCTTCTCCAGAACTCGGGGCTTGTGGGGAAAAACTCCCTCTCCCACTCCCTCGAGGGGTTCCCCAATAGCTCCAGAACCGGGGATAGGGCTGGGATTCCAGCATTTCTCCGGGCCTGAAGGTCTCAATCCGTCAATTAATCACTCAATCAATGATATTTATTGAGTGCTTACTATATGCAGAGAGCACTGCACTAAGCGCTTGGGAGAGTTCAATAGAACAGAATTAGAAGACGTGTTCCCTGCCCATAATGATCTTACAGTCCAGAGGGGGAGACAGACAGTAATATAAAATATATAAGTAAATTATAATAGATAATTTAAAGATATGTACGTAAGTTCTGTGCAGTCACAGATGGGGCAAATATCAAATGTTCTCAAAAAAACCACTGTTTTCCTCATGGTCTGCTATCTTTGGGCTGACTAAAAATAATGAATAATCACTGGGCTACTTCTTAGGCACTTACTATATGCCAAACACTTTTTTTATGGTATTTGTTGCATGCTGACTACGTTCCAGGCACTGTACTAAGAGCTGGGATAGATACAAGCTAATCAGGTTGGACACAGTCCCTGTCCCACATGGGGCTCACAGTCTTAATCTCCATTTTACAGATGAGGGAACTGAGGCACAGAGAAGTGAAGTGACTTGCCCAAGGTCACGCAGCAGACAAGTGGGGGGACTGGGATTAGAACTCAGGTCTTTCTGGATTCCCAAGCCCGGGCTCTATCCACCAGGTCAAGCTGCTCTCACTAGTACTAACGCTACCGTGCTGAGCACTGGGCTGGACACAAGATAATTAGCTCTGACAATTAGCCTGGCTGTGGGGAATCTGGAGTTGTCTCAGTGAGACAGAGAGTAGAAAGGAGGTGAGGGGAAGAGAGAGAGATAGACAGAGACAGAGCTCCCTGTCCCTATCCCCCACAACCTAATGGGGAAGGACAGCAGGTATTTCATCCCCATTTGACAGGTGACGATGAGACCCCAGTGACCTCATCTATAAAATGGGGATAATAATAATGATGGCATTTATTAAGCGCTTACTATGTGCAAAGCCATGTTCTAAGCGCTGGGGAGGTTACAAGGCGATCAGGTTGTCCCACGTGGGGATGAAGACTGTAAGCCCATGTGGTACATGGACAATGTCCAACCTGATTATCTTGTATTCATTCATTCATTCATTCAATCGTATTTATTGAGCGCTTACTGTGTGCAGAGCACTGTACTAAGCGCTTGGGAAGTACACGTTGGCAATATATAGAGACGGTCCCTACCCAACAGTGGGCTCACAGTCTAGAAGACTGTACTTGTACATACCCCAGCTCTTAGAACAGTGCCTGGAACATAGTAAGCGCTTAACAAATACCACCCAAAAATGCAATGATAATACTATAGGGGGTGAACCAAAGCTGAATTTTCACTACTGCCCTGGTGAATGGAAGTATTACGAAGGAGCTAATGGTCTTCGGCCCGAACTAACTGGGTCACGGAATGTGATGGACAGAAGACCGCGAATGAGAAATAACACTCCACCACCCCTCTAGACAGCGGATGAACAGAGAAGATGTGTTCTCTGAGGGGACTCCGTTAATTGAATACCTTTAATAAGTTCAGAAGCAGTTAAAGTGAACACCTGCTGTTTAATAGAGGGAGATGGTTAGAGTGAGTTACCTTTCCCTGTGAGTTGAAGTACAGGGTCTAATTAAAACCAGGGAAGAAAGGCACTCCGTCCATTGTTTAAAGGGGCCTTTTCAATGGTTTAAAGAGGTGATCAAAGCTCAGTCCAGGAAGTGACACTTGGGGCTGGAGATGAGGCTGATAAATCTGGAACTCCCTGCCCGCAGGCTCCGAGTCAGAGCTCGGCCTTCCGGACAGAGGTCCCTGCCCCGGGTGAAGCATGAGCGATGGGCGTCCCAAGTGCCCAGAATGGCCCCAGAACGCGACATGTACTCGCGATCCAAATCCTTGCACTTTATCTCAGTTATTCTCTCCCAAGCACTCAGTACAGTGCTCTGCACACAGAAGACTGGAAGCTCTTGAGGGTAGAGATCGGGTCTGCTTTATTGCACTCCAAGCGTTCAGGAGAGAGCTCTGCACACAGTAGACTGTAAGCTCGTTGTTGGCAGGGAATGTATCTTTTATACTGTTAGATTATACTCTCCCAATTAGTACAGAGCTCTGCACACAGTAAGCACTCAATAAATACGATTGAATGATTGAATGCTTAGAACAGTGCTTTGCACACGATATGTGCTCCAATAAATATGATTGACTGACTGACCATAGATAATAATAATAATAATAATAATAATAATAATAACTGTGGTATTTGTTAAGCGCTTACTATGTGCCAGGCACTATAACTAGCCCTGGGGTGGATACAAGAAAATTGGGTTGGATACAGTCCCTGTTCCTCATGCGGCTCACAGTCTCAATCCCCATTTTACAGATAAGGTAACTGAGGCCCAGAGAAGCAGAGTGATTTGCCCAAGGTCATACAGCAGACAAGCGATGGAGCCGGGATTAGAACCCATGACCTTCTGGCTCCCAGGCTCGTGCTCTACCCACTATGCCATGCTGCTAAGCTCCTTGAAGGCAGGAATGCATCTCCTGAATCTCTTTTCCTCTCCCAAGAGTTCAGAACAGTCCTCTGCTCCCAATAAGCGCTCGATAAATACTCTTTCCTGTCGAGCTCTTCTCTGTGAACCTCCACTCACCTCAAAACGTGGCCTGTGTGGTCCCACAGTTTAAAAGAATCCCGACAGTCTCGAGCCAACCCCATAACCCATTCCTGCAGGAGCGATGGAGAAGTCACCCCAAGGGCTAAGGCGGCGGAGGCTCCGAAGAGCCAGGAGAGAAGTTCTGTTGGAGAAGAAAATGTACGGGAATTTGAGCCGTAATTGGGGGGCGCAGAGAAAGGAATCCTGGAATTTTTGAAAGGCCCGTGGAACTGTAAGCAGGCTCTGAAGTGTGCTGGGAGAAAATTTGATTTACAACTTGAAATCAACATGATTCAGAGAAAATAGATTACTGGTCTAACATGTGGCTTGGATTACTTAGAAAAATGGTTTGGGTTCTGTTCTCCGAAGAAGAGGCAGCCTGCATTCTTGCATATCCTTTAGCAAACCTGGAACAAATGAACGGTAGTGGTGGAGCAGCAGCTGCCAGGCCTTAGGATCCAGCCAGCTCACGATAGCAGCGGGGCTCGGGCCAGGCGGGTCCTGTTTAGGGGTCCTTTATGGGGGGCGTTTTGGATATTTTTTAGGTTATTTGTTAAGCGCTTACTGTGGGCCAGGCACTGTTCTAAGAAATGGGGTAGAGACAAGGTTATCAGGTTGGATGCAGTCCATGTCCCACAGGGGCTCACGGTCTTAATCCCCATTTTGCAGATGAGGGAACTGAGGCACAGAGAAGTGACGTGACTTGCCCAAGGTCATGCCACGGACAAGTAGGGGAGCAAGATTAGAACCCAGCCCCTTCTGACTTCCAGGCCCAGGTTTGATCCATTAGACCATGATGATATTCTCCCTGAGATAATAATGATGACATTTGTTAAGTGCTTACTCTGTGCAAAGCACTGTACTAAGCGCTGGGGAAGATATAAGGTGATCAGGTTGTCCCACATGGAGCTCACAGTCTAAATCCCCATTTTACGGATGAGGTAACTGAGGCCCAGAGAAGTTGAGTGACTTGCCCAAAGTCACACAGCTGACAATTGGCAGAGCCGGGATTCGAACCCATGACCTCTGGCTCCCAAGCCCGTGCTCTTTCCACTGAGCCACGCTGGATCAGAATCCACTCAATCCCTGAGCTTGGCTTGCAGTCCAGTGACAGGCCTGGGCCTACTGACTCTGTCGTCCTCTCCCAAACACTCAGTAAAGCACTGTGCACACAGTAAACTGTAAGCTCTTGTGGAGGGTGGCGATCAACTCTCCCAGACGCTCAGTACAGCGCACTGTGCACAGAAGAAGCAGCATAGCTTGGTGGATAGAGCACAGGCCAAGGAATCAAAAGGACTAGGTTATAATATCAGCTCCGCCGCTTATCTGCTGTGTGATCTTGGGCAAGTTGCTTAACTTCCCTGTACCTCAGTTGCCTCATCCATAAAATGGGGATTGAGATTGTGAGCCTTTTGTGGGACAGGGACTGTGTCCAACCTTATTAGTTTGTATCTATCCCAGCGCTGCGAATAGTTCTCAACAGTAATACTTAACAGATGCCATTATTAATAATTATGGTATTTGTTAAGCGCTTACTGTGTGCCAAGCACTGTTCCAAGCACTGAGGTAGATACAGGGTAATCAGGTTGTCCCACGGGCTCACAGACTTCATCCCCATTTTAAAGATGAGGCAACAGGGACAAAGAGAAGTTAAGTGGCTTGCCCAAGGTCATACTGCAGGCAAGTGTCAGAGCAGGATTAGAACCCAGGTCCTCTGACTCCCAAGCCTGTGCTCCTTCCACTAAGCCATGCTGGTAGACTGTAAGTTCCTGGAGGTCAAGAATCGTGTCCACTACCTCTTGTCATATGTTCTCTGTAAAGCATTTGGTACGATGCGGCACACACAATAGTCTGTAACCTCCTTCAGGGCAAGGACTGTGCCTACTGCTCCCAAACACTTATTTCAGTGCTCTGCACCCAGCAGATGCTCAATCAATACTACTGATTGATTGAATGATTGATTGATTGAAAATCCCAGGACTTTAGGATATTTAGAGAATGACAAGGGCAGGGTCTCCCCTGCAATCTGCCCCTCCCCTCACCCCCCTTCCAACTCCTAGATTCCTCATTCTGCCACCTAACTGGGACGCCCCCCTCCAGTCCCCCCTCCCTGCCTGGCTCCAGCGTAGAACAACCCATCAGCTTGGTCCTATTGGGATGATGAATTAATTGGGCTCCAACTGATGAATCGATTCCCAATTTGGCCATCGATTCCCTCTTGCCTTCCGCGAAGACAGGGCATTCACTGCAAGGAGCCGGAAGGCCAGAGGAAGGCCAGCTGATGACCAGAATGGCCAGAAATAACCAGGCCATTCAAAAATAACCAAACCAACCAAAAAATGACCAGGTCAACCAGAAGTGACCAGACCAACCACAAGTGGCCACCCAGTTGGCCCACTGGCCCACCCACTAATGCAGAAGGGGAACGGGATGATGCATTTAAGCAGAGTTCACGGGCATTCTTCTCTAAAGTCACCTATCAATCCATCAGTGGTATTTATTGAGCTCTTTCTTGCACAGAGTACTGTACTGAGCACTTGGGAGAGTACAATATTACTGAGTTGGTCGACTCATTCCCAGCCCACAGTGAGCTAAAGACTCATTGTTCTTGGACTATTTACCCTCACACCCCCACTCTCCCCACCACACACGCCACGAACCCTTTATTTAGCCCCAAACTCCCAGTGGCTTAGCGATATTTTGACAGGTTGTGACAAAACCTGCCGTGAAATTGTGACTCGCCTTGTCCCTTTGAGCCAGCGGGTTTTGAGAATCCGCTGGCTGTCTGCTAGGTACTAATTAGAGCTGTTATATTAGGAAAGTAAATACAATGATGTCGAACATTAAACAAAGCACAGCTCTCATCAGGAATGTTTCCCTTTGCGGTTCTCTTAGTCTATAAACCCATTTCACATGCTAATGAAGCCCCAACAATTATCGCCAAAGTAACTAGTTTCATGCAATTACAAAAACCACATAAAAGGCCCATTGTCGTGTATGATTTTTTAATGCTAATTTTGCACTTGATAATTTGGGGATAATTTTTGCTGTCGTGGACAATTAGGGTTTTTTCCTCCGTGAAGGGGAGGGGGCTCACGTGCAGCTGAGGGAAAAGAGGAGGGGTCTGAGCGGACACAGAGAGGTGGATTGCTCTCTCCGAAGCATTCAGTACAGCTCTGAATACCACAGACTCTCAGCTCCTTGAGGGCAGACATCATGTTTACCAACTCTATTGTACTCACTCAATACAGTAATAATAATAATAATAATAATAATAATAATAATAATGGTATTTGTTAAGCGCTATGTGCCAAGCTCTGGGGTAGATACAAGGTAATCAGGTTGTCTCACATGGGGCTCACAGTCTTAATTCCCATTTTACAGATGAGGTAATTGAGGCACAGAAAAGTTAAGTGACTTGCCCAAAGTCACGCAGCTGACAAGTGGCGGAGCCAGGATTGGAACCCATGACCTCTGACTCCCAAGCCCGGGCTCTTTCCACTGACCCACGCTACTTCTCTGATACTCTTAGCCACTGGAGAGGTGAATGGCAGCTATGTTTCCCCAGAACTCCAAGAAGTCTTTTTTGCTCATGTTGCTAGTGTTGGGCAGATTCATTCATCCATTCATTCTTTCAGTTGTATTTATTGAGCACTTACTGTGTGCAGAGCACTGTACTAAACGCTTGGGAGAGTATAATAGAACAATAAGCAGACACTTTCCCTGCCCACAACAAGCTCCATTTCCCTCTCCATTTCCCCTTCTGGAGAGGTAGTGCCCCTCTCCCCGCCCCCCAACGCCCGCTCCCAGGGACATATGGAAGACCCCGGGAATCCTTAATTTCCACATATGCCAGATCACCACTCCCTCAAAGCAGCATGGCTCAGTGGAAAGAGCCCGGACTTTGGAGTCAGAGGTTATGGGTTCAAATCCCAGCTCTGCCAATTGTCAGCTGTGTGACTTTGGGCAAGTAACTTAGCTTCTCTGTGCCCTCAGTTCCCTCATCTGTAAAATGGGGATTAAGACTGTGAGCCCCCCATGGGACAACCTGATCAACTTGTAACCTCCCCAGTGCTTAGAACAGTGCTTTGCACATAGTAAGCGCTTAATAAATGCCATCATTATTATTATTATTCAAAGCATTATTAAGGTCACATTTCCTCCAAGAGGCCTTCCCGGATTAAGCCCGCTTTTCCCCGGTTCACACTCCCTTCTGCATCATTTATGCATTTGGGTCTGTGAGCTTTGGACCTCTGATACTCACCCCACGCCCAACCTCACAGGATTTATGTATGTACCTTTGAATGATATATTATAAATGATTTATTCATATGTTTGCCTCCCCCTCTAGTCATAAGCTTGTTGTGGGCAGGGAATGTGTTGTGAACCTGTTGTTGGTTAGGGATTGTCTCTGTTGCCGAAATGTACTTTCCAAGCGCTTAGTACAGTTCTCAGTGATCAGGACAGTACAGTGATCAGGACAACCTGATCACCTTGTAACCTCCCCAGCGCTTAGAACAGTGCTTGGCACATAGTAAGCGCTTAATAAATGCCATCATTACTATTATTATTATTGTTATTATTATTACACTGCACACAGTAAGTGCTCAATCAATGCAATTGAATGAATGAATGTTCCATCAATGCAATTGAATGAATGAATGTTATTGTTACATTATCCTCTCCCAAGTTCTTAGTACAGTGTGCTGCACACAGTGAGTGCTCAATAAATACGAATGAATGAATGAATGAATGAATGAATGAATGAATGAATGAGCAGGGAATGTGTCTGCTAATTCTGTTGTATTGGACTTTCCCCAGCACTTAGTGTAATGCTCGGCACATAATAAGCGCTCAAAAAATTGCAATCGATTTATTGATTGATTGGTTCTTGGCCCCAGCACTGCCCCCGGACTCTGCTGTGTGACCTTGAGTGGGTCACTTGACCTCACTGGATTTCAGTTTCCACATCTGTGAAAATGAGGAAACGATCTCTGCTGTCCTTGCTTCTCAGACTGCATCTGCTCTGGTTATCTCACTTTACACTTTACAGAACAGTGCCCGGCACATAGTAAGCACTTAAAAAGGACCATTATAATTATAATAATAATGAAGCTCTTACCATGTGTCAAGGCGCTGTTCTAAACACTGGGGTAGATACACATTATCAGGTTGGACACAGTCCCCGTCCCACACGGGGCTCCCAGTATAAATTAGAGGGAGAACAGGGATTTGATCCCCATTTTACAGAGGAGGAAACCGAGACCCAGAGAGGTCAAGTGACTCGGCTCGGAGTGGCTAGGCCTGGGGGTGAGCGTGCCGGAGACTGCTTAGGTCTCCGGCGTGGATGTTTCTAGGCAGCAACTCTTAATAGTTAAATCGGCCTCTAAAGAGCCCTTGCCCCGCCACCCTCTCCCCCCCGCCGTGGTCTTGGTCTCAGATTATCGGGGAGCCTCTGCCGTTTATCTGCCCGTGCCTCTGTCTTGGAGGAATTAGAGTGGATCCAAGATGAGAGGAAGGAGGATTACAAGCCTAAATGAAGCAGGAATAGAAGTTGAAAGCCACCTTAATGAGAGGCAGAGAAGCAGCGGTTCACAGACACAGGGAAAACGGGGCCATGGGCTTCCTAGCTTAGATAATAATAATAATAATTGTTAAGTGCTTTCTATGTGACAAGTAATAATAATAATAATGATTGTGGTATTCGTTAAGCACTTACTATGTGCCATAGTAAATGGACACATTCCCTGCCCACCAAGAGCTTACAGTCTTCTAGACTGTGAGCCCATTATTGGGTAGGGATTGTCTCTCTTTGTTGCCAAATTGTACTTTCCAGGTACTTAGTACAGTGCTCTGCACACAGTAAGCCCTCAATAAACATGATTGAGTGAATAGAGGACTACCTCAGGGGAGCCAGCTGCAGCTCACATGGGGCTCACAGTCTTCATCCCCATTTTCCAGATGAGGTAACTGAGGCCCAGAGAACTGAAGTGACTTGCCCAAGGTCACGCAGCAGACAAGTGGCGGAACCGGGAGGAGAACCCAGATCCTTCTGACTCCCAGGTGGAGTTGCAAAGATGATGCGGGAAAGCTGTCTACACCGCTCAAACAGTTCTCTGTTAGTTCTCTCCCTCCTCCTCATTCCCTCTCCTTTCCACCTGGGGGCCAGAGTTGTTGAACTGTACTGGGCGCTTCCTGGGTACAGAGTGCTGTAATGGGTGCCTCCTGTGTGCAAAGCACTGTCCTGGTGTATACTGTGAGCAGAGCACTGTACTAGATGCTTCCTGTAAGCAGAGTGCTTCCAAAGTGCTTCCTGTGAGCAGAGAGCTGTACTGAATACCTCCTATGTGCAGAGCTCTGTACTGGGCACCTCCTGTGTGCAGAGCACTGTACTGG
This sequence comes from Tachyglossus aculeatus, assembly GCF_015852505.1. Classification (NCBI taxonomy): domain Eukaryota; kingdom Metazoa; phylum Chordata; class Mammalia; order Monotremata; family Tachyglossidae; genus Tachyglossus; species Tachyglossus aculeatus. Next base: position 26,674,945 of record NC_052090.1, read on the forward strand.
TTGTTTCTTGTGTGCCTGTGTGCAGAGTGGGATACAGGGTGTCTCCTGTGTGCAGAGCGCTGTATAGTGGGCACCTCCTGTGTGCAGAGCACTGTACCGGGTGACGGCCGAGCATCGATAATAACATCGCTCAGCAACTGATCGGGAAATCAATCAATCAGTCAATCAATCGTATTTATTGAGCACTTACTGTGTGCAGAGCACTGTACTAAGCGCTTGGGAAGTAGAAGTTGGCAACATATAGAGACAGTCCCTACCCAACAGTGGGCTCACAGTCTAAATGGGGGAGACAGAGAACAAAACCAAACATACTAACAAAATAAAATAAATAGAATAGATATGCACAAAGAAAAGAAATAAATAAATAGAGTAATAAATATGTACAAGGGTCCCTCCTGACAGATGATCCCGCCTGCATCAAGTCGCTAGAACCCATGAAGGGGGAGACGCGGTGAGGCGTCTCTCGGCAGCTTGACTTTGTCTCTCTGCCTGGGCCCTCTCTGACTCTCCTGGCCAACAAAAATAAGCGTCCAGGGTGTCGTTATCTAGGCTACCGGGCCCGGGATTAGAAAGTGAAAAGTAAAATAAACAACGGCAAATACAAAGCAGATGTGGTTGGGGCGAGGGAAGCTCTCCGCTCTGTAGAGCACGGAGGGTCTTCCAGGAGCAAAGGCATCCCGGCAGGGTGGACAGGTGGACACTGGTCACCGTCTGAATGCCCATTACCTTTGAAGAGGGGTGGTTATTAACACTATGGCAGTCTAGGTAGCCAGTGTTGGCATCCTCATCAATGGAATTGATCGGGGTGCCTGCTGTATGCACAATTTTCTGGGCGCCTATTATTGGCACAATGCTATACTGAGCATCTCCTGTATGCAGCGTGCTGTCCTGGACACATTTTGTGCAGACAGCGTGTCTGCCAACTCTGGTGTATAGTACTTCCCCAAGTGCTTAGCACAGGGCTCTGTAAACAGTAAGTAACCAATAAATGCCATCGATTGATTTATCGATCGATTGATCGCTAAGTGGAGAGCACCGTTTGGGGCGTCTACTGAGTACAGACGCTGAAAAGGAAGATGTAAAAGAGTTAGGGATCCTTGATGCTCAAGGGAACGGGTCTACCAACTCTGTTGTACTCTCCCAAGCGCTGAGTACAGTGCTCTGCATACATTAAGCGTTCGATAAATACCATTGATTGATTGGGCAGTTAGCTGCCTCTGTCCTGTTTTGTGCTCAGGGCGGCCAGTAAACAAAGTCTCCTTGAGACCGTTCAAGGCCTGGATCGTGAGGCCTCTTTAGATTGTAATTCCCACTTGCTCATTCTCTCCCAGTGCTCAGTACAGAGCCCTGCCCACAGTTTGGAGCTTACTAAAAACTAAAATCTATAACTACTGCTTCCTCCAGTTTAGACCTGCTGCTTTGCTGGGAGTAGGATCCTCACAGCTGGGAAATTTATTTCACGTTTTCGTTTAACTTTGGTCAAGTAACCCCGGAAACAGAAACAGGTCTGCTCTTCTTCCTGCCAATCAATGGTTTTTACTGAGCACTTCCTGCATGTAGATCACTATTCAGTCATTCATTCAATCGTATTTTTTGAGCACTTACTGTGTGCAGAGCATGTACTAAGTGCTTGGAAAGTACAATTCAGCAATAAAGCGAGACAATCCCTGCCTACAACAGGCTTAAACTATACATCCGTAATTTATTTATTTCTATTATTCATTCATTCAATCGTATTGAGCGCTGACTCTGTTCAGAGCACTGTACTAAGTGCTTGGGAAGTACAAGGCGGCAACAGATAGAGACTGTCCCTATCCAACAACGGACTCACAGTCTAGAAGGGGGAGACAGACAACAAAACAAAACATGGAGACAGGTGTCAAAATCGTCACAACAAATAGAATTAAAGCTATATGCACATCATTAACAAAATAAATAGAATAGTAAATAGGTACAAGTAAAATAAATAGAGTAATAAATCTTTACAAATATATATACAAGTGTAGTGGGGAGGAGAAGGAGGTAGGGCCGGGGGGGGTGGGGAGGAGGAGAGGAAAAAAAGGGCTCAGTCTGGGAAGGCCTCCTGGAGGAGGTGAGCTCTCAGTAGGGCTTTGAAGGGAGGAAGAGAGCTAGATTGGCAGATGTGTGGAGGGAGGGCATTCCGGGCCAGGGGAAGGACGTGGGTCGGGGGTCGATGGTGGGACAGGCAAGAACAAGGGCCAGTGAGGACAATGAGGTACAGTGAGGAGAACGAGGTACATGTCTTGTCTCCCCCTCTAGACTGTAAGTGCCTTATAGGCAAAGAACATGTCTAACAACTCTGTTATACTGCTCTCCCCCAAGTGCTTAGTACAGTGCTCTGCACACAGAAATCGCACAGTAAATAATAATAATAATAATGGCATTTGTTAAGCACTTACTATGTACAAAGCACTGTTCTAAACTGTGGGGGGATACAAGGTAATCAGGTTGTCCCACATGGGGCTCACAGTCTTAATCCCCATTTTACAGATGAGGTAACTGAGGCCCAAAGAAGTGAGGTGATTTGCCCAAAGTCGCACAGCTGACAAGTGGCAAAGCCAGGATTAGAACCCGTGACCTCTGACTCCCAAGCCCGGGCTCTTTCCACTGAGCCACGCTCGATTCATCGAATGGAAGACCACAGGGGAAAATGGCCACTTCCCTCGTCCACCTGCCAGGCGGGAGCCAGTGGGGGTGGGGGTGGAGGGGTGAGAGGGCCGTTGATCCCGTAGTTCAGATGGTTTGACCTTTGAGTCATTCAGGGCAGTCACCCCCCAAGGGCTCCTTCAGCTTTGTGAAGCCACAAGCTTCTAAAAGGAACCAGATTGCAGGTCAGGAGAGAGGTCAGGAGTGAAAAGTCGGCAGAAAGGTCACCGTGGGCACAACCAAAGGACTCAGGCCTTTGATCAAAGCCAGAGAGCGCAGGTCAAGGGGCAGGGGAAGGGAAGGTGGAAGGAAAGAAGTCCTGTCTCCAGGAGGTGGTCACTGCACCCAGCCCCCTCATTCATTCATTCATTCATTCATTCATTCAATCGTATTTATTGAGTGCTTAGTGTGTGCAGGGCACTGTACTAAGCACTTGGGAAGTACAAGTCGGCAACATATAGAGACGGTCCCTACCCAACAATGGGCTCACAGTCTAGAAGCGGGAGACAAACAACAAAACAAAACATGTGGACAGGTGTCAAGTCGTCAGAACAAATAGTATTAAAGCTAAATGCACATCATTAACAAAATAAATAGAATTTATTTATTCTATTCTCCTCCCAGCCAATCAGGGAACGACGTTGCCTTCATCCACTCCTCCCTTCCAATCAGGAAAAATTCCCCCCAACTCCTGCTCCTCCCATTCAATCAGATAAAAGGCCACATTTGACCATCCAGTCAAGGAAGAGGTCCCTGTCTCATTCATTCATTCATTCAATCGTATTTACTGAGCATTTACTGTGTGCAGAACACTGTACTAAGTGCTTGGGAGAGTACAACAGAAAATGACACATTCCAGTGCAGACCTGTGCATTCCAGTGCATTCCAGTGCCGGTCTGGGCTCTCATCATCATCATCATCAATCATATTGAGCACTTACTGTGTGCAGAGCACTGTACTAAGCGCTTGGGAAGTACAAGTTGGCAACATATAGAGACAGTCCCTACCCAACAGTGGGCTCACAGTCTAAAAGGGGGAGACAGAGAATAAAACCAAACATACTAACAAAATAAAATAAATAGAATTGGAGCGAGTTCAAGGGTCCTCCTGCAGATATTCATGATCAATTGTTCTGCAGCCATGACCTTTGAACTCAGAATGGGAACTAGTTCTTTCCCAAGTGGCAGGAAGGTTTGGGATATGGGCTGGGATAACCTCCAGAAATGTCACATGGCTTGCAATTGAAACACAAATCTGGACCCCAGCCCTAGTGTTTGGACAAAAAGCAGTGTGTTCCTTCCCTTCACCCTTTGCCTTCCTGTTCTGGAGGAGACATAATTATGATGGTATTTGTTAAATGGGGATTAAGACTGTGAGCCCCACGCGGGACAACCCGATTACCTTGTATCTACCCCAGCACTTAGAACAGTCCTTGGCACATAGTAAGCTCTTAACAAATAGCATCATCATCATTATCATCATTATTATTATTACTGTATGTATGTGTCACCCTGATTTGCTTCCTTTGTTCTACCCCTCTCCCAGCCCCACAGCAATTACGTACATATCTGTCATTTATTTATTTGCATTGATGTCTGTTCCATCCCTGGGAATGTGTCCGTTTATTGTTGTATTGTACTTTTCCAAGCGCTTAGTATAGTGCTCTGCAATTCTATGGTGTTTCCAGTGACAACGTATGGACAACGTATATGTTGCCAACTTGTACTTCCCAAGCGCTTAGTACAGTGCTCTGCACACAGTTAAGCGCTCAATAAATACGATTGATGATGATGATGATGATCCGAAAGTAAGCGCTTAACAAATGTCATCATTATTATTAATATTATTATTATTAAATGCTTTCTATGTATCAAGCACTGTACTAAGCACTGGGATAGATACAAGTGAAACAGGTTGGACACAGTCCCTGTCCCACATGGGGCTCACAGTCTTTATCCCCATTTTACAGATGAGGGAATTGAGGCACGGAGAACTGAAATGACTTATCCAAGGTAACGCAGCAGACAAGTGGAGGAGCTGGGATTGGAACCCAGGCCCTTCTGACTTCCAGGCCCGTGCTGTATCGATTAGCCTATGCTGCTTCTCATTTGGCTTTCCCATAAGAATAATAATAATAATAACGATGGCATTTATTAAACGCTTACTATGTGCAAAGCACTGTTCTAAGCCCTGGGGAGGTTACAAGGTGATCAGGTTGTCCCATGGCGGGCTCACAGTCTTCATCCCCATTTTACAGATGAGGGAACTGAGGCCTAGAGAAGTGAAGTCACACAGCTGACAGTTGGCGGAGCTGGGATTTGACCCCATGACCTCTGACTCCAAAGCCCGTGTTCTTTCCACTGAGCCACGCTGCTTCCCATCTGCCTGTGGCTCAGTCTAGAACGCAGGATAAAACATCTGCTTCTTTTCAAAGCTCCACATTCTTCCCATCGAGCAGGTAACTCTACCACTGACTTCCCATTTCCAGAAAACCAGCCCTCAGGCTTCGCTCCTTCAACGCCAACCAACTCTCTCTTGCCACTGACCCTGTGCCAGAATCCTCCCTCTGGCGTGGAACTCCCTGCCCCTTCCTATCCACCGGGACACCACGTTCCTCACCTTCAAAGCCTTATTAAAAATTAAATTTCCTCCAAGAGGCCTTCCCCAACTAAGCCCTCATTTCCCCTGCCTTTCTATATACCCTGTAACACTTAAGCATCTGGATTTTAACCCAAACCCCACTTATGAATATACCCCATCTGTGTAGTTTATTTTAAGGACTACCTCCCCATCTACTCTGTAAGAGCCTTGTGTGCAGGGATTCCCAAATACCAGCTCTGTTGTATTATACTCTACCAAGCGCTTAATCCAGTGCTCTGCACACAGTAAGTGCTCAGTAGATACCATTTGTGGATTGATTAATGGATTGATTGGAGGGGAGAGAAAGGAGGAGGAAAAAGAAGAGGGGAAGGAGGAGGAGGAGAAAAAAGGAGGAGGGGGAAGAAGAGGGGAAGGAGGAGGAATAAAGGAAAGAAGGAGGAGGTGAAAAAGAGGAAGAAAAGAGGAAGAGGAAGAAAAGTAAAAATTAAGCTGTCCATCTCCTTGCCCCCTCCTACTTCACTTCCCTTCTCTCCTTCTACAGCCCAGCCCGCACACTCCGTTCCTCTGCCGCCGCTAACGTCCTCACTGCTCTTGCCTGTCCCACCGTCGACCCCTGACCCACGTCCTACCTCTGGCCTGGAATGCTCTCCTTCCACACATCCGCCAAACTAGCTCTCTTCCTCCCTTCAAAGCCCTACTGAGAGCTCACCTCCTCCAGGAGGCCTTCCCAGACTGAGCCCCCCCTTATCCTCTGCTCCTCCTCCCCTCGCCCCCACTCCCTTCCTCTGACTTACCTCCTTCCCCTCCCCACAGCACTTGTGTATATTTGTACATATTTATTACTCTATTTGTTTTATTAATGATGTGTATATATCTATAATTCTATTTATCTATTTTGATGGTATTGACACCTGTCTACCTGTTTTGTTTTGTTGTCTGTCTCCCCCTTCTAGGCTGTGAGCCCATTGTTGGGTAGGGACTGTCTCTATCTGTTGCCGAATTGTACTTTCCAAATGCTTAGTACAGTGCTCTGCACACAGTAAGCACTCAATAAATACAATTGAATGAATGAAGGAAGGAAGGAAGAGGAGGAGATGGAAAGAGGAGGAGGAAGAGGAAGTCGAGAAGGAGGAGAAGGAAGAGGGAAAAAGGGGAGTCATTTGTTTTTAAAATCCTTTTCCTCTTCTCCCACTCCCTTCTGCATCACCCTGACTTGCTCCCTTTGTTCTTCCCCTTCCCAGCCCCACAGCGCTTATGTATGTATCTGTCATTTATTTATTTGTATTGGTGCCTGTTCTGTCCCCACCTCCCCAGACTGTAAGCTCTGGACAGGGAGTGTGTCTCTTTATTGTTGTATTATACTTTCCCAAGTGCTTAGTATAGTGCTCTGCAATTCTATGGTGTTTCCAGTGACAATGTATGGATCCGAAAGCTGGACAGTGAAAAAACAGGATAGAAAGAGCATCAATTCTTTTGAAATGTGGTGTTGGAGAAGGCTTCTGCAAATACCAGGGACTGCCTGAAAAACAAACAAATGGATTTTAGAGCAAATTAAGCCAAAGTGGTCCTTGGAAGGCCAAATGACTCCACTTAGATTAGCAGATTTTGGTCAGATAATCAGGAGGACTAATTCTCCGGAGAAGACACTAATACTAGGAAGAGTCCAGGGAAAATGTGGAAGAGGCAAACCGGCAGCTAGATGGATAGAGACCATAACAACGATAATGGAAGAATCGTTAGAAAGGTTGTGGATTATGGCAGTGGACAGGACGTTCTGGAGAAAGTACATCCGTGGAGTTGCTATGAATCAGAAATGACTCAATAGCACTAAATAATAATAATAAGAAGAAGAAGAATGCCCAGTAAACTCTCAATAAATACGATTGAATTAATGAATGAATAAAATGAATTAAGGACCACCACATTAAGATAAAAAAAACTGCTATACTGAGCAATTGGGAGAGAGAGTACAATGGAGTTAGAAGGCACGATCCCTGCCCCTGAAAAGCTTTCAATCTACTGTATGCAGAGCACTGTACTGAACGCTTGGGACAGTACATCCCAAGTCTCAGGAGAGTATGAATAGAGTTAGGAGACATGATCCCTGCCCTCAAGGAGCTCTATGTCTAGCAGGAGGCAGACCCTGAAATAAATTACAGGTAGGAGGCAGCGATAGAGTGTAAATATTGGTGTCTTTACGGTCTGGCTTGTTTTGTCCTTCGCTTGAAATACCTTTAAAACGGAACCTGGTGCTTGGATTGGAGCTGCAATTTATTACCCCAGTTAATCTTGTAAAATTGCCCTCTGGATGTAATAATTTGTTATTCTTTTATTAGGCCTTCTTCTGCAGGCTGTGTCTGTCATAAAGATGTCACCATTATGATGCCTAGCAACCATTGTCATGTTCCAGAGATGTTTGCATACATTTTCCTGTGGGGGGGTGGGGCGGAGAAGACAGGGGAGAGTGGGGGAAGGGAAGGAGAGGAAGAGAGGAAAGTGGAGGAGGAGGGAGGGAGGAAAAGGAAGAAGAGTTAAGGGAGGATGGAGGAGGAAGTGGGGAAGAGAGGAAGGGAGAGAGGGATGAAGAGAGGGGAAAAGGGGAAGGGGAGGATGAGGGAAGGAAGGATGGAGGAGAAAGTGAGGAAGAAAAGAGGAAGGGAGAGGGGAAAGAAAGGGGGAGAAGGGAAGGGGGAGAAGGAAGAAGGGAGGGAAGGATGGAGGAGGAAGTGAGGATGAAAAGGGGAAGGGGAGGAGGGAGAGTCCTTCGTGGGCTCAGCTTAGAATAGCTGTTGCTATAGAAGGAATCCACCAGACTGAACCTCCAGCAGTGAAGGTCTGGCTTGGCATCCCTACATAGGGTTAGAAAATGTGTCAATTATCAGCTGGAAGGCCTCAGGGCTTCACTTGGGTCCAGTCAGAAAACCATCAAGACGCAGGGGAGAAAATGGATGGGGAAGTGAACCGAATTAATTGAAAAGCAGGAGAACTGTCCGAGGAATATTCATTAACACAAAGAGGCCAGTGCTGGGTCCCACTGGGAACCTGGGGCATCCCCTGAGGCTGGCACCTGCTCTCTTCCCCCAGGCGGGTGGGGACGGGCACCCTCTCTCCGCCCCGCAGCAGGCAGAGGAAGGGTCGAGAGGACAGAGGAAGCGGCAGGCTCTGGGGAGAGCCAGGCCAGGCGGCTATCTGCAGCAGGTCCAGAGCAGGAATCAGTCACTTGGTCAGTCAATCATATTTATCGAGCACTTCCTGTGTGCAGAGCCCTGCACTAAGCGCTTGGGAGAGGACAATAGAACAGACATGTTCCCTGCCCACAATGAACTTGCGATCTAGAGGGATCAGGGCACTATACCAAGAACTTATAAGCGTTTGTCAAATTTCCATTTATCTGGTTGATGACTTATTCCACTATTTCATGCTGATAACTTCCTTTTATCCATCAATACATGGTATTTATCGAGCCCTAATTGGGTGCAAAACATTGTGCTATGTGCTGGAGAAAGGACAGGACAACGGAGTTGGAAGGCCCAATCCCTATCAATGTCAACCTCCCCATCTAGACTGTAAGCTCTCTGTGGGCAGGGAACATGTCTGCTAATTCTGCTGTATTGTACTCTCCCAAGCTCTTAGTACAGTGCTGTGCACAAAGTAAGCACTCAATAAATACCATTGATTAATTGATTGATGAATTAAACCCTGTCCTCAAGAGGTTTACCATCTCATGGAAGAGCTGATAATTTAGATTCTCCCCCTTCTAGACCGTAAGCTCGTTGTGGGCAGGGAACGTGTCTACTGACTCGGTGGTACTCTCCCAAGTGTTTAGTACAGTGTTGTGCACACAGTAAGCGCTCAATAAATACGATTGATTGAAATACAATTGATTGATTATCATCTCCTTTGCACCCTATATAGAAATAGCTTTTGCCCATCTCCCCTTTAGATGGAAAGCACCTTGAAGGTAAGAAATGGGTCTCTCAGTTTGGGGACTTTCCTGTAGGCACTCAGTATAGTGCTTCTCTTGCAGAGGACACTCACTATATGCCATTGACCGGCTCCATGTCCCCAGACAAAGGGCCACAGAGCATCAGTTGTGGCTGGAGGGCCAGAGGGGACGCCCTTAGTGAGGCGGGAAGAAGACATATTAATCAATCAATCGGTGGGATGGTTTGAGTCCCTCCTGGGTGCAGAGCGCTGTTTGGAGTACTTGGGGGAGTCACGGGAACAGGGACCCCTGGGTCGGGGAGCATGGGGGAAATGCTGCAAACCAGCCAACAATTAGGGTATCATACACCCTCCCATTCAATCTTGGGATCTCTGCCTAAACTAACAATAATAATCATTCATAATTGCGGTATTTGTTAAGCACTTACTATGTGTCAAGTACTGTAGTAAATACAAGACAGATACAAAATAGCCGTGTGAGATACAGTCCCTGCCCCTCACAAGTATAGGGTAGTTATAGACCACAGACCTGAGAGTCAGAAGGTCATGGCTTCTAACCCTGGCTCCGCCACTAGTCTGCTATGTGACTTTGGGCAAGTCACTTCACTTCTCTGTGCCTCAGTTACCTCATCTGGAAAATGGGGATTGAGACTGTGAGCCTCATGTGGGACAGGGACTATGTTCAACCTGATTTGCTTGTATCCTCTCCAATGTTTATTGAAGTGTCTGACACACAGTAAGTGCTAAACAAATACCACAGTTGTTATTATTATTATTATGGCTCACAGCCTTAATTCCCATTTCAGATGAGGTAACTGAGGAACAGAGAAGTGAAGCAATTTTCCCAAGGTCATGGAGCAGACAAACGTAGAAGTCAGGATTTGAACCCAGGTCCTCTGAATTCCAGGCCCATTCTCTTTCCACTGATTCCTCTGATCTCTTCTCTGACCTCATCTCTGATCTCTACTGTGTTAAAAAAAAGTAGAGCAGGGAAGAAAGCACCGTCTTATCTGAACAACCAGCAAGTAGCAAATACTGCTTCTACTCCATCCAATGGGATTAAACAGAAATTCTTTGAGTTTTGGATCGAGGGCTAAATTGATCATGGAAAATGATGTTTGATGGTGTTTCAACATGGAGTGCGTCATCTCATAAAGCGAAGTGTTCTTTCAAGTTGTTTTTTTAACTTCTTGACATGTGTCACAATTTGGAATTCTGCTCTGGCGGGATAAATACCAGATTACACGACCCAGAGAGAGTTTCCACCCCTCTGGACCCTCCCTGTAGGAGCACCCAACATCAAAGGCTGGGCAGAGTCCGTGCATCAGCAGAAAATGGAACAGGACTCCAGCAGGCTGGCTTTGATCTTCCTGGCTAGTAATTATCTTGGCCGCACGCGTGCATTGAACGGCAGATTTGAATTCACCAGAGAGCTGAAAAATCCTGAAAAGTGGGAGTCGAGAGGCTGTGGCGGATTCTGATTCCTTACGACTGACCGGACATGGGGAGTGTGATTTCTCCGCCCGAGAGGTCTGCCCTGAAGTGACTGTCAGCTGGGCGACCAAGTCAGTCGGTCAGTCAATCATATTTATTGAGTGCTTACTGTATGCAGAGCACTGTACTAAGCCCTTGGAAGTCCAACAGAACGACGTAGCATCATATTCCCCATCCACAGTGAGTTAACAGTCTAGAAGGGGAGACAGATATGAGTAGAAATCAGTAAATGACAGATATGGACATAATTGCTGTGGGGCTGGGCGGGGGGGGGGGATGAATAAAGGGAGTAAATCGGGGTGACGCAGAAGAGAGAAGGAGAAGAGGAAAGGAGGGCTTAGGGAAGACATCATCCCTTAAAATACAACAAACATGCAGGCAAAAGGGCTGGTTCTTCCCAGTGACCATGGAACATGGGATTTTAGTGAGATTGAAGAAACAGGATTCAAAGCATGACTGAGCCAGGAAGCTGCCTTTTTTTTATGGTGTCTGTTAAGTGCTTACTGTATGCCAGGCACTGCACTGAACACCGGGTTAGATACAAGATAATTGGGTTGGGCACAGTCCCTGTCCCATGTGGGGCTCACAGATTTAATCCCCATATTACAGAGGACACACCTGGGGCCCAAAGAATCAAAATAATAATAACAACAATTGTGGAATTTTTAAACCCTTACTATGTGCTAAGCACTGTACTGAGTGCTAGGGTGAATGAAAGCAAATTGGGTTGGATGCAGTCCTGTCCCATGTGAGGTTCACAGTATCAATTCCCATTTTACAGATGAGGGAACTGAGGCACAGAGAAGTGAAGTGACTTGCCCAAGATTAGAATCCAGGCCCTTCTGCCTCCCAGGCCCGGTCTCTAGCCACTAGGCCACACTGCTCTCATTTTACAGAGAAGGAAACTGAGGCCCAAAGAGGTTGACTCGCCTAAGGTTACACAGCAGGCAAATGGCTTTGAGCCCCGACGGTATGACCAGACACTAATGGGCAAGGGCAGGAATCCAGCTTGCCCCACTGCGATGGGCACTGACTCCCTCCCAACAGGTGAGCAGGCCTCCCTGCATGCTAGAATCCAGTTGCCCTCCGTGGGTTTCAGGTGGGTTTTCATCAAATGTCACTGCGGGGGAAAAATCAATGGATTCAGGTAAGTGAGTTGTCAAAGCCCAGACCACTCCCATTGAAACGATTCTCCAGTGTTTTCTGAGGAAAGATCTGGTTTCCATTGGAACAGTTCCGGAATGTTTTCTGAGGGAAGATCTGGCTTCTGATGGAATGATTCTGGGGTGTTTTCTGCGGAAAGATCTGGCTTCCATTCGATCGATTCTTGGATGTTTTCTGAAGAAAGATCTGGCTTCCGTTGGAACAATTCCAGGGTGTTTTCTGAGGAAAGATCTGGCTTCCGATGGAATGATTCTGGGGTGTTTTCTGAGGAAAGTTCTGGCTTCCGATGGAATGATTCCGGGGTGTGATACATTGCTCTCCATCGGGTCTGACGCTGTGCACATCCTCACGGCTGAGTCTTGTGATGCTGCAGCATCCCGCATCCAGACTAGCTCATGGAGTCCGGAAAACATTCCTTAACTCTCCCCTCTCCATCCCTGACTCTCCCCCAGTGACCCAGCTCAGACCATCCAACACCTCCGACTCTCTCCTTTTCATCCCTGAGTCATTCATTCATTGTCATATTTATTGAGCACTTACCATGTGCAGAGCACTGTACTAAGCACTTAGGAGAGTACAGTACAATAGACACATTCACATTCCCTGCCGACAACAAACTTAGAGTCTGGTGGTGGGGAGACAGACATTAATAGAAATTAATGAATGACAGATGTGGACATAAGAGCTGTGGGGCTGGAAGCGGGGATGAACCATGGGAGCAAGTCAGGGTGTTGCAGAAGGGAGTGGGAGAAGCGGAAAGGGGAGCTTAGTTAGGGAAGGCCTCTTGGAGGAGATGGGCCTTCAATAAGGCTTTGAAAGAGGGGAGAGTCTTCGTCTGTTGGACTGGAGGAGGGAGGGCGTTCCAGGCCAGAGGCAGGACGTGGGCGAGGGATCGACAGTGAGATAGGCCAGACTGAGGCACAGTAAGAAGGTTAGTCATTAAAGGAGCAAAGTGTGAAGGCTGGGTTGTAGTGAGAGAGTGCAAAGTGAGGTAGGAGAGGACAAGGTGATTGAGGGCTTTAAAGTCAATGGTGAGGAGTTTCTCTTTGCTGTGGAGGTAGATGGGCAACCACTAGAGGTTTTTTCAGAAGTGAGGAGACATGTTCTGAATGCTTTTGTAGAAAAATGATCCAGGCGGCAGAGTGAAGTATGGACTGGTTTGGGAAGAGACAGGAGGCAGGGAGGTCAGCAAGGAGGCTGATGCAGTAATCCAGGCAGAACAGGATGAGTGATTGGACTAACGTGGTAGCAGTTTGGATGGAGAGGAAAGGGCCCAGTGCCGCAGTACAGACCACCTAAAACCTCTGACTCTCCTCTCTCCTCCTGAGTCTACCCAGTGGCCGACTAATCCAACACCCCTGACTCTCCCCTCTCTGTCCCTGCCTTTCCCCCAGTGACACAGCACAAACTCCCGCTGCAGGGGGCTGCCTCTGGGCCCCCCCAACAAGTGTTAAGTTCAAAAGTTGGGCTTTTGGGAAAACTTTAGGGAAACAGCCCACTCTGAATAAACACTATCCATCATGAGGGGTAGCCAGCTCACTTCTGGCCCTGAAACTGATGGGGGCTCTTTCCTCACCCCTTCCTGGTATGGCTTTGAGCTGCTCCCAGTGACCCCACTGGCTTGGGCCCTCAGGCCAGACCGTTGGAAGCCACTAGAAACGCTGAGAAGCAGTATGGAATAGTGGCTAGACCCCAGGCCTTAAGAGTCAGAGCGCCTAGATTCTAATCCCAGCTCTGCCACGTGTCTGCTATGTGACCTTGGGCAATCATTCAACTGCTCTGTGCCTCAGCTTTCTCACCTGTTAAATGGAGATAAAGACCGTGACCCCATGTGGGACATGGACTGTGTCCAACCTGATTAGCTTGTATTTATTCCAGCACTTAGAACAGTGCCTGGAACTTAGTAAGTGCTTAACAAATGCCATTTCAAAAAAAGAAAAATTTCCCACACTCCACTCACAGAAATAGATTGAGTTGGACTAAAGCCATGCATAAGGTTTAAAGGAGCCTCGTCCCTGATGGCCATCCCTGCTTCTTTTTTCTTATGGTATTTGTTAAGTGCTTTTTCTATGAAGCAGCATGGCCTAGTGAATAAAGCATGAGACTGGGATTCAGAAGGACCTGGATTCTAATCCCAGCTCCGCCACTTGTCTGCTGTGTGACCTTGGGCAAGTCACTACTTCTCTGTACCTCAGTTCCCTCATCTGTAAAATGGAGCTTAAGACTGTGAGCCCCACTTGGGACAGGGAATGTGTCCAACCTAATTAGCTTGTGTCTACCCCAGCACTTAGAACAGTACTTGACATGTAGTAAGCACTTAACAAATACTAGTATTATTTCTCTAGACTGTGAGCCCGTTGTTGGGTAGGGATTGTTTCTGTTACCGAATTGTACTTTCCAAGCGTTTAGTACAGTGCTCTGCACACAGTAAGCGCTCAATAAATACAATTGAATAAATGAATGAATTAATGAATTATTAGGCACCAAGCACTGTTTATTGTGCTGGCCTAACAAGTACAGAGTAATTAGGGCAGACACAGTCCCTGTCCCACACAGGGCTCACAGCCTCAATCCCCATTTTGCAGATGCAGGAACTGAGGCCCAGAGAAGTGAAGTGGCTTGCCCAAGGTCACACACAGCAGGCAAGCAGGGGAGCCGAGATTAGAACCCAGATCCTTCTGATTCCCAGTCAAGGGCTCTATCCATTAGGCCACACGGTTTCTCGTGCTTCCTCGTGAATACGGCCTACGGGGCGGGAGTGGGGATGGGGGTACGCACATTCTCCACCCAGCTCCCCAAGTCCATCCCTCGACTCAGGGACTGTGGAGGGGAGACCAGCCCCACCCACTCCCTCTGTGAGCCGTCTATGAGAGAATCCATCCCGCAATTCCACGCCCTGCAGAGCAGGAAACAGGCTATTGACCGGACCGCTGACCGACACGGTTTTCCCAGAAAGAAGGACCACCACTGGTCCGATTCTATGTCTGGTCACCAGGGAGTCCCCAACCTCTTTTCCGCCCAAGACCTCATTCCCAGCGCCATGCCAAAAGTTAGACCAGTGTGATGCATTCGGTCTGCTCTTGTTAAAGTTAAATACTGCTTTCTTAATATTCATTTCTAACAGAGGATGTGACAAATGACATAGTAATTGTCTTATTCCTCCATGTTCATAAAACATTGATAATATGATTTTTACCTTCCCTTTGTTCTCAATTAAATGAAATGTTCCAATACAATTAATGCGTTCTTGCAATTTAATCCTGCATTAGGAGGTTTCTTGTCTCTGATTAACAGTGCTTTCCATCCACTCTGAGAACCCCCAACCGCTGTTCGGAATGTTTCATTATGCCTGCCAGCTATAAATACAATTGTGAACCAATATCATTTTAATTGTTTCCCTAATAACTTGTTTTAAATGATTCAACAGTCATCAGGAAAGATAAGTGCTCTTCTTCCCCGCGGGCGGGGATGAGCCGACGTTTCGGAGGGTGGTGTCGGAATAATGAAACCGTCCGCGAGAGCTAATGACAACACGCTCTTGTTTCGCCATGAAGATAAATGAAAACAGTAGATCTTCTTTTCTCAGCACCATAACATCCATTCCCAGCTCTCATTCCCGTCATTAGATGCTCGGAAGGGAGTCAGGCCCGAACAGGCCCAAAACATCCCATCCATCCATCCGTCCATCCATCATCCATCTACCCATCCATCCATCCACCCACCAACCCGTACATCCATCCAGGTGGAGAGTGAATGATGGCATTAACGAGCTTTACAAATGCTCTCGTTAAATTAACAAAAATTGTTACTTTCTTTTTTAAAAGGGGAGGCTTATAAATTAAGCTTAATTACAGCAACTGCCCATTTCTCACGCTCACTCTGGAAGTGGATGGCAATCCCGAGGCCTACTGGTTCCCGGGGACAGATAGTAATAATAATGGTGGTATTTGTTAAGCGCTTACTACGTGCCAAGCACTGTTCTCAGCACTGGGGTAGATACACGTTAATCAGGTTGGACACAGTCCCCGTCCCACATGGGGCTCACATTCACCCCCATTCTACAGATGAGGTAACTCAGTTACACAGCAGACATGTGACAGTGCAGGATTAGAACCCATGTCCATCTGACTCCTGGGTCCAGGATCTAGCCGGCCTCTTGCTCGTGTCCTACCTCTAGCCTGGAACGCCTTCCTTCTTCATATCCGACAGACGATTACTCTCCCCACCTTCAAAACCCTACTGAAGGTACATTTCCCCCAAGAGAGCTTCCCTGTCTAAGCTCATTTCCTCTTCTCCCACTCCCTTCTGCTTTGCTCTTGCAGTTGGATTTGCGCTCTTTATTCACCCTTCCCTCAGCCCCACAGCACTTACGTTCATATCCATAATTTATTCATTTATATCAATGTCTGTCTCCCCTTCTAGACTTTAAGCTCACTGTGGGCAGGGAATGTGTTTGTTAACTCTTATATTGTACTCTCCCAGTTGCTCAATACAGTGCTCTGCACACAGTAAGCGTTCAATAAATACAACTGATTGATTGATTAGAAGCTCCTCGAGGGCAGGGATTGTGTCTACCAACTCTACTGTATTGTCATCTCCCAAGCGTTCAGAACAGTGCTCTGTGCAGGAGACCGGAAGCTCCTTGAAGATGGATCGTGTTTATTATTATTATTCATTTTTTATTAATGGTATTTGTTAATCTCTTACTACGTGCCAGGTATGCCTACAGACTCTACTGTCCTCTCCCAAGCTCTCAGTATAGCGCTCTAGAAGTCCCTTGAGGGCAAGGACAGGGTCTACCGACTCTATCGTCCTCTCCCAAGCGCTCAATACAGAGCTGTGCACACAGAAGACTAAACTGAGGGCAGGGATAGGGTCTATTGACTCAAAAAACTCCGGCACATTCACCTTCGCATCAGACAAAAACTCCTCACCATTGGCTTTAAAGCCATCCATCCCCTTGCTCCCTCCTTCCTCACTTCACTGCTCTCCTATTCCAACCCAGCCCACACACTTCGCTCTTCTAATTCTAACTTTCTCACTGTGCCGCCATCTCGCCTCTCTCACAGCCGACCCCTCACCCACATCCTGCCTGTGGCCTGGACCACCCTCCCTCCTCAAATCCCACAGACAATTACTCTCCCCCGCTTCAAAGCCTTATTGAAGGCCCATCTCCTCCAAGAGGCCTTCCCAGACTAAGCCCCACTTTTCCTCATCTCCCTGACTTGCCCCCTTGGCTCGTCCCCCATCCCTGCCCCACAGCAACTTATGAAAGTATCTGTCATTTATTTATTTGTATTGCTGTCTCCCCCCGCTAGACTGTAAGTTCGCTGTGGGCAGGGAATGTGTCTGTTTAATAATAATAACAATAATAATAATGTCATTTATTAAGCACTTACTATGTGTGAAGCACTGTTCTAAGCGCTGGGGGGGTTAAAAGGTGATCAGGTTGTGCCACAGGGGGCTCACAGTCTTCATCCCCATTTTACAGATGAGGGAACTGAGGTGCAGAGAAGTGAAGTGACTTGCCTAAAGTCACACAGCTGACAAGGGGCAGAGGTGGAATTTGAACCCATGACCTCTGACTCCCAAGCCCGTGCTCCTTCCACTGAGCCACGCTGCTTCTCTGTTTATCATTGTACATGATGGTTTAGTGGCAAGCACCCAGGCTTGGGAGTCAGAGGTCGCGAGTACTGATCCGGGCTCTGCCATTTGTCAGCTGTGTGACTATGGGCAAGTGACTTAACTTCTCTGTGCCCTCAGTTACCTCATCTGTAAAATGGGGATTAAGACTGTGAGCCCCACGTGGGACAACCTGATAACCTGGTATCTACCCCAGTGCTTAGAATAGTGCCTGGCACATAATAAGCACTTAACAAATACCGCATCATCATTGTACACTCCCAAGTGTTGAGTACAATGCTCTGCATGCAGTAAGTGCTCAATAAATACAATTGAATAAAAGAATGAACATAGAGGACAGTTCAGCTGGACCCGTCGGCAAAGCCTTGACTACCCACCAGATCTAATAATAATAACTTACTATGCTTACTATATGCCAAGCACTGTACTGAGTGCCAGATCTTCATCGTAAGGACTTATCTGGGTCACCTCCTGGCCCAGAACCAGGGGCCAGCCTCCTGGACTCTTGGTCTCAATGACCTCGGGGCTGAGAAGCTAATCGGAATCCATCAATCAATCAATCGTATTGATTGAGCACTTACTGTGTGCAGAGCACTGGGCTAAGCTCTTGGAAGAGCACAATAGAACAATATAATGGACAACTACCCTGCCCACAACAAGCTGACAGTCTAGTGGGGGAGACAGACATTGATATAAATTAACAAATTATGGCTATAACAAATAGAATACAGATATAATGGACGAATTATGGATATAATAAATCAATTACAGATAGAACAAATTAATTTTGGATGTAATTAATTAATTATAAATGTAATAAATAAATTACGGATATAATAACAAACAGAACCACGCCGAATTGAGGATTTAATGAGGTCAGAAGGGAATGCATTCGGAGGGTCAGAAACCAAGACTATGTTCTCCCGCCTTCGATAGCGCACCAATTTGAGGCTGCTCAAAACACAAACAGTATTTGATGGGGTTCACCACATGCTCCTTTTGTCTGGCCCGCGGTTTTCCAAGTTCAGTGACCACATTTTCCCACTGAGAAAGAACAGGGCAGCCTGGGGTTCAGATGTTTTGAGTTACGCAGCTCGGCGCTCACCACGTTTCTCAATTTGCACCCCTTTACGGCTCACGGCTCCTCCCTCACTCCCACCGCCTCCCCAGCTTTTATTTCTCTCCCCCTTCAAATCCACAAGCCACAGCCCCCCAGATCTCAAAGCCCTCCCGAAACCCCACCTCCTCCGGGAAGCCTACCCACATTAACTCCCCAGATCCCGGTCTCGTTAGTCCCACAGCACTTCTGTATTTTAATCCCATCCTCACCACTGTTGTACCTTCAGATATATAAGTAGGAGGGAGCAAAGCTGTTGAATCCCCATTTTTCAGTTGAGGAAACAGGCCCAGAGAAGTGAAGTGCCTTGCCCTAGGTCACACAAAGGGCAAGTGGCTAAGAGAGAATTAGAACCCAGGTCTTTGGACTCCCAGGCGGGCCCGGGTTGTACGCACTAGGCCCTGCAGTTCTCCATTTCCATTGCAGGGAAAATTTTCTACCTGATCGGCAGAAAATACAGTGTAAATACATGAAGGTATTCATGTATTCAGAGAAGCAGCGTGGCTCAGTGGAAATAGCACTGACTTTGGAGTCCGAGGTCATGGGTTCGAATACCGGCTCCGTCACTTGTCAGCTGCGTGACTTTGGGCAAGTCACTTAACTTCTCTGTGCCTCAGTTACCTCATCTGTAAAATGGGGATTAAGACTGTGAGCCCCACGTGGGACAACCTGATCACCTTGTAACCTCCCCAGCGCTTAGAACAGTGCTTTGCACATAGTAAGCGCAAATGCCATTATCATTATTATTACTATTATTCATTCAATCATATTTTTTGAGCACTTACTGTGTGAAAAGCACTGTGCTAGAATGGGTGGAGTCCCCTACCCTGGGTGATTTGGGCAACAGTCAGGATTTTATTACTCCATTTATTTTACTTGTACATATCTATTCATTTTATAGAACTGTCCTATATGTCACTGTATGTCACTATGGGACTGTCTCTATATGTTGCCGACTTGCACTTCCCAAGTGCTTAGTACAGTGCTCTGCACACAGTAAGCGCTCAATAAATGAGATTGATTGATTGATTGATTGATCAGGGTCATCCCCAAGAGAATGCAAGCTGGCTTAGTGGGTAGAGCCCGGGCCTGGGAGTTCGAAGGACCTGGGTTCTTATCTCGGCTCCGCCATTTGTCTGCTGTGTGACCCTGGGCAAGTCACTTCACTTCTCTGGGCCTCAGTTCCCTCATCTGTAAAATGGGGATTAAGACTGTGAGCCCCATGTAGGACAGGGACTGTGTCCTACCTGATAAGGCCATATCAACCCCAGCGCTTAGTAAAGCACCTGGCACAGTGTAAGTGCTTAACCGATACCATAAAAACAAGCTAACTCCGACTCAAAGCACTTCAATATAAGACGCCGATTTCAAAAACCAACTGGATTCTATATGTGGAAAGGAAATGGGGAGCTCTTAAGCAAAGTTTGGACTCCAGGCATAAGTGTTTTCTGAAAGAGAAAAAGCAGTGGGGTCCAGTAGAAAGAACCCAGGCCTGGTAGACAACAGACCTGGGTTCTAATCCCATTCTGCCACTTTCTTGCTGTATGACCTTGGGTGAGTCACTTGATTCATTCATTCATTCAATCATATTTATTGAGAGCTGACTGTGTGCAGAGCACTGTACTAAGCGCTTGGGAAGGACAATTTAGCAACAGATAAAGACAATCCCTACCCAACAACGGGCTCACAGTCTAGAAGAGGGGAGACAGGCAACAATAAGATCAATATAAATAAATGGAATTATAGATACATACGCATCATGAATCATCATCAATCGTATTTATTGAGCGCTTACTGTGTGCAGAGCACTGTACTAAGTGCTTAAAATAAAATAAATAAATAAATAAAATGAATAAAATAAATAGAATAAATACAAGTGCTGTGGGGCGGGGAGAGGGGTAGAGCAGAGGGAGGGAGTTGGGGCAGTGATGGGGAGGAGGAGCAGAGGAAAGGGGGGGGCTCAGTCTGAGAAGGCCTCCTTGAGGAGGTAAGCTTTCACTTTCACTGCACTGTACCTCAGTTTCCTCCTCTATAAAATGGGGATTCGATACCTGTTCTCCCTTTCCATTATTTGAGTGTCCTCTATGGGATGGGGACTGTATCCCACCTGATTATCTTGTATCTACCCCTGCGCTTAGTGCTTGGCAATGCTTGGCACATGGTAAGAGCTTAGCAAATAACCTCGGTGAAGTCGCTTAACTTCTCTGGACTTCGGTTACCTCACCTCTAAAACGGGGATTTACGCTGTGAGCCCCATGCGGGACATGGACTGCGTCCAACCCGATTATCTCGTATCTACTCCAGCGCTTAGTACAGGGCCTGGCACAATGTAGGCGCTTAACAAATACCAGGAAATACCAGGTTGAAAGGGGCTACAAGCTGATGAGACTGTATCCAGCGCTCGACTCCGAGTGAGCACTTAAATATCATCCGTTATTCAATGTCTGGAGGCCATTTTATTTGCACGCACGCAAGGTAGCCTCTCCTCCCTTTTCATGTCCACCCCATAGAGGAAAGGAGGTCAGGGTGGAGGAAATTTGAGTGGCAGGGGTAGGAGGCGGGGCCAGTTTTACAGCTGCAAGGAACAGACCAGTGAACACCATCAGGATGGAGACGAAACATCGTGTGTACAGAAGAGGTGCCGAGATGATATGTTTCTTTAGAAGCCACAGCTCTGAGACGTGATGAGAGGGAAACATTAGTGGAAACTATCACAGCTGGAAAAGGCAGATTGCCTCCAAACCTCTACTGCTTAGACTCGTGCAAGAGCCCATATTTTGATTATATCGACTGCATAATGATGCCAGCACTTATGTACCTATCGTTAAATTATATGTTATAAATGATTTATTCCTATTAATGTCTATCTCCCCCTGTAGATTGTAAGATTGTTACGGGCAGCGAACAAGTCTGCTAATTCTTTTGTATTGTACTCTCCCAAGCACTTAGTACAGTGCAGAACCAGGATTAGAACCCAGGTCCTCCTGACTTCCAGTCCTGGGTTCTATCCACTAGGCCATGCTGCTTCTCAATGAGGAAACCAAGGCCCAGAGAGGTTAAGTGACTTGCCCGAGGGCACCAAGCTGGCTACAGGAGGAGCTGGGAGTAGAAACCGGGTCTCTTTCCTCCCGGCGGCTTGCTCTTTCCACCGGATGATGATGGTGTAAGCACCTCAGCTCCCTAGGATTCCAACAATGCCACTTGGCATTAGGGAAACAGTGTGGCTTAGTGGATAGTGCAAGGACCTGGGACTCAGAGGACCTGGGTTCTAATCATGGCTCGGCCACCTGTCTGCTGTGTGATCTTGGGCAAGTCGCTTAACTCTTCTGTGCCTCAATTATCTCATCTCTCCCGGCTAGCTTGGTCTGTCCGGGACTGCCGCTTTCCAGAACCCCACACTCCAGCGAGAGTTCCCTGCAGCACAGGGCAGGTCCTAGAGAAAGGTTTCAGAGCAGCGTGGCTCAATGGAAAGAGCCTGGACTTTGGAGTCAGAAGTCGTGGGTTCAAATCCCGGCTCTGCCAACTGTCAGCTGTGTGATTTTGGGCAAGTCACTTCACTTCTCTGTGCCTCAGTTACCTCATCTGTAAAATGGGGATTAAAACTGTGAGCCCCCCGTTTCTTCTAGACTGTGAGCCCGCTGTTGGGTAGGGACCATCTCTATATGTTGCCAACTTGGACTTCCCGAGAGCTCTGCACACAGTAAGTGCTCAATAAATACGATTGAATGAATGAATGAATAATGTGCTCACAGCCACCTGACCTGCCAGAT
Organism: Tachyglossus aculeatus; assembly: GCF_015852505.1. Classification (NCBI taxonomy): domain Eukaryota; kingdom Metazoa; phylum Chordata; class Mammalia; order Monotremata; family Tachyglossidae; genus Tachyglossus; species Tachyglossus aculeatus. Next base: position 26,697,346 of record NC_052090.1, read on the forward strand.
GGACTGGAAATATCTAGTCCCTGAGGCCAGGAAATCCAAATTCCTGAGAACAGGAAGTCTAAATTCATTGAGAACAGGAAGTATCTAGTCCCTGAGGACAAGAAGTATCTATCTAGTCGATGGGGACAGGAAGTTTTTGTATCCCAAGGACAGGAAGGTAGTCCTTGGGGACAGAAAGTTCAAATTCTCCAAGGACAAGAAGTAAGGCTTCCTCCAAGACAGGAACTGTAGTACTGGGAAGTGATATCTCCCAAGGACAGGAAGTGTGGTTTTCCTGAGAGTAGGGATGGGCTTAGGTTCTTCATAAAGATCTGGTCAGGTGGGGCATGTTAACCAGCTGTAGGTAACCCCCATGTGAGGGAGGTTCTGCTGAGAGGCAGGACAGGGGATAATAATAATAATAATGGCATTTATTAAGCGCTTACTATGTGCAAAGCACTGTTCTAAGCGCTGGGGAGGTTACAAAGTGATCAGGGTGTTCCCCAGGGGGCTCACAGTCTTAATCCCCATTTTACAGATGAGGGAACTGAGGCCCAGAGAAGTTAAGTGACTTGCCCAAAGTCACACAGCTGACAATTGGCAGAGCTGGGATTTGAACCCATGACCTCTGACTCCAAAGCCCGGGCTCTTTTCCACTGAGCCATGCTGCTTCTCATGGCTCCACCTCAAACCAGCAGGGAGGCCCAGCCATCATCACTCCCAGCCAAGTGCCATTCATTCAGTCGTATTTATTGAGTGCTTACTGTGTGCAGAGCACTGTACTAAGCTCTTGGGAAGTACAAGTTGACAACATATAGAGATGGTCCCTACCCAACAGTGGGCTCACAATCTAGAAAGTGGGCTCACAGTCTAGAAGGCTGGCAAGTGCCAGCCACCTGCCTCCCTTAAGAAGGAGCGGCTATCATCATTATCATCAGCAATATTTATTGAGCACTTACTGTGTGCACAGCACTGTACTGAACGCTTGAGAGAGTACAATATAGACACAGTCCCTGACCACAACAAGTTTACAGTCTAGAGGACTGTAAGCAGCTAACAAGCACACAGCAGACACGTGGCAGAGCTAGGATTAGAACCCAGGTCCTTCCGACTCCCAGTCCTCTGTTCTAGCCATTAGGCCACACTGCTTCTAGTGGGACATGCTGGCACTAGCACCAGCATGTCCCACTAGCTGTTCTAGACTAGTGTTGGGTAGGGACCGTCTCTATATGTTACCAATTTGTACCTCCCAAGCGCTTAGTACAGTGCTCTGCACACAGTAAGTGCTCAATAAATACAATTGAATGAATGAATGAATGAACCAGACACTGATACCCTGGCATAAGCTGGAACTGCGTTTCCAGGGCAAGAGTGAGGACTTTTCACTGCTGCCCCTGCTTCATTCCTTCATTAAACTATATTCATTGAGTGCTTAATGTGTGCAGAGCACTGTACTAAGCATTTGGGAGAGTACAATACAGCAACAAACAGACACATTCCTTGCCCACAAGGGGCCTGGGAATTATGGATCTGGGGCTTACGCTCCTGAGTTTGGACAGACAGCTGGGAACTACCTGCAGTTGCTGGCTGGGATCCATGAGAAGAATGGATGATAGTAGGAGTCCCCAGACGCTACCGAAAGGTGAGTTGAAATGATCATCATCATTATTTTGTTGTTATTATTATTGGTTTCTATTTCTGACTTTTAGTGAACATTTAATCTGTATTAAGCGCTGCTCTGAATGCTAGGGAAAAAGACACTACCCCAAATCCACGGAGGATCAGTCTGAAATTATTAATCTCATTGTTGTATTTGTTAAGCACTTACTACGTGCCCGGCACTGTTCTAAGCACTGGGTTAGATATAGGATAATCAGGGCAGAAATAGTCCCTGTTCCACGTGGGCCTCACAGTCTGAGTAGGAGGGAGAACAGGCATTGAATCCCCATTATCCAGATGAGGAAACTGAGGCCCAGAGAAGTGAAGTGGCTGGCCCAAGGTCACGCAGCTGGCAAATGGCAGAGCGGGGATTAGATCCCACGTCCTCTGACTCCTAGGCCTGGGCTCGTTCCACTAAGCCATGCTGCTCCTGGGTGGAGAGGAGGAGAGAATGGGGTGAAATCAGAGAAAAGCCCCAGTTCAGCCACAACAGCAGCAAGCCCTCTTGTGAAGCAGTGTGGTCTAATGGGTAGATCATAGGATCTGGGTTCTAATCCCAGCTCCGATTAGAATGTGATCTCCACGTGGGACAGGTACTGGCTCCTACCTGACTAGCCTATAAAATAATAATAATAATAATAGTGCTTACTATATGCCAAGCATTGTACTAATCGCTGGGGTAGATACAAAGTCATCAGGTTCCACATGGGGCTTTGCACACAGGAAGCACTCGATAAATAAAATTCAAAGAATGAGCAAAAGGTGGGAGAAGAGGAATTGAATCCCCATTTTGCAGATGAGGGAACTGAGACAAAGAGAAGTGAAGTGACTTGCCCAAGGTGCTACAGCAGACAAGTGGCAGAGCCAGGATCAGAACTCAAATCCTTTGATTCCCGGGCCCCGGGCTCTTTCCACTAGGCCACAGTGGTTCAATCCCAGCACAAATGTACAGTACATTTATTCTCACGGTCCGTATTGATGGAAACGGCCTTCAGGTTCCCGGCCGCTTCCCGGCCTGTCCGTGCTTGGATGAACTGACCCCCTCCTGCCCTCTCCCCGCTACTTCCAGCATCCTAGCGGCCAAAATGACAGCGGGACCAAGGGGAAAGAGACCTGGGCTGGGAGTCGGGAGCCGGGTTCTGGGCTGTGTGACCCGGAGCCTGTCACTCGACCTCTCTGGGCCACAGTTTACTCCTCTGTAAAAGGCCACCTATCTCCCATTTGGTGTGAGAGAAACGAGACAGATTCCAGGCCAATCCAGATGCCCTCTAGACCATTGTGGACAGGAAACCGGCCTATCAATCTGTTCTATCATCCTCTCCCAAGCGTTTAGTACAGTGCTCTGCACACGGGAAGCACTCAATCAATATGACGGATTTCCTGGAGAGGCAAGTTAGGGGTGGTCACAGGGGGTAAGGACAGGGTGGGCTTCTGGGGGGTCGGGAAACAGGCAACAGTGAGGGCAGTGTCCGGAGCCACAATCAGGGTGTCCGTTGGCACAGGAGGGGACCAGCGCGGGATGGCAGCTGGACCCACAGTGCCAGCAACGCGGCTGCCCACCGCCACCCAAGTCCACGGATTGGCTGACCACAAGGACCCAGGACTGGGCGGATGCGGGAATGAGGAGATCAGACAGTTAGGCAGTTAGTAGATCATATTATGTTGCCAACTTGTACTTCCCAAGCGCTTATTACAGTGCTCTGCACACAGTAAGCGCTCAATAAATACGATTGAATGAATGAATGAATGAATATTTATTTAGTTACGCGACCCCCCGAATTGAGAGCTCACCTCCTCCAGGAGGCCTTCCCAGACTGACCCCCTTCCTTCCTCTCCCCCTCGTCCCCCCTCCATCCCCCCATCTTACCTCCTTCCTTTCCCCACAGCACCTGTATATATGTATATATGTTTGTACATTTTTATTACTTTATTTATTTTACTTCTGCATATCTATTCTATTTATTTTATTTTGTTAGTATGTTTGGTTTTGTTCTCTATCTCCCCCTTCTAGACTGTGAGCCCACTGTTGGGTAGGGACTGTCTCTATATGTTGCCATCTTGTACTTCCCAAGCGCTTAGTACAGTGCTCTGCACACAGAAAGCGCTCAATAAATATGATTGATTGATTGACTACAAAGTCAATCAGTCCATCGGATTTACTGAGCACTTACTGTGTGCAGAGCACTGGACTAAGTGCTTGGGAGAGTCCAAGAGAACAATATAACGGACACATTCCCTAAATGAGCTTATTGTCTAGAGGGGGAGATAGAAAGTAATATAAATAAATACAATTACAAATATGGATATAAGTTCTGTGGGACTGGGAGGGGAGGATGAATGAAGGGAGCAAGTCACGATGATGCAGAAGGGAGTGGGAGAAGAGGAAAGGAGGGCGTAGTCAGGGAAGGCCTCTTGGAGGAGACGGGCCTTCAATAAGACTGGGAAGTGGGGAGAGTCATCGTCTGTGGGATTTGAGGAGGGAGGGCGTTCCAGGCCAGAGGCAGGACGTGGGTGAGAGGTCGGTGGCGAGATAGATGAGATGGAGGCCCAGTGAGAAGGCTGGCATCAGAGGAGTGAAGTGTGCTGGCTGGGTTGGAATAGGAGAGCATCAAGGTGAAGAAGGAAGGGACGAGGGCTTTAAAGCCAATGGTGAGAAGATGAGGCGGCGGGTGGGAGAGTGCAGAGCCTTTCTTTCGGACCCCTCCCCTCCCCACCTTCTCCCAGGGGGCCGTGAACGACAGGTTTGGCCCCCGCCTTGCTGCCCTGGGGCTTCTTCTGCCCCGCTTCCCAGTGAGGGTGGGGGGCTGGAGGCCGGAGCCCGGGATTGAATGTGCTGTCTGCTTCCAATTTGGGAGCATGCTTTTCCCCTGTCATCTTCTCCGTTTGGGGAGCTGTGTTAATTGTTCCCAGAAGTCTCTGGGAAACCACCCAGCAGCCCCACTGGTGGAATGTGGCCCGTGAAAGGTCATTTGTCTGCCGGGCCGCTGAGGATGGCCGTCCGGCACTCCCTCCCAGCACGGGGGCCCGGGCCCCATCCGTGGGGGCTCCTGCTGGCACCGTCAAGCCCACTGGCCCTGCTCAGACGGGCCCCAACAGTCAGCCCAGAAACCATCAGAAAAAAACACCACCCATTTCCGGGGCCAGGAGACAGGGGGAACCGGTCTGGTGGTCACCCCAACCCACACTACCACCACCACCATCACTAAGCACACCACTATCACTATGCACACCACTCTCACCGTCACCCACACACACCGCCATGACCACCATCTACACTGCCATCACCACCATTCATTCAATCGTATTTATTGAGCGCTTACTGTGTGCAAAGCACTGTACTAAGCGCTCGGGGAGTACAAGTTAACAACATATAGAGACGGTCCCTAATCGCTATGGCCACCCTCCAGGTCGCCATCACCACGGTCCACCATCCTCACCACCGCCCACATGGTTTTCACCGCCGTCTTACCTCTACTGTCGATATCCACCGTCCACACTGCTGTCAGCATCTTTCACCATCTTTACCTCCATGGTTTCCAGTCGCATGTTGCCCCACAACTCTCCCCTCCCCCCGGCCTCTTCCCGGGACCTCTCCAGTCAGGGAACCGAACCCGACCGTGCCCCCCAGAATCACATGGTCCCCCTCCCACCCCACACCAGCCCCCTGCCTTTCCCGCCTCCCCAGGGAGCTGTGAGGGCACCTCCTGGAGTGGAGCGGCCTCGTTGGGTGGGGTCCAGCCTCCGGTCTCCAATCTCAGTGGACCCACAGGCGGGAGCGCGTGTCCAGGCGGATGGTGGGCCCCGGAGGAGTGGTCGACACTTCCCGGGCCAACCACAGCGCCAACTCCCCAGCCTTGGGCCGGAGCCTCTGGGCAGCCTCCAGGAGGCCCGCCACCGTGCCCCTCATCCAGTCAGCCCCTGACCTGCACCGACCCCCTGCACTGCACTGAGCTCCAGCACTGCACTGCAATCAATCAATGGCATTTACTGAGCACTTACTGTGAGCAGAGCACTGTACTAAGCACTTGGGAGAGGACAGTCAATCAGTCAATCAATCAATCATATTTATTGAGTGCTTACTGTGTGCAGAGCACTGTACTAAGCACTTGGGAAGTCCAAGTTGGCAACATATAGAGACGGTCCCTACCCAACAGTGGGCTCCCAGTCTGGAAGGGGGAGACAGAGAACAAAACAAAACATATTAACAAAATAAAATAAATAGAATAGATATGTAGAAGTAAAATAAATAAATAAATAGAGTAATAAATACGAACAAACATATATACAGGTGCTGTGGGGAAGGGAAGGAGGTAAGGCGGGGGGATGGAGGTGGGGGGAGAGGAAGGAGGGGGCTCAGTCTGGGAAGGCCTCCTGGAAGAGGTGAGCTCTCAGTAGGGCCTTGAACAGTGTGGACAGTGTAGTAATAATAATAGTGTTGGTATTTGTTAAGCGCTTACTATGTACCAAGCACTGTTCTAAGCGCTGGGGTAGATACAAGGTAATCAGGTTGTCCCACGTGGGGCTCACAGTCTTCATCCCCATTTTGCAGATGAGGTAACTGAAGGCCAGAGAAGTGAAGTGACTTGCCCAAAGTCACACAGCTGACAAGTGGCGGAGCCGGGATTTGAACCCATGACCTCTGACTCCAAAGCCCGGGCTCTTTCCACTGAGCCACACTGCTTCTCTAACAATATAGCGGATATGTTCCCTGCCCATAACGAGCTGGCAGTCTAGTGGTGGAGGACAGACATTAATATGAATAAGTAATTTATAATAGGTAATTTAAAGATAGGTATGTAAGTGCCATGGGGTTGGGGGTGGGATGAATATCAACTGTCCAGAGGTCACAGAGCCAAGTGCACAGATGACCCAGAAGGGAGAATAAGCTCACTGCACCCAGCCCCTGCACTGCACAAAGCCCCCGCACTGCACCGAGTACCCACGCTGCACCAAGGAAAACAACATTTATTGATTTTATTTGTACATATTTATTCTATTTATTTTATTTTGTTAATATGTTTTGTTTTGTTCTCTGTCTCCCCCTTCTAGACTGTGAGCCAGCTGTTGGGTAGGGACCGTCTCTATATGTTGCCAACTTGTACTTCCCAAGCGCTTAGTACAGTGCTCTACACACAGTAAACGCTCAGTAAATACGATTGAATGAATGAATGAACATGGCATAGTGGATAGAGCACGGGCCTGGGAGTCGAAAGGTCATGGGTTCTAATTCCCGCTCTGCCACTTGTCCGCTGTGTGACTTTGGGCAACTCACTTCGCTTCTCCCTGCCTCAGTCACCTCATCTGTCAAATGGGGATCGAGACTGTGAGCCCCATGTGGGACAGGGACTGTGTCCAACCTGATTTGCTTATATCCACACCAGTGCTTAGTACAGTGCCTGGCACATAGTAAGCGCTTAACTAATACCATCATTATTATGATTATTATTACCCTCACTGCACCAAATACCTACCAGGAGCACTTAAAAGAGCACGATGGAGATGGGAGACCTGGCCCCTTCCCCTGAGGGATTTATTGATAATATAATAATAATAATAATAATAATAATAATAATAATGGTATTTGTTAAGCACTTAACTATGTGCCAGGCACTGATTTAGAGTCCAGCAACCAGAGGTTGGGCAGAGAGAGGTTTGGGACCTGGGGTGTGTCGGAGAATCCCCTCCACCCGAAGCCCGTGGGCTCCCAAGTAGCTTCTTCTCCCATCGAACGGAGCAGGGATGGGAGGAGCGGAGCGGCAATTCCAGGAGGATGTGGCTCTTGGGCCCATGTACTAGGAGCAGAGAAATCGCCATCCCGTATCTTCGGGCCACTGCCCGAATCTCCCAGAAGCTGATCAATTAAAGATGCGGCCTCATTTTTCCTTGTCGCTCCTCTGTCAAACACAATCACTTATTCATGAAGCCTTGCACGGCGAAGGTTTAAAAGCGAACGAACGTCTTGGTGGCAAAGGCGTCAACTTCTCCTTTCTCCTTCTCGTTTCCTCATCACCTCCGTGCCTGCTTTTAAAGGCTGGGTAGAGATGGTTTTAGTTTGCCCTGGGGATGCGCTACTGTCAAAGTTCACTTCTACCGTGCCAACTACCTACCATCTTGTACGTATCGTATACAATACAATATATATTGTATTGTGTGTATATCGAGAAGCAGCATGGCTCAGTGGAAAGAGCACGGGCTTTGGAGTCAGAGGTCATGGGTTCAAATCCCAGCTCCGCCACTTCTCAGCTGGGTGACTTTGGGAAAGTCACTTAACTTCTCTGTGCCTCAGCTACCTCATCTGTAAAATGAGGATTAAGACTGTGAGCCCCCCCAAGGGACAACCTGATCACCTTGTAACCTCCCCCGTGCTTAGAACAGTGCTTTGCACATAGTAAGAGCTTAATAAATGTCATCATTATTATTATATTTTATATTATATTATATATTGTATATAGTATATATTATATTGTGTATATATTTTGAGAAGCAGTATGGCACAGTGGAAAGGGCACAGGCTTGGGAGTCAGAGGTCATGGGTTTGAATCCCGGCTCCACCACCTGTCCACTGTGTGACCTTGGGCAAGCCACTTAACTTCTCTGTGCCTCAGTTACCTCATCTGTAAAATGGGGATGAAGACTGTGAGCCCCACGTGGGACAACCTGATCACCTTGTATGTCCCCCAGCATTGCACATAGTAAGCACTTAACAAATACCATCATTATAATTATTATTATTATTACCTTCCCTCCCATTGGAGGCCAAGTTGTTGTAATCAAGCATTTTAAATTGTTAAAGACCCGTTTACAGGCAGTTTGTTGTGGGGGAAGTGGCTATGGTTGTGTGTCTATGTGCATTGCTCTTGTATGGCTGTATGTTTTACTCTATATTTTAGGTGTGTTTTGCTCTGGCGTGCCTCTGGGTGTATATATTTTGTTGAACATGTTGGTGTGTCTGCATACAGTTGTTTGTGTGTGTATATATTTTGTTGAATGTGTTGTACCTCAGGTCGCTCATCTGTAAATGGGGATTCACAGTGCTCTGCACAGAGTAAGCGCTCAATAAAGACAATTGATTGATTGATTCAAAGCCTCCCTCCTACCTAGGGCGAGGTGGGGAGGGGACTGTGTCCAACCCGATGACCTTGTTTCTCCCCAGGGCTTAGTACAGTGCTTGGCACATAGAAAGCACTTATACATCAAAGCCCTCCTACCTCACTTTGTTTCTCTCCTACTCCAACCCAGCCCGCACAGTTTGCTCCTGTAATTCCAAACTTCTCACTGGGCCTCCACGTTGTCTATCTCGCCGCCGACCACTCACCCCCATCCTGCTTCTGTCCTGGAATACAGTCCCTCCTAAAATCAGACAGGTAATTGCTCTCCCCCGCTTCAAAGCCTTACTGAAGGCCCATCTCCTCCAAAAGGCCTTCCCAGACAAAAAGCCCCACTTTCCTTTTCTCCCGCTCCCTTCTGCATCATCCTGTCTTGCCCCCTTTTGCTCTTCCCCCCTCCCAGCCCCGCAGCACTTATGTCCACATCTGTCATTGATTTATTTCTCTTAATGTCTGTCTCCCCCTCTAGTCTGTGAGCTCACTTTGGGCAGGGAATGTGTCTGTTTATTGTTATATTGTACTCTCCCAAGTGCTAAGTATAGTGCTCTGCAAACAGTAAGCACTCAGTAAATAAAATTGAATGAATGAACATACACAATTTATAAACCTCTCGATTGTAAGCTCACTGTGGGCAGGATACATGTCTATCAACTCTGTTACACTTTCCCAAGCACTTAGTATAGTGCTCTGCACACAGTAAGTACTCAATAAGCAGTTTTGATGATGTTGATGATGATCAGGTTTTCCTCTGTCTCGCTCACGGCAGACACTATTTTTGTTTCAAGGAGTGACTTTGCGTTCTTCCTCTTCATCTCGAACTGTGTTATTTTTTTTAATTAATGGTATTTGTTAAGCACTTACTATGCAGCAAGCACTGTTCTAAGCAGGTTTGGGAGTCAGAGGTCATGGGTTCTAATCCCGGCTCTGCCACATGTCTGCTGTGTGACCTTGGACAAGTCACTTAACTTCTCTGAGCCTCAGTTCCCTCATCTGTAAAATGGGGATGAAATCTGTGAGCCCCGTGTGGGACAGGGACTGAGTACAACCTGATTAACCTGTATCTACTTCAGTGGTTAGAACCATGCTTGGCACATAGTAAGCTCTTAACAAGTACTATTACTATTATTATCATCATTATCATTATTTTTATGGCATTTAGCGCTTACTATGTTCAAAGCACTGTTCTAAGCGCTGGGGAGGTTACAAGGTGATCAGGTTGTGCCACAGGGGGCTCACAGTCTTAATCACAGTCTTAGAGAAACAGCGTGGCTCAGTGGCAAAAGCCCGGGCTTTGGAGTCAGAGGTCATGGATTCAAATCCTGACTCCGCCACTTATCAGCTGTGTGACTTTGGGCAAGTCACTCAACTTCTCTGGGCCTCAGTGACCTCCTCTGTAAAATGGGGATTAAGACTGTGAGCCCTACATGGGACAACCTGATCACCTCGTAAACTCCCCAGCGCTTAGAACAGTGCCTTGCACGTAGTAAGCGCTTAATAAATGCCATCATTATTATTAGTCCCCATTTTCCAGATGAGGTAACTGAGGCCCAGAGAAGTTAAGCGACTTGCCCAAAGTCACACAGCTGACAAGTGGCAGAACTGGGATTAAAAAGAGGAGGAGGAGGAGGAGGAGGAAGAGAAAGAGAAGGAGGCTGGGGAGGAAGCTGACACCCCTTTGAAGAGGCCAAAACAATTGCCCCTGAGGTGGAAAGGGTGTCCCTGCTGGAGGTTTGGATGTGGCAGAGGCAAGGAGAAGGTGCGGCCGGGGAAGCCGGTGGCGCGGTCCAGCCCAGGCCCCGTGGCCACCGGCCTGGGCCCGTGGCCAGCTCCCTGGGCCCGTGGCCATCTGGGCATGCTACTCCCCTCCTCAAAAATCTCCAGTGGCTACCAATCAACCTACGCATCAGGCAAAAACTCCTCACTCTCGGCTTCAAGGCTGTCCATCCCCTGGCCCCCTCCTACCTCCCCTCCCTTCTGTCCTTCTCCAGCCCAGCCTGCACGCTCTGCTCCTCTGCCGCCACTAACCTCCTCACTGGGCCTCGTTCTCACCTGTCCCGCCGTCGACCCCTGATCCACATCCTCCCCCTGACCCGGAATGCCCTCCCTCCGCACACCCGCCAAGCTAGCTCTCTTCCTCCCTTCAAAGCCCTACTGAAAGCTCACCTCCTCCAGGAGGCCTTCCCACACTGAGCCCCCTCCTTGCCCTCCCTCCACACATCCGCCAAGCTGGCTCTCTTCCTCCCTTCAAAGCCCTACTGAGAGCTCACCTCCTCCAGGAGGCCTTCCCACACTGAGCCAGCTCCTTCCTCTCCCCCTCCTCCCCCTCCCCATCCCCCCCACCTACCTCCCCACAGCACCTGTATATATGTATGTATGTTTGTACCTATTTATTACTCTATTTATTTTACTTGTACATATTTACTCTATTTTATTTTGTTAATATGTTTTGTTTTGTTGTCCGTCTCCCTCTTCTAGACTGTGAGCCCGCTGTTGGGTAGGGACCGTCTCTAGATGTTGCCAACTTGGACTTCCCAAGCGCTTAGTACAGTGCTCTGCACACAGTAAGCGCTCAATAAATACGATTGAATGAATGAATGAATGAATGAATCTGCCTGGGCCGGACCGCGGCCCCCGGCGCCCCCTGGCGGGCGGGGCCGGACGGGCCTGCTGGTTTCCCTGTCCCACAGCGCCTCCTGGCGGACCCTCGGGTTTCCCTGTCCCACAGCGCCCCCTGGCGGGAGGATCAGGGAGGGCCGGGCGGGCGGGCCATTGGGTTTCCCTATCCCGCAGCGCTCCCTGGCGGGCAGCGGCGAGAACGGCGGGAGTCTGGCGAGGCCGAGCTTCTGGGGTCACTCCATTCATTCATTCATTCAATCGTGTTTATTGAGCGCTTACTGTGTGCAGAGCACTGTACTAAGCGCTTGGGACGCACAAGTTGGCAACATATAGAGACGGTCCCTACCCAACAGCGGGCTCACAGTCTAGAAGGGGGAGACAGACAACAAAACAAAACATATTAACAAAATAAAATAAATAGAATAAATATGTACAAGTAAAATAAATAGAGTAATAAATACGTACAAATATATATACAGGTGCTGTGGGGAGGGGAAGGAGGTAAGGAAACATATACATATATACATATGCTGTGGGGAGGGGAAGGAGGTAAGGCGGGGGGATGGGGAGGGGGAGGAGGGGGCTCAGTATGGGAAGGCCTCCTGGAGGAGGTGAGCTCTCAGTAGGGCTTTGAAGGGAGGAAAAGAGCTAGCTTGGCAGATGTGTGGAGGGAGGGCATTCCAGGCCAGGGGGAGGACGTGGGCCAGGGGTCGACGGAGGGATAGGTGGGAACGAGGCCCAGTGAGGAGATTAGCAGCAGAGGAGCGGAGGGTGCGGACTGCGCTGGAGAAGGAGAGAAGGGAGGTGAGGTAGGAGGGAGCGAGGTGATAGACAGCCTTGAAGCCGAGGGTGAGGAGTTTTTGCCTGATGAGCAGGCTTCTCCAGTACCCACCCTCACAGCTCACGGCAGGGGGCACAGGGCAGGGGGCCACCGTCCCTTGTCCCCGCTCAGCCCCTTGGGCAAATAATAATGTTATTTGTTAAGCCCTTACTATGTGCCAGGCACTGTACTAAGCGCTGGGGTGGAGACAAGTAAATCAGGTTGGACACAGCCCCTGTCCTACATGGGGCTCACAGTCTCAATCCCCATTTTACAGCAGCGTGGCTCAGTGAAAAAGAGCACGGGCTTTGGAGCCTGAGGTCATGGGTTCAAATCCCGGCTCCGCCACTTGTCAGCTGTGTGACTTTGGGCAAGTCACTTAACTTCTCTGGGCCTCAGTTCTCTCATCTGTAAAATGGGGATGAAGACTGTGCCCCCCACGTGGGACAACCTGATCACCTTGTATCCCCCCAGCACTTAGAACGGTGCTTTGTACATAGTAAGTGCTTAATAAATGCCATTATTATTATTATTATTGTTATTATTATTTTACAGCTGGGGGAACAGAGGCCCAAAGAAGGAAAGTGACTTGCCCAAGGCCACACAGCAGACAAGTGGCGGAGCCGGGATTAGAACCCACGACCTCTGACTCCCAAGCCCGTGAATGAGCGAGTGGCAGTGAGTGAGTCTTGCCACTAGGCCAGGAGAAGGGAATGGAGGAGAAGGAAGAAATGAAAGAGAAAGAGATGCAGGTGGAGGAAGGAATTGGAAGAAACGGTGAAGGAACCACCCACGGTATCGGTTTATTGGTCACATGATGGGGAGAATCTAGTGAAATTTAGTGGGACAATTAAATCCTCACCACAATCCCCCCACCTGCCACACATACACACACGCACACTCCCTCTCGCACTCGGCTGGCCCGGACTGGGCTCGGGAGGTGATTAAATGACTAAATCACCCTGATCCAAAATGGCATTTCTTCACCATCCTCCTCCCCACTCTCCCCCAGGGCCCCAAGACGGCATCTCGACGTGCAAGGATAGTGAAGGCCGCAGCCCGGAAACGGTCAAGAGGCCTTCCCCCTCCCCGCCATCCCCCACCCCCTCTGGCACCGTGGGCCATGGGCATCCAGGAAATTTACGATCTCTCTCCCCCTAAATCCCTGCCCTCTCTTCCCCAATGACTTCTTTACTATCCAGCCGCTTGATTTTACGGTGACCCCTGGGCCTCCGCTAATAGATCACAGGCCTGTGACCCCGCAGCCCAGGCCCGCTCGGGCCCTGTTGGCGATGGGCCCTGCCTTTTCCGCCTCCACAGGCCCCTGGGCCTTCACCCCGGTGGGCATCAGCCCCACTATCGGATCACAACACCACCTCCTCCCCCGAGGCATGGACTCTACCCCACTCCGACCCCCAGAGCCGATCACCCCATCCCGTCCCGGGCCCCCGAGCTCGGTGGAAAAATCCTCCCCACATCTCCGCAGCAAGGGAGGCGTTCTCCATTAAATATTTATCTGCAGGAAAACTAATGCATTTAACTGCGATAAATCACAGCCCGGAAGGGCAAACTGCTCGGTTATCTTAACCCGCCCCGCAGAACAGAAGACACCCCCTCTCCCCCACCCAAAAAAGAAAAAAGCGTGGTCAGCGTCTTGCCTGGCCCGGTAAACCCATCCCCATCCTGTGAGCCCAGACAGAAATAATCAGTTTGTTTTGACTGAACTATTCCGAGCTGAAAAAATAAAAACTGGAAAGCGGGAGGGCATTATAGATTCCCAAACCTATTGTCTGATGTTAAATTTGTTAAGAAAATATGAGTCAGTGTTATGCAAATGCTGACCTAATCCCTGCAACATTCTAGTAGGTAATTGTGTTTTCCCTTTAAAGGGAGACAGACCTTACAATAATTATGCCTTGTTAGTGTCCACATTGCTACAGTTTTGATTTATGTATTTTTGTGGGAGTTGACAGATAAGCAAGAAAAATTGACGTATTATAAACTAATAAAAATAAATAATATCAGAATCTGGCTGGCAGCAATCCGCACTGGAAAGTTAAATCAATGCATTAATCACACAAATTTTTGAGTAAAACTGTAGTTTGTGCTCAAATGAGAAGATGTCCACAGGGACCGGAGGTAAAGAGCTGGGAAGGGCGGGGGGGAATTGGCTGGCTCTCCTGTGGACCCCCGGGATGGGTTGGACAGGGAAAAGCAGGGGCCCACACATCTCCCGTGCATGCCAACCAATCGATGATATTTATTGAGCACTTGGTGTGCGTGGAGAACTGTACTGAGCACTTGGGGAAGTACAATACGATAGAGCTGGTAATCAAGATTAGGTCATTCTGAACCATTGGCTCTTTGCCAATGAGACAGTGGTATTTACTGAGGGCTTACTGTGTGTGGAGCAATGTATGAAGTGCTGCTGTCAACCCTGGCCACCAAAGCTAGTCCTAAACACTCTCACAGTCTAGAAGCACTTACTAAGTGCCAGGCACTGTACTAAGCCCTGGGGCAGATACAAGCTAATCAAGTTGGGCACTGTCTCTTTTCCACATGGGGCTCACAGTCTTCATTCCCATTTTACACATGAGGGAACTGAGGTATAGAGAAGTTAAGCGACTTGCCCAAGTCACGCAGCAGACAAGAGAACCCAGGTCCTTCTGATTCCCAGGCCTGTGCTCCAGCCACTAGGTCAAGATGCTTTCACTTAGAGAACTTTTACATACGGCTTATTTTAATTTAAGCCTAACATGGCCACCTTCCTTCTTTCCCCTCTCTGTGAATTATTTAATATAATAACAATAATAATAATAATGGCATTTATTAAGTGCTTACTATGTGCAAAGCACTGTTCTAAGCACTGGAGAGGTTACAAGGTGATCAGGTTGTCCCACTTGGAACTCACAGTTTTAATCCCCATTTTCCAGGTGAGGAACTGAGGCCCAGAGAAGTTAAGTGACTTGCCCAAAGTCACACAGCAGACAAGCGGCAGAGCTGGGATTTGAACCCCTGACCTCTGACTCCAAAGCCCGTGCTCTTTCCACTGAACCACGCTTCTTCTCTATCTCCCCTGCTAGATTGTAAACTCCTTGAGGGCAGAGATCTTGTTTACCAACTCTGATGTCCTCTCTGAGCACTCAGCATCAGCAATCTGTACACAGTAGACTGGAGGCTCCTTGAGGATTGAGATTGTGTCTGCTAACTTTATTGTCCTCTCAGTACAGTGCTCGGCCTACAGTGGTCTGTAAACTCATGAGGGCCGTAATCTTGTTTTTTACAGCAGCGTGATCTAGTGGTTAGACCCCAGGCCAAGGAGCCAGAGGACTTTGGTTCTAAACCCTGCTCTGCCACTTGCCTGCTGGCAAGTGAGCCCCATGAGGGACAGGGACTGTATCTGGCCTGATTAACTTGAATTTACCCAGCACTTAGAACGGTGCTTGACATACAGTAAGCACTTAACAAATATCATTAAAAAAACCCTTTTATTATACTTTCATACTCTTCTAGACTGTGAGCCCGCTGTTGGGTAGGGACCGTCTCTATACGTTGCCAACTTGTACTTCCCAAGCGCTTAGTACAGTGCTCTGCACACAGTAAGTGCTCAATAAGTATGATTGAATGAATGAAATACTTTCTCCAGCTCTCAGAACAAGGCTGGACACAAAGTAGGCTTTCAATCAAAGCCGTTGGTGGGCTGACCAACTTGTCAATTGATTGATTGACTGACTGATTGATTGATTGACCGACTGACCGACTGACTTATTGACTGATTGAATGATTGATTGATTGCTCCAAGATCCCCCAGTGCCCACTGTCAACACACCAATAAACAATGTTCAGACAGCAAGGGACCCAGGAGACCAGCAGAGTAGGTGGGGTTTGCTCTTCAATTTCAGTGGTTTCACCGCCCCTTTATTATGTCTCTGGACTGTGAGCTTGTTGAGGGCTGGGATTGTCACTGTTCGTTGTATTGTACTTTCCCCAGCACTAAGTACAGGGCTCTGCACACAGTAAGCACTTAATAAATACGACTGAATGAATTGTTATAATCATTATTGTTATTATTGCTGTTGTTATTATTAATGATAATAATAATACTTGGGTATTTTTTAAATACTTAGTATATGCCAAGCACCGTACTAATCGGACAGGAACACAGTCCCCATCCCACATAGGACTCTCAGAGTACTGGGAAGTGAGAACAAGTATCAAATCCCCATTTAACAGATGAGGAAACTTAAGTTCAGAGTAGTGAAATGACTCAGCCAAGGTTGCACATCACACAGGTTGCCAATGCGGTATCAGAACCCACATCTTCCAACTCCCGACCACTGGGCCACCATCCTGCCCCTCCCCAAGGTCCCAAGGTAATAATAATAATAATAATGGCATTTATTAAGTGCTTACTATGTGCAAAGCACTGTTCTAAACGCTGGGGAGGTTACAAGCCGAACAGATTGTCCCACAGGGGGCTTATAGTCTTCATCCCCATTTTACAGATGAGGGAACTGAGGCCCAGAGAAGTGAAGTGACTTGCCCAAAGTCACACAGCTGACAAGTGGCGGAGCCGGGATTTGAACCCATGACCTCTGACTCCAAAGCCCGGGCTCTTTACACTGAACCACGCTGCTCGTTGTCCCCATCTGTTCTGCACCAGTGTGTGTGACCCACCACCACTCTTCTTGGAATAGATTTTAATTCCAAAACACGATAAACCGTCACCCGTCTGCCGACTTAATTATCTGGATAGGGAAAGGGCAGGGCTTCTCTACTCTGCTCCGATAATTGATTTTTAAATTACCGGTGACTGTTTCTCAAACATCTCCAAGAGATAAACAGGGCAAGAGCTATTAAGTAATAGTAATCAATTTGGTAATAAATAAATAAAAACTTTGATATTAGATTAACCTATAGCAGCATTTAAATGATATAATAAAATAAGCCCGTCAAATGAGTTTATCTATTTTACATGAATAATACGTGTCCCACTCTGTAACTAATTATTTAGAGCTGTAATTTATGACTTGAGGTCTAATGTCCAAGATATCATGTTGAATGAGGATCAATAACAAATATTCTCTCAACATTTCATTACATACTTTCAGAATTTTGGAAGCAGTGTGGCTCAGTGGGAAAGAGCCCGGGCTTTGGAGTCAGAGGTCATGGGTTCAAATTCCGACTCCGCCACTTGTCAGCTGTGTGACTTTGGGCAAGTCACTTCACTTCTCTGGGCCTCAGTTCCCTCATCTGAAAAATGAGGATTAAGACTGTGAGCCCCCCGTGGGACAACCTGATCACCTTGTAACCTCCCCAGTGCTTAAAACAGTGCTTTGTACATAGTAAGTGCTTAATAAGTGCTGTCATTATTATTATTATTATTATTATTAGAAAGAAGAGCCAAATCAGGTCATTCTGAACCATTGGCTCTTTGCCAATGAGACAGTGGTATTTACTGAGGGCTTACTGTGTGTGGAGCAATGTATGAAGCGCTGCTGTCACTCCTGGCCACCAAAGCTGGTCCCCAACACTCTCCCAGCCCCCTCCTCCAACTCCCATCAGCGACTCCCACCTCCCCCAGCCCTCCCCCAGAATCTCCTGGCCATCTCCTTTGGCCCCCCACAAGAGGTTTCCCCAACCACCCCGCTTTCCACTAGAACCCCCACTCTTTCCTGCCCCCCCCAGTTAGAATCCCTCATCAGGACCCCCACTCTCTCCTGCCCCCCACCCCCCAACCAAACTTCCCTCCCATCTCTCTTGGCTCCCAATGAAAACTCCCTTTCTCCTCTGGCTCCCACCATAAACACTTCCACCTGACCTATGTTTCCCAGCTCACCCTCAAAAAATTCCTCCCCCTCTTTCCTACTACCACCCAAAATAATAATAATAATAATAATAATAATGGTATTTGTTAAGCACTTACTATGTGCAAAGCACTGTTCGATACAAGGCGATCAGGTTGTCCCATGTGGGGCTCACAATCTTAATCCCCATTTTGCAGATGAGGTAACTGAGGACCAGAGAAGTGAAGTGACTTGCCCAAAGTCACACAGCTGATAATTGGCAGAGCCAAAAAAAAACACCCCCTAATCAAACCCCCACCAAAAACTCCCCCATCTCTCCTGGCCTCCCAACCAGAACCCCTTTCTTTCCTGCCCCTCTCAATTTAAAAACATTCTCCCCACGCATGTCCACCAAGCCCCCTCTCCACATACACACATTATCTCGCTCTGTGTGTCTCTCTGTCTCTCTGTCTCTCTCTCTCTCTTTCTCTTTCTCCCTCTCTCTCTCTCTCTCTGTCTCTTTCTCTACAGCCCCTGGAGAGACCCCACCATAGCGTCACCCATACAGATCCTGTCACTCCAGCTCCCTTCTTGCCTGGAAGAGGCTGATTAGATATTGCATTACAAACCCAATGAAATGGGATTTTCTCAGTAAAGTCACCAAACTTAATACATTTCTCTGTCAGCTGTATTAAAATCCCAGCCCAGAAATTGGAATTTTTTTTTCCTACTTAATGCTACTAAAGTCCCTATGGGTATTCCATTGCCTGGAAATAAAAAAGGTTTTCATATTATTTCATGTCATATTTTGAATTTTAAAACAGTGTCAAGATCCTCTCCGGGAGCTGACATCATAATTATTCACATTCATTCTCTTACCCACTCTTTGCCATCCCACTCTCCCTCTCGTACTCTCTCCTCTTCCTCCCCTGGTCCCTCCCTCTCACCTTCCCTCCCTTTCTCTCTTTCCTCTTCTCCCATTTTTCCCTCTACTTCCTCTTTCTCTTCTCTTTCCCTCTCTCCTCTCTTGCTTTTTCTCCCTCTCCCCACTTCCCTCTCTCTCTCCCTCTCTCTTTCTTTTTCGCTCTCTGCCTTTCCCACTCTCTCATTTGTTATTTAGACACTTAACCATATGTTCGATTATTGATTCAGCACTTCATTCCTGACAAACTTGTACCACTTCTCACCGTTTCCTAATTCTTGCTTTTCATTCTCCCCAACTCCAATTTCTCTCAGTCTCCTTCCCCTACTGGGATTCTTGCCCTTGTGTGTGGATTTCACCCTTTATTCATCCCTCCCTTAGCCCCACAGCAGTTACGTGCATATCTGCAATTTATTGATTTATTTATATTCATGTCTGAATCCCCCTCTAGACTGTAAACTCATTTTGGGCGGGAAATGTGTCTACCAACCCTGTTTTATTGTATTCTCCAAAGCATTTGGGAGAATACAATACAAAAATGTACAGCCCTCACTGTACATTTAGTACAGTGCTCTGCACACACTAAGTGCTTAATAAATACGATCAATTGATTGATTGATTCAAGTTCCTCTAGGATTAGAAAATGTTTCTTGCTGCTGTACAGTTTCCCAAGCACTTAGCTCAGTGCCCACCCTCAGTAGTGGCTCAATAATTAACCAATCAATGATTGATCAAGTCGATCAAATGCCAGGCAGGGGGAGAGGCTCCTCATCTACAGAGTCAGAATTAAGACTGTGAGCCCCATGTGGGACAGGGACTGCGTCCAACCTGATTAGTTTGTAGCCTCCCCTGTGATTAGTACAGAGCCTGGCACATAGTAAGCACTTACCAAATACTATATAAAAACCAGCAGCTGAGGAGGGCTCAGCAAGTCCCTGAGATCCATAGGTCCTCTATCCTCCCCCCCTAACTGGTGGGTTTGATGATGATGATGATGGTGTTTTCATTCGGTTGTATTTATTCAGTGCTTACTGTGTACAGAGCACTGCACTATTCGCTTGGAAAAGTACAACACAGCAATAAGCAGACACATTCCCGGCCCACAACAAGCTTACAGACTAGAGGTGAGCTTTTTATTGTGTTCTTTCTATGTACCAAGCAATGTGCTATGCACTGGGTGGATACAAGCTGATCAAATTGCACACAGTCTAGCCTCTCCCCTTTCTTCATCTGCCTTTCTCCACCCCCTTCATTCATTCATTCAGTTGTATTTATTACGTGCTTACTGTGTGCAGAGTACTGTACTAAGAGCTTGGAAAAGTACAATAGATGGATGAGAAGCAGAAATTCCACCTGGCTGCCCCCACTAGGGAAATAAAACCAGCCTAGACAATAGCCATTGCCAAAGGCCAGGAGGAATTCCCGCCGGGGAAGTAGAAGTGAATTCTGATTTTGATCCTCTCTCTCGCCTAAGCCACTCTGCAGAGAACAGGCCTACCAGCCAACCACCCGCTCAGGCTGGTAACTTTGGGTCCTATTTGCAGGGCTCCGTTAAACCAAGAACAGCGATTGTGCTGCCAGTTGGTGGAGAGTGAAAACCAACCGTGATTGGTCGGCTGCTGGGTGGACTGAGGGGAAGGGACCTGGAATTTCAATTTAGGCCTTGGAGAGGGTCATCTGCTTCTGCTGCTTGTGAAGAAGCATCGTGTAGTGGATAGAGTCAGAAGGTCACGGCTTCCAATCCCTACTCCCCTACGTGTCTGCAGTGGGACCTCAGGCAAGTCACTTCCCTTCTCTGGGCCTCAGTTACCTCATCTGGAAAATGGGGATTGAGACTGTGAGCCCCACATGGAACAGGGACTGTGTCCAACCTGATCTGCTTTTATTCACCCCAGTGCTTAGTGCAGTGTCTGAAACATAGTAAGCACTTAACAAATACCAAAATTATCATTATGATCTGCTCATTATCCTTTTTATCCTTAGTCCTTCCAGGTCTTTGTGTGCCCACAGCTTCTTAACTCCCCCTTCCTCCAGAGTCCCTGGGTGCTCTTATTTAACTGCAAATTTCCACTTTAGCTAATCACTGGCTCCTTTTCCTATTTGACTAGCCATCAGGACAGACCCCAATTATCTTTGTTTCTCTTCCATAGGGGAGGGGGTCTGGCTCCCACCAGCCTCATGGGGGAAGATCGCTTTGGTCTGCCTCTGTCAATCAATCCGTCAGTCAATTGTATTTATTGAGCACTTAGTGCGTGCAGAGCACTGTACTAAGCTCTTGGGAAGAATAATAGAACAAAAAACATTCATTCCCTGCCCACAGCGAGCTTATACACACCCCTCTCAACTGGAAGCTCGTTGTGGACAGGGAACCTACCTACCATCTCTGTTATATCATTGTACAGACCTCTCCCAAACACTAAAGTACTCTGAACCCAGTAAGTGCCCAATGAATAGGAGTGATTGATTGATTGATCGATTGACTCCCCGAGGTTCCGATCATCTTGCTACCACCATATCAGTGGCAGGGGGTGGCTCTGGGCATGCTTGCGGGGCCACCTTGGGCACACCCATCTTATCATCCCTCAACCGATCACGGCGGAGCCCAGCTGCACCCTCCCTGGGCTCTGTCCTCTAGACAGAAAACCCCTGTCCCCGACCCCTCAGCCATTCAATCAATCAATCAGTGGTATTTATTGAGCACTGACTATGTGCAGAGCACTTTCATTCATTTGTTCATTCATTCCATCATATTGAGTGCTTACTGTGTGTGGAGCACTGTACTAAGTGTTTGGGAGAGGACAACAGAACAATAAACAGACACATTCCCTGGGCACAACGAGTTTACAGCTTGGGGTGAGGGTGGAGACGGACAATGATATTCATAAATAAATAACAGATCTGGATAGAAGTACAGCAGGGCTGGGGCGGGGGGATGAATAAAGAGAGAAAGTCAGGGTGACACAGAAGGGAGTGGGAGAAGAGGACCGGAGGGCTTAATCAGGGAAGGCTTCCTTGAGGAGATATGCCTTCTATTAGACTTTGAAGGGGGGGAGCACAGTACTAAGCACTTGGGAGAGTATACTACAACAGCCTTGGTGGCCCAGAGAGGAGCTGGCAGAGCACACAAGTGGGCTGTTGGGGGGCAGTGGAAGAGTCGTGCATCTGGGTCCCCCTAAGACCTCTGCTGACCCGCCCCCGTGGCCTCTAGGGAATCTGCCCGTGCCCAACCAACAGAAACCCCGTTAGGGTGTACTCAGGGGGAACTGACACCCCCAAAAGTGCCGGTGGCTCCATCAGCACCCCCAAACCTGCTCAGTCCTCTGCATGGCCGAGAGTCTTCATTCAGTTCTCTTTTTTTGTTTTTGTTTTTTTTCATTTTATTTATTGAGCATTTACTATGTGTCAAACAAGCACAGTGGTAGATATCTATCATGAACACAAGCATGAGCGTGCATGGACAACTTCCCCCTGCCCTTCCCTTCTCCCCACAAAGTGCACACCCACACGCATGCATGCACACAGTGAAGTTGTCCCCAGCACCCAGTGGACACTGAGATTTCCACCGAGGAGGTTTGGCAGGATGTACGGGGAAATCAGTCAGAAGCTCTCAAAATTCTTTAGAGCCCTTTTCTAAAAGGTCTCCATGATTTTGAGACTAGGAGGTTTAGGACAAACTCCATAGAGACTGCCAGCCAGAGATGAGTTGACACGTTGGAAGATCACCCTCATGGAGATGAATCAAAGACATGGAGATTGCTGGGAGGGAGAGCTGGGGTTTTGATTCCCAGTGCCAGGCATCGTACTAAGCACTGGGGTAGATACAAGCTAAGCAGGTTGGATACAGTCCATGTCCCACATGGGGCTGTTATATTGTTATATCTGTTGTAGTGTACTTTCTTAAGTGCTTAGCACAGTGCTCTGCACAATCGGCTGGGTCACTGGGAGGCAACGATGGTCCGGATGAGTCCCTGGGGGAGAGCTGAGGTGTCGGATGGTCCGGGCTGGATTGCTGGGGGACAGCAAAGGGGTGTTGGGTGGTCTGTGCTGGGTCACTGGGACAGAGTCAAGGATGGAGGGGGAGTCCTGAATGTTGAATAGTCCATTATGGGCCTCTGAAGAATTATGTGATCAGCAGTAAAAGCATTCATGAACTTTGTCCTGAGGGCAGAGAACTGTACTGGATGGCCACTGTGTGCAGAGCCCTCTGATTGGACTTCCGCAAGGAATGCTCAAACCTAAGATGGACAGGAGCACCAAGAAGCTGCATGGCCTAGTGACAAGAGCCTGGGCCTGGGAGTTGGAGCAAATGGGTTCTAATCCCGGCTCTCCAACACAATAATAATAATAATAGTATCTGTTAAGCGCTTACTATGTGCCAAGCACTGGTCTAAGCGCTGGGGTAGATACAAGGTAATGCGGTTGTCCCATGTGGAGCTCACAATCTTAATCCCCATTTTGCAGATGAGGTAACTGAGGCACAGAGAAGTGAAATGACTTGCCCAAAGTCACGCAGCTGGTAAGTGGCAGGGCCAGGATTAGAACCCATGAACTCTGACTCCCAAGCCCGAGCTCTTTCCGCTAAGCCACCCTGCAAGTCCAAACCATCCAATGCCCCTTGCTGTCCCCCAGTGACCTAGTGAGAACCAAGTGACACTCCTCACTCTCCTCCAGCAATCCATCCCAGACCAAGCAACGCCCCGGCTCTCCCCCAGTGAACCAGCCAGACCATCCCAAACCCCTGACTGAACTCTACATCAATGACTCTACGTCAGAGTCACTTGGAAATGCGATCCAGAAATCCCCATGCCTTTGATTCATCTCCATAAGGGTGATCTTCCAACATATCAAGTCATCTCTGGCTGGCGGGATCTCTGGGTCTTCCCCCACCCCTCACCCTGCTGACGCACTTCCCAGCCTGTTTACCAAGTAAGATGTTTGGATCGTGGGTTTTTGATTTTCTGCAGAAAAGGATCCTCTCTACAAAATCGGAAGAACTTAGGTAAACTCGTTCATTCAATCATATTTGTTGAGCGCTTGCTGTGTGTAAAGCACTGTGCTAAACGCGTGGAAGAATACAATATAACAATAAACACACACATTCTCTGCCCACAAGCTAATGTCAGCCATAGCATGCTGGCTCCTCCAGGTGTTTTAATAATGATGGCATTTATTAAGCGCTTACTATGTGCAAAACACTGTTTTGTCTTATTTGCTTTCTTTTTTTTTCTTATGGTTTTTGTTAAGGGCTGACTATGTGCCAGGCACTGTACTAAGCACTGGGGTAGATATAAGCTTAGCAGGTTGGTTATAGTCCATGTCCCAGATGGGGCTGTTATATTGTTATATCTGTTATATTGTACACTCTCAAGCACTTAGTACAGTGCTGTACACACAATAAGTGTTCTACACACAGTAAGTGTTCAGTAAACACAATTGATTGACTGATGGGCCTCACAGTCTTAATCCCCATTTTACAAATGTTGTAAGTGAGGTACAGAGAAGTGAAGTGACTTGTCCAGGGTCATGCAGCAGGGAAGTGGTGGAGCTGGGATTAGAACCCAGGTCTTTCTGACTCCCAAGCCTGTGCTCTATCCACAGGCCCTGCTGCTCCACTGCTTTCTGTATCTTAAACCGAGAAAATACTTCATTTATCGATTCCCAGAATTTCTCTTTCCCTTCTGAGGGCACTGCAGCTCTGGCCAGTTCTCATCTCATGAGTTACGAGTGCTGTTTCCTGAGAAT
The DNA here is from genome assembly GCF_015852505.1 of Tachyglossus aculeatus. Lineage (NCBI taxonomy): Eukaryota > Metazoa > Chordata > Mammalia > Monotremata > Tachyglossidae > Tachyglossus > Tachyglossus aculeatus. The sequence continues at coordinate 26,721,976 of NC_052090.1, forward strand.
TGCACATTTTTTCCATAATTCATACACACCAATTATTTATCACACATTTCCATATGGCTTGAATTACTGAAGAATTAGCCGCCTCTCTTTGGCAAAGTTTGGTGATGTCTTCGATTGGTTTATATTTCAAAATTAATCTCGGGGGGGACAGCCCACCAGGCTTTTCCAGAATCCCTTGCCTGTCTCCTGACCCGAGTGACCCTTCCTCAGGCCAGGGCGGGGGTTATGTGGGACCGCAACGGGAGCCTCGTCGTCAGCTAGAAGCTCCCGAGGGGTCAGGTCTGTCCCCACACCCCCTTCCCGCCTTTCTCCACCCCCGTCCCCAATTCCTGGGAATCCAGCTCCCATCTGTCCACCATGGGCGGGCCCTCAGGGACGAACGCCTCGGGCCTCGGTTTTGTATTCTCCACAGTGGGCCCAGTGATACTTCAGGTCAGGTGAAAAAGCGTGGTGCCTGGGAATCCCCAGACTCTGGTCCACACACCTCAGGACCCACAATCGCCAAACTGCCCATGGAGACAAAGGCGGAGTGTGGCGATGGGTAACTTTGGCCTACCCTTGTTTTTTCCCATGGTATTCATTAAGCACTTACTGTGTGCCAGGCACCGTACTAAGCATAGTATGCTTATGATGTGCATCTAGCTTTATTTCTATTTATTCTGATGACTTGACACCTGTCCCCATGTTTTGTTTTGTTCTCTGTCTCCCCCTTCTAGAGTGTGAGCCCGTTATTGGGTAGGGACCGTCTCTAGATGTTGCCAACTTGTACTTCCCAAGCGCTTAGTCCAGTGCTCTGCACACAGTAAGCGCTCAATAAATACGATTGGATGGATGAATGAATAAGCGCTGGGGTGGTGGATAAAAGCTAATTAGATTGGACACGATCCATGTCCCACGTGGAGCTCATGGTCTTAATCCCCATTGTACAGGTGAGGTAACTGAGGATGAGAGAACTGAAGCGACGTGCCCAAGGTCACACGGCAGACAGATGGTGGAGCTAGGATTTGAACCCAGATCCTTCTGACTCCCAGCCCCAGGGCCTATCCACAACACCACACGGCTTCTTTTTTTATTTTTGAACCATATTTGTAAGTGCTTACTATGAAGAAGGCATTGAACTAAACTCTGGGGCCATACAACCTAATCAGGTCAGACACAGTCCAGTTCTAATTATGGGCTCACAGTCTTGATCCCCATTTCGTAGATGGGCAGCAGCATGGTGCAGTGGGTAGAACCCAGCCCTGGGAACTGGGTTCTAATCCTGACTCTGCCACTTGTCTGCTGTGTGATCTTGGGCAAGTCACTTCATATCTCTGGGCCTCAGTTACCCCATGTGTAAAATGGGGATTGAGGCTGTGAGCCCCATGTGGGACAGGGACTGCATCCAACCTATTTGCTTGTATCCACCCCAGCGCTTAGTACAGACCCTGGTACATAGTAAGCACTTAACAAACGTCATTATTATTATTATGAGGCAACTGAGGCACAGAGAATTGAAGTAGCTTTTCCCAATATCACACAGCAGACAAGTGGCAGATCCAGGATTGGAACCCAGGTCCTTCTGATTCCCGGGCCCCGGCTCTATCCACTAGGCCTCATGGCTTCTCCTTTGATTCATTCAATCGCATTTATTGAGTGCTTACTGTGTGCAGAGCACTGTATTAAGCGCTTGGGAAGTACAAGTCGGCAACCTATAGAGACGGTCCCTACCCAACAACAGGCTCACAGTCTAGAAGAAGTCTGTTCTCCTGACAGAAGGAGGACTGTACTGGGCACCTACTATGTGTGGGGAACTCTGCTAGGTGCCTACTATGTGCAGAGCTCTGTACTGGGCAACTTCAGTGGGCAGTTTCTGCTCCTTGAGGGCAGTAGGAGAAGCAGCATGGCTCAGTGGAAAGAGCCCAGGCTTGGGAGTCAGAGGTCATGGGTTCTAATCTTTTCCAAAGAATTGTATTATTATTTCTGCATATGTCTTTCTACAGGAAAGAAAGAATGCTGTTTCTCAAGTTTCAAGGGCCATTTCAGGTTGGAGGCAAAATTCGAGTACCATAGAGTACTTGGAGAGTGATCATCTCACCAGATTTCCATATTTGAGAACCTGACCTGAGCTAAATGCAAATATATAGCAGTTAAACTGGTATTCCCTATTCATCAATATGAGATATAGTAGGTTTTGTGTACAGCAAAGACCTCAAGAACCTGTAGTAATATTTCCTCTCTTCTGAACTTAAAGCAGTGGACCCTATTATTTTTCCTCCTGTTTATTTATTCATCTGTAATATTTGTAGTAGTGATAGTCCTCCAGGAACACCCAGTCACAGTTCGGTAATTTCAGTCATCCCCCCCGCCACCCTTTTCCTCTGTTCCTCCTTCCCTCTGCCCTTCCCCTCCCCACAGCACTTGTGTATATTTGTACGTATTTATTACTCTATTTTATTAATGTATTTATATCTATAATTCTATTTATTTTGATAGTATTGACTCCTGTCTACTTATTTTGTTTAGTTATCTGTCTCCCCCTTCTAGACTGTGAGCCCATTGTTGGGTAGGGATTGTCCCTATCTGTTGCCGAATTGTACTTTCCAAGTGCTTAGTACAGTGCTCTGCACAAAGTAAGTGCTCAATAAATACGATTGAATGAATGAATGACTCTGCCACTTGTCAGCTGTGTGGCTTTGGGCAAGTCACTTAACTTCTCTGTGCCTCAGATACGTCATCTGTAAAATGGGGATTAAGACTGTGAGCCCCACGTGGGACAACCTGATCACCTTGTATCCCCCAAGCACTTAGAACAGTGTTTTGCACATAGTAAGCACTTAACAAATGTCCTCATCATCATCATCATCAGTAATAATAATAATGATGGTATTTGTTAAGCGCTTACTATGTGCAAAGTACTGTTCTAAGGACTGGGGAGGTTACAAGGTGATCAGGTGTCCCACGGGGGGCTCACAGTTTTAGCCCCCATTTTACAGATGAGGGAACTGAGGCCCAGAGAAGTTAAGTGACTTGCCCAAAGTCACACAGCTGACAATTGGCAGAGCCGGTATTTGAATCCACGACCTCTGACTCCAAAGCCCATGCTCTTTCCACTGAGCCACGCTGCTTCTCTTGCTTTATCTTGCTTTATCTTGCATCTAGCCCAGTGCTTATTCATTCAATCGTATTTATTGAGCGCTTACTGTGTGCAGAGCATTGTATTAAGCACTTGGGAAGTACAAGTCAGCAGGTGCAGTACTTGGCACATAGTAAGTACCCCAACTATTATTTTTGTTGTTGTTGTTATTATTATTGTGCTTGTCATTATTATTACCTAGAGGAGCTGTGTTAAGATGAACGGCTATGTCTCCGAAGTTCATTGCTGGTTATCTTCATTGCCTGGGAAGCAGCGTGGCCTAGTGGAAAAAGCACAGACCTGGGAGTTGGAAGATCTGAGTTCTAATCCTGCCTCCTCCACTTGTCTGCTGGGTGACCTTGACCAAGTCACTTCACTTCTCTGTGCCTCAGCCCCCCCATCTACAAAATGGGGATTCAATCCCTGTTCTCTCTCCTACTTAGACTGTGAACCCCGGGTAGAACCTGATGGTCTCGTAACTACCCCAGCACTTAGTACAGTGTTTGGCATATAGTAAGCGCTTAACAAATACCACAATCACAGAGAAGCAGTGTGGCTCAGTGGAAAGAACCCGGGCTTTGGAGTCAGAGGTCGTGGGTTCAAATCCCGGCTCGGCCACTTGTCAGCTGTGTGACTTCGGGCAAGTCACTTCACTTCTCTGTGCCTCAGTTATCTCATCTGTAAAATGGGGATGAAGACTGTGAGCCCCACGTGGGACAACCTGATCACCTTGTAACTTCCCCGGCACTTAGAACAGTGCTTTGCACATAGTAAGTGCTTAAAAATGCCATCATTATTATTATTATTTTTCGGATGGTGACAGTTTTCAGGTGGCTGGTGCATCTAGAAATATGTGAAATGTGCAGTTGGCAGGAGATGCCACAAGAGGACAGCAATCTTTTATTTTTCGGCTTTTTCTTTGGTTTTGTTTTTGTAATTTCCAGAGCAAGGAACTTTATTCAATCAGACGCGGCGTTTCCTAGAAATTCTTCTTCCATAGCCGGAGTGTCCTGCTAATGGCTTAGCGGGCCTTGCGATCCTCTGCACGGAGATGAAAGTTTGGAATGACAGCCTGCTTGCAGTGCAAAACCTGAGAGAAATCCTCTCCATCCCCTGGCCCGGACCCCACCCTCTTTGCGAAAATCAGAAAGGGCAACACAGCCTTGGTCAAGAAAAGGCTTCATCTCCTAGATGGTCCTGTGAGTGAAGGGGATAGTCATCCAGAGACGTCGTCAGACAGAGGTAAAAGATTCTCACTTTTTAAAAAAATGGTATTTGTTTAGCGCTTACTTATGTGCCAGGCTCTGTACTAAACGTTTGGTAGATACAAGGTAGGTTGGACACAGTCCCCGTCATTCATTCAGTCAGTCAGTCATATTTATTGAGCGCTTACTGTGTGCGGAGCACTATACTAAGCACTTGGGAGAGTATAATCGTGGCCTAATGGAAAGAGCACGGGCTTGGGAGTCAGGGAAGGTGGGTTCTAATCCCGGCTCCGCCACTTGTCAACTGTGTAACTTTGAAGTCACTTAACTTCTCTGTGCCTCAGTTAACTCATCTGTAAAATGGGATGAAGACTGTGAGCCCCACGTGGGACAACCTGGTAGCCTTGTATCTACCCCAGCTGTCTGATCTCGGGTAAGTTACTTAACTTCTCTGAGCTTCAGTTTCCTCACCTGTAAAATGGGGATTAGGTACCTGTTCTCCCTCCCCCCACCCCTGATGTACTTCCTCCTCCCTCCCGCGATGTACAGGGCTGGGCACACTGTAAGCGCTTAGCAAATGCCATCATTTTTATTATTATCATTATTATTATTATTACTATTACTATTACTATTATTATTATACAACAAAAAGAATGCACATTCCCTGCCCACTACAAGCTTGAAGTCTAGAGGGGGAGACAGACATTAATAGAAATAAATAAATTGCAGCTATGAACGTAAGTGCCTCAGATGAGGATCCCAGTCTTCATGCCCATTTTACAGATGAGGTAACTGAGGCACAGAAAAGAGAAGTGACTTTCCCAAGGTCACAGCAGACACATGGCAGAACTGGATTAAGACCCAGGTACTTCTGACTCCCAGCCCGTGCTCTAACCATTGGGCCATGCTGCTTCCCTTGTCACCTCTGTCCTGTGTCCCTATTTATAATAATGGTGGCATCTGTTAAGCACTTACTATGCACCAACACTTTACTAAACGCTGGGGTAGATATAAAATCATCAGATCGAACACAGTCCCTGTCCCACCCGAGGCTCACAATCTAGTGGGGAGGGAGAACAGGTACCTAATCGCCATTTTACAGGTGAGGAAACTGAAGCTCAGAGAAGTTAAGTAACTGACCCAAGGTCACACAGCAGGCAAGTGGCGGAGCCAGGATTAGAACCCAGGTCCTTTGACTCCCAGGCCGGGGCTCTTGTCAACAGGTCACATTGCTTCTGACCACCTCCTGAGCGTTAGCCACTGTACTAATAATAATAACAGTATTTGAAGCCCCGTGATTTTGTGGAAAAAGCACAGGCCTGGGAATCAGAGGACCTGGTTTCTAATCCCAGGTCCGCCGCTTGTCCTTTGGGTGACCTTGGGCGAGTCACTTAACTTCTCAGTGCCTCAGTTCCCTCACCTGCAATATGGGGATGAAGCTGTGAACCCCAAGTGGGACCTAGTCTGTCTCCAACTTGATTATCTTGTATCTACGCTGGTACTTAGTACAGTGCCTGTTATATAGTAAGTGCTTAACAAATACCTTTTTTTAAAAAAAAAAGACATTTATTAAGCACTTATTATGTGCCAAGTGCTATGGTCAATACCATATAATCAGTTCAGACACCGTTCCTCCCCCATGCTGGGCTTCCAGTCTAAGTGGGAAATCAGGCCTGATAATGGCCCTGTTCCTACCAGTCTGGGAGGATTCCCTAATTGCCGTGAGGCAAACACAAAGTTGTGTTTCCACATAAAGCAATAATTATTTCTGTTGGAAGAAAGCACCAGGGTGGATTTCTAGGTGTCCTTCCGTCAGTGAAACACTCTCATTTCCTTGCCGCAATTCTCCTCATGAAATATCGCCCAACTTTACATCAAAACAGCTGGCACCCACCCACCCCTTCCCAAAAGGAGGGGTGTAATTACACGTTGCCGTGATGAGTTGAACGATTAAGACACACAGAGCTTTAGAACTGTATGGCTTTGGGACCCCACGGAGCTGAGGTCTTCAGTGTAATAATGATGATGTTATTTGTTAAGTGCATACTATGTGCCAAGCACTGTTCTAAGCACTGGAGTAGATACAGGGTAAACAGATTGTCCCACGTGGGGCTCAAAGCCGGGGGCCAAGGGGGTGGGCAGGCCTGGCTCCTAGGAGAATAATGAACAGGGAATGAGGCTTTTGCAGTTGCGGCACTGTACGGTTCCCCTCCAGCAGGGAAACCGAGGCACCACACGACCTACCAGGGGTGGACCAGTAGTGACCTGCATCCATGGAGTGGCCTGGGGGCAGTCTGTCCTCTCTGGGCAGATAAAGGAGAGCTCTGGCCCCTGGAAAACTAACAGCAGGGAACGCGTCTGCTAGAGAAGCAGCATGGCTTAATAATAATAATAATAATAATAATAATGGCATTTATTAAGTGCTTACTATGTGCCACGCACTGTTCTAAGCACTGGAGGGATACAAGGTGATCAGGTTGTCCCACGTGGGGCTCACAGTCTTAATCCCCGTTTTGCAGATGAGGGATCTGAGGTACAGAGAAGTGAAGTGACTTGCCCAAAGTCACACAGCTGACAATTGGAGGAGCCGGGATTTGGGTCCCCATGGATCCCCGCCCGTGGCCTGTCCTGACCTGAGAAACCCTGCCGGTTGCCTGGGCTATGGCTGGGAGCCCCTCGGCCGCCGCGGGGTTTGGGGTAAGGGTAGAGGGTATGTCGTGGGGGAGGTCTGAACCTCTCTCACCCGCTCTGGTTTCCAGCTCCCCAATAGGGAAGGGAGGCCTGCCAGTGGGCAGCATTTCCCCGTGGAGGCCCAAGGCCCACCCCACTCCATGCCCGGGGAACAGGGCATGGCCCCTCTGGCCCACCCAGTCCGTGCCAGGGATGGTGGGCGGTGGGTCTCTGGTCAGACCCATCACCTTAGATCCAAGTTTTTTCTGCCACCGTCCCCACTGGCCCTGGCGTGGGCAGGGTCCCGATCCAACCGCCCCCTCCAGCCATCCTGCCTCCTCCAGTTGCATTTCCTCCTTCACGGCCCAGGCCCTCCCGAGCCCTTGGTGACGAGCTTCCCCACACCTTCTCCTTCGGGTCTTCACCCACTGGTCTTCCAGCCAAGAAAGCCACATGCGGGCATAAATCCTCAGAGGGCTTCGCCTCCGGCTGGCTGAAAAAAAAGGGCAGCAGGTCACAGTCAGCTGCTGGACCTGCCCCTCTTGGACACCGTTGGCATCCCCAGCCTAGGGATCGGGGGTCCGGAGTCCACCTGACTCTGTGGGCAGAATCTGACTATGTCTGGATCTAGACCCCTGGTAGAGGAGGAGCTGAGGTCAAGGGCCGAAGTGGGAGTAGAAAGATTACTCTTGAGGCGCCTGCTCTCTGGGAATGACGTTTTCCAGAATCCTCTGGGTATGTGCCCATCCGCAATCTCAGAGGGAGACTAACTTCAGCTAAAGGAGTCCTGGCTGGCTCTGTTTTCCTGCCTGATGCAGTAGATCAACCGATCAGTCCATCAATCAGTGGTATTTATTGAATGCTTACTATGTGCCACGCACTGTATGGAGCGCTGAAGTAGACACAAGGTAATCATGCCCCACATCCATGTCCCATGTGCGGCTCATGGTCTTAATCCTCATTTTCCAGATGATGATGATGATGATGATGGCATTTGTTGAGCACTTACAATGTGCCAAGCACTGTTCTAAGCACTGGAGGAGATACAAGGTAATCATGTTGTCCCACGTGGGGCTTACAGTCTCAATCCCCATTTTACAGATGAGGGAACTGTGAGGCACAGAGAAGTGAAGTGACTTGCCCAAGATCACACAGCTAATAAGTGGCGGAATCGGGACTAGAACCCAGGTCCTCTGACTCCCAAGCCCAAGCTCTTGCCACTAAGCCACGATGCTTCTCCAGGTAACTAAAGCCCAGAAAAGTGAAGTGAGTTGCTCATGGTCACACAGCAGACAAGTGGTAGAGCTGGGATTAATAGTAATAATAACAATAATAATAATAATAATAATAATAATGGCATTTATTAAGTGATTACTATGTAATCACTGTATATACCTGTATATATGTATTATGTTTGTACATATTTATTACTCTATTTTATTTGTACATATTTATTCTATTTATTTTATTTTGTTAATAGGCTTTGTTTTGTTCTCTGTCTCCCCCTTCTAGACTGTGAGCCCCCTGTTGGGTAGGGATCGTCTCTGTTGGTTGCCAACTTGTACTTCCCAAGCACTTAGTACAGTGCTCTGCACACAGTAAGCGCTAAATAAATACAATTGAATGAATGAATGAATATGTGCCAAGCACTGTTCTAAGCACCGGGGAGGTTACAGGGTGATCAGGTTGTCCCCCGTGGGGCTCACAGTCTTCACCCCCATTTTACAGAAGAGGGAACTGAGGCCCAGAGAAGTGAAGTGACTTGCCCAAAGTCACACAGCTGACGTGGCAGAGGTGGGATTTGAACCCATGACCTCTGACTCCAAAGCCCGTGCTCTTTCCACTGAGCCGCGCTGCTTCTCTAGAAGCCAGGTCCTCATTCATTTATTCATTCAATCATATTTATTGAATGCTTACTGTGTGCAGAGCACTGTACTGAGCGCTTGGGAAGTACAGGTCCTCCTGACTCCCAAGCCTGTGCTCTATCCACTAGGCCACACTCCTTGTAGTTGGTGTGCATATTGAAGACTGTGTGCGCCTAGGAGAGTGTAGATGTTCAGATCAAGCCTTTGCTTTGCTCTTTTCCTCTCCCTGGGCACTAAAATGGACTGCTGGGCCTCGATTCTGAGTGATTGGGAAGAGCTTAGACTAGGAGGAGTAGGAATAGAATGTACTGAGTGCCCACTGGGTTCCAAGCACTGAACTAAGCACTTGGGGGGAACCAAATAGAGAAGTGACATGTGTCCTGCCCACAAGTACCTTCTCCCTCTGTGTCCACATCCAGGAGGGCAGAGGGAGTGGGGAAATGGCAGTTTTATCTCAGTCAGTCAGTTGTACTGATTGAGCGCTTACTGTGTGCAGAGCACTGTACTGAGCATTTGGGAGAGTACAATGGAACAATATGAGACACATTACCTGCCCCAACAAGCTTACAGTCTAGAGGGGGAGACCGACATTAATAGAAATAAATTAATTGCAGAGATGGACATAAATGCTGTGGGGTGGGAAAGGCCGCAGCCCTACTTGGTCAGTTGTATTTATTAAGCGCTTATTATAATAATGGCATTTATTAAGTGCTTACTATGTGCAAAGCACTGTTCTAAGCGCTGAAGAGGTTACAAGATGATCAGCTTGTCCCACGGGGGGGGCTCACAGTCTTCATCCCCATTTTACAGGTGAGGTAACTGAGGCCCAGAGAAGTTAAGTGACTTGCCCAAAGTCACACAGCTAATTGGCGGAGCCGGGATTTGAACCCATGACCTCTGACTCCACAGCCCGTGCTCTTTCCCACTGAGCCACGCTGCTTCTTAATAAAAAATGCTTATTGTGGGCAGAGCACTGTACTATGCGATTGGGGGAGTACAATATAAGAGACGCATTCTAGACTGTGAGCCCGTTGTTGGGTAGGGACCATCTCTGTATGTTGCCGACTTGTACTTCCCCAGGGCTTAGTACAATGCTCTGCACACAATAAGCGCTCAATAAATACAACTGAATGAATGAATTCTCTGACCACAACAAACTTATTGTCTATCTGGTTCAAGAACCATTGGAGGAACCAGGTTGAGTTCGCTGGGGCAGTGCTTTCGGGGGTCACCGCCCCTCCAGGCCGCAGCCGGGGTCAGGCCCTCGATGACCAGGTGGTGACCTGTCCCCCCGGGAGGGTTTCAGGTCAGCAGAAAGGATGTGACCCGGGAAGTCCATCTGCGTCCAAGCCGCTGCCCCTTCCCATCATCATCAATCGTATTTATTGAGTGCTTACTATGTGCAGAGCACTGTACTAAGCGCTTGGGAGGTACAAATTCCCAGAAAGCCCCTGGGCAACAAAGCTAGTTTCCCCATCCATGGCTCGGTGGAAAGAGCATGGGTTTGGGAGTCAGAGGTCATGAGTCCTAATTCTAACTCTGCCACATTTCTGCTGTGTGACCTTGGGCAAGTCACTTAACTTCTCTGAGCCTCAGTTACCTCATCTGTAAAATGGGGATTAAGACTGTGAGCCCCACGTGGGACAACCTGATCACCTTGTTTCCCCCAGCACTTAGAACAGTGCTTCGTACGTAGTAAGTGCTTAACAAATGCCATTATTATTATTATTATTATCACCTAACCTTCGCATCTGCAAGGAGGTTTCCAGGGTGGAGGGAGCCCGATTCAGAGTCAGGCCGGGAGCACCAACCCCAGTTCCATGTCATCTTCCCTCCCCCCCTCGCCCCTCCCATCGTGGAGCGGCACTCAGAGAGGAGGCCCTGTGATGACAGACAATGTGCACATTGTCAGGGAAGGGAGAGAGAACCGAAATCAAGCTTCCGACCCCATTTTCTCACGGAAACATGAACAGAAAGTCACTGCGGCCGTCCGGCCCCGGCTGGGCCCCGGTCCACGGAGGAAGTGAGACAGCTGGTCCGGGAGAGATGGACAGCTCCAGCTGGGCGGTTGGGTGTCTAGTTCTCCATGGGGCCTGGCATGTGGGCCTTGACCTTTACCCGAAACCCTCGCCTTAGTCCTCCGGACTGGCCTTCACCCAGAGGGAGAGTCTCGGCTTGCCCGGACAGGAGCTTCCCATCAGGGTAGGCCACCCCCTGGGCCACGTGGGGCCCAGAGGCAGGTGCCAGGACAGCCGGCAGGACCATATTGCGGGGCGAGGAGCATCCGGCCAGGACCTGCGCCCCCAGAAGAAGGAGCAAAGCACTGTGGTTTCCACCTGCCCTTACAGATTGGTGGCAGAAAGTCAGAAGAGGGCATACGGGAACAAAGTTTCGGGAACTAATAATAATTATGATAATAATAACAATTACTAAACAGTGCAAAGCACTGTTCTAAGCACTGGGAGGGATACAAGGTGATCACGTTGTCCCACGTGGGGCTCACAGTCTTCATCCCCACTTTCCAGATGAGGTAACTGAGGCTCAGAGAGGTTAAGTGACTTGCCCAAAGTCACACAGCAGACATGTGGGGGAGCCTGGATGAGAACCCAATACCTCTGACTCCCAGGCTCTTTCCACTGAGCCATGCTGCTTCTCTAATATTTATTATTATTATTAATAATAATAATAATAAAATAATAATGGTGGCATTTGTTAAGCACTTACTTTGTGCCAAGCACTGTTCTAAGCACTGGGGAGGATACAAGGTGATCACGTTGTGCCACGTGGTGCTCACAGTCTTCATCCCCACTTTCCAGATGAGGTAACTGAGGCTCAGAGAAGTTAAGTGACTTGCCCAAAGTCACACAGCAGACATGTGGGGGAGCCTGGATGAGAACCCAATACCTCTGACTCCCAGGCTCTTTCCACTGAGCCATGCTGCTTCTCTAATATTTATTATTAGTAGTAGTAATAATAATAATAAAATAATAATGGTGGCATTTGTTAAGCACTTACTTTGTGCCAAGCACTGTTCTAAGCACTGGGGGGGATACAAAATAATCAGGTTGTCCCACGTGGGGCTCAGAGTCTTAATCCCCATTTTACAGATGAGGTAACTGAGGCACGGAGAATCAATCAATCAATCAATCGTATTTATTGAGCACTTACTGTGTGCAGAGCACTGTACTAAGCGCTTGGGAAGTACAAGTTGGCAACATATAGAGACAGTCCCTACCTAACAGTGGGCTCACAGTCTAGAAGGGGGAGACAGAGAACAAAACCAAACATATTAACAAAATAAAATAAATAGAATAGATATGTACAAGTAAAATAAAGAGTAATAAATGTGTACAAACATATATGCATATATACAGGTGCTGTGGGGAAGGGAAGGAGGTAAGACGGGGAGTGAAGTGACTTGCCCAAAGTCACACAGCAGACAAGTGGCGGAGTTGGGATTATTAAGCGCTTACTATGTGTGTAGCACTTTTCTAAGCGCTGGGGTAGATAGAAGCTAATCAGGTTGGATGGAGTCCCTGTCCCACATAGGGCTCACAGACTCAATCCTTGTTTTACAGATGAGGGAACTGAGCAAAGAGAACAAATTGTCTTGTTTTATGCTTCTGAGTCTCCTCCAACCCCTAGCGACCATTATTATTATTCTTACTAATTACTATAATAATAATAATAATAATTTTGGTATTTATAAAGCATTTACTATGTGCAAAGCACTGTTCTAAGCACTGGGGAGGATACAAGGTGACCAGGTTGCCCCATGTGGGGCTCACAATCTTAATCCCCATTTTACAGATGAGGTAACTGAGGCACAGAGAAGTTAAGTGACTTGCCCAAAGTCACACAGATGACAAGTGGCGGAGCCGGGATTTGAACTGTACTCTCTCAAGTGCTTAGTATAGTGATGTGTGCACAGGAGGTGCTCAATAAATAGCACGGATTCGAGGGCAGCCCCCCCCCCCCCATCAGCACCCTGCAGTGGACGTTCAGGGTCCAGTTCATAGTCAGTCAAGCCCACTTAATAACGATGCTATATGTTAAGCGCTTACTATGTGAGAAGCAGTGTGGTTTAGTGGAAAGAGCACGGGCTTGGGAGTCAGAGGTCGTGGGTTCTAATCCCGGCTCCACCACTTGGCAGCTGTGTGACTGCGGGCAAGTCACTTAGCTTCTCTGTGCCCTCAGTTCCCTCATCTGTCAAATGGGGATTAAGACTGTGAGCCCCACGTGGGACAACCTGATCACCTTGGATCTAGAGAAGCAGCGTGGCTCAGTGGAAAGAGCACGGACTTGGGAGTCAGAGGTCATGGGTTCTAATCCCGACTCCGCTGCTTGTCAGCTGTGTGACTTTGGGCAAGAAACTTAACTTCTCTGTGCCTCAGTTTCCTTATCCGTAAAATAGGGACCAAGACTGTGAGCCCCACGTGGGACAACCTTGATTACCTTGTATCCCCCCCAGCACTTAGAACAGTGCTTGGCACATAGTAAGTGCTTAACAAATACCAACATTATTATTATTATTACCCTAGCGTTTAGAACAGTGCTTGGCACATAGTAAGCGCTTAACAAATACTATTATTATTATTATTATTATTATTATTTTATTATTATTATTATTATTATTCTCTGTGCCCTCAGTTACCTCATTTGTCAAATGAGGATTAAGACTGTGAGCCCCACGTGGGACAACCTGATAACCTCGTATTTACCCCAGCACTTAGAACAGTGCTTGGCACATAGTAAGCGCTTAACAAATACCAACATTATTATTATTATTATTACCCTAGCGTTTAGAGCAGTGCTTGGCACATAGTAAGCGCTTAACAAATACCATTATTATTATGATTAATTATTATCATTATTATTATTCTCTGTGCCCTCAGTGACCTCATCTGTCAAATGGGGATTAAGACTGTGAGCCCCACGTGGGACAACCTGATAACCTCGTATTTACCCCAGCACTTAGAACAGTGCTTCGCACATAGTAAGCGCTTAACAAATACCGTTATTATTATTATTATCATTATTATTATTATTCTCTGTGCCCTCAGTGACCTCATCTGTCAAATGGGGATTAAGACTGTGAGCCCCACGTGGGACAACCTGATCACCTTGGATCTACCCCAGCGCTTAGAACAGTGCTTGATACCTTCTAGACTGTGAGCCCACTGTTGGGTAGGGACCGTCTCTATATGTTGCCAACTTGGACTTCCCAAGCGCTTAGTACAGTGCTCTGCACACAGTAAGCACTCAATAAATATGATTGATTGATTGATTGATTGATTGATTGATACATAGTAAGCGCTTAACAAGTACCATCATTACTATTATTATTATGTGCCAAGCACTGTTCTAAGCGCTAGGTAACTTGCGGATCCCCGCCGGTGTTGGGGGGTTTTGGGGGGGGGGAGAGGGATGGGGAGGGGATTGGGGAGGGGGATGGGGGAGGGAGGAGGGGAGGGGGAAGGGGATGGGTTGGGGGGAGAGGGATGGTGAGAGCCTCCTCCTCCCAGCCTGAGCCCCCTCCTTCCTCTTCCCCTCCTCCCCCTCCCCATCCCCCCCACCTTACCTCCTTCCCCTCCCCACAGCACCTGGATATATGGATATACGTATTTATTACTCTACTTATTTATTTTATTTGTACATATTTATTCTATTTATTTTATTTTGTTGATGTGTTTTGTTTTGTTGTCTGTCTCCCCCTTCTAGACTGAGCCCACTGTTGGGTAGGGGACCGTCTCTAGTTGTTGCCGGCTTGTACTTCCCAAGCGCTTAGTCCAGTGCTCTGCACACAGTAAGCGCTCAATAAATACGATTGATTGAATGAATGAATGAATGAATGAATGAATAAATGAATGAATGAATGAATGAGGATGGGGAGGGGGAGAGGGAAGGGAAGGGGGTGGGGGAGAGAGATGGAGAGAGCCTCCTCCTCCCAGCCTGAGCCCCCTCCTTCCTCTTCCCCTCCTCCCCCTCCCCATCCCCCCCCCCCCCCCCGCCTTACCTCCTTCCCCTCCCCACAGCACCTGGATATATGTATATACGTATTAATTACTTTATTTATTTTATTTGTACATATTTATTCCATTTATTTTATTTTGTTAATGTGTTTTGTTTTGTTGTCTGTCTCCCCCTTCTAGACTGAGCCCACTGTTGGGTAGGGACCGTCTTTAGATGTTGCCGACTTGTACTTCCCAAGCGCTTTGTACAGTGCTCTGCACACAGTAAGCGCTCAATAAATATGGATGAATGAATGAATGAATGAATGAATGAATGAATGAATGAATGAATGAGGATTGGGGAGGAGGAGACGGGGAGAGAGGGGATTAGGGAGGGGGTGGGGAGGGGATGGGGAGGGAGGAGGGGAGGGGGAAGGGGATGGGGTGGGGGAGAGGGATGGAGAGGGGATTGGGGAGGGGGAGAGGGGGAGAGGAGGGGATTAGGGAGGAGGAGGGGGAGGGGGATGGGGAGGAGGATGAGGAGGGGATGGGGAAAGAGGAGGGGAGGGGGAAGGGGATGGGGTGGGGGAGAGGGATGGAGAGGGGATTGGGGAGGGGGAGAGGGGGAGAGAGGAGGGGATTAGGGAGGAGGATGGGGAGGGGGAAGGAGGAGGGGGAAGGGGATGGGGAGGGGGAAGGAGGAGGGGGATGAGAAAGGGGAGGGAGTTGGGGACTGAAGGGAGGGGATGGGGCGGTCCTAGGCCTCGCCCCGCCCCCCGGGCCCCCTCCGGGTCGTTGTGAGGAGGGGAGGAGGGGAGAGGAGGGGAGGGTGGTGTCTCCGGGCGGAGGCCGGAGGGCTGCGGGGAGGAGGGGGGCGGGGCTCAGCCCGGCCAGGGGAAAGCGCGCTGCACTGCCGCACGGCCCCCCCGGCCCCCCCCGGCCCCCCGGCCCACCTGCCAGGACCCGGCCGCCGCGGGATGGTCCCAGTCACTCCGGGAAGGTGAGCGGCAGCCCCCGTCTCCCGTCGGGGTCCCGGGATTGGGGGGGGCCCCGGGGGTTGGGGGAGGCAGGGCCAGGAGGGGGCCGTCCCGCAGGCGCTCCTAGCTCTGGCGGGGTGGGCATCTCTCCCCCCTCCCCAGCCCACCCTCCCAGCTCCCGGAGCCAAAGGGCCGGGGGCCCAGGGGGGCGGGGGAGGGGAAGGGGCTGCCCAGAGGGTCTCTCCCCCTGCCCGCCCCTCTCCCAACTTGAAACCCGAGCGAGCCCCCTCCCCATCCTCGTCGTCCTCCCACCCCGGCCTCGCCTCTTTTCTTGTCTTCCCGCCCCTCCCCAATACCCCCTAACCCGCGGTGGGCTCGGGTCTGTCCAGTGATGGGCTCGGGTCAGCCCATGGCTTTGGGTCTGCTCGGGGCGAGGCTTGGGTGGGCCCGAGGTGTGGGCTCAGGACCGTCCGGAGCTAGGTTTGGGCCGGCTCAGGGAGTGGGCTTCCTCTCCGGTCAATCAATCAATCAATCGTATTTATTGAGCGCTTACTGTGTGCAGAGCACTGTACTAAGCGCTTGGGAAGTACAGGTCAGCCTGGGGTATGGGCTCAGGGCTGTCCAGGGATGGGCTCGGGTCCGTCTGGGATGTGGGCTCGGGTCAGCCCAGGATGTGGCTTTGGGTCTGCTCGGGGGTAGGCTTGGGTGGGCCTGGGGTTGCTCTCAGATCTGTCCAGGGTGGGCTCAGGTCGGTCCAGGGGTGGGCTCGGGTTATCCTGGTGTGTGGGCTTGGGTCTGTCTGGGGAGTTGGATCTGTCTAGGGGGTGGACTCGGGTCTGCCCCAGGGTGTGGCCTCAGGTCAGCCCGAAGTTTGATCTCTCAGATGGCGGGCAGATGGAATAAAAATGGCTTGTGCCCACATGCCCCACCGTAACACGGGGGCTGCCCAGAGCCGTGGGGGCCAGCAAGGGCCATCATCATCATCATCATCAATCGTATTTATTGAGCGCTTACTGTGTGCAGAGCACTGTACTAAGCACTTGGGAAGTACAAGTTGGCAACATATAGAGACAGTCCCTACCCAGCAGTGGGCTCACAGTCTAAAAAGGAGGACGAGGTCCTGACTGGCTCCTGAAGGCCTGTGTGAAAGCCAGCGCCCAGGCAGGAAAGCCCCAGGACACTCTGCACTGGGGGAGGATGGGGCAAGTGAGGGCCTGTGGGCACGTGGAAAGCTCAGGGAGCACCTGGCTGCCAGGGAGCCTCCCCGGGGCACAGGGTCCCCGCTGAGAACCTGAACATGGCAACAGCCCGAGTAGTGACACTGGCCACAGGGGGAGAGTGCCAGTGTTTACTGCCTCTTGGGGCCCAGCTGCATGAGAAGCCACTGTTCCTTGAGATCCGGGCCCCTCCTATAGAACAGACGAGCCCACCTGGACCTCGTCTGGTCTCAGTCACCAGCCTGAAGGGGGTCACTGGGCAGGCCCCCTTCATACCCATGGCCAGTGGCACGCCCAACCCAGCGATGGAATTTACGGTCCATCTCCGGCGTGACCACATCTGTCCTCAGGAAATGCCCTTTGGGACTTCGTTGACCATATTGACCAGTCACAGGTCAGCTGGCTTGGGCCCGTCGCCGAAGCCCCACTTAGCCCAGGTGTAAGCTCACTGTGGCCAGGGAAATTGTCGTTTACTTTTCTATTGTAGTCTCCTGAGCGCTTAGTACAGTTCTCTGCACACAGTAAGCGCTCAATAAGTATGATCAAATGAATGAATGGAGGAGCATTTGCTCTGTCGTTGGCACCATCATTGGCCCTGCTGCTCGCCCCCACCTTGGCATTTCCATTTGCCCTCCCATTAGCGCTGCCCTTGGCAGATTCATTGGCATTTCCAGTCACCCTGCCATTGGCTCCATCATTGGCACAACCGCTTGCTCCATCACTGGCGTCGCCAGTCAGCCTGCCATTGCCACTTCCACTGGCCCCATCATTGGCCCGACTGCTCGCTCCACCATTGGCATTGTCGGTCATCCCACTGTTCCCACCGCCCGCTGGCACCGCCGCCAGGATCTTCAGCACTGCCAGCACGGCGTGCAGCTGTGAGAGTTTTGAGGTCGCACAGAAACATTTTCTTTTATCTGCAGGAAATAATGGGAATTGGTTTAAAATGGAAAACCACAATGGGGTGACTTGGCAAGGGCTTCTCCCTTACTCTCAACTCCCTCAAGAATGCAGTGAAGTCAACTACCCAGTTGGGCCCCCAGAAAATAAGAAGTCAGAACCTGGAGGGAAAACTCTCCAGGATTGGGTTCACGATCCTCACTCCCAGTTGGCACTTAGATACATATTCTTATTCTCTATTAAACCCCCTCCTGTAATTAATTTCCACATCTGTCTTTCCATCTCTTTGAGGACAGAGATCGTGTCCCATGAAGTCTATTGTACGTTCACGAGTGCTTAGGTCAGTGTGTTGTACCCACTGGGCACTCAGCACATACCGTTTTTACTACTTGGGAAAGTGACAGCGAAGACTTGTTGGACGGAAAGTTGTCCTTAGTTCAAAGATGATGCTGCTGACGGTGAGGTCGTGTCCATGGGTGGGCCACCCACCTGCCCACCGTCTCCCTGGAGGGGCAGTAAGCCCCCTTTCCTTGTTCCCGGATAATCAGGGCCTGAGGTGAAGATGGGAAAGGTGTGTCCCACTGCCAGCAGACTCATCCTGGAGTTGTGTTTGAGGCAGTGGCGAGGGCTCTCACTGACCATCCACACTCTCATGCAGTTTTCCTGTGAGAGCGTGGAACAGTGGAGATTCGAAGGGTGAGCCGTGGGCTATCCTTTCTCCTGGGGGTCCACAGCCGCTCCAGCCTCTTCCAACCACCCGGAGTTGCAGGTTTCCCCTTTCGAAGCCCCATGGGGTCTTGGGAAGAGGTTTAGATGATCTGCTCTGCTCTTCTCCTGGGACTTGCCCATTTCTGACCCATCACATACGCCTTCCACCCAATGGGATTCAGTGCCCTGCCCAAAGCAGGTCTCTGGTCAGTGCCATGCTCACAGCAAGGCACTCGGGGTCAGTACCCTGCCCACAGAGGGTAATTGGATCAGCACCCTGCCCACGTAAGTTGCCCAGATCAGTGGTCTGCCCAAAGCGGGTGCCCAGGTCAGCACCCTAGCCTCCGTAGGTGCCCGGGACAGAGCCCCGCTCACAGTGGGTGTCCTGAGCACAGCGGGAGCCCAATATATGCCAACGGCGATGATGAGGCAGGAAGGTCCAGAGCCGTAGCGGTGGCAGAAGTCGTCAAGGAGGCAGCAGGTGACACAAAAGCAGGCAGAGGTGGGCGGCAGGGCCAGAGGGGATGAGGAGGATGAGGATAATGATGATGACTTCTGCCAGTTTCCAGAAATAGCCGAGGCTTCAGTTTCTGGCAGCGCCTCGAGTCGCTCCGGCCCCCCGTGAACCCAGGGGGCAGACCCAGTGAGCCGGCCCTGGGCTCGGGGGAGGGCGAGGGCCTCTGCCCTTGGGGAGACTATCTCAGGGGAGGAAGGGCAGCGGCACATGAAGGTTGTGGAGCTACAGTGGGAACGAGAGAGGAAATGGTTGCCAGTGAGAGCAGCTCAGGAATGGAGAAGGAAAGGAAAATGGAGCTAGTGCCACGGCGGTGGTCCTTAGGCCCCAGGTGGCCATCGCGGGGCGGAGACCTGGGAAGGTGTCCCGGAGGGCCCGCCGGAGGAAGAGGCCGGAGAGCAGGGTCTAGCGGATTGCAATGCGGAGGGAGTCCCGGGCCGGGGGTCGGAGGTGAGAACGTGGCCCAGGGAGAGGAGGAATGTGCGCGCCAGCTGGGGAGGGACGCGAGAACAGAGTTGACTTACAGGCTAGGGTTAATAATAATAATAATTGTGATATTTGTTAAGCACTTACTATGTGCTAGGCACTGTACTTGGCGCTGGGGCGGATA
The DNA here is from genome assembly GCF_015852505.1 of Tachyglossus aculeatus. Taxonomy (NCBI): domain Eukaryota; kingdom Metazoa; phylum Chordata; class Mammalia; order Monotremata; family Tachyglossidae; genus Tachyglossus; species Tachyglossus aculeatus. The sequence goes on from NC_052090.1 coordinate 26,741,708, forward strand.
CAAGCTAATCAAGTTGGACACAGTCCCTGTCCCACATGGGGCTCCGAGTTCCGGTAACTGAAGCCCAGAAAAGTGAAGTGACTCGCCCAAGGTCACACAGCAGACAAGTGCAGGAGCTGGGATGAGCACCCAGCTCCTTCTGACTCCTAGGCCTGGGCTCCATCCATTAGGCCACGCTGCTTCTCCACGGGAGAGCCCCTGGGGAGCGGCGAGAGAGTGAAGAGAATGGGTAGGTCCTTCCTCTGGGACTGAAGCTGATCTGAACCGGACCCACCTTGGCTGTTCCTAACTGGCCCCACGCAATGTGCAAGAATTAGCGGTGGGAATTGGGAATTTGGTGCGGGACTCCACTAAGGGAATTGGCCTCTTAGAGGCTGCTCTTGAGATGATCTACATTCTTCGCCCCTCCCATTATTGTTGTATCACATTCTTCCAAGCTCTTAGTACAGTTCTCTGCGCACAGTAAGCGCTCAATCGATATGACTGACTGTCTGACTATTCTCCTGCCCCCACAAAGCTCCCAGGCAAAGGGGGAAGGAGAGCAATGGAGGAAACTGAGGCCCTGTGAGGTTGTGACTTTGTCCAAAGTAAAACAAGCAGACTAGGTTAGGGTCTAGAACCCAGGTGTCCAGGTGCCCAGACCCGTGCTTTTTTCTCTAGGCCACGCTGCCTTCCTGAGGGACCAGAGGTGGTGGGAATTCCAGGAAGGGTCGAGGGAGCCAGGGATATGGTGATGGAGGAGAACGCTTGGGTGGGGCCCGGGCAGAAAGATTCCCGGAGGGTGGTCCCTGGGGAAAGGGAGAGGCAGCGGCGATCGGTACCCGTGGCGTGCCAGCTGCTCCATGGCCACTGGCTGGCGCCGGCTTGGGGCTCCCAATCCGACCCCCGGGGACTCATTACCTTCATTCCTTGCATCTGCAGCCCGTTGTTTGCCGAGAACCAAGAGGCAGGCGTGCGGTAATCCAGGCTGCATCATCTGGCCCACATGCAATTACTGAGGGCAGAGCACTGCACTAGTGCTTGGGAGAGTAGCATGGCCTAGTGGCTAGAGCCCAGGCCTGGGACTCAGAAGGACCTGGGTTCTAATCCCGGCTCTTCCACTTGTCTGCTGGGTGACCTTGGGCAAGTCACTTCACTTCGGTGGGCCTTCATCTGTAAAATGGGGATTAAGACTGGGAGCCCTATGTGGGACAGGGACTGCGTCCAACCCGATTGTCTTGTATCTACCCCAGTGCTTTGAACAGTGCCTGGTACATAATAACAATAATAATAATAATAATTGTTATTAATAATAATTATTATGTACCAGGCACTGTTCTAAGCTCCAGGGTAAATACAATAATAATCATTATTATTCGTAATTATTATTATTATGGTATTTGTTAAGTGCTTACTATGTGCCAGGCACTTTACTAAGCTCTGGGGTGGATACAAGCAAATCGGCTTGGACCTTGTCCCTGTCCTACGTGGGACTCACAGTCTCAATCCCCATTGTACACATGAGGTAACGGAGGCCCAGAGAAGTGAAGTGACTTGCCCAAAGCCACACAGCAGACAAGTGGCGGAGCCAGGATTAGAACCCAGGTCCTTCTGACTCCCAGTCCTGTGCTCTGTCTACTATGCCAGGCAGCTTCTCTAGTAAGCTTTTAGACTGTGAGCCCACTGTTGGGTAGGGACTGTCTCTATATGTTGCCAACTTGCACTTCCCAAGCGCTTAGTACAGTGTTCTGCACACAGTAAGCGCTCAATAAATACGATTGTTGTTGTTGTTGTTGTTGTTGTTGTTTTAAGCACTTAACAAATACTACAATTATGATTACAATTATTCAGAGTTGGTAGACTTGCGAGTGGCCCTGCCCCCTCCACAGTGACCCCCGGGCAGAGCTTGGCGACTTGCCCTGTGGTCGGGCCGTTGTGACAGTAGCCGTGCTCCCACCCCACCCGCCACGCATATGACCTCCACCCCAGGGTGACTGTCAGCGCTTAGAACAGTGCTTTGCACATAGTAAGCGCTTAATAAATGCTATCATTATTACTGTCACAGCCGTAACTGGGCCACGACAGAGGACAGGCCCAGGGTGCTGATTTATTTTTAACTGTTGCTCTTCCCCGGGAGCTCTTTTAATTGGTTCCCTGATAATGAATGGAGTCTCCCGTCGGGATCCCCCGAGGAGACTCGATCCCACTGAGGCCCCGGGACCCAAACCCCGGCCGGAGGACCCGGGGACAGAGCTGGTGGTCTGGGCGTCTCCCACGTGCCCTCCCGTCCCTTCAACAAGCGAGGAGACAGACAGGAGCACAGCTCCCGGTGGAGGCGTTCTTTGTGCAGGGCCCTCATCCAGCCGTGGTGACCGCAGCACAGTGCCAGCCCCATGACCTTGACCCAGGGGACGGTCCCCTCAGTGGTTGCTGCCATCTTTGCCACCCGTGGAAGCTGATTGTTTCCCGGGATTCTCGCCGGGCCCCACCCACCTCTCGAAATACCCCAGATGGTTGTTCAGTCAGAAACCCTCTCTGCTGGGAGGACTGGTACAAGCGTCCAGGTGCCCTGTTCTTTGTTCTGTTTTGTTTTTTAATAGTATGTGTTAAGAGCTTACTGTGTGCCAGGCACTGTACTAAGCGCTGGGGCTGTAAGCTTGTTATGGGCAGGGAATGTGTCCGTTTATTGTTGTATCGTACTTTCCCAAGCACTTAGTACAGTGCTGTGCACACAGTAAGCGTTCAACAAATACAATTGAAGGAATGAATGAATTAAAGTTGATGGGTTGGACATAGTCCCTGTCCCCCCTCCATCGCCCCCATCTTACCTCCTTCCCTTCCCCACAGCACCTGTATATATGTACATATGTTTGTACATATTTATTACTCTATTTATTTATTTATTTTACTTGTACAGATCTATTTATTTTATTTTGTTAGTATGTTTGGTTTTGTTCTCTGTCTCCCCCTTTTAGACTGTGAACCCACTGTTGGGTAGGGACTGTCTCTATATGTTGCCAACTTGGACTTCCCAAGTGCTTAGTACAGTGCTCAGCACACAGTAAGCGCTCAATAAATACGATTGATGATGATGATGATGATGATGACATAGGGCTCTCAGTCTTAATCCCCATTTTACAGATGAGGAAACTGAGGCCCAGGAAAGTGAAGTGAGTTGCCCAAAGTCACATAGCGGACAAGTGATGGAGCCTGGATTAGAATCCAGGTCCTTCTGACTTCGAGGCTCATAATCTATCGACTAGGCCACTCTGCTTCTCTGATTCCCCTGGGAGAGCTTGGAGCCCAGCCCCCCCTCAAGAATGGACAGGGGGAGAGCTGGGACCAGACCCCAAGATTCCTGTCTCCTGGGCCAACCTCTTCCCGCTAAGCCATGTGGACTCCAGGCAGGCTGGAAGAAGAGGAGGGGGTAGGGAAGGAGGAGTGGGTGAGCAGACTTTCCCCATTTTCATTCATTCAGTCATTCAATCGTATTTATTGAGTGCTTACTGTGTGCAGAGCACTGTACTAAGCACTTTGGACACATTCCCTGACCACAGTGAGCTTGCAGTCCAGACGGGGAGACAGACATAAATAGAAGTCAATAAATGACAGATCTGGACATAAGTGCTGTGGGGCTGGGAGCGGGGGGTGAATAAAGGGAGCAAGTCAGGGCGACGCAGAAGGGAGAGGGAGAAGAGGAAAGGGGGGCTTAGTCGGGGAAAGCCTCTTGAGGAGATGGGCCTTCGATAAGGCTTTGAAGGGAGGGAAAGTCATCGTTTCTCGGCAGCCACGTTTCCCCACTCAGAAAGACTCCGGGCTCAGATTGTGGCTCTTTGTTTTCCCCTGGTCTCCTGTGTGGTCCCCTGTATCACGGGGCTGGGGCGGGGGGCTCCCCAGGGGCCCCCAAGGGCTCTGCCAGAACCCGTCCCCTGCGCCCCGGCCCCGGCCCCATCATGGAGCACCTTCGCCGAGTCCCTGGGAGGCGGTGCAGTTGCTAAGCAACAGAATCGAGCAGCAGCCTCAGAGTAAAAACACTTTGGAACAAAGGGGGCAACAGGCCTGAAACAGAAAATGTAGAATCAGCCTCATTTCCCACCCTCCTCCCCAACCATCCTGCCTCCAGCCCCTCCACTGTCTGGCCTTTACATTCAATCGCTTCCTTCTTCCTATAATTTATTTGAGTGTCTAACTCCTCCACTACATTGTATGTTCCCCAAGGGCACCACCATCATCATCAGTGGTATTTATTGAGCACTTCCTGCATGCAGAGCACTATAGTAAGTGCTAGGGAGAGGACAGTACAACAGAGAGGGTAAACACAATCCCTGCCCACCACCAGCTGTCTCTATTGGACTCTCCCAGCACCTAGTGAAGTGCTCTACACACAGCAGACTCGAAGTTCCCTGAGGGCAAGGATCATGTCTACTAACTATTGTCCTCTCCTCAACACTCAGTACAGTGCTTCACCCAGAGTAGGTGCTCAGTAAATACCGCTGACTGACCAGCGGGAGTGGGGACTGATGAGGAAAGGCCTCCTGGAGGAAGTGGGATTTCAGGCAGGCTCTGAAGATGGGGAGAGCTGAAGTTTGCTGGATATATTGTACTCTCCCAAGCACTGAGCACAGTGCTTTGCACACAGTAAGCACTTAATAAATACGATGGAATGAATTTGGGAGGAGAGGGAGTCCTGGACAGGGAGAAGACTTGGGCAAAGAGCTTGACACTGGAGCCTCATCATTGTTCTCACTGGTGGGGAGAGTCAATAATTAACCAGTGGTATTTATTAAACGCTTACTATAATAATAATGGTGGCATTTATTAAGCACTTACTATGTGCAGCTTACTATAATAATAATGGTGGCATTTATTAAGCACTTATTATGTGCAAAGCACTGTTCTATGTACAGAGCACTGTACTAAGGCACTTGGGAGAGTCCACTATAACAGAGTTGGTAGATACATTCACTGCCCATAATGAGCTTAGTCATCACCCCAAACCAAGATTAGTCGGAGTCGGTCACAGGGGTCAGGGAGAGGACACGGGGCCAGTGACAGGGTGGCCGGTCCAGAGCCCGGCCCCGGGCACAAGGAGGAGGAGGAGAAGGAGGAGAGTGTTGGGCCAACCGGAGAGGCCTGGCTCCCCATGGTGACCGCCATGGCTGGGCTTTGCCAGCGGCTGGGGGTGAACGTCATTTGGGGATGAGCAAATCCGTGGAAACATCTAGGGGACTCATTGAGTGGGTCTCATCCCTTCTGCAACTCTATGGGGTTGTGCGTGTGTATGTACATGTTTTGTTTTGTTGTCTGTCTCCCCCTTCTAGACTATGAGCTCGCTGTTGAGTAGGGACCGTCTCTGTATGTTGCCAACTTTTACTTCCCAAGTGCTAAGTACAGTGCTCTACACACAGTAAGTGCTCAATAAATACGATTGAATCCCCCCCATCTTACCTCCTTCCCTTCCCCACAGCACCTGTATATATGTATTTATGTTTGTATGTATTTATTACTCTATTTATTTATTTTACTTGTACATATCTATTCTATTTATTTTATTTTGTTAGTATGTTTGGTTTTGTTCTCTGTCTCCCCCTTTTAGACTGTAAGCCCACTGTTGGGACTGTCTCTATATGTTGCCAACTTGTACTTCCCAAGCGCTTAGTACAGTGCTCTGCACACAGTAAGCGCTCAATAAATACGATTGATTGATTGATTGAATGTGTGTGTTCATTCCTATGTGCATGTGTGTACCTGTTTATGGGAGTTTGTCGGGGCATGGGGAGCCTGTGTATTTGTGTGGGTCCTTATTGGACTCTTATTGGATCCATTTAGGTCAAATTGGGGTCCCACCTATTTAGAGGCCAAGAGGCATGCCCAGTCACACTGCAAAGCCACCAACCAGTGGCCCACGCTCAGAGCATGAGGCTGGGCGTCTGGAGACCTGGGTTCTTCCCCTGACCTACTGGGCCACCTTGGGCAAGTCACTTTCAGTCAATCAGTGAACCCATCAGTGACATTATTGAGCACTTCTGTGGGCAGAACACAGCACTAAGCACTTGGGAGAGTCCGAAACAACAAGAGTTGGCAAGCATGTTCCCTACCCTCAATAATAATAATAATAATAATAATGGCATTTGTTAAGCATTTCCTAGCACTAAGAGTTTCAAGCGCTTAGTACAGTGCTCTGCACACAGTAAGTGCTCAATAAATACGATTGATGATGATGTGCAAAGCACTGTTCTAAGCACTGGGGGGGATACAAGGTGATCAGGTTGTCCCACATGGGGCTCACAGTCTTAATCCCCATTTTACAAATGAGGTAACTGAGGCTCAGAGAAGTTAAGTGACTTGCCCAAGGTCACACAGCAGACATGTGGCAGAGCCGGGATTCAAACCCATGACCTCTGACTCCAAAGCCCGTGCTCTTTCCACTGAGCCACACTGCTTCACTGAAGCCCCTCAAGGAGCTTACATTCTAGCGGGGGAGACAGAAGCAGCGTGGCTTAGTGGATAGAGCATGAGCCTGAGAGTCAGAAGCACCTGAGTTCTAATTTTGGCTCCAACACTTGTCTGCTGTGTGACCTTGGGCATGTCACTTCACTTCTCTGGGACTTAATCACTTCACCTGAAAAATGTGGGACAGGGACTGTGTCCAACCTGATTAACTTGTATTTACCCTAGCGCTCAGATCAGTACTTGGCACATAGTAAGCACTTAGCAAGTACCATAATTATAAGTATTACATGAATATTATAGAATAAATTAGGCATCTGTCCATAAGTACTGTGGGGCTGAGGGTGAGGTGGTTTCCTACTCTGGGCCTCAGTTTCCTCCACTGTAGGGGGCACGGATAGTAACCCTGCCCCTCCTTGCCTCCCAGAATGATATAAGGATGAACATGAGGCTGGGAATGGGATTAGTGATAATGATAATAATAATAATTGTGGTTTTTGTTAAGCACTTACTACGTGCCAGGCACTGTACTAAGTGCTGGAATGGATACAAGCAAATCATTCAATTGTATTTATTGAGCACTTTCTCTGGGCAGAACACTGTCAGGTTGGGCACAATCCCTGTCCCACGGAGGGCTCACACTCTCAGTTCCCATTTTACAGATGAGGTAACTGAGGCCCAGAGAAGTGAAGTGACCTGCCCGAGGTCACACGGCAGATAAATGGCGCCATGCTGCTTCTCTAAATATTCACATTATATGTATATATTATAGTAGACATATATTATATTATATTATATTCATATATATTATATTCATGTCTGTCTCCCCCTCTAGACTCCTCATGGGCAGGGAGAACATGCCTTCCAAACTCTATTGCATTGTACTCTCCCAAGCGCCAGTAAGCACTCAATACGTAGCATGGACCCATCGGGGTAGAGCTGGCACCCAAAATGGAAAACTTTTGGTGCTCTGCAGGGTTCTGCCTAGTCCTGGGAAGCAAGATGAGTTGGGGGCTGCTGTTTTAGGAGTGGCAGAGCCTGGTCATGCTGGCATTGCCAGCTTGGCCCCTGCCCAGGAAGCCGGGCTCGCTACAGCTATGTCCTTTTCCAGAGCCCAAACAGCTTGTCAACCACCTGCCCCTGGTACTGCCCCAGGCCCTGACGGTCCCACTGGGCAGAGCAGAGGTCCAGTGCCCCCCTCCTCAGGACCCGGCGACCCACCGCCCCTCCTGGTCCGGGCGCCTGGCACCCATCTGCCTTACTGAATGCTTGTGACCCCGTTTTTGACAGGAATTGTCTCTATTTGTTGCTGAATTGTATTTTCCAAGGGCTTAGTATGGTGTTCTGCACACAGTAAGCGCTCAATAAATACGATTGAATGAGTGACTGCCCAGCTCCTCCAAGAGGCCTTCCCAGACTAAGCCCCACTTTTCCTCTTCTCCCGCTCCCTTCGGCATCGCCCTGACTTCCTCGCTTTGCTCTTCCCCGCTCTCGGCACCCCACAGCACTTACAAACCTATCTGTAGTTCTGTTTATTTATATTAACCTCTGTTTTGATATGTGCTCTCCCCCACCCCCCTGCCAAAATGAGATCTCGTTGTGTGCGGGGACTGTCTCTCTTTATTGCTGTGCTGTCCTTTCCTGAGATCTTAGTACAGTAAGCGCTCAATAAAGACCGAATAAATCAGTCAATGCCCCCAGGGTGCGGGTCGAGGGAGAGGAGACCTCAGGGGTGGGGGGTCTCCCAGGGGAGAGATGGAGGGGGAGGGGCAGGTGGGTCACGGAGGGGAGGGGGAACTGGGCTGGACGGATGTTGACATGGGTTTGAGAGTCAGAGGATGTAGGTTCTAATTCTGGCCCTGCCACTTGTCTGCTGTATGACCTTGTGCAAGCCACTTCACTTCTCTATGCCTCAGTTCCCTCCTCTGGAAAATGGAGATTAAGACCCCTGTGGGATAACCTGATGACCTTGTATCTACCCCAGCGCTTGGAACGGTGCTTGGCATATTGTAAGCGCTTAACTAATACCATAATTATTATTATTGTTGTTATTGACAGGGCCTGACAGGGTCCGGGAAGGCTGTGAGTGAGGGCAGGGCGCCACGGTTCAGTTTGACATACCCAGGATGGCTCCCGCCCGCCTATAAATAGGAACAGGAGGGAATCGTAGGAGGCTCTCAGCTTCCCGACGTTCAGCTCCTCCGGCTCGCTCCCTCTCGGGTAGGGTTTCGGGGTCTATTTGGGGCTGGGAAGGGAGCGGGGGAGATTCCCCCCCTTTCAGTGCGGAGTTGACTTGGAAGTTCAGCATCTGCCCTTGAGTAGGGGAGGGGAGAAGGGGCGGCCGCAGGGTGCCGGGTGCTGTACTGGACAGCCGCTGGGGGAGGAGCGCCGTACTGGCCACTTGGGAGCACGGACTAGAAGGAGAAGACGCAGCTGTCCCGCCCTCAAAGAGCAGCGCTCAACCGACTGAGCCAGGAGCCGAGGGAGGAGGGAAGAGGTTCTGGACTGGGCCTGGATGGTGGTGGAGGAGAGGGGGCGGTCCTGTCTGCCTGCCTGTCTCTCTCCCTGCTTCCTTCCCTTCCTCCCACTTTTCCTGCCTTTCCCCTTCCGTTCCCACTTCTTTCCCTGCCTTTCTGCCTCCTTTCTTTCCTCCCTTCCCTTCTTCCCTCCCTCCTTTCCTGCCTCCTTCCCTCTCTCTCTCTCTGCCTCCCTCCCTCCCTGCCTATCTTCAGTCCCCCCTTTTCTGCCACCCTCCCTGCCTCCTTCCCTCCCTTCCTGCCTGGCTTCCCTCCCTTCCTTCTCACCTTCCTTCCCTGCTTCTCCGCCCCCCTCATCCCTCTGCACCTCCCTCTCTCCCTGCCTGCCTGCCTGCCGGCCTGCCAGTCCAGAATCACGCCACCACTGTTCTCACCAGCTCCCGTCTCTCCCCACCAGGCCCTGCCATGTGGCTATCGGTCAGCGATGACTGATGTGGAATCCACATATGCAGATTTCATCGCGTCGGGGCGGACGGGCCGGAGAAACGCCGTCCACGACATCCTGGTGTCCGCGGCCAGCGGCAACCCCAGCGACCTATCCCTGAAGCTGGCCGAGCTGGACATCAGCAAGGGCGGTGAGTGGATGTGGCGGAGCACCCACAGGGAACTCACTGGGCAGTACCCACCGGGCACCACGCACCAGGGGACTGGGCCTACGTGCTTGAGACAATAATAATCATTATAGTCATTCATTCATTCAATCGTGTTTATTGAGCGCTTACTGTGTGCAGAGCACTCTACTAAGTATTTGGGAAGTACAAGTTGGCAACATATAGAGACTGTTCCTACCCAACAACGGGCTCACAGTCTAGAAGGAGGAGACAGACAACAAAACAAAACATGCCAGCACTTAGAACAGCACTTTGCACATCGTAAACACATGATAATAATAATTATTATTATGTAATAACGGTGGTAGCAGTTGTTCAACAGTCACCATGCGCCAAGCACTGTGGGAGATACAGGAGAAACAGGTGAGACAACAGTCCCTTTCAGTCAGTCAGTCAGTCAGTCAGTCATATTTATTGAGTGCTTACTGTGTGCAGAGCACTATGCTAAGTGCTTGGGAGAGTACAATAAAAGAAAAAACAGACACAGTCCTCTCCCACAACGAGTTTACAGTCTAGAGGGGGAGACAGACGTGAATAGAAATAAATAAATTACAGATCTGGATATAAGTTCCGTGGGGCTGGGCGCCGGGGGGATGAATAAAGAGAGAGAGTCAGTGCATCGCAGAAGGCCATGGGAGAAGAGGAAAGGAGGGCTTAGGGAAGGCCTCTTGGAGAAGAGGGGCCTTCGATAAGTCTTTGAAGATGGAGAGAGTGGTAGTCTCTTGGATATGAAGGGGAAGGCATTGTAGACCAGAGGCAGGGCGTGGGCGAGAGGTCGGCCATGAGTTAGACAAGATCGTGGCACAGAGAGAAGGTTGGCGTTAGAGGAGCAAAATGTGCGGTCTGGGCCCTAGGAGGAGAGTAACGAGGTGAGGTGGTCCCCAATAGGGCTCAATCTAGTGGGGAGGGAGGACAGGTAGTTAATCTCCATTTTCTAGAGGAGGAAACTGAGGCCAAGTAAAGTAACCTGCCCATTGTCAAACAGAAAGGAAGCAGCAGAGCCGGGATTAGAACCGAGCTCTTCTGACTCCTAGGCCCGGGCTCTTTCCTCCAGGCCGAGCTGAGATTCTACTCGAGGGCAGGGAATGCATTCTTGCTTGTGCTGTTCTCTCCCAAGCGTGAAGGTCTCTACATAGTAGGAGCTGAGGAGGTACCACTGGCCAGCAGGCTGACCGACCGGGCCGGCAGTGCACTGTCAATCAGTTATATTTATTGAGCGCTTACTGTGTGCAGAGCACTGTACTGAGTGCTTGGGAGAAAACAATATGGCAATCTAACAGACACATTCCCCGCCCATAATGAAACATAGAGGGGCAGTGCCCACGGCTTTGACCATCTCCTTGTCGCTTTCTCTGGCAGAAGGGGACGGCGATGCGCAGAGGAACCCGACGGAGCCCGCTGGCGAGACCCAGGGGAAAGCAGGAAAGCAAGACGGCTAGCACCCCTCTCTGGCAGGCAGGAGCGGCGGCCGGGTGGCGGGGCCGGGCCGGGGTCCGCCCTTGGCCGTGAGCCTGGGTCAACCTGCGGCGAGGGTGGGGCCACAGGACATGGCCTTGCCCAGTGCCTGGCGGGCACCCCCCCGACCCTGCTGGAAACATGGGCCTGGGCGGGGGCTGCCCACACACCCTGTCCACCTCACTTCTTGGCCGTGGCTGAGCCCGCAGGGGTGCCTCCCCCCAGAAGCCGCATAGGGACCCCGCCCTCCAGCCACCTTCTCCACCTTACTCCCCTCTGCGACGACCCCAGAACGAAGACCCACCCGGCAGCACCACCAAGTCGCTGGCACCGTGGCCCAGGCCTCCTGGCACCCTGGCCTGGGCTTTCTATGCCTCCCCAGTGCATCGGCCCGTGGATCCCCCAGGCTCTGTGCCCAAGGGCTTCTCTCCTGCTCCAGGGCCACTGCTCTGTGCCCGCGGCCTAGGGTCAGCAGCCAGGTGAGGCCGACCCACATTAGCCCACGGGGGACCGGCCGGTGGGGCTGGCCTGTGGCCAAGGCTCCGGGCATGGTGCCTGCCCTGAGGTACCCACTTCTGGCCAGCCCGATTGCTGATCCTACCCCAGAGGGCACCCAGCCCCCGCAGGCCCTCCTGCCCCGGGAGCTCGGGGTCAATTCCTGGGGACCTGGAGGGAAGCAACGGGAGGGGGTCTCCCGGTGCCAGCCCTTCACACCAGCCAGGCTGTAGGGGAGAACGGTGAGGCCTGTAGGCACCGTGCCAGGCCCCAGGATTTGCGTTCCACATTTTTAACTGCTCCTAGCCAGTGCTGGGCGCCCACTCCCCACTCTCCCTCCCTCGGGCCCTGCCCCCTTCCCAGCGGCCCCGCACTTTTTACCATTTGTAAACTTCTCCCGATAGCCGGTGTCCTTGGTTCCCGGCTGCTGGCTGGGTCGACGGGCGAGCAGACCGGCGTCACATGTACCCAGCCGTGCCCGGACCAGCGTCTCTGTCCCCCCAGCCGGCTGCCAGCGGAGAGGCTCCGGGGCCTCCCGTGCCCTGTGAACCCCGTGAACCCCCTGTGACCCCGGTCGGTGTTAAGACACCCTTCGGTCATGGTAATAAACAGCAGCACAGCGGGGTGGACCAGCTCCTTGGTGTCCAGTAGGTTGGGGGTGGCCTGATTCCTTGGTGTCCCATAGAAGGGAGGTAGCCCAGCTCCTTGGGGTCTAGCCGGTTGGGGGTGGCCTGCCTCCCAAGTGTCCAGCAGGCCCGGGGGGGTGGGGCGGCGGCTCCCTGGTGTCCAGCAGATGGGAGGTGGTCCGGCTCCTTGGTGACTGGCAGGTGGGGAGTAGATAGCTGCAATCCCTGGGAATAGAGAGGGTGGGCAGGGGGGCACTGCCATAGCTAAACTACCCCCCTGTTCCTGGGTCCCAGGCCCTGGAGATCACAATTCCTGCAGGCAGTCGGGGTGGGGAAGGGGCCGCAGAGGGTGGGAGAGGGAGGGAATAGAGAGGTGTTGGGAAGAAGGGGAAATTAATCCTAATGCCGCCTCAGCCTCCTCTCTCCCAGCCTCCAGCCTCTCCCCTCTCCGGCCCATAATTCACTCTGCTGCCCAAATCATTTTTCTTCAACATCCCCAATGAGCGCCTCCCCACTCCTCAGAAGCTTCCAACGGCCGTCCAGTCCTCTCTGCATCAAGCAGAAATTTCTGAACGTGGGTTTTAAGTAAGCGCTCTCCAACCTATTCATCCTCACTCCTTTCCCACCACACCCCAGCTCCCACGCTTCGTTCCTCTCAAACTAACCTGCTCATGCTGGCTCGTTCTCCTCTTTCACATGTATGATCTTGCTCACACTCTTCTTCCCGCCTCGGCTACTCTCCCCCTTCCAATCTGACAGACCACTGCTCTTCCCCTCTTCAAAGGCTTTCTGAAATCACACCTCCTTCCAGGAAGGCTTCCCTGATTTTTCTCTCATTTTCCCAGCCTATTCTCTCCCCCCTGCCACACACATACATACCAAATACCTTTTCCTTGTCACTTAATCACTTGAGTACTGATGATCCCATCCCCGTGGCACTTACATACTCATATTTACATTAAGTTGCTTCCTCCTCCCCATATTTTATTGTAGAGCTTGTCTCCTCCAGTGGATTGTAAAACCTTTGACTACAGGGATCGGGTCTATTAACTTCTGTACTCTCTTAAGCGCTCAGTAGTGTTCTGCACACAGTCGGTGTTGAGTACTTACCACTGATTGATCAATTGATCAGTTGGCCAGACTTGTACTGGTCAAACTTCTCTCCTAACAAAATAATAATCTGCCAGAGGATTCTGGGAGAAACAGTCCTTTGGGACCCTGGGACCCTGGGAGTTTGGTCAATGGATAATCGGTATATCCTGAGCACCTACCGTTTGCAGAGCTCTGTGCTGAACGCCTTGGGAGAGAACAGTAGAGTTATTAGTCACAATCCCTGCCCTCAAGGAGCTTACAGACTAGTGAGGAAAAGATCAGAGCAATTGGCTTTCTGCTCCTCCTGGCCCTGAGTCACCAGTTCCACTTCCCACAAGGCCTGGCTGAGTTGCCCCAACCAAGTTTTGTCAGTCGGTAATATTTGCGGAGTGCTTACTGTGTGCAGAGCACTGCACTAAGCACTTGGCAAGGTACAATAGAATAATAAACAGACCCGTTCCCTGCCCACAATGAGTTTGCAGTCGAGAGGGGGTAACATTGTCCGCCAACCGGCTCTTGACCCAAAAGTGGCCCAGAGTAGTGTCCTCAGCCACGTCGCGTAGGACGCAGGGCACAACATTTTCCCACCTGCCCACAGAGCTGCGGTCAGAAACGAGGCTGGCCTAGGGAAGCTGGGGGGGAGGCAGAGTCCACCTCTGTCTGCGGACAGTGGCCGGCCTGCCGTCCAACTCTGAGGCAGGAAGAGGGGACGGGGCGGGCAACCAGTCCCTGGTGGGGTCACGGCTCTAATGGGGAACAATTGAGCCAACTCAGAGCATGCAGGAGTCCCCTGCACCCCCTCCTCCTGACCCACGTCCAGGGTCAGGGATCCACCTGCCTTTTCCTCACCGAGCAAGCCGACCATGACTCATCCCCGCCCAGCACCCACAGGAGATGACTGGGCCAGCGTGACTCTCCTTAGCCATTTCTAATCTTGGTTTTGCACCCCCATGCTTGTGAACCGTTCTGTCCCGGGGTCTCCCAGGAGCCCGCCTGCGGGGAATGGATGGACAGACACCCACCCGCTCAGGGGGGAGCACTTAACTGCCTGGTCGTCCACTGTCCTGACCCCCAGGCCTCTCTGGACAGATGTGTCCGGATGTTTATTCAAGTCCAGTTGACTTTTGCTGTGACCAGTTGTGATGTTTTCTCTCTTGTTCCCCTTGTCTGGATTTGGGCTGTTTCTGTCTGCACCCCACGTGAGACTGGAAGCCCCTCGAGGGCAGGGGTCGAGGCTTCAACTTTTATCGTACATCCCTAAGCACTCAGTACAGTGCTCTGAACACACAGGTACCCAATACAGTGCTCTGCCTACATTAGGGTGCTCAGTACAATGCTTTGCAGGCAGTAGGTACCCAGAACAGCACTCTACACCCAGCAGGGGCTCAGAACAGCTGCTTCGGCAGCTAGTAGGTGCCCAGTCCAGCGCTCAGCACACAGTAAGCACCCAATACAGTGCTCTGCACACAACAAGCACCCCGCTGCCCAGCACGGCGCTCTGCACACAGTAGCTGCTCAGGACAGTGCTTTGCAGGCAGTAGGTACCCAGTAGAGCACTCTACTCACAGCAGGAGTTCAGTACAGTGTTCTGCAGGCAGTAGGTGCCCAGTACAGCGCTCTGCACACAACAGGCAGCCAGCACAACGCTCTGCACACAGCAAGCACCCAGCTGCCCAGCACAGTGCTCTGCACAAAGCAGCTGCCCGGCACGGCACTCTGCACAGAGGTAGATGCCAAATACGGAGCTCTGCACACAGTAAGCACTCAGTACAGTGCCCCACATGCAGTAGGTACCCAGTCTAGTACTCTGCAACTCTGCACTAAGGAGGTGCCCAGTACAGCACTCTGAAGATAGTGGGTGTCCAATATGGCATTCTGCACACAGTAGGCGCCCAGTAGGTTTTTTTTTTTAAGAATGTTGTTTTAAATATTGATGCAATTGGGACAAAGAAAGAAAGTCCTTAAACCTTGACTTAGCATTAACGTTTCTTTTCTCCTTTCTGTCTCAGAACAGATCCCTGAGCCCCCTCCATGTGCCCTTCATGATGCCCTGCCCTCCCTGCCCACCCACCATCTCACGCTCTTGGTGCCCTGACAGGAACCCGACAGGGCAAACCACCGGCGCCATCGTCATCTCCTTCACGAGGGGTCTCGGTCCCAAAATCTCAGGCCGGAGGATCTCCCGGGGATCCTGATGGGAGAGTAGGTGCCAAGTAGGTGCCAAGCAGTATGCTGGGCACCAGGGCAGATACAAGACCATCGGATCTGACTCAGGCAGCCCTGACCCTCGTAGGGTTCAGAATCTGGGAACCGGTATCTTATCCCCATTTTGCAGTTGAGGAAACTGAGGCAGAGAACAGTTAAGTGGCTTGCCCAAGGTGACCCAGGCGCGAAGAGTGGAGCTGGGGCCAGGAGCCGGTGTCGGCTGTCTGACATTCCACGAGGCTACCCGCTGCCTTCTCCTCTGGGAGAATCGAAGCGAGTTATTTTTAGGAACCAATCATCCTTTCCCATCCTTGGACAGGCGAATTCCCCTACACACAGGATCCCATCCACCCTAGTATGAAAAAATCCAGGACTACGTCATGCACTAATTTCTGGTGTGGCCCTGGGCCCGGCCCCGGATTGCAGAGAATTCCATCCCCTCCCTTCACCCAGTTCGGTTCCCGCTCAGCCCTGTTCTGAACACTTTCCACCCACGCCAGACTCCCTGCCCTGCCTCCCCAAAACCTCCCTCATTTCGTTTTCAAACCCAGGGACACGTTGCTTTACTCAAGCCGCGCCGTTAAGATCTCACATGCCTGCCATTTGTAACCTGTGGTACAGCCAGCACGGTCACCATGGAGACGGGATGGAGTTGATCCCCACATCCTCTGGTGGGAAGGAGGAGAGGGAGGGGGGCAGGGATGTTGCTGGGGGATAGCAGAGCCAGGGACAGAGCAGTGAACCCAAATGGAGCTCAGAGCTGGGACCCAGGGGTCCGACCACCCGGAGGGGAGTCCCGGCAGGGTGAAGGACTCGGGTGGAGAGAGATTAAACTGTGCTGCTCAGAGACAGAAATGTCCCTAGGAACCATGGAAGGGAAAGGGCTTCCTATAAAGAAGCAGCTTGGCTTAGTGGAAAGAGCCCGGGCTTGGGAGTCAGAGGTTGTGGGTTCTAATTCCGGCTCTGCCACGTCAGCTGTGTGGCTTTGGGCAAGTCACTTAACTTCTCTGTGCCTCAGTGACCTCATCTGTAAAATGGGGATTTTTTGAGCCCCACGTGATTACCTTGTATCTACCCCAGTGCTTAGAGTAGTGCTTGGCCCATGGTATTTGTTAAGCACTTACTATGTGCTACGTACTACAAATACCATCATCATCATCAAGGGCTAAGGGAAGAAGGTCGGGGGGGAGGGTTCCATTGTGCCATTTTTAATGAGCTGTAGGGTTCAGTTGGCAGGTGGTTTCCAGGAAGACAACAAAAGTGTACCGGGGTGGCTGGGGTCCACAGTTAGGGAGTTCACAATACACTCAATCAATCAGTCAATCGTATTTATTGAGCGCTTACTTTGTGCAGAGCACTGTACTAAGCGCTTGGGAAGTACAAGTTGGCAACATATAGAGACAGTCCCTACCCAACAGTGGGCTCACAGTCTCCTATTTTTCAGGAGCATGTTACATCCGGGAAGTAGCGTGGCTCAGTGGAAAGAGCCCGGTCTTTGGAGTCAGAGGTCATGGGTTCTAATCCCGGCTCTGCCACGTTTCTGCTGTGTGACCCTGGGCAAGTCACAACTTCTCTGGGCCTCAGTTCTCTCATCTGGAAAATGGGGATTAAGACCGTGAGCCCCATGGGGGACAACCTGATCGCCTTGTATCCCCCCCCCAGCGCTTAGAACAGTGCTTGGCACGTTGTAAGCGCTTAACAAATGCCGTCGTTATTATTATTATTATCCGAATCCTGGGGTTCCCCTGTATTGGTTATTATCAAGCGACTCTCCTCTGCCCCCTGGTGGCCACCTGTTGTGCTTGCGGTGGGCGAGGCGCTTTCCCGGGTGAAGCGGGAGGAGCCGCTCTGCCCCCTGGTGGCCATCCATCTTCCTTGCCGCGGGCGGTGGGAGAGGTAATAATAATAATAATAATAATAATAATAATGGTATTTGTTCATTCAATCGTATTTATTGAGCGCTTACTGTGTGCAGAGCACTGTACTAAGCGCTTGGTAAGTACACATGGGCAACATATAGAGACGGTCCCTTCCCAACAACGGACTCAAGCGCTTACTATGTGCCAAGCACTGCTCTACGAGCTGGGGTAGATCCAAGGTAATCAGGTTGTCCCACGTGGGGCTCACCGTCTTCATCCCCATTTTACAGATGAGGGAACTGAGGCCCAGAGAAGTTACGTGGCTTGCCCAAGGTCACACAGCAGAAAAGGGGTGGATCTGGGATTAGAACCTACGTCCTCAGACTCCCAAGCCCGTGCTCTTTCCACTAAGAGGTACTTGCCCCGAGTGAAGCAGGGGGTCACTCTGCCACCTGATGCCACCCCCGCCCCCCGTCATCCTTACTGCGGGCAGTGGGTGAGCGTCTTGCCGGGGTTGAAGCGTGAGGAGCGATGAAAGCTTGATTCTGCTCCCTGGATGGGTTTGTCCTTCTCCCTGAGTTCCAGCTGGCTGGGGGCACCCCAGTCTTCATGAAGCCTCTGCTGGAGGTATTCGGCCCCTCTCGCGCTGGCCGTCTGCCAGCCTGATCTGTCCGCCACGGGGGTCTCTTTCCAGGCCACTGTCTGCCAGGCAGGTCTGTCTGCTCTGAGATCTCCCTACTGTCCTCCAGGCCAGTCTGTCCACCACAGGGTCTCCCCCTGCTCCACCCTCCACCAACATAATCTGTCCATGAGATCTCGCCGCCGATCCTCCACCCTCCAGGCTGGGCTGTCTACTGCAGAGTCTCCCCCAGGTCCACCAGACCATTCTGTCCACCATGGGGTCTCCCCACTGTCTGGCAGGCTGGTCTGTCTGCCACAGGGTCTCCCCCTGGTCTTCCATCCACAGGGCCACAAAGTATCCCCCCAGTCTGCCGTCCACCAGGCTGGTCTGTCCCTCACAGATTCATCCCCTGGTCCACCATCCACCAGGCCATCTGTCCACTGCAGGGTTTTCCCCTAGTCCATGTCCACCAGGACAGTCTATCCACCATGGGGTCTCCCCACTGTCCACCAGAGAGTTTCCCTCCCCCCCGGGGTGTGCCGTCCGCCAGGCTGGTCAGCCCACCCTTGGGTCTCCCCCCAGTCCTCTGTCCACCAAGCCGGTCTGTCCATCACAGGGTCTCCCCTTATCCGCTGCTCTGGCATGACGTCTGAGAACAGGCTTCATTGAGTCTTCACCCCATCAGTTCTGTCCCTCCAAGCTCCCCGCCAGCCTGCCTCGCTATAATGCTTAGTTCTTTGCGGGGATTCATTTCAAAAGGTGCATTAAATTGGAGCTCCAGGCCATGCGATTTAATAATAATAATAATAATGGTATTTGCTAATCGCTTACTATGTGCCAGGCACTCTACTAAGCACTGGAGTGGATACAAGCAAATTTGGTTGGACACAGTCTCTGTCCCACGTGGGGCTCACAGTCTCAATCCCCATTTTACAGATGAGATAACTGAGGCACAGAGAAGTGAAGTGACTTTGTCAAAGCCACACAGCAGACAAGTGGCAGAGCCAGGATTAGAACTCAAGACCTTCTGACTCCGAGGCCCGGGCTCCATCCACTACACCATGCTGCTTCCCTGATTTTCCATTCAGCAAATCAGAGGATTTCCAAAAACATCTTGGGCAAAATGCAGAGGCTCAACGCCAGGTTTGAATGCTGCTTAAAGATGAAAGGTCAATGGTAGAGGATGGAATTCTTGTGGCTGGACACTCCGGTGGGAATTTTCATGGCCGGGATTTGCAAGGCCTGAGGATTCTTGTGTTCCTGCTGGGCCTCTCTGCCAATGCCTCGTTTTCCTCTGTCTTCAAGCAATCCTCTTCCCTTCTACTCTTTCCTCTCACTCCCTGGATTTCTCTCCCGGTTCTCCATTGCTCCAGCCTTTCCCATCTCCCCTTTCTCTTCCACCTACCTCCCTCTCCTTGAAGGTGAGTCCAGTCCTAGAGGAGTTTATCAATCTATCAATCATTTTTATTAAGCACTTACTGTTTGCAGACTAGTCAGTCAGTGGTATTTATTGAGGGCTTACTGTGTGCAGAGCACTGTACTAAGCGCTTGTGAGAGCATAATATAACAATATAACTAACACATTCCCTGCCCACAATAGGCTTACAGTCTAGAAGGGGAGACAGACATTAATATCAATAAATAAATGACAGATGTGGACAAAAGTGCTGTGGAGCTGGGAGGGGGATGAATAAAGACAGCAAGTCAGAGCATCACAGAAGGGAGTAGGGGAAGAGGAAAGGAGGGCTTAGTCAGGGAAGCCCTCTCGGAGGAGATGTGTCTTCAATCAATCAATCAATTGTATTTATTGAGCGCTTACTGTGTGCAAAGCACTGTACTAAGCGCTTGGGAAGTACAAGTTGGCAACATATAGAGACAGTCCCTACCCAACAGTGGGCTCACAGTCTAAAAGGGGGAGACCGAGAACAAAACCAAACATACTAACAAAATAAAATAAATAGAATAGATATGTACAAGTAAAATAAAATTGAAGGAAGGGAGAGTAATCTCCAGTCAGATATGAAGGGGGAGGGCATTCCAGGCCAGAGGCAGGACGTGGGCAAGAGGTTGGCAGCGAGATAGATGAGGAGGAGGCCAGTGAGAAGGGTGGCATTACAGGAGTGAAGTGGGCAAGCTGGGTTTTAGCAGGAGAGTGGCCTCGCTGTAGATACGCTCCCTGCCCACCACGAGTTTACAGTCCACAGTCTTTCTAGGAGTCCTAACCCTGAGACTGTTCTGACACAAAGCAGGTACATTTCCCCTAGTCCTCGGGCCTGCTAAACTTTTCAGGGGGGCTAAACGGGTTTGAATGGAACACCCACGAATACACAACCCCCCAAGAATTGAGGCTGTTTATTTCTAGCTCTGTTTCCCCTTTCGCCCAGAGCAGTTGCCACGCTCTGGCCAAAAAAGGAAACTTTCTGGGGAAGTGATTCTTGCAAGAATGTGGTGCCGGGTGAGGGAAACATGCCAGCCTCTTGCATTTTGTCCCATCTCCTTGGGGCTTTGGGCCTGCTCAGATGACTTGTGGCGAAAACAGGCCTGGAATTAGTGGAGATGCTGGTTCATTCATTCATTCAATCGTATTTATTGAGCGATTACTGTGTGCAGAGCACTGTACTAAGCGCTTGGGAAGTACAAGTTGGCAAACATATAGAGACGGTCCCTACCCAACAACGGGCTCACAGTCTAGAAGAGGGAGACAGACAACAAAACAAAACATGTGGACAGGTGTCAAGTCATCAGAACAAATAGAAATAAAGCTAGGTGCACCTCATTAACAAAATAAATAGAATAGTAAATATGTACGAGTATAATAAATAGAGTAATAAATCTGTACAAACACTAGGGCCGGGGGGATGAGGAGGAGGAGAGGAAAAAGGGGACTCAGTTTCAGTCAATCAGGCTCAGTCTGGTTGTGCCTTAATTCTTGGCATTTAACCTGGGAGTCTTCTGCCAGACCAAGGTCAGAGGAGCAAAGGAGCAGGGGGTGATACCCCTCCAGTCCCCACCTACTGAGCCGATAAAACGGGGGCAACCCGCCCCACCTGCCAAACTTTCGGCCACGGGGCAACAGAAACCAGCCATTTGGGTGGAGGTGAGATTGCTGGTGCTCTCTGGGGTGGTTTAGGGGTGACCTGGGCCTTGGGGGGCACTCCCCTCAACTAATCTAGGGGCAGAAAAATAATAATAATAGTAATAATAATGATGGCGTTTGTCAAGCGCTTACTATATGCAAAGCACTGTTCTAAGCGCCGGGGAGGATACAAGGTGATCAGATCGTCCCACGTGGGGCTTACAGTCTTCATCCCCCTTTTCCAGATGAGGTAACCGAGGCCCAGAGAAGCGAAGTGACTTGCCCAAAGTCACACAGCTGACAATTGGCGGAGCCGGGATTTGAACCCATGACCTCTGACTCCCAAGCCCGTGCTCTTTCCACTGAGCCACGCTGCTTCTGATTGAGGTAGATTTGGGCGAGGAATCAATCAGTCAAATCAATCGTAGTTATCGAGTGCTTACTGTGTGCAGAGCACTGTACTAAGCAGACCCGTTCCCTGCCCACAACTAGCTTACAGTGTAGAGAGAAGCTGCATGGCCTGCTAGATAGAGAACGGGCCTGGGAGTAAGAAGGACTTGGGTTCTAAACCCTGCTCCACCACTTGTCTGCTGTGTGACCTTGGGCAAGTTACTTTACTTCTCTGGGCCTCAGTTACCTCATCTGTAGAATGGGGATTAAAACCGTGAGCTCCATGGGGGATATGGACTGCATCCAAACTGATTAGCTTGTATCTACCCCAGCGCTTAGTAGAGTGCCTGGCATATAGTAAGCCCTTAAAATACTGTTTAAAAAGAAGGAAAAAGGCACTTTCACCTCAGTGAAAGAGCTGTGCCTGCTTTTCATTCATTCATTCATTCAATCAATCATATTTATTGAGCGCTTACTGTGTGCAGAGCACTTCACAAAGAGCTTGGGAAGTACAATTCAGCAACAAATAGAGACAATCCCTGACCAACAATGAGCTCACAGTCTTAGTACAGTGCTCTGCACACAGTAGCGCAATAAATACGATTGATTGACTGATTGCAGGGGAGGAGACAGACTTCAAAACAAGTAAACAGGCATCAATAACATCAATATAAATAAATAGAATTATAGATATACACATTATAAATGAAATAAATAGAATAATGTCTACCAAAGAGGACCCTGAAGCCCAAATCAATCAGTATTTGTTGATCATTTAACATATGCAGAGCATTATACTACTGTATATATATATACTAATAATAATAATTGTGGTTAGGTGTCAAGTAATGTACTAAGTGCTGGGGTAATAATAATAAATTATGATGGCATTTATTAAGCACTTACTATGTGCAAAGCACTGTTCTAAGCACTGGGGAGGTTACAAAGTGATCAGGTTGTCCGACGGGGAGCTCACAGTCTCAATCCCCATTTTACAGATGAGGTAATTTAGGCACAGAGAAGTTAAGTGACTTATTCAAAGTCACACAGCTGACGATTGGCGGAGCCGGGATTTGAACCCATGACCACTGACTCCAAAGCCTGGGCTCTTTTCCACTGAGCCACACTGGGTAGTTAGAAGATAATCAGGTCCCACACGGGACTCCCAGTCTAAGCAGGGGGAAGAACAGGTATTGAATCCTCATTTTGCAGATGAAGGAACTGAGGCATGGAGAAGTTACTTGTCCAGGTCACACAGCAGGTGTCAAGAATTGAACTCAGGTCCTCTGACTCCCAGGCCTCCGGTCTCTCTCCCCTAGGCCATGCTGCTTCTCTAAAGTGCTTGGGAGAGTTCAATTCACAGAGTTAGAAGACACTCCCTGCCCACAAGGAGATTACCGTCTAGAGGGAGAGACAGACATTAAAATTAGATTCAGCTTGTGAATGCTGTGGGGCTGAGGGTGCGTGCCTTCCCTAAGGCCAAGCAACAGGTCCGGGGCAGAGCCGGGGATACGGTCGCAGTCTTCTGGCTCCCAGCCCCAAGAGCTACCCACTAGGCCACACTTCCTCCTCAGGAGGACACTTGCGATTTGCTGATATCTTCTTTGGCCTTTGTTGGCCCCGGCAGTTAGGAAAATGGGCAGTCCACAGCTTCCTAGTCCCAGGGAGGAGACTAAGCCCCAAGATAATATGCAGGAGGAGCTCCTTGAGGACAAGGACCATCTCTATGTGTTGCCAACTTGTACTTCCCAAGCGCTTAGTGCAGTGCTCTACACACAGTAAGCACTCAATAAATATGATTGAACAAATGACTGTCCCAGACTGAGCCCCCTTTTTCCTCTCCCCCTCCCCATCCCCCCTGCCCTACCTCCTTCCCCTCCCCACAGCACTTGTATATATGTTTGTACAAATGTATTACTCTATTTTACTTGTACTTATTTACTATTCTATTTATTTTGTTAATGATGTGCATCTAGCTTTATTTTTATTTATTCTGGTGACTTGACACCTGTCCACATGTTTTGTTGTCTGTCTCCCCCTTCTAGACTGTGAGCCCACTGTTGGGTAAGGAGCATCTCTATATGTTGCCAACTTGTACTTCCTAAGCGCTTAGTCCAGTGCTCTGCACACAGTAAGCGCTCAATAAATACAAATTAATGAATGAATGAATGTCTTTTACCTGTATTGGACTCTCCAGAGTACTACAGTGCTCTGCACACTTTAAGCTCTCAGTTTATTCTGTTGATTAGCCCTTCAGTGGGCCTAAGGGTAAGAACACGTCTCTGGGAAACAGGAGGCCTGGGTTCTAATCCCAGATCTTCCTAGAGCCGGCTGATGGTGATGAAGACTGCACATGTGCCGTGCCCCCGTCCACATCCTCAGTCGTGGTGCCCCAGCGGGAATTTAGTGGGCAGAGATGAGACAGGGCACTGTGCCAGCTACTGGAGCTAGTATCAACTCCTCCACATAAAGCACCAGCGCTTAGTGGAAAGAGCACGGGCTTGGGAGTCCGAGGTCGTGGGTTCTAATCCCAGCTCCGCCACTTCTCATTCATTCAGTCGTATTTATTGAGCACTTACAGCTGTGTGACTTTGGGCAAGTCACTTAACTTCCCTGTGCCTCGGTTACCTCATCCGTAAAATGGGTATTGAGACTGTGAGCCCCACGTGGCACAACCTGACAACTTTGTATCTACCCCAGCGCTCAGAACAGTACTTGGCACATAGTAAGTGCTTAGCAAATACCATTATTATTATTATCATCATCATTTTCTCCTCTATGTGGGGTGACGGTTGGGAAGACTACGCACCAAGGTTCATCTGTTTTGATAATAATAATAGCATTTGTTAAGCATTTACTACAGGGAAGCAGCGTGGCTCAGTGGAAAGAGCAAGGGCTTTGGAGTCAGAGGTCATGGGTTCAAATTTTGGCTCCGCCACTTGGCAGCTGTGTGACCTTGGGCAAGTCACTTAACTTCTCTGGGCCTCAGTTCCCTCATTTGTAAAATGGGGATGAAGACTGCGAGCCCCACGTGGGACAATCTGATTACCTTGTATCTACCCCAGCGCTTAGAACAGTGCTTGGCACATTCCCCGGGCCTGGAATGCCCTCCCTCTGCCCATCCGCCAAGCTAGCTCTCTTCCTCCCTTCAAGGCCCTGCTGAGAGCTCACCTCCTCCAGGAGGCCTTCCCAGACTGAGCCCCTTCTTTCCTCTCCCCTCGTCCCCCTCTCCATCCCCCCGTTTTACCTCCTTCCCTTCCCCACAGCACCTGTATATATGTATATATGGTTGTACATATTTATTACTCTATTTATTTATTTATTTATTTATTTTACTTGTACATTTCTATCCTACTTATTTTATTTTGTTGGTATGTTTGGTTCTGTTCTCTGTCTCCCCCTTTTAGACTGTGAGCCCACTGTTGGGTAGGGACTGTCTCTATGTGATGCCAATTTGTACTTCCCAAGCGCTTAGTACAGTGCTCTGCACATAGTAAGCGCTCAATAAATACGATTGATTGATTGATAGTAAGCGCTTAACAAATACCAACATTATTACATGCCAAGCACTTTTCTAAGCACTGGGGTAGATACAAGATAACTGGGTTGGGCAAAGTCCCTGTACTACACAGGGCTCACAGTCCTAATCGCCCTTTTACTGATGAGCAGCGTGGCTCAGTGGAAAAGAGCATGGGCTTTGGAGTTAGAGGTCATGGGTTCAAATCCCGGCTCCACCAATTGTCAGCTGTGTGACTTTGGGCAAGTCACTTCACTTCTCTGTGCCTCAGTTCCCTCATCTGTAAAATGGGGATGAAGACTGTGAGCCCCCTGTGGGACCACCTGATCACCTTGTAACCTCCCCAGTTCTTAGAACAGTGCTTTGCACATAGTAAGCGCTTAATAGATGCCATCATTATCATTATTATTATTATGAGGGAACTGAGGTACAGAGAAGTGAAGTGACTTGCCCAAGGTCACACAGCAGACAAGTGGCGGAGTGAGGATGGGAACCCGTGACTTTCTGACAACCAGGCCTGTGGTCTATCCACTAGGCCATGCTGCTTCCCACTGGGTCCCTTGAACCACAAGGTCAGAATCACCCACCCTGCCACTCCCCCAGGGAAAAAGCCCTGTTTTCAGGTTGTGAAGATTGCAACATGGGAGAGCAACAAAGCGCAAGGAAATACAGAAACAAAGCTGGGGGAGGAGGAAGGGGAGGGCAGGGCCAGAGAAGCCTCCCAGTTCGGTTTTGCCGTTCATTCTTGGGCTACCAAGAGACAGCGACAAACAGACGGAGGTTCCCTCTCAGGGAAACAGAAACCAAGCCATTGTTCTGGTTGTCAAGGGATGGGGCTTTTGGAATAAACATCGCCGGGGAATGCTGAAGACCTAGGTTAGATTGAGTCACATGCACCACAAAGTGTCCTGCCCCCACCGCCCCAGACTAAGCTCATCGGGAGCAGGGAATGTGTCTTTTCATTGTTGTATCGTACTCTCCCAAGGACTTACTACGGTGCTCTGCACACAGTAAGCGCTCAGTAAATACGATTGAATGAATGAATGAACTGTTCTGACCAGGACCATTCCCTCCGGCAGAGATGGGATGCTGGATTAGTTGTTGTTATTGTCGCATGTGCCTGAATTTACCCGGTTCTTTCTCTCCCTGAGTGTCTACCCGCCACCCACTCTTTTAGACTCTGAGTCCCCTGCGGTCAGATCCGATGTCTTTGCACCAATCTCAGCCCTGGGCACGGAGATTGGCACAAAGCAAGCGCTTAACCAATGCCAGAAACAGTCACAATGATGATGATGAATAATTCCCAGCCAAAGCAGCAATTGTGTGGTCCTTTCCGGCATCCTCTCCATATGCCCCTTCCCGGATCTCCGGGCCCTCCCTCCTCCTCCCGGTGGAGATGCCCGCGAGGAAGGCAGGGGGCAGGAAGGGGTGGTAGCAGGGGGCCCCTGAACAGCTGTTTGTGGGTCGTCCCTCCCGCTTTCCCCTCAGGGGTCCGAACATTTGTTCCCAAGGAACAGATGGGCAGAAGGGCAAGCGGGAGGGTTCTCCACCCTCCAAACTCTTCCCAGTCCAGAGCCATCGCAGCCCTGGGGCACCAGGAACACACAGGGATTCCCACGTAAGACCGTGAGTCCCACCATCTCGGGCCGGATCGTCTCCGACAACGATATGAGGACCGTTGGCAGAACCCTAGGATCAGTAGATGAAGCATTTATTGAGACTGTACTGAGTGCAGAAGGCTGGATTGGGAACCTACTGCCTGTAGAGCACTGTCCTGGATGCTACTTTATTTTATTTGTACATATTTATTACTCTATTTATTTATTTATGTATTTTATTTGTACATATCTATTCTATTTATTTTATTTTGTTAGTATGTTTGGTTTTGTTCTCTGTCTCCCCCTTCTAGACTGTGAGCCCGCTGTTGTGTAGGGACCGTCTTTATATGTTGCCAACTCGTACTTCCCAAGCGCTTAGAACAGTGCTCTGCACACAGTAAGCGCTCAATAAATACGATTGAATGAATGAATGAATACTGCATGCCGAGAGCACTGTACTGACCGCTTACTAGCATGTAGAGCCATATACTGGAGGATAACTCTATGAAGAGTGCTGTACTGGACACTTACCATGTGCAGACCATTGTACTCAGTGTCTATTGCATGTGCAGCTATATACTGGGACTTACCATGTGCAGAATGCTGTACTGGCCACCTCCTATATGCAGAATGCTGCATTAGATTTGTACAGAGCATTGTACTGGGTGCTTAATAATGATGGCATTTGATATGTGCTTACTATATGCCAAGCACTGCTCATTCATTCATTCATTCATTCAACCGTATTTATTGAGTACTTACTATGTGCAGAGCACTGTACTAAGCGCTTGGGAAGTACAATTTGGCAACATATAGAGACATTCCCTACCCAACAGTGGGCTCACCGTCTAGAAGACTGTTCTAAGCAGGAGGTAGACACAAGGTAATGAGGTTGTCCCACATGCGGCTCACAGTCTTAGTCCCCATTTTACAGGTGAGGTGACTGAGGTACAGAGAAGTTAAGTAACTTGCCCAAAGTCACACAGCCAATTAGTGGCGGAGCCGGGATTAGAACCTGGTGCTTGAAGAACATACAGAAGGGAGGCACTGGGGTCAAGCCAGTAAGTCCTGAATCCAAACCCTTCCAAGTCCCACCCACCCAATCAATCAATCCATGGCATTTATTTATTCGTGCAGTCGTATTTATTGAGCACTTACTGTGTGCAGAGCACTATACTAAGCACTTGGGAGAGTACAGTACAACAAAAACAGACACATTCCCTGCCCACAACGAGCTCACAGTCTAGATGGGGGGAGACAGATACTATGAATAAATAAATTACAGATATATACATACGTGATGTGGGGCTGGGAGGGGGGAAGAACAAAGGGAGAAAGTCAGGGTGACGCAGAAGGGAGTGGGAGAATAGGAGGGGTGGGGAGGGCTTAGTCAGGGAAGGCTTCCAGGAGGAGTTGGGCCTTCAGTTAGGCTATGAAGTGGGGGAAGAGTAGTCATCTGTCAGATTTGTACTTCCCAAGCGCTTAGTACAGTGCTCTGCACATAGTAAGCGCTCAATAAATATGATTGATGATGATGATGATGAGGGAGGGTGGTCCAGGCCAGAAGCAAAACGTGGGCCAGGGGTCGGTGGTGGAATAGGCGAGATTGAGGTCCAGTGAGACGGTTAACATTAGAGGAGTGAAGTGTTTGGGCTGAGTTGTAGTAGGAGAACAGTGAGGTGAGGTAGGAGGGAGCAAGATGATGGACTTCTTTGATGCGCAACCACTGGAATTTTTTGAGGAGTGGGGTGACATGTCCTGAGTGTTTTTGTAGAAAAATGATCTGGGCAGCAAGTAAAGTATGGACTGGAATGGGGAGAGACAGGAGGCAGGGAGGTCAGCAAAGGAGGCTGATGCAGTAATCCAGGCAGGTTAGGATGAGTGATTGTATTAACGTGGGAGCAGTTTGGATGAAGAGGACAGGGCGGATTTTAGCGATGTTGTGACGGTGGGACCAACAGGATTCAGTGATGGGTTGAATATGTGGGTTAAATGAGAGAGAGAGGAGTCAAGGATAAGACCAAGGTTACGAGTGTTTACTGTGGGCAGAGCGCTGTACTAAGCACTTGGTAGAATACAATAAACCCGGTAGTCTGACCACCTCGTGGGAGAGACAGACATTAAAATAAATTAGAGATAGGGGAAGCAATGGAGTATAAAGAGATGGACATAAGTGCTGCAGGCCCTGGGGCAGGAGTGACTATCACAGTGCTTAAAAGGGAGTACAAACCCAAATGCCTAGGCTACGCAGGGGGAGAGCAAACAGTATGGGGAAAAACCTAATGTGGGGGGGGGTTAAGGGTAAGAGAAGCAGCGTGGCTCAGTGGAAAGAGCATGGGCTTTGGAGTCAGAGGTCATGGGTTCAAATCCCAGCTCCGCCAATTGTCAGCTGTGTGACTTTGGGCAAGTCACTTCACTTCTCTGGGCCTCAGTTACCTCATCTGTAAAATGGGGATGATGACTGGGAGCCCCCCGTGGGCCAACCTGATCACCTTGTAACCTCCCCAGCGCTTAGAACAGTGCTTTGCACATAGTAAGTGCTTAATAAATGCTATCATTATTATTATTATTACTCACAAGGGGCCGAGTTGGAGGCCCAGGATGGAGGGGGTCCCTGGGAGGGAGGTGGAAGAGGCAGCACGGCCTAGGGGATAGAGCGTGGGCAGGGGAGTCGGAAGGGACTGGGTAATAATAATAATAATAACAATGACGGTATTTGTTAAGCACATGCTGTGTGCCAAGCACCATTCTAAGCACTGAGATAGATACAAGGTCTCGGGTTGTCCCACATGGGGCTCACAGTCTTAATCCCCATTTTCTAGATGAGGTAACTGAGGCCCAGAGAGGTTAAGGGACTTGCCCAAGGTCACACAGCTG
Organism: Tachyglossus aculeatus; assembly: GCF_015852505.1. Lineage (NCBI taxonomy): Eukaryota > Metazoa > Chordata > Mammalia > Monotremata > Tachyglossidae > Tachyglossus > Tachyglossus aculeatus. The sequence continues at coordinate 26,771,097 of NC_052090.1, forward strand.
ACAAGCGGCTAATCTCTCCTCCACCGCTTGTCTGCCGTGTGTCTGTGGTGCTGACCTTCTCACTGTGCCTCCGGCTCGCCTTGTCTTCCTGCCGAACCCTGGCCCACGTTCTGCCTCTGGCCTGGAATGCCGTCCCTCCTCAAATCCCGGACGATTTCTCTCCCCACTCAGAGTTTTATTGAAAGCCCAACGCCTCCAAGGGGCCTTCCCAACGCACTCCCTTCCGCACTGCCCTGACTTGCTCCCACGCCCAGCCCCGCAGCACTTATATCCATATTTGTAATTTTATCTATTTGTCTTGACATCTATCTCCCCACCTCTAGACCGTGAGCGTGTTGTGGGCAGAGATTGTCACTGTTTATTGTTGTATTGTTCTTTCCCGAGTGCTTAGCACAGTGTTCTGCACACAGTAAGCGCTTAATAAGCAGCAGTGTCGCTTAGTGGCAAGAGCATGGGAGTCAGAGGGCGTGGGTTCTAATCCCAGCTCTGCCACTTGGCAGCTGGGTGATATTGGGCAAGCCACTTGACTTCCCTTTGTCTCAGTTACCTCATCTGTAAAATGAGGATTAAGACTGTGAGCCCCACGTGGGACAACCTGCTGACCCTGTATCTACCCCAGTGCTTAGAACAGGGCTTGGCACATAGTAAGGGCTTAGCAAATACCATCATCATTATGATGATGATGATGATGATTGAATGAACGAATGGATGGATGGATGAATAAACGAAAGTCACTGGACTTCCCTGTGCCTCAGTGACCTCATCTGGAAAATGGGGATTAGGACTGTGAGCCCCACATGGGACAATCTTATGAACTTGGATCTGCCCCAGTGCTTAGCACATTGCTTGTCACATAGTGAGGGATTAACAAAGACCATCATGATTATTACTGTGATTGAATGGATGGATGGATGAGTGAATGAATGAAAGAAAGTCACTGGACTTCCCCGTGCCTCAGTGACCTCATCTGGAAAATGGGGATTAAGACTGTGAGCCCCATTTGGGACAATTTGATGAACTTGGATCTGCCCCAGTGCTTAGAACATTGCTTGGCACGTAGTAAGTTCCTAACAATTGGGTAGGGACTGTCTCTATATGTTGCCAATTTGTACTTCCCAAGCGCTTAGTACAGTGCTCTGCACATAGTAAGCGCTCAATAAATACGATTGATGATGATGATGATGATCATTATTATCATCATTACTATTACAATTCAATGAATGAGTGAATGAGGACTTGTCTGTGCATCAGTGACCTCATCTGTAAAATGGGGATTAAGGTGGTGAGCCCCACGTGGGACGGGGGGTGGGGGTGGAGGGACCGTGTCCAACCTCGCATCTACCTCAGCACTTAGAACAGCACCTGGCACATAATGGGTGCTCAACAAATATCATTTTAAAAAAAAAGGAGGTGGGGTTGGAGTGAGGGTTGGGGGCTGGGAAAAGAAGAAACGATTCATTCATTCAATCGTATTTATTGAGCGCTTACTGTGTGCAGAGCACTGTACTAAGCGCTTGGGAAGTACAAGTGAGAAGCAGCGTGGCTCAGTGGAAAGAGCCCAGTCTTGGGAATCAGATGTCATGGGTTCTAATCCCGACTCCGCCACTTGTCAGCTGTGTGACTTTGGGCAAGTCCACTTCTCTGAGCCTCAGTTACCTCATCTGTAAAATAAGGATTAAAACTGTGAGTCCCCCGTGGGACAACCTGATTACCTTGTATATCCCCAGCACTTAGAAAAGGGCTTTGTGCCTAATAAGTGCTTAACAAATACCATCATTATTATTATTATTATTATTATTATTGTTATTATTATCATTATTATTTGTTGAGTGCTTATGATGTGCCAAGCCCTGTTGTAAGCGCTGAGAAGCAGCGTGGCTCAGTGGAAAGAGCCCGGGCTTTGGAGTCAGAGGTCATGGGTTCAAATCCCGGCTCTGCCAACTGTCAGCTGTGTGACTTTGGGCGAGTCACTTCACTTCTCTGGGCCTCAGTTCCCTCAGCTGTAAAATGAGGATTAAAACTGTGAGCCCCCCGTGGGGACAACCTGATTACCTTGTAACCTCCCCAGTGCTTAGAACAGTACTTTGCACATACTGAGCGCTTAATAAATACCATCATCATCATATGATGACTGGGGGCCCAGACCGAGCCCCCTCCTTCCTCTCCCCCTCTTCCCCTCCCCTTCTCCCCTGCCTTACCTCCTTCCCCTCCCAACAACACCTGTATATATGTACGTTTGCACGTATTTATTACTCTATTTATTTTACTTGTACATATTCTATTTATTTTATTTTGTTAATATGTTTTGTTGGCTGTCTCCCCCTTCTAGACTGTGAGCCCGCTGTTGGGTAGGGACTATCTCTATATGTTGCCAACTTGTCCTTCCAAAGCGCTTAGTCCAGTGCTCTGCACACAGTAAGAACTCAATAAATACGATTGAATGAATGAATGAATGAATTTTATTTTACTTGTACATATTTACTATTCTATTTATTTTGTTAATGATGTGCATTTAGTTTTAATTCTATTTGTTCTGATGACTTGACACCTGACAACATGTTTTGTTTTGTTTCGTTGTCTGTCTCCCCCTTCTAGTCTGTAAGCCCGTTGTTGGGTAGGGACTGTCTCTATATGTCGCCAACTTGTCCTTCCCAAGCGCTTAGTCCAGTGCTCTGCACACAATAAGTGCTCAATAAATACGATTGAATGAATGAATCATTATTATTATTATTATTTGTTGAGCGCTTACGACGTGCCAAGCCCTGTTGTAAATGCTGGGGTGGGTATGGTGAGGTGGGGGAGGGTGCTGAGGAGGCTGGCACGTGTGGGGGGACTTCTGGTGGGCGCCGCAGCCACCAGCCCTCATTCATTCATTGATTCATTCATTCAATCATATTTATTGAGCGCTTACTGTGTGCAGAGCACTGTACTAAGCGCCTGGGAAGTCCAAGTTGGCAACATATAGAGACGGTCCCTACCCAACAGCGGGCTCACAGTCTAGAAGGAGGAGACAGACAACAAAACAAAACATATTAACAAAATAAAATAAATAGAATAGTGAATATGTACAAGTAAAATAGGGTAATAAATATGTACAAACATATAGACAGGTGCTGTGGGGAGGGGAAGGAGGTAGGGCGGGGGATGGGGAGGGGGAGGAGGGGGAGAGGAAGGAGGGGGCTCAATGTGGGAAGGCCTCCTGGAGGAGGTGAGCTCTCTGTAGGGCTTTGAAGGGAGGAAGAGAGCTAGCTTGGCGGATGGGCAGAGGGAGGGCATTCCGGGCCAGGGGGAGGACGTGGGCCGGGGGTCGATGGCGGGACAGGCGAGAACAAGGCCCGGTGAGGAGATAAACGGCAGAGGAGCGGAGGGTGCGGGCTGGGCTGGAGAAGGAGAGAAGGGAGGTGAGGTAGGAGGGGGCGAGGTGATGGACAGCCTGGAAGCCCAGGGTGAGGAGTTTTTGCTTGATGTGTAGGTTGACTGGTAGCCACTGGAGATTTTTGAGGAGGGGAGTAACGTGCCCAGAGCGTTTCTGCACAAAGACGACCTGGGCAGCGGCGTGAAGTATGGATTGAAGTGGGGAGAGACAGGAGGATGGGAGATCGGAGAGGAGGCTGATGCAGTCATCCAGTCGGGAAAGGATGAGAGCTTGAACGAGCAGGGTAGCGGTTTGGATGGAGAGGAAAGGGCCGATGTTGGTGATGGTGTTGAGGTGAGACCGGCAGGTTGGATGTGAGGGGTGAACGAGAGAGCGGAGTCGAGGGTGACACCAAGGTTGCGGGCTTGGGAGACGGGAAGGATGGTAGTGCCGTCTACAGTGACGGGAAAGTCAGGGAGAGGGCGGGGTTTGGGAGGGAAAACAAGGAGTTCAGTCTTGGACATGTTGAGCTTTGGGTGGTGGGCAGACATCCAGGTGGAGATGTCCTGAAGGCTGGAGGAGATGGAGGGAGGGGGAGAGAGCAGGGGCAGAGATGGAGATCTGGGTGTCATCAGCGTAGAGATGACAGTTGGAGCTGTGAGAGCGAATGAGAACTGAATGAATACGACTGAATGAATGAATAAATAAATACGACTGAATGAATGAATACGATTGGATGATGAATGAATACGATTGGATGATGAATGAATACGATTGGATGAATGAATGAATAAATACGACTGAATGAATGAATACGACTGACTGAATGAATGAATAAATGCGACTGACTGAATGAATGAATACGACTGAATGAATGAATACGACTGACTGAATGAATGAATACAACTGAATGAATGAATATGACTGAATGAATGAATACGATTGGATGAATGAATGAATGAATACGATTGGATGAATGAATGGATAAATACGATTGGATGAATGAATGAATAAATACGACTGAATGAATGAATACGACTGACTGAATGAATGAATACGACTGACTGAATGAATGAATACAACTGAATGAATGAATATGACTGAATGAATGAATACGATTGGATGAATGAATGAATGAATACGATTGGATGAATGAATGAATAAATACGATTGGATGAATGAATGAATAAATACGACTGAATGAATGAATACGACTGACTGAATGAATGAATACGACTGACTGACTGAATGAATAAATACGACTGACTGAATGAATGAACACGATTGGATGAATGAACGAATAATACGATTGAATGAATGAATAAATACGATTGATTGAATGAATAAATACGATTGAATGAATGACTAAATACGACTGACTGAATGAATCCGAATGAATGAATAAATACGACTGACTGAATGAATGGTGTAGATGGAGAACCGAAGGGGACCAAGCACTGAACCTTGGGGAACCCCCATAGTGAGGGGAGGGGAGGGGGAGGAGGAGGAGCCCGCAAAAGAGACTGAGAATGAACGACGGCAGGGCAGCGGTTTGGATGGAGAGGAAAGGGCGGCTGTTGGCCATGGTGCCGACGTGACACCGGCAGGTTCGGCTGACCGATTGAATGGGAGGGCTGGACCGCCGGGCGGCTGAGGGCGCGGCGGGGGGATTGGGGCCGCGCGCGGGCCCCGCCCCTCCCGCGCGGCGCGGGCCAATGGGGGCCGGGGATGTTGGCGGCTGGCGCCGGCGCGGGCCAATGGGAGCCGGGGATGTTGGCGGGTGGCGCCGGAGCGCGGGCGGCGGCGCTGAGGCGATGACTGACTGACCGGCCGACTGAGGCGGCGGCTGAGGGACCGAGGAGGAGGAGGAGGAGGAGGCGGCGGCGGCGGCCAGGGGGACGATGATGGAGGGGCCGGAAGGTAAGGGCCGAAGCCGCCTCATCGCGCCCCGGCTCCCACCGGCAACCCCCACCCCGCCCTTCTTTTCATTCATTCAATCGTATTTATTCATTCATTCATCCAGTCGTATTTATTCATTCACTCACTCAGTCGTATTTATTCATTCATTCAGTCAGTCGTATTTATTTATTTATTCAGTCAGTCAGTCGTATTCATTCACTCATTCAGTCGTATTTATTCATTCATTCATTCGTATTTAGTCATTCATTCAATCGTATTTATTCATTCAATCAATCGTACTTATTCATTCATTCAATCGTATTATTCGTTCATTCATCCAATCGTATTTATTCATTCATTCAGTCAGTCGTATTTACTCATTCATTCAATCAGTCGTATTTATTCATTCACTCATTCAGTCGTATTTATTCATTCATTCATTCAGTCGTATTTATTTATTCAGTCAGTCAGTCGTATTCATTCACTCATTCAGTCGTATTTATTCATTCATTCGTATTCATTCATTCATTCGTATTTAGTCATTCAATCGTATTTATTCATTCAATCAATCGTATTTATTCATTCATTCAATCGTATTATTCATTCATTCATCCAATTGTATTTATTCATTCAGTCAGTCAGTCGTATTTATTCATTCATTCAGTCGCATTTATTCATTCATTCATCCAATCGTATTTATTCATTCATTCATCCAATCGTATTTATTCATTCATTCAGTCGTATTCATTCATTCAGTCAGTCGTATTCATTCAGACTGTGAGCCCACTATCCTTTTAGACTGTGAGCCCACTGTTGGGTAGGGACCGTCTCTATATGTTGCCAACTTGTACTTCCCAAGCGCTTAGTACAGTGCTCTGCACACAGTAAGCGCTGAATAAATACAATTGATGATGATGATGGTTCATTCAGTCAGTCGTATTTATTCATTCGTTCATCCAATCGTATTCATTCATTCAGTCGTATTTATTCATTCATTCGTTTAGTCATATTTATTCATTCAATCGTATTTATTCATTCATTGATCAATCATATTCATTCATTCAGTCAGTCGTATTTATTCATTCATTCAATCGTATTTATTGAGCTCGTCCTGTATGCAGAGCACTGGACTAAGCACTTGGGAAGTACAAGTTGGCAACATTCATTCATTCATTCAATCGTATTTATTGAGCGCTCACTGTGTGCAGAGCACTGGACTAAGCACTTGGGAAGGACAAGTTGGCAACATATCGAGACAGTCCCTACCCAACAATGGGCTCACAGTCTAGAAGGGGGAGACAGACAACAACACAAAACATGTGGACAGGTGTCAAGTCCTCAGAACAACCAGAATTAAAGCTAAATGCACATCATTAACAAAATAAATAGAATAGTAAATATGTACAATCAATCAATCGTATTTATTGAGTGCTTACTGTGTGCAGAGCACTGTACTAAGCACTTGGGAAGTACAAATTGGCAACATCTAGAGACGGTCCCTACCCAACAGTGGGCTCACAGTCTAGGAGGGGGAGACAGGCAACAAAACAAAACATATAAACCAAATAAAATAAATAGAATAAATAGCGCTTGGGAAGGCGAAGTCGTCAACATCTAGAGACGGTCCCTACCCAACTGCGGGCTCACAGTCTAGAAGGGGGAGATGGACAACAAAACATATATGAACCAAATAAAATAAATGGAATATTCATTCAATCGTATTTATTGAGCGCTTACTGTGTGCAGAGCACTGGCCCTGCCCCTTTCATCCCGCCCCCTCAGGCCCCACCCCCTGCCCCCTAACAATAATAATAATGATAATAATGGCATTTATTAAGCGCTGACTATGTGCAAAGCACTGTTATAAGCACTGGGGAGGTTACAGGGTGATCAGGTTGTCCCATGTGGGGCTCACAGTGTTCATCCCTATTTTACAGATGAGGTAACTGAGGCCCAGAGAAGTGAAGTGACTTGCCCAAAGTCACGCAGCTGACAATTGGCAGAGTTGGGATTTGAACCCACGACCTCTGACTCCAAAGCCTGGTCTCTTTCCACTTAGCCACGCTGCTTCTTCTCCCCTCCTCTTTCCTCCTCACCCCTCCTCTTCCCGCCCATCCCCATCCCGCCCTTCCTCTCCCCTTCGTCCCCTCCTTTCTCTTTTTTTTTATGGCATTTATTAAGCACTTACTATGTGCCAAGCACTGTTCTAAGCGCTGTTCTCCCCATCCTCCCCCCCGTCCCTCCCTGCCCCTCCACCCACCTCCTGTCCCTCCTCTCCCCATTCCTCCCCTTCTTTTCTCCATCCTTCCTCTCCCCTCGTCTTTTCTTCTTCCCATCCTCCCCTCCGTATCCCGCCCCACCCCTCCACTCCCTTTCCTCTCCTCTCTCTGCCCCTCCTCTCCCCACCCCTCCCTTTCTCATCGTTCCCCTACCTTTCATTCATTCATTCAACTGTATGTATTGAGCACCTACTGTGTGCAGAGCACTGTACTAAGCACTTGGGAAGTACAAATCGGCAACGTAGAGAGACGGTCCCTACCCAACAACGGGCTCACAGTCTTTCTCCTGCCTGTCCCTCCTCTCCCCACCCCTTCCTATTTCTCCCCCTCCTCTCTCCTCTCCTCCCCATCCACTCTGCTCCCAGCCCTTCCCCCTCCTCTCCCCTCCTCTCCCCTTCCCTTTGCTCCCCTCTCCTCCTGTCCCCTCCCGTCGGCGGTCTGGCCCGGCCCAGCTTTCAGGCAGAGGATGCAGTGTGGTGAGCGCCAGGTCTGGGCTTGCCCTGCTTGAGCGGGAGGCTGCTGTGCTGCTCAGCTCCTCATCCCGCACCCCATAGCCCAGGCCCCGCCCGGCCCGGGAAACCAGCTGCCACCATCTGCCCCCAGCTGCCGGGGCCCAGGCCCACGGGGTGGGCCACCCGTCACCTGCCTGCCTGTCCACCCTCCCAGCCACCCTGGGCTCCAGGTCTTGCCCGCCCAAAGTCCGGGCCCGGGTCTGGGGTCCCGTGTCACCGGTCCGCCCAGGCTCTGGGGCCGGGGCCACCTCCCGTCCTGCTGTCCAGTTCAGGTCCAGATCTGCCGGGGGACCAGATACAGTGCTGCCTGGAAAGGGCACAGGGGGAAGGGCATACGCCCGAGGCTTCTTTCTGGCCCCCGGCATTCCCACCACTCAGTACCTCGCACTATCTCCTTCCCTCCTGTGCTTCTGCCCCTCAGGACCTGCTAAGTCCTGCCGAGTTTTCTTCTACACCGCCCAGCGCCGCCCCTCCCTCTCTTCCTGCCATTCTGGCCCTGGCACCTGTCACATCATGGCCCCGTGGAAAGAGCAAGGAGCTGGGGGTCAGGAGATCCCGGTTCTGGTCCCAGCTCTCCACTGGCCTGCTCTGGACTTCAGGGTCCTCATCAGTAAAATGGGGAGGAAATGTCAGTTTTCCCTCCCCCTTGGATCCAGAGCCCTGGGCAGAACAGGGCCTGTGTCTGTTGGGGTGTGGTTAGCCTGTAACTACCCCAGTGTTGCTTAATAAATACCGTCATTCTCTCCCAGTGCTCAGCAGTGGGGTAGATACAAGCTCATCAGGTTGGACACAATCCATGTCCCACATGGGACTCACGATCTTAATCCCCATTTTTCAGATGAGGTAACCGAAGCATAGAGACGTGAAGTCACTTGCCCGAGGTTGCACAGCAGACAAGTGGTGCTGAGCTATGATTAGAATCCAGGTCCTTCTGACTCCCAGCCCCGTGCTCTTTCCACTAGGCCACGCTGCTTCCCATGGCTCAATCAATCATATTTACTGAGAGCTTATGTGTGCAGAGCACTGTAGTAAGCCCTTGGGAGAGGACCATATAACAGACACATTCCCTGCCCACAGTGCGTTTACAGTCTAAAGGGGATGAGGGGAGAGACTCAAGATCCCACACGACTGACACCTTTTGACACCACCTCACAGTTGCTGTTTCATAGACCTAAAGTTCGCGGGGTCATAGGGTCGCCTGAGGCCAAGATGGGGGCCGGGGCCGGTCAGGACGCGGAGCGGCGTCATGCCCCCATCAGCTCCACCCAACCGGCCTCTTCTCCCTCCACCTAGGAGATCGCTCTCTACAGGGACCCACCCGGGCTGGGGGGTGGATGGGCCCCGGTCCTCCTCCCGCTGCCATCCATATTGCCCACTGAACCGGCCGGCCACGCCCGCTGAGCCCAGTGAGAGGACGGGCAGCGTAGGAGGTGGGCAGGGGCACCTCAGGGCACCGGAGACAGACACCGAGATGACGATTAAGCGAGGGCCCCCACAGCCTGGAAGTTCCCCAGGAGGAGCCCTTACTGTGTGTCAAGCACTCTTCTAAGCACTGGCATAGATCGTTTATCACATTGGACACAGTCCCTGCCCCACATAGGCAGAAGAACAGATATTGAATTCCCATTTTAAAGATGAGGAACCGGAGTCACCAGGAATTGAGGTGACTTGCCTAAGGTCACACAGCAGGTGAGAGGCAGAACCAGGACTTGAACGCTGGGCCTCCGATTCCCAGGCCCGAGCTAATACCGGCTCCACCACTTGTCTGCTGTGTGACCTTGGGCAAGTCTCTTAGCTTCTCTGTGCCTCAGTTACCTCATCTGTAAAAAATGGGGATTAAGAGCGTGAGCCCAACCTGGGATGGGGACTGTGTCCAACCCAATTAACTTGTATCTACCTGTGGTTAGAACAGTGCTTGGCATGTAGTAAGCACTTAACAAGTACCACTGTACTAATAATTATTATTGTTATTGTTATTATTTCCACCATGCCACCCTGACTCCAGGCAAGTAAGTAGAGAGATTGATAAATGGTGTCTGAGCAATGGCGATTCTTCCATCGGCCTAAAGACCCTGTCCTGATAATAATGATAATAATTGTGGTACTTGTTAAGCGCTTACTATGTGCCAGGCACAGTACAAAGCACTGGGGCAGATACAGATTTGTCAGGTTGGTCACAGTCCCTTCCTGCATGGGGCTCACGGTCTTAATCCCCATTTTACAGATGAGGGAACTGAGGCCCAGAGCAATGAAAAGACTTGCCCAAGGTCTCCCAGCAGATAAGTGGTAGAGCTGGGATTAGAACCCAGGTTCTTCCGACTCCCAGGCCCGTGCTGTGTCCACCAGGCCACGCTGCTACCCACTGGGATGAAAAGCACAACCCTTTCCCCCGCCAACCACTTTGTTTCCGGGGAAGAAATGCCAAAACTCCAAAACTTCCCTGGAAAAGAACTCTGTTCTCTCTCCAGCTTCCCTGAATTTTCCAGTCACACTTACCGATCATGGTCCATTAGCAGGGCTGGCAGTGATACGACGTCCTTCCATCTTCTACTCTGAGCCGATGGGATTTAATAAATCGGCCAGTCAGTTGTATTTATCGAGCACTTTACCATGTGTTTAGCACTGTACGAAGTGCTTGAGAAAGTACAGTATGACAGAGTTGGTAGACACATTCCCTACGCATGACGAGCTTTGAATCTAGATGTAAGTGATCTATTAGCCGTTGAGATTTTCCAGTCCAACGTCACCATGGTCATTTGCCTCCACTGCCCCTATTCCCTGACTCATCTCCATCCTTCTCCTTGTCCTCCTCCTCCTCCGTTCCCTTTTCCTCCTGCTGCTCCTTGTCACGTCCTCCAAGCCGGCGGCCCTCCCGGGAGTGCTCCCTCTTGACCCAAGGAGGGATGCATTCCCGGAGAGATCACTTTCTCACCCAACTCTTCCTCCTGGGATGTAGGAGGAGGGGAAAGAAGCCGGTCTCTGCTCTCTGGTACAGAGACCTCTCACCCATGTCCTGCCTCTGGCCTGGAATGCCCTTCCTCCTCATATCCAAGACAGTGACTCTCCCCCACTTCAAAGCCTTACTGAAGGCCCATCTCCTCCCAGAAGCCTTCCCTGACTAAGCCTTCCTTTCCTCTTCTCGCTCTCCCTTCTGTGTCACCCTGACTAGCTCCCTTTATTCATCCCCCCGACCTCCCAAGTCCCATAACACTTTTGTACATATCAGTAATTATTTATTTATAGTAATGTCTGTCTCCCCCTCTGGACTGTAAGGTCGCTGTGGGAAAGGGATGTGTCTTTGTTGTCTTGTACTCTCCCAAGTGCTTAATACAGCGCTCTGCACACAGGAAGTGCTCAATGAATATGACTGACTGGCTGACCAAGGAGGTGGTGCCCAGGCCCTACCTGTTCCCTGGGGCCAAAGCCCTCAGTTAGTGATATTTATTGAGTACTTACTCTGTTCAGAGCCCTTGTACTGAGCACTTGAGAGAAGTCAATATGAATTCTGCCCGCAGCCCTAAACCCTCAGGATGTGGAGAGGAAAAGGACAGGCCTAGAGCCCAGAGGGAAAAATCAAACAGGTGCAGCCATGGTGGCAGTCTCCGTCGTAACCAGATGAAGGACGGGTAGTGCAGGCAGAGGACGGTGGGAACAAGAGGGGCTGGAGACTTAGAGAAAAATGCCAAAGAAAAGCGCGAAGGCTGTAGGGGAAATTTTCAGTCCCACTTCGTAGTCTGTCAGAACATCTGAAAAATCACATCCTCACAAGTCCCAAAATCGGTTATTTAAGTAGCGATTTGGGGGTGAAATGCAAATCCTGAGTTCCTGTAGGTTCATGAAAGCCAGAGACGACTGGCTTCCGGTTTATTTTGGGATGGAGAATTCGTATCGTGGAATTTTGGTCCTAGGTCCTGCCCGGGTACCGGGGGGGGCGAGCCTGTCTGGGAGAAGGCGAGCCCCGGCGTTTGGGTGGTCTAATCAGGCTCCCTTGCCTTGGAGGAAGGCAAGCGACCCCGACCCCAGCTCCTGCCACCAGGCTGTCCAGCCACCAGGTTCTCCAGCCCCAACCGCTAGCGCTCTCAGCCGAGGGGCTTGGCAGGCCCAGAGCAGACTGGAGGTTGGGGGGCACAGAGGAAGCGTTTTGAGGCTTGGGACCGGGCTAACGCGGCATTGGAAATGGCTGGGCTCTAAGATGAGATGACCTTAGTGAAACGGCGTGGCCCAGAGGACAGAGCACGGGCCTGGGGAGATCAGAAAGCCCCGGGTTCTAATCCTGGCTCCATCACTTGTCTGCTGTGTGACTTCACTTCTCCGCACTTCAGTTCCCTCCTCTGTAAAATGGGGATTGAGACAGAAAGCACAGGGCAGGGACTCTGTCCAACCCGAACAGCTCGTATCGACCCCAGTGCTTAGTACAGTCCCTGGCACTTAGGAAGTGCGTAACAAATACCTTAAAAAAAAAAAGCATCGCCATTCCTCGAGACCGAGCAGGATTGCATATGCGGAGAGTCTCCCGGAAAAGCCGAGTCCTGCGGAGGGCTTTACAATTCGGAATATTGTCTGGGGCAGTGGTCTTCCTTGGGGAGGAAGGTATGGAGTACCCTGTGTGGTTTGGAGGTGTGAAAAACGGGGGCTCACCCCCACAGCAAAGCTCTCCAGAGACCCAGAAAATAAGTCCCGGATTTCCGGCCCAAGGGCCCTCGGCCTGCTCGACCACAGAGCAGGAGAGTGCGACATCACCTCTTCCAAGCTGGCCTTGAGAGTGCCTCCCGGGCAACCCAGGTCCCAGGCCTGCTTTCCCAGCGTTTTCGGTCAGTGGAGGCATTATTTATCGAGCTTGGGGAGAGTGCGAGCCAAGAAAGTTAGTAGCCACGATCCCTGCCCTCGAGGAGCTTGCTTCGTCTCCAGTAGCTGAGCAGAGGAAAAAGGGGATCCACATGAGTGACGCGGGGTTGACCATGGTTCAAGATTGCATCTGAAGGTCTAGTCTGTACTTATCCTGCCGCTATTCGGTCTTTGAAACCCTGTGAGCGGGAACCACCCGAGGGATGCTGGAAAGGGGAGAGTCACGCTCCCCTGGAGAAGTGCCTGAGCGGGTGGGGGGTGGCTCAGAGTGCCGTGGTTCTGTTTGTCCAGAGGCTGGTTTCCAAGGATGAGCAAAAGCGTGGAAGAGGGCAGAGGTGGTGAAAAGTGGCCAGGGAGGGATTGAAGTCATCTAAGGAGACTGGAAACACCATCTTAGAGCTTGGGGGGGAGTCGGGAGGGATCTCAGATGAGCGGGCACAGGCCGCTGCCCCTGGCCGGAGAATAACCCAGCCATCCCAGAAGGGTGGAGTCCACCCCTTGTAATAATTATAATCATCACTCATTCAGTCATGTTTATTGAGTGCTTATTGTGTACACAGCGCTAATAATAATAATAGGTATTTGTTAGGCACTTACTATGTGCCAGGCACTGTACTAAGTGCTGGAGTGGTTACAGGAAAATTGGGTCAGTCGGTGTCCCACATGGGGCTCACAGTCTTAATCCCCAATTTACAGATGAGGGCACTGAGGCCCGGAGAAGTGAAGTGACTTGCCCAAGGCCACACAGCAGACAAGGGGCAGAGCCGGGATTAGAACCCAGGTTCTTCTGACTGCCAGGCCTGGGCTCTACCCACTAGGCCACGCTGTTGGGTGAAAGGTCTCCAGGGCTGCAGACGCCCAAACCGTCCTCCTTGGCACCCCTTCCGGCGTATCCCGCCCCGTCTTCGGGAAGTCCTCCGTGATGTCCGACCACCGGGTCCCCTGCTGCTATGTGTGTCCATTTCCTCTTCCCGGTGGGGCCTCGGGTTCAGGGCCGTGGAGGACAGCTGGCTGCTTTCCTCCCCCTGCAATCCTGTGTTTACTGGGAGACGGTCCGTTCTGTTCCTGGTGCTCCCCCCTCGGCCTCCCCCAGGCTAAGTGGTCCCCGGTTCCTTGAACCTCTCCTCACCGGCTCTGTTTTCCTGTTGTCTTTAACCAGGGTCAATGAATCTTTTCTGGCCCCTCCACATTCCAGCCACCCTTTCAGAGGGGAGGGAGGGAGCGGGCGTTGACCGGAGCAGACCCCTCTGGAAATGCAGTGGGGCCGGCGGGAGGGAGGGAGGGAAGACCGTGCTCCTGGGTCCGAGGCCTGCGTTGGCTCTTTGCACTGTTGACGCCATCTGCCTCCAAACAAGCATTCCTCCTGTCCGGGGCCCTGGCCAGACTCCCTCCTCTCCCCGCACACCCCCTACCCTCAGGGAGCTGACACTCCATTGGGTGGAACTGCTACAGACTGGCAGAGCAGTAGGAAGGACAAGGATCAGATAGGGAATGGAACCAGTGTGCCAGGAGAAAATACCGGACTAAATTGGGAGAAGTGGTGTCTCTATAATTGAGCAATGCACAAACACATGTGTGTGTGTGTGTGTGTGTGTACATATATGTATGGATAGATGTATACAGAATGTGTTCTGAGGATGGGCTATTGGAATGAAATGACCTGGATTTCATTGGGGAAGCTTTCCTGGAGGAGGTGGTACTTTAGGAGGCATTGAAACTTGGAGGGGCATTGGTACAAGTGGATTTAGGGAAAGTGGGAATTCCAGTCTCGGGGCAGGATGGTGAGCTGAGAGCGAAGGTCAGTCAGTCAGTCATTGGTATTTATTGAGCTCTTACTGTGTGCAGAGCACTGTACTAAACGCTTGGGAAGTACAAGTTGGCAACATATAGAGACAGTCCCTACCCAACGGCAGGCTCACAGTCTAGAAGGGGGAGACAGACAACAAAACAAAACGTATTAAAAAAAATAGAATAAATATATGCAAGTAAAATAAATAAAGAGTAATAAATATGTACAAACATATACATATATACAGGTGCGGTGGGGAGGGGAAGGAGGTAAGATGGGGGGGATGGGGAGGGGGAGGAGGGGGAGAGGAAGGAGGGGGCTCCTCTGGACTGTATTAAGCTTTGGGTTGGACACAGTCCCGTCCCACATAGGGCTCACAGTCTCACTCCCCATTTTCCAGATGAGGTCAATGAGGCCCCAAGACATGAAGTGACTTGCCTGAGGTCACACAGCAGACAAATGTCTTAGCTGGGATTAGAACTCACGGCCTTCAGACTCCCAGGCCCGGGCTCTAGCCACTATGCCGTGCTGCTTCTCTGGGTAGTTACATTAGCTACTTGCAGATGCCGGCACCATTTTTGATTATGTCTCCTTGTATCATAATCTTCTCAAGCTTCTGCTCTTAAAGGGTCATCCTCTTCCTCATTGCTGCTGTTGCTTCTCAGCTCTCCTCAACAGTGCTGCAAGATTTGAGGTTGTGTGTCATCAGGGCTATAAAACATTTCTTTGGGACTCCCTGCCACATACTTCAGACCATATCCATTATGATCACTGTCCCCACCCTGATGACTCTCTCTCTTTGTATAAATGACATCATCATCATTATTATTATTATTATTATTATTATTATTATTATTATTATTATTAGTGTAGCATTTGTTATGCGCTTACTGTGTGCCAGGCACTGTAGTAAGCGCTGGGATGGATACAAGCAAATGGAGTGGGACACAGTCTCTGTCCCACAGAGGGCTCCCAGTCTCAATCCCCATTTGACAGATGAGGGGACTGAGGCATAGAGGAAGTGAACAGACTTGCCCAAGGTCACACAGCAGACAAGTGACAGAGTCGGGATTAGAACCCATGACCCTCGGACTCCCAGGCCCATGCTCAGTCCACTATGCCATACTGCTTCTCAACACGCCATACTGTATGATGTGAAACAGCATGCCAGAGTAATGTGGTATAAAAATAGATCATTTTACTGTCTCTGACTTACACCAGAATGTAAAATATGTATCAATTCTGAGCCAACTCTCCCGTTTCAAGCTTCTAAGGAAGCAGCGACACACCCTTGGAATTGCAAAGGGGAAAGCAATCTTTCCCCATCCCTCCAGTATTCTCCATTTCAAGAAGGTGTTGGCTCACTTTAGATAGCTATTAAGAGTTATTCATTATTTTATACTTAAGGTCTGTCCTCTAGAGCACTGTACTAAGTGCTTTGGGAGAGTATAATTCAGCATTAGGTGCAGAAGCTTCATATTTCTGGGCTGTGTTGCGCTGGAGTAGTCTTTGTTGAATACTTCAGTTGTTTTGCCCAGTTGTCATGGGACAACCTGAAGCACTGGAGGCAGCTTAACATGGAAACATAATGTTGCAAACACAACAAATTACCCGTGGACAGGGAATGTGTCTGCCCACTCTGTTGTGTCGTAACCTCCCAAGCACTCAGTACAGTGCTCTGCACATAGTAAGCACTCAGTAAATGACATTCATTAATTGATTATCTTGAAGGAAGAATAGGCAGGATTTAAAATTGTAAGAGTGTTAGCTCCTTGAGGTCCAGGATTGACTCTGCTGACCCTACTGTACTGTCCTCTCCCAAGCGCTTAGTACAGGGCTTTGCACACAGTAAACACTCAATAAATACCATTGATGGGTTGATTGGAAAAAGCTGAAAGATGGTGAGGAGGTGAGGGTGACACCAAAGTTGCGAGCCTCTGGGACGGTGAAGAAGCCAGGGGCATTGCCAGAAATGGGAAAATGTAGGGGGACAGAGGTGGGAGGGGAAGATGAGGGGTTCGGGTTTGCACTGTTGGAGTTTAAGAGGCTGGCAACGCCCCCTCCCCAGCCCCCTAAGGGGAGAGGCTCGAGAGGCAGGAGGATATGTGGGAATGAAAAGCAGGAGAGGAGTCTGAGAGAGCAGCTTCGGGAGTCATGAACATGGAGTAGTGGATAGAGCCCGGTCTGAGAGTCAGAAGGACCTGGGTTCTAATTCGGATCTGCCGCTTGTCCGCCGTGTGAACTTGGGTGAGTCACTTCACTTCTCTTTGCCTGTTACCTGTTCTGTGAAATGGGGATTCATTGTGGTATTCGTTAAGTGCTCACTATGTGCCAGGCGTTGTACTAAACACGAGGGTAAATATGAGCAAATCAGGTTGGACACAGCCCCTGTCCCACATGGGGCTCACAATCTCAAACCCCATCAAGATTTTGAGCCCCATGTGGGACAGGGACTGTGTTCAACTTGATTAGCTTGTATCAACCCCAGCGCATAGTACAGTGCCTGGCACACATTCAGCGCTCAACAAATACCATATTATTATCATTGGAGCAGAAACCTGGTGGGAGAGTGAGTCTGGGGAAACGGTGGGCGTTCACAACCCTCTCAATCAATCAATCAATCAATCGTATTTATTGAGCGCTTACTGTGGGCAGAGCACTGTACTAAGCGCTTGGGAAGTACAAAGTGGCAACATATAGAGACGGTCCCTACTCAACAGTGGGCTCACAGTCTAGAAGGGGGAGACAGAGAACAAAACAAAACATATTAACAAAATAAAATAAATAGAATAGATATACTCTCGGAGAGTTTGGCCATGAACGGGAGCAGGGTGAGCGTGGCGGTGCACCCAGAGAAGGCTTTTTCCATGCACGGGAGCTATGAGCGAGCTTGAAGCCAGTGGAGGGGGGAGGTCATGGGGGAGAGAGGCAGGCGACAGACTCACACCCTGAAACAACCAGCCTGGAATCACCATCCTACGTCTGACCTTTAGTACCATGCTCATTTCTTATTTTAAGGCGAAGGCTATAGTTACAGCACTTTTCACATCTGGACTTGAAAAATGAAAAAAAAAAACGACTCCCTCCCATCTACCCCTTTCAGCAGGGTAGCAGAGCTCACTTTCCAGACATACGCACGGTAAAAGAGTGAGGAGCCAGCGAGGGAAGGCGTGGCTGATTCCTGAAATTTCAGAGAATATGACTGTTGTTTGTGCAGGCCTGATTTCTCCAAAAATATAGCCTTGGGTGCCTCTTGGGAGAAGTTAGGCATCCTGATTGTGGGAAGGGGGCCGTGCCCCCTCTTCTCTGCCCATTCCAGGTTGGAGAGGCTGCTTCACCCCTAAATAGCAGCCCAGCCCAGCCCAGCATTTTTAGTGTTATGTAGTGGCTATCATAATTTAAACTCACTAGGCAGAATGTGTAGACTAATTCAGAGTAAAGCATGCGTAGATATTTCGTGGCAAACTCAAGTCATTTTTACAAGTGTATTTTGGGAGTTTTGACCAGATTTCATCCCAATTTTCTGACTCCCTGGTGGTTTTTCAAACATTTGGGTTGAAAAGAAAAAAAAAAAGCTTGTGTCTACCCCATGTAGCTCCAGTCCCTCAGACTCGCTCTTGACCCTCTCCCCCTGCTCTTCCTTCTCCTCCCCACCCCTCCTCAGGAGGCTGAGCTCTTAGGAGCAGTCCCAGCCCCTGGAAAGGCAGGAGGAAGGTGCTGCTTTGAAGGGCAGAGCCTCCTGAGAAAGGACTCCCCCCCAGCCCTTCCCCCGCACTCAGCCCCCCACCCCTGAAACCCTTCCAAGCCATCAACTGCACATTAGCCGCAATAATAATAATGGTATTTGTTAAACACTTACTGTGTGCCAGGCACTGTATTAAGCACTAGGGTGGATACAAGCAAATCGAGTCGGACACGGTCTCTGTCCCTCATGGGGCTCACGTTCTTGATCCCCATTTTATAGATGAGGTAACTGAGGCCCAGGGAAGTGAAGTGACTTGTCCAAGGTCACACAGCAGGCAAGTGGTGGAGCCGGGATTAGAACCCGCAACTTTCTGAACTCTCAGGCCCGTGCTGTATCCACAAGTGAACACTGCCATTGCCCCATCTCTCCCTGGCTGTCCTTTCCTCCCTTCTTCCCTCTCTCCTCTCCTTTCCTCTTTCTCTCTTTCCTTCCCTCCATCTCTCAGCTTCCTTTGCAGGAAGATTCTGAACCCAGAAATTATTTTAAAATAAAACCTGACATTAAAAAACATTTTAAGCTGATTTTCCCCCTACTGAAAAACAAAAATAAGCCTTAGTAATTACCCCCTATTAATGGGCTTTGACCTGAAAAATCCACCCCCCGGAATATATTGCATTCCAGATCATCTCCGTTTTTATTGGGCCTATAAAAAGAAAGCGTTAAAACCAGCTTCTGTTTCCCTTCTCATCCTTGATATATCACAAAGGATCTGGGTTGACTCGGCCTGCGTAGTTACTATAATTCCAAAATTCCATGTAGTTCCAAAATCAAGTCTGGCTACGTTTCAAGAGCCAACCTGTGGTTAATGTCCATTTTCTTTTCTTTCAGAAAATGGCACCGCAATGAAAGCGGGGGAATTATTGCCGTGCAAGATTTGTGGACGAACATTCTTCCCAGTAGCATTAGTGAGTAAAATGCACAAATGTCTTTGCTTCTGCGTCTGCTGTCACCCGGCACCTGGCTCCTCCCTCCCCGGGGGTGGGGGACGGGGACGGGGGCTGGGAGACTTGGAATGCCGGGGGAACTCGTTTCTCCCGTTGAGAGGGAAAGTCGGTGTCACTGGCCACACCTCTGGCCGTTTGAGGGCTGGAACCACGCCCTCGTTCTGGCCGGTCCCTCGGATGGCAGAATCAGGTTGGGTTTGTTTATTCACCCTCTGACCAATTTCCACAGAAGGTGAAAAGAAGCAACGTGGTCTAGTGGATAGATCCCGGGCCTCGGTTCCAGAAGAACCTGGGCTCTAACCACAGCTCCACCACTTGTGTGCTGTGTTCATTCAATCAGATTTATTGAGCGCTTACTGTGTGCAGAGCACTGTACTAAGGACTTGGGGAAGTACAATACAGCAATCAAGAGAGACAGTCCCTGCCCACAACAAGCTCACAGTCTAGAGGTGTGTGACCTTGGGCAAGTCACTTCACTTCTCGCTGCCTCAGTTCCCTCATCTGTAAAGTGGGGATTAAGACCATGGGCCCCGTGTGGGACGTGGAAGGTGTCCAACCCGTTTAGCATGTATCTACCTCAACTTTTGGAACGGTGCTTGGCACGTAGGAAGCGCTTATCCAACACCATTAAATAAAAAGGAGAAAAAGTGCTCTGTTCTTGAGGAGTGGTAAGGTGGGTTCCACAGACAGATATCGGATGGCTTCCATCTACTATGTTGCCGACTTGTACTTCCCAAGTGCTTAGTACAGTGCTTTGCATACAGTAAGTGCTCAATAAATACGATTGAATGAATAATAAGACTTCTTAAGCTCCAGGGGCTTCCAGTTCTCCTTGAGACCGAAGCTCACGTGGTTTCTCTTCAGTCCCCTGGAATTAAGGAGTCCAGGTTGTTGTGGCCACCTTCCCCCTTCCTCCCTGTTGTTGCCTCTTCGCTTGCATGTTGTGGTCAGGGACCACTGGAAAGTGGAAGGGATCCACTCTGCACCTCTGGGTCATCTGCCTCAGTGAACTGAAACAAGTCGGGTGGTGGAAAGTAGCGGGGCGGCCTGCAGGGCCCGTTCCTTTAGTCCTGGGACCACGTGGGCCCGGCCTTCATCCGAAAGGGCAGTAGGGGACATTCGTCCAAGCAGCCAAAACCCAACCCGCCCAATGTTTGCCGGCCTTCACGGTCAAACTGGGGGTATCCACCCAAGGACTTGGGTCACTGTATCGGGCAGCCCAGATCTGTCTTCTAGTCGAAAGCACTGGGAGGCAGAGTGGCGTCGGAGGGTGTGGCACACCCGGAGCCCCCATTCAACCCAGGCTTCTGAGCTCCCCAGGCTTCCACTCACCCCCTGCGTGGCAGGACCATGGTCACCCCAGGCCAAGAACCACACGGGCCCCCGGGTGTAGCTCGGTCAGTCCTGGCATTCCTCTCCACCCAACAGAAAAAGCACGGGCCGATATGCCAGAAAACCGCCACAAAGAAGCGCAAGGCGTTTGATTCCAGCAGGCAGCGGGCAGAAGGGACCGATATTCCAACAGTAAAACCTCTGAAGCCTCGGGTAAGTCAGTAATTGAACAGACTCTTTCTCTCTCTGTCTCACACACACACATATGTCATGGGCAGTTAGGAAACACTACTGAGAATAAGCATGGTTGTTCTGGAACAATGATTACAGCCGAAATCCTGAAGTGGGGGATGGGACTCGGCCTGTCTAGCCGTTTTCCCAGCCAAGGATTTCCATCGGAGACATTGGCCAGATGTGGTTGCTGAATCCTGCATTGTTCCCAGAACAATGTCTGTAGTGGCAGAGATAGACCAGAGAGTTAGAAAAACGAGTCATAAAGACAGTAAGCCCTTTAGGTACCACACACACACACCATCATCATTAGTCTTTACTGAGCTCCAGCGTGAGAAGCAGCGTGGCTTAATGGCAAGAGCCCGGGCTTGGGAATCAGAGGTTGTGGGTTCTAATCCCGGCTCCGCCATTTGTCTGCTGTGTTACCTTGGGCAAGCCACTTAACTTCTCTGGGCCTCAGTTACCTCATCTGGAAAATGGGGATGAAGACCGTGAACCCCACGTGGGACAACCTGATGACCTTGTATCTACCCCAGCGCTTAGAACAGTGCTTGGCACTTAGTAAGCGCTTAACAAATACCATCATCATCATCACCAGTAAATTTGTTGCGGGCAGGGAATGTGCCTGTTTATTGTTGTATTGTATTAGCCCAAGTGCTTAATTCAGTGCTCTGCCTATAATAAACGCTAAATAAATACAACTGACTGGCTGACTTCTATATGCAGAGCTCTGTACTGGACACCTGCTGCCAGCAGGGAACTGTTCTAGGTGTGTGGGAGAATACGGTACAAGTAATAACAATAATAATAATTATTGTGTCTGTTAAGCACTTACTATGTTTCAGGCACTCTTCTAAGCACTGAGGTAATTGGGTGGACACGGTCCTTACCCCACATAGGGCTCACAGTCTTAATCCCCATTTTACAGATGAGGGAACTGAGGCCCAGAGAAGTGAAGTCACTTGCCAGAGGTCACACAGCAGACATGTGGCAGGGCCAGGATTAGAATTCAGTTCCTCCGACTCACAGACTCTATCCATTAGGCCACGCTGATTCAGTTGTCCCCCAACTTTTGAGATCTGGTGAAATACTGTGGCATTTGCAGAGCGCTTGCCATGTGCCGGGCCATGTCAGCTTCCCCCTTTGGCCAGCAGGACAAGCCGCGGCAGCCCCCCGGCTCGCTGTCTTGTTCACCTCCTGGCCCTGGGGGCAACAGCAGACCTTCATTCATTCATTCAATTGTATTTATTGAGCGCTTACTGTGTGCAGAGCACTGTACTAAGCGCTTGGGAAGTACAAGTCGGCAACATATAGAGACGGTCCCTACCCAACAACGGGCTCACAGTCTAGAAGAGGGAGACAGACCCCTTGTCCCAGGATGGACGAAGAAATGCCAGCCGCTTCGCAGTCACCTCACGACTGTCCCTGAAGGCTGACTTCTCTCCCTCCACCTGTAAAACAATCCCCTGGGATGGAATTTTTTTCCTCTGCACTGAGCAGAATCTGGGGTGGATTGGAGCCTAGTAGCCCAGACCCTTCGTTCAGGAGCACTGGAGGGCCAGCTTCTGAAACACGGCCTTCATCCCCAAAAGCTCATCCCAGAAACGGACCCCCTGCTCAAAGGATGAGAACCCCCAGGAGGGATTGTTTTCTAATGATTCTTGTTCATAGGCTGTCTCTCACACAGGCCTATTCACCTCATGCTTCCTGTTGTAGGAAAATTTACCTCTAGGCCTTTGTTTTCTTTTTTCTTTTTAGCCAGAACCACCAAAGAAGCAGTCTAACTGGAGAAGGAAGCACGAAGAGTTCATAGCCACCATCCGCGCAGCCAAAGGGCTTGACCAGACCCTTAAAGAAGGGGGGAAACTCCCCCCACCACCTCCACCTTCCTACGATCCTGGTAGGGAAAGGGTCGGGGGAGGTGGGCTCCTGCTTGTTGGGGGGACTGTAGGCTGAGAGCTTGTTGTGGGCAGGAAATGTGTCTTCCAACCCTGTTACATTGTTATATTGTATTCTCCCAAGCGCGTAGTATAATGTTCTGTGCACAGTAGGTGCTCAGTAAATACCACTGATCGATTGATGACACGCAGAGGGAGAGCGTCACCCTTGCTTAGTCAATATCCAAGCTCATTAAACATAGGCTGTCCTTGATCCACTGCGGATCACTCAATCAATGATAGTTATTGACCTTTTCCTGGCCCCAGAACACTATATTAAATGCCTGGGAGAGTACAGTACAGCAGAGTTGGTAGACACATTCCCTGCCCACAGGGTGCTTACAGTCTAGAGGGGGAGACAGACCTTATCATGAAGGAATAAATTACAGGTACGTATATAGATGCTGTGGGGCTGAGGGTGGGTAAGTATCGAGTGCTTAAAGGATGCAGATCCATTACATAGGCAACGCAGAAGGGGAAATGAAAGCTTAGGCGGGGAAGGCCACTTGGAAGAGATGTGCTGTTACTAAGGTGGTAAAGGTGGGGAGAGTGGTGGTCTGGCTTTTAATGAGGGGGAGGGAGTTTCAGGCCAGAGAGAGGATGTGGGTGAGGGGTCGTCGGTGAGATAAACAAGATTAAGGATGCCAGAATCCATGTGCCCAATGCCACTGGAAGTTTTTATCCCTTAGGGGAACCCAGAATGTAAGTAGGAAACTTACAAAATTGTGATTTAGGTATTCATCTAAACCATACCTGAATATACGCTTTAGACACTGTCATTTGCAACTCTGGGAAACAAACTCCTGAGTGTTCCAGCATGGGTACTTGAAGCTAGGAGGGCAGGCGATTCATAGAACAGTGGAGACATTCTTGGAAAGCTGGAGTCCTGCGTTCCTAAGAGTCAAAAAAAATTTTTTTATGGAATTTGTTAAACACTATGTTCCAGGCACTGTACTAAGCAGTGGGGTAGATACAAGCTATTCAGGTTGGATACAGTTCATGTCCCATATGGAGCTCACAATAATAATCTCCATTTTACAGATGAAGAAACTGAGGCAGAGAGAAATTAAGTGACAGGGCAGGGATTAGAACCCAGGTCCTTCTGACTCCCAGAAGGAGACAGCCCAACACAAAGGCTGTACTGTCTAGACCATCGAGAAGCAGTGTGGCCTAGTGGCTAGAACATAGGCCTGGAAGTTAGAAGGATATGGGCTCTTATCCTGGCTCTGCCACACGTCTTCTGTGTGACTTCGGGCAAATCACTTCACTACTCCGTGCCTCGGTCCCCTCATCCGTAAAATGGGGATTAAGACTGTGAGCCCTACGTGGGACAGGGACTCTGTCCAACCCAATTACCTTGTATCTACCCCAGCGCTTAGTACAGTGCCTGGCATATAGTAAGTGCTTAACAAATGCCATTATTATTATTAGATGCCATGCCACACAGGTGGCATGGGTAGGGAACCTTGAAGCCAAAGCAGGTTTTGGCAACATTTCCCTGCATTACAGGGGCAGAGACAAATTCAGCAGGCAGCCGGGTGACAGCTTAGCCCCAGGAAAATCCAGGGTGGGAGAGCAGGAGAGAGCGGCGGCCCCCTCTAGCCGGGGTGGCACCAAGCTAGTTATTCCCACGTGGTGCCACTGTGGAGGCTGCAGCGTGCCAGGCGGGTGGCTAGCTGCAGCGGCTGCTGGCTCGGAGCCAGGCTGGTCCTGGGCACACTTACCCACGCCCGGAGGGAGGCTTCTTTGTCGGGCAGACCCTGCAGGGTTTCCAGTTCCCGGGGTCTCGGCCCTGCTGCCCCGTAGAGCACATTGGGAGTGGAGGCACCTTAACTCCCTTAACAGCCTCCGCCAGCCAGAAGACAGAGCCTCCTATGACCAGCCTGGGCTTTTTCCCGGCTCCGTGGGTTCGTCAGGGTGTCTCGGATACTTTGTAATCTACTCATTTTTTGAACTTTCAGAAGGGACTTCTCTGTGAAACTCAGTATGCATGTAATTGGCTATGCTCTATGCTTGGGAGACATTTGGACTCAGTGCTAGGGAAAGAATTTTAACCCAATTTTGTTAGGCGACTTCAAGACTGTAAACTCATTATGGGCAGGGAATATAATTTATATATATATATATATATATATAGTTGTTTTGTACTATCCCAGGCACTTAGCACAGTGCTTTACCCACAGTAAGCGCTCAGTAAATATGTTTGAATGGACGAAGACTGAATCTTAGTTTTGGAGACCCCCATCTGTGGTCTCCCCCTTGGGGTCAGCGAGGACGGCTGAGGGGGTTCACCCGATGTCCCGGGGTTGGCCGGGTCTCCCCCTGCTCTCCGGCCTTCTCCCCGGGCCGGGGGGTGGGGAGGGGCTGGTGGGACTGGTCGGGCTGGCTGTGGACCCTGCCGCTCGCTCGGCGGCTCATTCTCTGAAAAATCCGGCCTGTGTCCTTTTTTAGATTACATTCAGTGCCCTTATTGCCAGAGGAGGTTCAATGAAAATGCAGCCGACAGGCACATCAGTTTCTGCAAGGAGCAGGCAGCTCGCATCAGCAACAAAGGCAAATTCTCCGCCTCCGACACCAAAGGAAAAGCATCTCCTCGAGCTCAGGTGAGGCACCCCATCCCCTCCCCCGACTTGGACCTCTTTCCAGAAACGTAGGGAAAGAGATTCGCTGATTGATTACAGTCTAATGGCTGTGCTCCATTGGGCAAAGAATACATACAAACTCACGCGTCCCCTCACTCACTCCTTCAGAAGACACACACCCCCTCCCCACCTTTTTTCTCCTTCGTTCTTCCTCCCTTCATCCCGGCAATGTTTCCCAAATTAATTTCCCAAAATTGAAGTCTCTTCTCAGGGATTCTTTTTCCCCCCGCAAGGGAAGTGATTCTCTACCCCCAGAGATCCCACTTAATGTCAGGTGGCGACCCCAAGTCTAATAATGTTCCAGGGCCTTTAAACGAGGACCCTTGCCTGACATGTCTACCCATCAGTGCCAGCCTCCCCGCAGTAAGCTGCCCCAGTGGCTACCTCCAGTGGCTCAAATCTCCAGTGGGTCAAATCTCCAGTGGCTACCAATCAATCTGTGCATCAGGCAGAAACTCCTCACCCTGGGCTTCAAGGCTCTCCATCACCTCGCCCCCTCCTACCTCACCTCCCTTCTCTCCTTCTACTGCCCAGCCCGCAACCTCCGCTCCTCCACCGCTAATCTCCTCACTGTACCTCGTTCTCGCCTGTCCCGCCGTCGACCCCCGGCCCACGTCATCCCCCGGGCCTGGAATGCCCTCCCTCTGCCCCTCCGCCAAGCTAGCTCTCTTCCTCCCTTCAAGGCCCTGCTGAGAGCTCACCTCCTCCAGGAGGCCTTCCCAGACTGAGCCCCTTCATTCCTCTCCCCCCTCGTCCCCCTCTCCATCCCCCCATCTTACCTCCTTCCCTTCCCCATAGCACCTGTATATATGTATATATGGTTGTACATATTTATTACTCTATTTATTTATTTATTTATTTATTTTACTTGTACATTTCTATCCTATTTTATTTTGTTGGTATGTTTGGTTCTGTTCTCTGTCTCCCCCTTTTAGACTGTGAGCCCACTGTTGGGTAGGGACTGTCTGTGTGTTGCCAATTTGTACTTCCCAAGCGCTTAGTACAGTGCTCTGCACATAGTAAGCGCTCAATAAATACGATTGATTGATTGATTGATTGATTGATTGATTGCCCCCCACCACCCCTCAGGTCCTCCGGTCAGGGAGACCAGTCAGGGAGCTAGCCAGTGATTTGTAGCGGTAGGCCTGGCTGACTCAGAACCGGCTTCCTCTGCCTGGCCTGAGGAATAGACATCGAATCTAAAGTCAGTCGATCATTTTTATTGAACGCTTACTGTGTGCAGAGCACTGTACTCCCTTTCGCATCACCCTAACTTGCTCCCTTTACTCTTCCACCACTCCCAGCCCCACGGCACTTGTGTATGTATCCTTCATTTTGTTTGTTTATATTGATGTCTGTTTATTTGTATTGATGCCTGTCTCCCCACCTCCAGACTGTGAGCTCATTGTGGGAAGGGATTGTTCCTCTTAATTGCTGTATTGTGCTTTCCCAAGTGCTTAGTACAGTGCTCTGCACACAATAAGCGCTTAATAAATGCAATTGAATGGATGAATGAAAGAATGTACTAAGCTCCAGAGAGAGTCAGATAACAGATACATTCCCTGCCTACCACGAGCTTACAGTCTAGAGGGGGAGACAGACATTAAGATAAATAAATAAGGAGGGCTTTCGGTTGTCCGAGGGACGGGGGATAATCCCGCAAATGGATTTTCCTTTCACTTTTCCAGTACAAGCCTCCCGCTCTTCGAAAACCCAGCACCCCAACGACGCTTCCCTCGGCCTCTTCTCGCTTACCGCAGCCGAGTAGCGCCAGCAAGGCCGGCCTAGGTGTGAATGTCATCTCTCCTCCTCCTTCTCCATCCAGCGGGTGACCAGGGCAGGAGACGAGGCTCCCGAGAGAGGGCCCGGGATCAAAGGAAGAAAGATGGGAGCAGAGTAATTTCCCAAAGGAAAAGCAGAGATTTTATCAATAGACATACACCCGAGGGGGAATCCGGCTACAGATTGGGAGGAAGGGAAAGCTCAAGAAGGGAGAACTGCAGGGGCTCAGGGCTTCTGGGCACCGTCTCCGCCTGGAGTCGGTCGGGAAGAACCACCCTTGTTTGTCATCGGAGAGTTCCCGCATCGCTGGAGATGATTCCCGTTTCCAGGCGGCGGCAGCAGACTGCTATTTGCAGCCGTGGTGGGTTGGGAGAGCGTGCCCGGGTGTGGAGCCAGACTGGGCCGGCCTAGCGGAGAGGGTGCCTGAGGATCTTGGCGTGGCTTCTCAGAAGATTGTCGGGAGGGAGGCACGAGTAGGGGACAGCTTCAGCTCTGGGGGCCTCCCTGACGGGAGCCGGGACGGGGAGCTCTTGGACGCCGAGCTCCGGAGCTTTAATGGGAGAGGCCCTTGGCAGGAGTCATAGGCTCCGGGTTCCCTCCCTGAGGCGATGAAGCAGCAGTTGCCTCGGTAGCAGATGAGGTAGCCCAGCTACAGTAGCAGCAGCTGAGCACCCCAGGCTGTACCTCTCACTTGATAAACACGGACCGTGCACCAGACCTACCCGTAGACAGGAGCGGAGAGAAATTGAAAATGAAAGCGGCTCATGCCCCCAACAGGTGCTCTTCACTTGCCCAAACCCACGAGCCGGGCCGAACGACAGAGGAACCGAGATGCTCTGTGGCTCCTGCTGCTCTCGCCGACCCCCCACGCTGTACAGCCCTTCTGCAGGGCCCTAGCCCTGTTGGCCACCTGTGGGACACCCCCGGGGTGGAAAGGGCTAATCCACCGACACTCTACCATTGGTAGAGGCGGGGCTGTGGAGTGGTCCATGTTGGGACATTGCAGGAGGGTCACAGGGGTTTTATGGTCCATGCCAGGACACCGCAGGGAGAGTCGGGGATGGAGAGGGGGCGGTCAGGTGGGGAGACCGACCCACAGTTCCTCCCAACGTTTCGGCACCCCTGACGGGGACAGGGTCCCGGCCGGCCGGGTGTGAGGCTGGACCAGGGATGACACCTCTCACATTCGCCCGTTCTTCTGTTGGCAGGTGGGCCTGCAAGCAAGGTACCCTCTCCCGGGGCTCCGTGGGGAACCAAAGTTCAAACCTTATCTCCTTCTCACAAAGGTGCCGTGGGAGCTGCAGCCCCTCAGGCCGGGTAAGTTCTCTGGAAATCGATGTGGTTTTTTTAGTCTTGATAAGGTTTTGTTTTGAAAGGGTCCTTTGTCTTGACAAAACTGATTTGGTGAATAAGTGACTGTGGCGTTCCACTCTGAGATCCGCTCGGTTGTCTTTGCCCCCACAATACTTGGTTGCGTGTTGTCTTTGGACAAGAATCCAGTAGAGTCTCGGGGAGGCGGTGTCTCTCTTTGGGACCCTGGTGGAGAGGCTGGCTGGATTCCCATCCTGTGGTTCAGGCCAAAGGAACGGCCCATGGGGCTCGGGTGATTCTGTCAATTTTTTTTTTTTAATGGCATTTGTTAAGGGCTTACTATGTGCAAAGCACTGTTCTAAGCGCTGGGGGGATACAAGGTGATCAGGTTGTCTCATGTGGGGCTCACAGTCTTAATCCCCGTTTCACAGATGAGGGAACTGAGGCTCAGAGAAGTGAAGTGACTTGCCCAAGGTCACACAGCAGACGTGGTGGAGCCGGGATTCGAACCCATTCCTCTGACTCCAAAGCCCGGCCTCTTTCCACTGAGCCACGCTGCTTCTCTAATTTTGCCTGAGTGGTAGGGACAGGAATTTGAAACAGCTGAGGTTTGGACCCCGCCGGAACAGTGATTCTCCCCAGCATCACCGCCCCTGCCCCCCCCACCCACCAGGCCTGCTGCCAACTTGTCTCCTCTTCTCTCCTCCCACCCTCGAGGATTCCCTAACCTGCTTTGTCCCTGATTGAATCTTCCTCCCGGGAGGGGACCTAGACATCCTGGAGGAGGTTTGCTCTGTGAAATTTATAAAAATAATAATACTGTTACATCACTTAACTATGTGCCCAAAACCATACCAAGTGCTGGAATAGATACTGTACTAAGCTCTGGGATGGATATGAGATAATCAGGTCAGACATAGTCCCTATCCCACAAAGGGCTCCCAGCCTGAGGGAGAGAGAGAACTGGTATTGAATCTCCATTTTACAGATGAGGAAACTGAGGCCCAAAGAAGTGAAGTGATTTGCCCAAGGTCACACACAACAGGCAAGCGGTAGAGCTGGGACCAGGTCCTCTAACTTCCAGGCCCGTGCTCGTTGTATTGGGCCATGCTGCTTCCCTGTGGCCACACAGTAAGCAGACAGAGAGCACTCCGTACTCGCCATCTGTCTAAGAACACCATTTTGTTTTTCAGGGTTAGAAAGGCCACCCAGGAGAATGGAGGCCGGTGTGATCTCAGTAAAGCAGCTGACCACACACACACACACACACCGCTCGCCCCAATGTGGGGATTGGGCAGGCCACCAAGACACTGTTTCTCTGATGTTGATGAAAGGGATCAGAGTGGACCCTGTTGGCCTTCTGCCTTCCTCCAGGGCCGGGTGTATCCTGTGGCCCAAAGTCCCGACCGCCCCAGGCCCACCCCCCTTCAAGCTGTTTTCCTCTCCGCCGGGCTGAACCCTGGGGCTGAGGAAAAGCCACCGCCCCAGCCCAGCCCGCTCCCCAAAACTGAGCAAGGCATGAGGCCACAGGCACAGACACCAGCGGCCAACCTCAGACCCGAATTCTAGCCCCCGTGTTCCGTCGGCCGAGTCTGGCAAATTTTCGGGTCTCCTTTGGCTTACCCGGCCGGGTCTTAGCGGTAGTTCTGATGTTCACCGTGCACAACCCGACAAAAAAGACCCATATTCTATCTCCCCCAATCTTAAATCTGGGCCCACACCTTTGACAGAGATCCTGAGAAAGCAGAGGCCATGATATTCTCATCCTCCAGTTCCCACCGGTGCATGAGGACTCATTCCCCCAAGGCTTCATATTGTCTGGAATTGGGAAGAAGTTTAAATTGAAACCACAGTTGGCTTAGATTTGACTGAATTTCCTACCCTTGCTCACCCCTACCTCAAAACTTGGGTTTCCTCCCTAAACTTTCTGGAATTATTTCATACCAGTATCTGTGCAAGGGAACTGTTTTGTAGGCTCATTAGGGAAATCTGCATTTGAAAAAGTGGCATCCAAAACCCATTTCCAAATTGGAAATAGGAAACAAAGCAAAGAAATAAGATCTACAGTTTGTTTTGAGGGGGGGGGGGTTTCCCCTTACTCCCAAGCGTCCCAGATGACTTGCCACCGTTTGACTTCTGTTTTAGGCAACAGCTCTCTCAGGTATCCGTTAGGCAATTTGAAGAGAAGAATCATCAGTTAGATTAGTTGGGTTTCCAACTGGGTGAGCGTTTGTCCGGTTTAATCCCACAAGAAAAAAAGATGAAAGAGTGAAAAACTCCAGTCCCCCACACAGAGCAGCTTGGAGGGGAGGGTCCCCCTGAGAATTTGCTGGGGGGGAAAGCCTAACATTTTGGACCCAGGGGAGCAGCTGAATTTTTTCCATATCGAAACTTGAAAATGCCCTCTCCAGATTGTGAACGATGGAGTCCATTTTCAGTAGCTTTGAGGCTTTCTAGCAATTCTTTGAGTTGAAAACCCAACTGTGATTTTTCTGCCTGAGAGAGACGAGTGGGAAGTTGAAGCAGATAAGGTATGGAGTCTCACTTATCGGTCCGTTGAGCTAGTGCCCTGTCCGAGGAACCGAAATAGTGTTGGTGGGCAAGGATGGGCAGAAGGGATTGGCCAAGGGAAGCAGAGAACAAGTATGGATCTTGGGAACTGGGTGGAAGACGGGAGCTCAAAAAGACAAAGCTTCAGAAGGGAGTGACTTCACTCCTAGAGGGTGTCAGGAAATGCCTTGTTAGGGAAATGTGGGTCGGTCAGCAAAAGCCCCAGGTGACCAGTCGTAAGCCCCGATGGCTAGCGGACAGTTAGTTGTGCCTTTTGGAATTATGAGCCGGGGTCAGAGGGCTTGGGTGAATTCTTGGACACAAGATGGGCAGCAGACAGTTGTGCCTTTTGGAATTATGAGCTGGGGTCAGAGGGCTTGGGTGAATTCTTGGACACAAGGTGGCCAGCAGACAGTTAGTTGTGCCTGCCGGAATTATGAGTTGGGGTCAGAGGGCGTGGGTGAATTCTTGGACACGAGGCCCAGAGGAGTGGTTTACCAGAGGAGAAGAATGGGGACGGTGAGGACAGATCCGAGGGCATTGCTGGAGTCTTTGGCCAGGGTCCAGAAGGGCAGCCGCCGCCCTCCTCCTCCGAGCAGAGCTCCGGGGCGACGACCCGGGTTGGGTACTCATGCCCACTGGCAGGAGCATCTGGAGCAGCGGCATTTATCGAGCTCCCCATGAGGGCAGGTTGGAGAGGCCAGAATGACAGGGCAACCCGTTCCCAGCCCCCACACCACCCTTCCCTGCCGTGGTGGCAACGGCGGCTTTGGCCCTGCCCGCCAACAGCCTTGTTGAGTGGGTGGGTGGGATTGTAAACTTGGGCCTTTTCCGTGGAAGTGTCTGGTCTTCTCTTGTGCTGAGCAGGAGCCATGTTTTGGTTTGACTGTTCCTGTGTCCAAGTGAAGCACCACGCTTGGTTCTCCCAGGGAATGACTTTTCCCCGTGTGTTTCTAAAAGGTCATTGTGAGAGGTGGGGTGCGTTCGCCCGTCCCCTCGCAACGCAGAGTCAGTTACACACTTGGTGTCGGGCCCGGTCTGCGGCACCGGGCACGGCGACCTCCATGGGCATGACGGACAAGCCTCGTGCATTCCTCTTCACCTCTTCCTCCAGCCTCCAGTCTCTTCCTTCTTTTTCCCTAATGGGCTAGAGACCCAGAAGAGTAACCGGCTGGCTGGAAAGGAGGTCTCTGATTCCCAGGCCTGGTCTGAGCCATCCTAGGCGTGCCCCAGAGGAGAGACTCAAGACTGTGAATTCATTGTGAATAGGGATTGTCTGTCTTCATTGCTGTTTTGTACTTTCCCAAGAGCTTAGTACAGTGCTCTGCACACAGTAAGCACTCAATAAATATGATTGATTGATTGATTGAGAGAGGGCAAAAGGTGCCACCCACAAAAAGTCAGTGGCCAAGGAGGAGCAGGTGGTGGCCTGGAGACATCCGTTTTCATTCCAAGTCAGTCCACTACTTCTCCAGGGGCTCTCATCCCTCCCCTCCCCTCCAACCCTCCCCCCCACACACACACATACACACCCCCACCTTCCCACTCCCAGGGGAGCGGCATTCCCCAGTTCTTCTCAGTGGCTTCTGCCCAAAGATCCGGCGGGCAAATTCTGGCTCAGGTTCAAGTAGAACTTCCTTGCTCCCGGGAATGTTTACATGGGCCCGAACTATTCCAGCCCAGTTGGCCTGTCATCCCAACTGTGTGCCGGGGGAGGGGAGCTGCTGGGGGGAGGCCTTCCTTTCATTTAATCATATTTACGGAGCACTTACTGTGTGTAAGTGGGTCACGGTGATCCAGCCGACACTGTCTACAGCGAGGCTCGGGGCTACTGGCCTTCCGGGCTTCCCGGTCGCAAATCAGACACGACCCTGTTGGGAGAGAGAGCCCACCACCGACCACCCTGCTGGGACTGACCGGGGCTGGGGGTGGGCCCAGCTAGGCGTGGCTCTTGGCCGCCCCCCGCCCTGACCTCGACCCCCAGAGTGGGGTTGAGCAGAGTCTCCTGTCTCCCCAGGGCCAGGTCAGTGCTCAGAAATCCAACTACAATTGCAGATCATTTATGCTTTTGAGAGAAATCGAAAGCTGGATTTCGTAAGCGAATGGAAGGCCCTTCAAGAACTCTGGGCAGTTTGAGGGGAGAGAGAGAGAGAGAGTTTTCATTTGTTTCTGGAATAATAATAATCATTCATTTATTCATTCAATCATATAATTGTAGTGCTTACTATGTGCCAAGCACTATACTAATCGCTGGAGTGGATACAAGCACGTCGGGTTGGACACAGTCCCTGTCCCATGTGGGGCTCACAGTTTCAATCCCCATTTTACCGCTGAAGTAACTGAGGCCCAGAGAAGTGAAGTGACTTACCCAAGGTCACACAGCAGACAAGTGGTGAAGGCTGGATTAGAACCCACGACCTTCTGACTCCCAGGACCGCGCTGTATCCACTACGTCGTAGCTGGTGTCACTGGCTCCCAAAGTGGGGCGAACGGGAGCAAGCTTTGTCGTTGCCTGGGGTTCTTATCTCATTGGAGAAGGTTTCAAGGTCTCTCGCTTGTACAACAAAGTGGAGAGCAAAGCCGAGAATGTTCTGGGAGTTCTGCTCCTGACAGCAGTTCCCAAAAAAGAAGTTGTCCCGCCGACAAACGTGTGACACTTCCTCCCACGTGTCTCCCCTTTTGTAGAGGTACCCCGAAAGCTCGAGCGCCGCCCCCGCCCAGCCTGGTGAGAAGCCCCATCCCGGCCGCGCTGGCCAGCAAAAGGAAAACCTACGGAGTCGAAGGTTCCACGAGCAGGTGGGTAATAATAATAATAATTATGGTCCTTTTTTTATATTTTATGATGGCATTTATTAAGCGCTTACTATGTGCAAAGCACTGTTCTAAGCGCTGGGGAGTTTACAGGGTGATCAGGTTGTCCCACTGGGGGTTCACAGTCTTAATCCCCATTTTACAGATGAGGGAACTGAGGCCCAGAGAAGGTGAAGTGACTTGCCCAAAGTCACACAGCTGACAAGTGGCAGAGCTGGGATTTGAACCGATGACCTCTGACTCCAAAGCCCGGGCTCTTTCCACTGAGCCACGCTGCTTCCCCTATTTGTTCTGCGCTTTCCATGTGCCAAGCACTGTTCTGAGTGCCAAGGTAGATACAAATTAATCAGGTTGGACGCAGTCCCCGTCCCACTAGGGGCTCATGCTCTTAATCCCCATTTTTCAGATGAGGTAACTGAGGCTGAGAGACATGAAGTCAGTAGCCCAAAGTCACCCAGCAGACGTGGTGGAGGCAGGATTAGAACCCAGGTCCTTTGGACTCCCATACCTATGCTCTATCCACTAAGCCACCCTCTCTCTGAGGGGCTGGGGAGGCACTCGACGGGATGACGGTGTACCCACTGACCCGGCGGCAGGAGCTGAAGGTTGAGCCCGGCCCGCCTCGGGGTCCGCATGGACCGCTACTCCATTTTTTGGCCCGCACGCTAGAAGCTGGTAGGCCCGTGTTAGCGTTTGTTTCTAATCGCGAGTGACTGAGGCACATCCACACATGGCAGACAGCAGTTCCCCGGGGGGACGCCCGGGTGTTTGTGTGTGTTTTGGAGACGGCCCGACGGCAGGGCTGAACTGAGCACTTGAAAGGCTCTGAGTCACCGGTTGGCCGCCGCGGAGCCGAAATTTCTGGGATCTCGGGTCGGGGATGGCCCGGGATTGGCGGATGGGCGCTTGGCCCGGCGCCTTGCCGGCTGATTCAGCAGCCAGCCTCGCCTCTCTGGTGTTTGGGGCCGGGAGCCGCCGGAGCTGAGACGGGCCCCGAGCTCCCTGCGGGGCCGGCTCCGTCCGGCCTGCCTGTGGCCAGCGGGCTGTGATCCCGCTCCCTGCGGCTAGCATCCCTGGAGGTGGCCGCGGAAGCGGCCACAGCCACAGCCCGCCTTCACTCCTCTCTCCAACCTGAGTGAGCCGCAGCTCTTCCCTCCCCTCCCGCCTCTGGAACATTGTTATAAAGGGTATTGTCCCAGGCACGTCCCACCCCGCCCCGCCCCATCCCACTCTCGTCCCACCCTGCCCCAGCCATGCTCCTGCCAGGCCCTCGCGGGGGCACGTACAGGGCCGGCGTTGAGGCGGGAAGCGGGAACGTGACCCTTCTGCTCCTTCGGGCAGGGGATGGGGGAGGTGAGCAGCCCGGGGTCCTTAGGCTTCTGGCCAGGCTGGGTGGCGG
This sequence comes from Tachyglossus aculeatus, assembly GCF_015852505.1. NCBI lineage: Eukaryota > Metazoa > Chordata > Mammalia > Monotremata > Tachyglossidae > Tachyglossus > Tachyglossus aculeatus. Next base: position 26,806,460 of record NC_052090.1, read on the forward strand.
GCAGGCAGGCTCGTGGGGTGCCAGGGGACCCCGCGGGTACAGTCTGGGCAAGCGACCCACAGGGCCCGGCTCGGCCTTCAGCTCCCACAGCCGGGTCAGCGGGTACACCCGCAGACCCTAACTAAGCCACAGTTAGGGTGGGAATTTAGCGGCTTAGACTCTTGTGATTTTAGGGCTTATACATTTTTTAAAAATTTGATTCTCGTCCAATAGTTAAGACCAGTGTGTACTTAAAAATGAATCATATTTGTACAAGATATAACCCAGTAGACACAGAATTTTAAGTGTGACTCTGTCTGGTCCGGATCTCCAGAGAGGTCCCTTTCTAGCTGTGTATAAATGCTTAGCCGTTTCTTTAAATAGGAGTGGAGGGGCTCCATCTCCCCCAGACCCTGCTGGGCTGAGTGGACTCTCCTTTCCTCCTCCCAGAAATGGAAGTTTGCCTCCCTGCCTGCCTTCCTGCCTCCCTCCTGGAGATTGGAGGCTGGCTGCCAGTCTGACCGGCTGTCTGACGAACTTTGGGAGATCAAAAGGGGGTGAGGGCAGAAGGCAGTGAGCCGGGTGTCCTAGCAGCTGTTGCTGGCTAAGATATCCCTTCCCGATCACAAGAAGTGGGAAGGAGAGTGGGTGGGTGGGTGGGCCGGTGGGCTACCGCCTCCCACGTTTTGTCAGATCTCGGCCTGGACGCTTGCTTTCCCCATTAGAGTCTCTTAGGGCAGCTTTGAGAGATTGAAGACCTCGGGGCAAGTCCTGCGCGACCCCTAAAATAGTAATAATAATAATTGTGGCATTCGCTAAGCGCTTACTATGTGCCGGCACTGTACTAAGCGCTGGGGTGGATATAAGCAAATGGGGTTGGACACAGTCCCTGTCCCACGTGGGGCTCACAGTCTTAATCCCCATTTTGCAGGTGAGGGGACTGAGGCCCAGAGAAGTGAAATGACTTGCCCAAGGCCACACAGCAGACAAGTGGCGGAGCTGGAATTAGAATTCATGACCTGCTGACTTGCAGGTCTGTGCTCTTTCCACTACGCCAAGCTGTTTCCCTAAAACTGTCAGAGAGCTGGAAGTGGGATGTCTCCCTCCCCCCACAGTCAACTTTCTCTCCTCAGTGGCGTGCCGCTGGGTTCGGTGGTTCTTTTCTGATTTGTTATGGTATTTGTTAAGCGCTTACTGTGTGCCAGGCAGTGTACTAAAGCTAATCGGGTTGGACACAGTCCCCGTCCCACACAGGGCTCCCAGTCTTATTCCCCATTTTGCAAATGAGGAAACTGAGGCACCGAGAAGTGAAGTGACTTGCCCAGGGTCACCCAACGGACAAGTGGCGGAGCTGGGATTAGAACCCAGTTCCTCTGACTTCAAGCCCGTCCACGCTGCCTCCCATTCACCCGGGGCTGCTTTTGGTGCTGTTACATGCCAAATGGCCCCGGGCCGGGCACTGGGGGCCGGATGGTGGATGGCGGAGGCTCCAAACAGTGAGCAGAGCAGAACAGGACGGGGAAACGGCTGGCCCTGTCCGGCCCCGGGCGACCGCCCCGGTTCCAGCAGAGGGGTTACGGGACTGCAGGTATTTCAGGGAAAGGCACTATTTTGTTTCGATGTGCTGTTTGAACCGTGATTGGAACCACAACACTTATTTTGCAGGCGGTAGGAAACGTGATAAGAAGCCCTCAGGCCCGGGTATGGGAGGGAAGGAGGAGTCGGAATGGATAGGTCCCAAGACGCTTCCGGTTTCTGCATTGGTGTCCCAACCCGTGCGCTGGCCAAGGGGCTCCGGTCCCCCTTGCCCCGCAGCCGGGGCAGGGGTCTGTGGGACGGGGCGGGTCCCGTCCACGGGTGTGTCTCTAACGTTACTTGTCCGGCCCCAACACAGAGCAGGCGGCGACCGCTCCTCAGCGGCCAACGGCTGCGACGGCGGCTCCCCGGGACCCTTCCCCAAGTTCTGCCACGAGTGTGGGACCCGCCATCCCGTGGACTGGGCCAAGTTCTGCTGCGAGTGTGGCGTTCGGAGGATGGTCCTGTGACCCCCGACCGGATCGACGGCGCGGCCGGCCGACCCCGCGGGAAGCTCCTCCGCCTGCTGTAGCCGTCCGCATCCCAGGACCCCCGGCCTGGAGGAGTGACTTGAAGGGGCAGCCCTCTGCTCGGTTATCTAATTTATATGCGTGAGTGTATGAATGTGTGTGCGCACGTGCGCGTGAAACAGCAAAGATCCCGGAGAAGCGCCCTGAGAGTTTCCCGTGGACCCACGCCAGCTTAGAACAGGTGATGGTTTGCTTTTCCCCCCAGCTCTGAACCCGGCGGGAGGAAGGGCGGCCGCACCCCAGGGCCACTCTCCGGAGCCGTGGCCCCGGCCCTCTTCCCCGAGGCTTCCCTAGGGCCCTCCTGGAGAGGGACTCTTTCTAGATCCACCCTAGGCCCCCCGGGAAGGCCACTTGGAAACGTGGGTCTGGGTCATTCCCAGGGGAACCCGCTCCCTGCTGCTCTGGGCCGGGGAGCGGGGGAGAAGGGGCAGGAGCCCACGCAGAGAGAGTGGTGGTTTTTTCTCCTAGATGGTCCCAAGGCTTCCTCCCCAAGGTGGGTCTCTGTCACCGTCGCCCAGCCCCTCTCCCCTCCTCCTGGCAGGCACTGCTGCACGAGTCATTCTGCTGCACGTCTTCTCTAACGGGCCGAGCTGTTTTCCCTCCACCACCTCCATTGGGCTCGGCCTTTACGGCCAGGGTTCGCCGCTGACCGGTCAGTAAGGGAGGAGCGGTTCCGTGCGGGCGAGGCGGACCAGTTAGAACTGGTCGTGCTTCCAGTGTGACTAGTCTTTCCAGTCAGCTCCGCTCTGCTCCACATCCAGTGCCCGCTCAGTCGCCGAGCCCGGTGGGTCCCGGCTCCTGGCTCTCGCCGGAGACGGGAGGGAGAGGCGGCAAGGTGCGGGCACCCTGGGCAGTCTAGAGGGGCCGGGAGGCAGCTGGCGGTTGGTCGTCTCCATAGAAACCTGGGTTCAGAAAGCCGAAGGGGGGTGGGGGCAAGGTATTTATGAATTAGGCAACAGGCTATGTACACAAAGCCAGTTTTAAGACTTTCATAATTAACTTCTTCTACGACTGCTCTCTTTGATTTGTTGTGCAATACTGTTCCTAAGAAACTGTCTTGAGGCCAGGTCTCCTCGCTTCAGCTTGTGTGTGAGCGACCGTGTCGCAATGTGGAAAATGAGTTCCAGCTTGGGCCGCAAGTGTAAAATCCCCACTGTGGCCCACTCTGACAGTAGGCACTAGCTCCACGAACCACATGCCCCTCGACCTCGTCACAACTCGAGCCCCTGTGCATCTCCCCGTCCTCTCCCAATAAAGGAACGGAACACTACCGGCCGTCCCGGTGCTGTGCGGTGATTCGTCGTCTGAGGCCCCGGAGGTCAGCCCGAGGAGGAGGAGGAGGTGCGGCGGGTGGGTGTGGGAAAGCGCTTGGGAACCATCACCTTCTTGAAGGGTTTGGAAAACTAGGCCAGGCGGCCTTGGGATGGTAGGGGCAGAGTCGGCCCACCCAGCGACTCCACCTCGAGTGGAAAGAGCCAAGGTTGAGGAAGAGGGACACGACATTGGCTGAGAAAAACCTCCTTCCAGCCAGTGGAGGAAGGACGGACTTGCAACAAGCCAACAACGGGTTGAGGGCCTGACAGGCCCCTTCCGTCGGGGGCCCAGCGGCCGGCCGGCAGCCGGAGTCGAGCCGGAGCGAGCCTTTGTGGCGATCACGTATTATCCTTCACCTCGCTCGCTCCTAGAAACTCCACTGGCATCCTTCAGGGGCTTCTTTTAATACCAAAAAGGGGTAAGGTCACCCAAAATAAGAAAGGGGAAGGTATAAACCATCTAGGAAAATAGATTTATGCTCAGGTACATCATCAGAAAGTCAGTATGTACATTTCACTGATAAAATGCCAATATATTATTCTGTAAAAATACCCCGGCTCTAGCACGCCTTTCGTGCGCCGAGGTCAAAATTAACTCATTGCACCAGTCGAGCGGCAGCCTCACGGCCCCCTCGCATCAGGGTGGCTCCGCCCACGCCGCCATTCTTCCTACCTCACCAGGGACCGGGCCACCCCGACATGGAGCCACCCCTCCGGCGGACAACCGGCAGGCTACCGGCCCGACTTATCCAACCCCGGGAGAGCGGCAGGAGCACGGGCGGGTGGGATGGATGAAGGCGCCCGGGTGGGTCGACCTGAGGCAAGATGAAATGCGGCCCCAGGGGCCCGAGCTTCTGCCGCAGTGCCCGGGGGCAAGCAGGGAGTGGCTACGCAAGCGCCCAAACAGCTGGCCTGGGCCACCGCAGCTCAGCCGAAGCGGCTCGTCGTAGAATAGCGCTTTTGCCAGCAGATTATGAATTCAGACAGTGCTTTCTCCAGAAAACAGCGCAGCTCTGGGTTCTGTTTCCTCCGCCCTTTCCTTGGGCCTTTGTCCTTGCCCTGTGGGAGAGAGCCAAGGAGAAGAGGTGAGCGCTGGTGCCCGGAAGCAGGGGCGAGGAAGGAAGTTTGGCCAGGACACAGGTGGGCAACCCCTCCCAGAACCGGTTTCTCATCCCACTTTGGGCCCTCGGGTACTAAAAAGTGGTTCACCCCCTTCCACCCGTCGGCCAGGGTGGGATGGGGAGGGAGGGGACAGAGCAGAGGTGACCCAGGTTTCTCCTGGGAAGAAAACGGACCCTGCGGAATTGTTGATGAAGCACAATTGCGAAATTGGGAGGGAGGTGGATGCGTATGAGAGTGAGAGGCTGCCTGATGTCGTGGGAGGTGGAGTCTCAGAGCATGACTGAGGGCTTGGGGCAAAGAGAGCCGCCGACACTCTCGTTCCCCATACGGTGCTGATTTCTAGACTGGAGTTTGGGGGTGGCGTGGTATGTGGCGTGCTCACACGGAACCTGGGTGGACATAGCTGCGTGTGTAATAACTGTGGTATTTGTTAAGGACTCACTGTGTGCCAGGCACTGTTTTAAGTCCTGGGGTGGATACAGGCAAATTGGGTTGGACACAGTCCGTGTCCCATGTGGGGCTCAGTCTCGATCCCCGTGTTGCAGGCTGGAGCAGAGGTGGGCGTGGGGAGGACAGACCCGTGAGCCCCTGCGATTGTCCATTTATGGGGTTGAGGGGAAAGAGGACGATTAAGCTTCCAAATCAGATCTACTTAGGTACACAGGGAAGCAGTGAGGCCTAGTGGATAGAGCACGGTCCTGGAAGTCAGGAGGACCATCCCAGCTCCTTCACTTGTCTGCTGTGTGACCTTGGGCAAGTCACTTCTCTGTACCTCACCTGTAAAATGGGGATTGATGGTGAGCCCCATGTGGGACAGGGACTGTGTCCAACCAATCTAATCAGCTCGTATCTACCCCAGCATTTAGTACGGTGCCTGGCACAGAGTAAGTGCAAAAAACAGAAAAAAAAACTGTAACCCCCCCCCACTCCCATCACCATGTGTCCTCGAGCTGGGCTAGCCAGGGAGGACCAAGCCATGAGGGGAAGGGGAGAAGCAGACTCACCACACTCCTGGTTGGGTAGGGCTCGTTCAGAGAGGAGTCTTCGGTTTCTCTTTCTCTCTCTGTCTTGCGTAGCTTCTCCTGGGGGGGACACAAAATCGATGTGGAAAGTCTTGGTGGGGGCTGGTTCTCCCCCATCATGCCCCTATTTCTCTCAGCTTTCAGTTCAAGGTGGGGGAAAGGAGGCATTTTGGAGGGGCCTAGGCACCTCTGGCAATCATCCGGCTGCGTGGGCAGGCGGGCACCTGCTCTTCTGAGCACTAGGAAAAGACATGGCCCTCGCCCTTAGGACCTTGCCCTCCTTGGGCCAGCTCCAGCCGGGACTGGTGAGGGGAGGGCAGCCAGCAAATGCCCTATGTCGGGTCGGACTTCTGGTCCTTCTCTTTTCCCGGGTCCCCCAGGGGAGAGCGGACAGGCAGGGGGCTCACCTTTGGGTGCATGCCCACCCTCCCCTGCTTTCCCCACGGAGCATCCAGAAGCCACAGAGGGACGGAGCAGGACCCCAGAAGGAGGGAGTCTGAGGGCTCAGCCCGTGGCCTAGCAATCCGCTGCCATCGTCGCCCGTCCCTGCTCCCCCCGCCCGACAGGGCCGTTCCGGACAGCCTGGCGGAGTTCAGTTACAAGGGCAGACCAGGGACAAGCAGGGTCCTGCAGGTGGGGACAGCCATGAAATCAACTGCAATAACTTGGGGAAGGGCACCCAGCTCCTCGATCTCCCCCACCCCACCCGAAGCCCAACCCTGGCCTCATCTCACCAGCCCACCCCATCCTCACGAGGTTGGGAGCGGTGGCACCCCACCCCCAACCACCCCCGAAACCCACAGCCTGGCTCCCACCTCCCCGCACAACCTTCTCCTCAACTTACTCTGACCTGGGGGCAGTTGCAACACAGGATATCGATCGTGTCCCGGGAGACAAAACTTAGCTGTTGGTTCAAGGCTTCGCTGATGTTGGCTTTGGCAATCTGCAGCATCTTACAGGCCACCTGACACAGGTACAGATACATGCCTTCCTGGGATGGGTATGGAGAAGAAGAAAGAGAAAGGGAGAAGTCAAACAAGGTTGGATGAAGGACCACCTGCCAATCATCAAACCCCTCAGAAGCTCAATAGGTACACAAAGATTCACTCGCCGCCCCGCGGCTCATCCTACTGGTAAATCACATGACTGGCAAACACCCTGATGCCGGTTGGCAGCACCCCAAGGGTAGGGGTTCGGGGTTCACGGTCAATGATTACCTGGCGCTAGGAGCCCTGGGCTCTGTTCTGGCAATTCTACAGCAGCAGAGTTTCCTTTTTATCAGCACCGGCTGAGTTAGGGCAAGGCGAGAGGACTGTGGGTTCAGCCAAGGCCCACCCCCGGAGGAAGCAGGGAGTAAAGGGCTGGTGGCTTTGGTTGGCTTTCCCGGCAACAGACAACAAGATTATGGCAAGGCCTCCCCTCTCTCTGGACACTGCCAAGCAGGAAATGATCTTGGCCAAGAGAACAGCAGTTTGAGACGATGGAAACAAAAATTCGGCTAAATGGGGGAAAATCGAACCGGGATGCCACACGTGACTTTGGCATGAACCGGTGACCCAAAGCAGCGGGGGTGTTGGATTTGGCAGCTATAGGGTGTTGGTATTATTCTCACGCTAACACATTGAAATGATGCCTTCACCCGTAACTGTCGCTGCTGCCCAGAGTCTCTCTGTGCCCACTCTGGGATCTCCCTGGCAAGTTGCGGGGGACAGGCAGCTAGATTCCCACGCCGGCATCGTCCTGTCCAAGGGAGCCTGAAATACCAGCCGGGCGTCTCTCGGGAACGGGAATCACCGGCGAGCCCCTCGTGGGAAGGTCACACATCTTGGGCCTCTGTTGTATCTTCCCCCAGGGCCCGGCGGCACCGCTCGGTATAACCAGCCCCGTTAATGTGACTGTTATTGTGACTTTTAGACTGTGAGCCCACTGTTGGGTAGGGACTGTCTCCATATGTTGCCAGCTTGTACTTCCCAAGCGCTTAGTACGGTGCTCTGCACACAGTAAGCGCTCAATAAATACGATTGATTGATTGATTATTGCCACAGGTAGCCTCGACTGGACTCCGGCCGGCCGCCGCTCTGCTTCTGAGCAGAGTCCTGGAAGTGACCTTTCCATCTCTTGAATCAAGCTTTTCCGAAGCTGGGCTGGACTTTGACAACGGGTTCCCTCGATCCACCGGTGACTCGGATTTCGGCAGGAAAGCAATCAATTAACAGCCTTTACTGATTTCTGAGGTCTCTGCTGTGTGCAGAACCCTGTGCTAAGAGCTTGGGAGAGGACAATAGAGGCAGAGGTAGAAAGACACGCCGTCTGTGCAGTCAAGCTTGCGAGGCTAGGAAGGAAGCCCAAGAATAAGTGACGGCGGGACGAGGTCAGCCGGAGCTTAATGATAATTATTATTATTATTATAGTATTTGTTCAGTGCTTACTATGCATCAAGCACTGTTCTAAACACTGGGGTAAATACTGTAATCACGTTGCCCCATGTGGGGCTCACTGTCTTAATCCCCATTTTACAGATGAGGTAACTGAGGCACGGAGAAGTTAAGCGGCTTGCCCCAGGTCACACAGCAGACAAGTGACGGAGCCAGGACTAGAACCCATTTCCTCTGACTCAAACCCGTGCTCTTGCCACTAGGCCATGCTGGCCAGGACTGCAGCCCTTCCTGCATAGGATCGCGTAGTGTTTCAGGGTCAGGAACATGGTAAGAGTTGATCGGCACAGAATATGGAGCTGATTATCAGCGTTTATAGTTCACCCGTGTCACCAGTCTACTGCAATCAGCAACCTTTAAGCTACACATCCCCGAAAGAGGCAAACAAGCTGATAGTGCTTCAGACCCAGGCACAATAGGCAAGCCGTTCGCACACGCTTCAGACACACCACACAGGCCGTTCACCTACTCAACACACGGACACCACTTCAGATACATACAGACCAGGCGGGCCCCTCTCACACGCTTCAGACACAAACGCATCACACAGGTCACTCGCACAAGCCGAAGACGCAGACGCGCCACAGAGGAAGCACACGCTTCAGACACACCACACAGGCCACTCACACGCACACGTTTGAGGCGCAGACAAACCACCCGGGCTACTCACTTCGGACGCAGATACACCACGCTCAGGAAATACGATTGAATGTATGACTGAACGAAGGCCGCCCACATGCTTCGGGTACAGGCCGCTCACACACGTTTCAGACACAGACATTCCACTCAGGCCTCTCACGCACGCTTCAGAGGCAGGCCCACCGGGCACTGCTGCAGTGGTTTTTGAGTCCCTTCATTTCCCATGGAAACGGCGGATGGCCCGGCGAGATGCTTTTCAAGAAGGCGGCCGTGCGCTGCGGTGAGGATGGCGGTAGAAACCCTGGAGAGGCACCGTTACCTCAGAGTCGCTGCACGAAAGCTTCTTGAGCCAGTTGGGTTCTCTGCCCCGGCAGCTGCTGGAAACATGAGCCGTGACCTCCGCGTGGGACAGGTTCTTCTGCGACGGAATGGAGAAATGGCTGGTGAAGAGACGGTCCCCTCGAGCGTCTCCCGGAGCGGACAGTAGCGCAAACCCTTAGGCCACAAGCCCCGTGGGGGACGGAGACCGTTTCCGATCTGCACCGCACTCCCCCGGCCCCCAGAGTTAGCGTGGTGCTCGCCACAGAGCAAGCACTCAACAGATACCGTCGTCGTGATCGTTATTGTCGTAAGTTTTGCCCGACATCAATGGTGAAGGGTCACAAGCCGGGGGAACTGAGCGTAGGTGAGAGAGCCGAGAGCGAGGAAATCTAGAAGCTGGGCTGGAGAGAAGTGAAGAAAGTCAGCTGCGGAGTAGAGGGTGAGTCAGGCAGATGGGTGAAAATGGGGAGAGTCCACGGAGAAAGCAGATATAGATGTAGGGCAGGGAAGTGTCGGCAGGGACCTTTGAAGCCGAGGAAGATTTTGCTCAATGAAGGAAAGGCCCGGCGAGGCAGAAAGATGGAGAGGCGACTCATCTCTTTCCAGGGTGCTTTCTTCTCCAGGCCATCTGGCACTGCCCTGTCCGACCACAGATATACTGCCCTAGATAATCCCGATTGTCGGGCAAAGTTCTCGGACATGAGGGTGCAAACTACTCCACTCATGATAACCTGCGTGTGTGTCAGTGTGCCCGGGGGCCCACGTGCGTCCAGCGGGACGCCTCCCTGATGGTCTGGTCTGGGCAGAGCCCCGGGGTCAACCGGCCGGCCGAGGAGCAGCGTACCCGCTCCCCTCTCCCCGGCCCCCGCTGATGCTCTCCCCGACTCCCTGCTCCCTGTTCCTGTTCACGGTCCTCCCAAAGGTTGGCAACACCTGCCGCTTCCACTTCCTCTCTGCCACTTCTCTTCTTGTGCTTCTACAATCCAGTTTCTGTTCCACCGAGACCCTCTTTCCACGGCCAATCAATCAATCAATCAATCGTATTTATTGAGCACTTAGTGTGTGCAGAGCACTGTACTAAGCGCTTGGGAAGTACAAGTTGGCAACATATAGAGACAGTCCCTACCCAACAGCGGGCTCACAGTCTAGAAGGGGGAGACAGAGAACAAAACCAAACATACTAACAAAATAAAATAAATAGAATAGATATGTACAAGTAAGATAAATAGAGTAATAAATATGTACAAACATATATACGTATATACAGGTGCTGTGGGGAAGGGAAGGAGGTAAGATGGGGGGATGGAGAGGGGGACGAGGGGGAGAGGAAGGAAGGGGCTTAGTCTGGGAAGGCCTCCTGGAGGAGGTGAGCTCTCAGTAGGGCCTTGAAGGGAGGAAGAGTGCTAGCTTGGCGGATGGGCAGAGGGAGGGCATTCCAGGCCCGGGGAAGGACGTGGGCTGGGGGTCGATGGCGGGACAGGTGAGAATGAGGCCCGGTGAGGAGAGTAGCGGCAGAGGAGCGGAGGGTGCAGGCTGGGCTGGAGAAGGAGAGAAGGGAGGTGAGGTAGGAGGGGGCGAGGGGATGGACAGCATTATAGCCGAGGGTGAGGAGTTTCTGCCTGATGCACAGATTGATTGGTAGCCACTGGAGATTTTTGAGGAGGGGAGTAACATGCCCAGAGCGTTTCTGGACAAAGACAATCCGGGCAGCAGCATGAAGTATGGATTGAAGTGGGGAGAGACACGAGGATGGGAGATCAGAGAGAAGGCTGTTGCAGTAGTCCAGACGGGATAGGATGAGAGCTTGAACGAGCAGGGTAGCGGTTTGGATGGAGAGGAAAGGGCAGATCTTGGCAATGTTGCGGAGCTGAGACCGGCAGGTTTTGGTGACGGCTTGGATGTGAGGGGTGAATGAGAGAACGGAGTCGAGGATGACACCAAGATTGCGGGCTTGTGAGACGGGAAGGATGGTAGTGCCGTCAACAGAGATGGGAAAGTCAGGGAGAGGGCAGGGTTTGGGAGGGAAGACAAGGAGTTCAGTCTTGGACATGTTGAGTTTTAGGTGGCGGGCAGACATCCAGATGGAGATGTCCTGAAGGCAGGAGGAGATGCGAGCCTGGAGAGAGGGGGAGAGAGCAGGGGCAGAGATGGAGATCTGGGTGTCATCAGCCTACAGATGATAGTTGAAGCCGTGGGAGTGAATGAGGTCACCAAGGGAGTGAGTGTAGATCGAGAACAGAAGGGGACCAAGCACTGAAACTTGGGGAACCCCCACTGTAAGGGGATGAGAGGGGGAGGAGGAGCCTGCAAAAGAGACTGCACGGCCACCTATCTCCTTGCCAAATCTAATGGTTTCCATGCTGTCCTAATTTTCCTTGGTCTCTCAGATGCTTCTGACACTGGTGGACCCCTCCCTTCCTTGGAAAACTACCTAATCTTGGCTCCAGTGACACTCCTCCCATGGTCTGCCTTTTTTTTAATGGTATTTAAGTAATTACTATGTGTCAGGCACTGTACTCTTCCCTCTCTGCCACCCTCCCCCAGATTGCAGCGCTTAGTACAGTGCTCTGATTGAATGAGTGAATTAATGAATTGCAGGCGTCTCTCGAGGCCCAGCCTGGGTCTCCTCTTCTTTCCCTGGGGAGTTCATCTGTTCTGATGGCTGCAGTGACCATTTCTACTGGGACCACAGATGCCTCAATCGATCGACGGTATTTATTGAGCACTTCCTGTGTGCAAAGCACTGTACTTAGCTCTTGGGAGACTTGCTTTCGCCAATCTCATCGGCGCAATCTCACTTGTACTCTTTCCTCCAGGATGCGTCCACATGATGTCCATCTGGAACCTTAAGCTCAACCTGTTTAAAACGGGATCCGTCTTCCCACCCAAAACTTCTCCTCCACCTAATTTTCCTATTGCAGTCAATACCACCTCCGTCCTTTCTGTCTCTGAACCCCACGCCTCTGGTATCATCCTAGACTGAATACGAGAGTTGAAAGGGAGCGAGTAGTAAGTGACTAAATCCTGTCAAGTTTGACATACCCTGTCAAGCCATCAATCAGTGGTATTTACTGAGCATTTACTGTGTGCTGAGCACCATATGCAGTGCTTGGGAGAGCACAAAACAACAGAATTGGTAGACAGGTTCCCTACCCACGAGCGTACAGCTAGAGAAGCACTTCCTCATCCATGATCTTTTTTCTCCTACCTGAAAATGTTTGTCATCCGTCTCCCTTATTAGACTCTAAACTCCTTGACTGCAGGGGTCTTGCCTTAGATCTCAATTTACTCTACCGAGGATTTAATATGGTGCTCTGCCCAAAATAGGTGCTCAAAGAACACTGTCGGTTGACGGACATCATCATCATCATCATCATCATCAATCGTATTTATTGAGAGCTTACTGTGTGCAGAGCACTGTACTAAGCACTTGGGAAGTACAAGTTGGCAACATATAGAGACAGTCCCTACCCAACAGTGGGCTCACAGTCTAAAAGACTAAAAGACATCAGCAAACTGAGCAGCGGAAGACTGAGACACCTCCTCCTGTCATTCATTCAGTTGTATTTATTGAGCACTTACAGCATGCAGAGCACTCTACTAAGCGCTGTCCTTGGGGGTGAGGAGCTGTCATGAACCACGACCCTGAGAAGGTTTGGAGAAGACCAAGGCAGATCCCGCAAGGTAACTGGGGGATCTCCCTTTAAGCAGGTTTGGGGCACAAGGGGTGAGTCTCCCTGGGCGATTAGCATATGCCCCAGGAGAAAGACTGAGCCATGTTGGTGATGCAGGGTGGCAGGCTGCTCCCAGCAGGCACAGGGTTTTGGGGCGAGGATTGTACTTAGTATTAGTATTATTAGTTGTAATATCATTATTATTATTAACAATAATAATAACAAGCACTGTGGTATTTGTTAAGCACTCACCACGTACCCAGCACTGTACTAAGAACGGAGATAGATGCAAGATAATCAGGTCAGACACAATCCCTGTCCCACACTATGCTCCCAGTCTGAGGGGGAGGGAGAGCAAGTATTGAATCCCCATTCCACAGATGAGGAAACTGAGGCCAGAGAAGTAAAGCGGCTTGCCCAAGGTCACACAGCAGACAGTGACAGAGCTAGGATTAGAACCCAAGGCCTCTGACTCTCAGGCCCAGTGTCTCTCCACTAGACCCCACGGCTTCTTGGTGGTGGTCTGACCACACACGGTCCGGCCAGAGCGGCTGCACTGGGAGTTGCACAGAGGCTGGGACCATCTGCACCTCTGCCACCCCGAGATGGGGAAGGCGACGCTGAGATGCCTCTCCCCCAGCTGGGACCGTGGGAGCGCCAGCAGCTCCCCAGTGGACTTCTCGGTCCCCAGAGGGAAGGGGTCCCAATGCGCAGACCCGGGGGCAGCCCCTGCCCAGACAAGACCCCAGGCCCGGAAAGTCTCTTCCCAGATGGAGCCAGGCATCAGGCAAGAGATGGAATGGCACCCAGGCGGGGTCAGGGGGCCTAGGTGCTTCCCTGCCGAGGTCAAGGAACTGAGGGGCCATCCCCAAAATCCGGGACCAAGGGCCTGCCTGGGCCACCTTTCACTTTCCAGCCCCGTCTTGGGAGCCCAGGAAAGGAAAATTGGCCAGGGTGGCTTGCTAGCTCTCTGCCCTGCCCGGCTCCCGGATCAGCCCTTCTCTCGCCTCGGGGCAACCGGGCCTGCCTGAGGTGGGAGAGGGGGCTCCCCCCGCATCCCTCATCCTGGCAAACCCCCGACACCTCAGGTATGGGACGCTCCCTCGTCTGGGGCCAGCTTGCCCTCTCCTCATCTTGAACCACTCCTGAAACCTGCTTAGGGGGATTTGGCGAGTAAGGGAGTCGGAGAGGGAAAGAAAAAGGACCAGAGAGGGGGATAGAAGTGTGGAGAAAGGGAGGGCAGGACAGAAGACTGCAGGGAAAACAGGAGGATGGTGAACGGATTTTGAGGGAGGGGGAACAATAGGGAGGGAGGGAGGGAAGAATGACTAGAGGGAAGGAAAGGACAGAGGGAAGACCAGAGGAGGGAGAGAAGGGAGATCAGAGGGAAGGAGGGAGGAAAGGCAGGAGGAGGGAGAGGGGGAAGGAGGGCTGGAGGGAGGGAAAACGGGAGGCGGAGAGGGTGAGCATACCTCTCCCTGCTTGGCGGGGCAGTTGTGTGGGATGGAACCTGCCCCGGGGCTCTCTGGGAAACAGCCTCACCTCCCCCAGCTCCAGGGTCTGATTCCCCGGGAGTCCCACCCGGCCTGCCGCAGGTGGCCCCTCCTATCCAGGCTGGCTCCTTCACAGGGGCAGAAACCAAAATGAACCATTCCTAGAACAGGCCGGGCAAGGGGGAGGTTGGGGGAGGAGCAGATGACGACGATCCGTCTCCACCACAGGACCGAGCCCCTGGTCCCGGGCCCCCAGGACCTGCTACTTTAGCTTGGGCTGAGGCTCCCAGGCTCCCCAAGGAATAAGAAGCCCTTAATAATAATAATAATCATGGCATTTGTTAAGCGCTTACTACGTGCACAGCACTGTTCTAAGCGCTGGGGGGGATACAGTGGGATCAAGTTGACCCACGTAGGGCTCACAGTCTTAATCCCCATTTTTAGAGATGGGGTAACTGAGGCTCAGAGAAGTTAAGTGACTTGCCCAAGGTCACACAGCAGACCTGTGGTGGAGCCGGGATTTGAACCCACGCCCTCTGACTCCAAAGCCCGGGCTCTTTCCACTTGAAACCATCCCAGAAGCACTCTTGCCTCAGTGACTTCATCTGCTCTACACAACATCCCTGAGAAATACGGGAGCATTGTCCCCATTTTTCAGTGGTAGAAACAAAGGTCCAGAGAGGTGGGGCGACTTGCCTGAGATCACACAGCGGAGCAGTAGCGGTGCTGGGATTCAAACCGACATTCCGTCCCCGCACCCCCCCTTCTCACCCTGGGCAACACTGCCTCCCAATTAAATGACAGTAGCCTCAGACCGACACAAGGAATGGCCTAATTTCACCCCAGCCTTCCCCAATTCCTAAAGCCTGCAAAGAGCTGACCATTGAGAAGCAGCGTGGCTCAGTGGAAAGAGCCTGGGCTTGGGATTCAGGGGTCATGGGTTCTAATCCCAGCTCAACCACTTGGCAGCTGGGTGACTTTGGGCAAGTCACTTCACTTCTCTGTGCCTCAGTTCCCTCATCTGTAAAATGGGGATTAAGACTGTGAGCCCCACGTGGGACCACCTGATCACCTTGTATCCCCCAGCGCTTAGAACAGTGCTTTGCACATAGTAAGCGCTTCACAAATGCCATCATCATTAGTAGTAGTAGTAGTAATCCTTGCCCGACTGTCATAGATCTGAGTCAGGATCAAGACGAAGGGGGCCGCTTCTCTCCCTCCCCATCTTCCAGCTCATTCAGTCCTATTTATTGAGCGCTTACTATATGCAGAACGCTGTACTAAACGCTTAGGAGAGTGCAATACCACAATAAACAGACCCATTCCCTGCCCAGTTAACCCGTGGTCAATCGGCGGTACATGTTGAGCATCCGCTGGGAGCTCAGCACTGTACTGAGCACTCAGGACTGCCTAGCGGCAGCGGCAACAAATCTGACTGTGGCCCGGCCTGGAGCGGATCCCTGGGATGAGACGAGGTGAGATGAAGCCAAGCTTCAGATCGGATGTTTGGGGAGCCAGGAATCCCACCCCATGAAACGGAGCAGTGGGGAGAGGATGGGATAGGGGGGTTGCAAGCTGCCAGGGCGAGGAAGCCCCTGGGGTGAAGCCCTCTTCCCACTCAACACAGCCCCAGTGAACAGCTGGGGTCAGACCCCTGGGGGCCAGGGCCAGACCATCTCAGACATCCGCCCGGGGGACCGGGTGCCGATCCTCCACGGTCGCCGGGATGCTCCCGGCCCCACACTCCAGCCCGAAAGGCCACCCCCAAACCCCAGCCTCCGGCTGGATGATGACGGCTCTGGAATTACCACCGAAGCCAGAACAGCGGCAGAGACAACAGAGACGTGGAGACGTACCAGGCGGTTGATACCGGGCAGGAGGACGTTCACATAGTCTTCGCTCTCCCGATTTAGCGCTTTCCTCTCACAGTTGGAGGAAGACGACACCGGCACCAGAACGAGGATCAGAGGAGGAATCCCAAAGATATACCTAAAAAAGACTGAATTCAATGGCATCAAATGAGAAGAAAGGGAGCGGTGCCGAGGTTCAGGGGCCGGGTGTCGGGCCCGGGGCTCCCCGGGCGGGAGCGCATCGCTGGAAAGGGGGCCCCACGGGTGTCTCTAGCCGGAGGACGTCCTCTCCCACAACCCACAGAAAGTCCCACACGATGGTGCCGGCAGGGACACCCTGGAAGAGTCTGGCTGGTTCGTCTTTCGCTTTTGATTTAAGTGATGACTCACGGTGCAAGAGGCTGGCTGGGGTGGGGTCCTCTCCCTGGGGGATGGGGCGGGGTTGGTTTGGGGTCTCCCAGCTGGCCCGAGGAAGGGAGCCGTGCCAGTTATCGGCACCACCCGGGCAGCCGCCAGGAGGATGGATCCTGCAGGGCCGCCAGCCATAGCTCCCCATGGCCCGGGAGCCCCACGGGAGACGAGTCTCGGCCTGTGGGACCGGCCTGGGGAACTCCCTGGGCTTATGGCAGTGGCGGGAGGAGCAGCAACGCTATATACTGAGCACCGGTGGAGAGAACGCCGTGAACGAAGTGCTGGGGAAATTACACCAGACGCACAAGACACAACGAACCGCCGTTCTAAATGGGGAGCGACCCACCTCAGCCTCCAAGACATCTTAGAAGACATCCCTCTTGAGTGCCAGTTCCAGGGCCAGAGAGGCGCATTCGTCATTTCCAAATGAAGCAGTGTAACCTAGTGGATAGACCACGGGCTTGGGAGTCAGAAGGACTCGAGTTCTAATTCTGGCTCCGCCACTTGTCTGCTGTGTGACCTTGGGCAACTCACTTCACTTCTCTGGGCCTCAGTTCCCTCATCTGTAAAATGAGGATTAAGACTGTGAGCCCCATGTGGTAACAGGGATTTGCGTCCAATCTGATTAACGTGTATCTACCCCAGGGCTTAGAACGGTGTCTGGCACACTGTAAGCCCTTAACAAATATCTTGACTAAAGCAACAGATAATAATAATAATGATGGTATTTGTTAGGCGCTTACTATGTGTGAAGCACTGTTCTAAGTGCTGGGGTATATATATATATATATATATATATATATGTCTGTACATATTTATTACTCTATTTCTTTTACTTGTACATATCTATTCTATTTATTTTATTTTGTTAGTATGTTTGGTTTTGTTTGTTCTCTGTCTCCCCCTTTTAGACTGTGAGCCCACTGTTGGGTAGGGACTGTCTCTATATGTTGCCAACTTGTACTTCCCAAGTGCTTAGTACAGTGCTCTGCACACAGTAAGCGCTCAATAAATATGATTGATTGATTGATTGGGGGGGATACAAGGTGATCAGGTTGTCCCACTGTCCTGGATGCCTCCTATGGGCAGTGGTACCTTCCTGGGTGCTTCCTCAGCTTTGTTTGCTCCGCGCAGGTTTTCGAGGCAAGCGTTGGCGGAGCTGGCCTTCAATCAATCAATCAATCAATCAATCGTATTTATTGAGCGCTTACTATGTGCAGAGCACTGTACTAAGCGCTTGGGAAGTACAAATTGGCAACACATAGAGACAGTCCCTACCCAACAGTGGGCTCACAGTCTAAAAGTGGGCTCACAGTCTAAAAGAGAGAACCCAGGAGAACTCAGGAGAACTCAGGAGAACCCAGGCCTACGTGGCCACAGCAGGCTGAGGCGACGATGGATGGGGAGGCTGTCTGGGGCCCAGGGCAACGCTTCGACCATTAGGACTGCGTAGAGAAGCAGTGTGGCTCAGTGGAAAGAGCCTGGGCTTTGGAATCAGAGGTCATGGGTTCAAATTCCGGCTCCGCCAATTGTCAGCTGTGTGACTTTGGGCAAGTCACTTCACTTCTCTGTGCCTCAGTGACCTCATCTGGAAAATGGGGATTAAGACTGTGAGACCACTTGGGATAACCTGATCACCTTGTAACCTCCCCAGCGCTTAGAACAGTGCTTTGCACATAGTAAGCGCTTAATAAATGCCATTTTTTTCAACCCATAGAGTTGAGATTTAAGCACTTAGTATGGCACTGAGCACTGAGCAAATACCGCTACTACTACTACCACTAAATTAACATGCCCAAATCTGGAAAACCCAGGGGTCCAGAGCCCAAAATGATAACTGAGATTTGAGCAGCACAACCTCGTCCATTTGAGGAAAAGGGAGCTAAACGGAACCGGAGATGCACACAGTCATCAACCTCATCGTTCTGGATCACCCCCACAGTTCACTCAGCCCACGACTGTCTCTCACAGGGACAAAAGGACCTGTGCAGGTTGCCCTCGTGGATGCCCAGCACAGGCCGGCCAACTCCCCTAACTCTTCCCTCTCCATCCCCGACTCTCCCCCAGTGATCCAGCCTGGACCATCCAGCATCTCTGACTCTCCTCCAGCAACCCGGCATAAACCATCCAACCCCCCTGACTCCCCCCTTGATCCAGTATGACATCCCTGACGGTCCCAGGGCATCACTCAACCCTGGCTCTCTCTACACTCCTTGGACCCTGTTGCTGAAACTTTGGACGGCAGAGCAAAATGTCACAGGGGGATGAGTGGAGGGGGATGAGTGGACCCTCGGCTGCTTGGCCCTGGGACTTTCAAGCCATGGGATCCGGTCACCCTCTCTCCTCCACCTCTCCCACCTCTGGTATCTATCTGTCCAGCTTTGGCTCCAGTCCGCCTGCTCCCCCAGGGAGCTGAACTTCTCAGAGGCGGTCCAGCCAGGCCTGGGGCCGGAGGCTTTGCTGAACTGCTGCCAGCTGACAGAGCTCCCTGCCTCTCCCAGCCTTTGGCCTGCATTCGGCAGGTTCCTCCCTGGGGCCATTCCGGCTCAGCACGGTCCAGGCGCCCAGTTAACGGTCGATGAACAGAACCTGCAGTTGGGAACGGTGCCTGCCATCACCCCTGGAGCCCCCCAATTCTCCAAGGACCAAGGTAGGGGGCTCCCCTCCATGTCCTGACCCCAGCCCATCTGCCTTGAGCGGAGGGGCCCCGTGGCACCCAAATGGCCCAGAAATGACCCGGGACCCTCCCAGCTCAGGACCACGAGTCAACGATGATGTCCATTCCCTGTGCTTTCCTTTTCACACTCCCCCACCCTCCGTAGAGGAGAAGCCACACCTCAGCGCAGCCAGATGCAGAGTTGGATTTGGCCCATCTGGGCCGAGTCTTTAAGCGAGTCCCAGCCGGACGGGGCTTCTGGCGGCTTTGCCGCCCCCCTCCCACCCATCCCCACCTGCAGCTTCCCAGAGGCCTGGCCTCCCCTGGGACTACTGGGATGGATCTTTCAGGGAGCCTTCTCGCTCATCCTGTGCCAGCCTGCGCCCCCTTCCCTCTCCCCTCCGCCCCACTGAGCTCCCCTGACTCCCAGAGGGGCTGGCCCTCTGCCCCTCTGGGATGATATGATTCCCCCCTCCTGCCCCCCACCACAGTCCAACAGGGACAGCTGTCGGCCCAAGGACCCACGGAGGAACCCACACCTTGCCGTCCTCTGAGGGGACCCTCCCCCCAGATCCTGTCCCTGGCGGCCAGCCACCTGGCCAGGAGCTCAGCAGGAGCTGGTGATCAAACTGGACATACAGTCCCATCTTCTTACTCCCCCCTGGGGCATGCTGCACTGTCATACACTGCCCAGTGCATGCTACACAGACACACTGCCTGGACACTGTATAGACACACTGCCCAGTGCATGCTATACAGACACACTGCCTGGACACATTCTGTATAGACACACTGCCCAGGGCATACTGCATAGACACACACTGTATACACATATGCTATGTGGGACACACCACTCAAGGCATGCTGCAGAGACACACCACCCTGAGCACACTGCATACATATACACTGTAAAGACATGCTGCCCAGGCACTCTGCCCAGGGCATGCTGCAAAGACACATATAATAATAATAATAATAGTAATAATAATGAGGTATTTGTTAAATGCTTACTATGTGCCAAATACTGTACTAAGCACTGGGGTAGATACCACAGGGGGCTCCCATTCATTCATTCAATTGTATTTATTGGGCACTTACCGTGTGCAGAGCACTGTACTAAGCACTTGGGAAGTACAAATCGGTAACATATAGAGATGGTTGGTCCCTACCCAGCAACGGGTAAGAAAGCAGGAGATCAGGGATTGAATCCCATTTTGCAGAGGGAACTAAGGCACAGAGAAGTTATGTGACTTGCCCATGGTCACACAGCAGGTAAGTGGCAAAGCCAGGATTAGAGCTCAGGTCCCCTGATTCTCAGTCCTGGCCTCTGTCCACTAGGACATGCTGTATAGACAGTGCCTGGACAGTACCTGCTGTATAGACACCACTGCCCAGGGTACGCTGCCTTCTCTCTGCTGCCCGGATCATCTTTGTGCAGAAACGCTCTGGGCATGTTACTCCCCTCCACAAAAATCTCCAGTGGCTGCCTGTCAACCTATGAATCAAGCAAAAACTCCTCACTCTCGGCTTCAGGGCTGTCCATCACCTCGCCCCCTCCTACCTCACCTCCCTTCTCTCCTTCTCCAGCCCAGCCCGCACCCTCCACTCCTCTGCCACCACTAACTTCCTCACTGTACCTTGTTCTCACCCGTCCGTCCCGCCATCGACCCCCGGCCCACATCTTTCCCCTGTCCTGGAATACCCTCCCTCCACACATCCACCAAGCTAGCTCTCTTCCTCCCTTCAAAGCCCTACTGAGAGCTCACCTCCTCCAGGAGGCCTTCCCAGACTGAGCCCCTTTTTCCTCTTGTCCTCCCCCCACAGCACTTGTATATTTATTTGTACAGATTTATTACTCTATTTTATTTATACATATTTACTATTCTATTTATTTTGTTAATGATGTGCATATAGCTTTAATTCTATTTCTTCTGTCGATTTTGACACCTGTCTATGTGTTTTGTTTTGTTGTCTGTCTCCCCCTTCTAGACTGTGAGCCCGTTTTGGGGTAGGGACTATCTCTATATGTTGCCGACTTATACTTCCCAAGTGCCTAGTACAGTGCTCTGCACACAGTAAGTGCTTAATATATACAATTGAATGAATGAATGAAATGAATGGAGAAACACCTGATGGATACACGCTGCACGCTGTAGACACATGCTGCTTAGTCACACTACCCAGATGCCCTGCAGAGGTACATGGTATAGACACAATGTCCAAAGCACACTATATAGACACCCGCTGCAGACACACTACCCTGCACAGACACGTGGCATACACAGTACAATAATAATAATAACGGTATTTGTTAAGTGCTTACTATGTGCAAAGCACTGTTCTAAGCGCTGGGGAGGTTACAAGATGATCAGGTGGTCCCACGGGAGGCTCACAGTTTTAAGCCCCATTTTACAGATGAGGTAACTGAGGCACAGAGAAGTGAAGTGACTTGCCCAAAGTCACACAGCTGACAGTTGGCGGAGTTGGGATTTGAACCCATGACCTCTGACTCCAAAGCCCGTGCTCTTTCCACTGAGCCACGCTGCACAGGCACATGTTGTACAGACATGCTGCTTAGGACATGCTGCATACACACGCCCTGTATAGACACACGATTCAGGGCACGCTGTCTAGACATATGCTGTCTACACCCATGCTGGCCAGGCTGTATGAATGTACACTGTAGAAGACACCTGCTATCCAAGACGCACTGCCCAGATATCACCAGGGGCACACTGTAATGGCAGGCTGTCCAGTCATGATCCCCTCCACCCTGGAGGCTTGCTGACTCCAAGAATAATAATGGTATTTTAAATAATGATGGTATTTGTTAAGCACTTACTATGTGCCAAGCCCCGTTCCAAGAGCTGGGGTAGATAGAAGCAGCCGGGTGGGACACCATCCCTGTCCCACGTGGGGCTCAAAGACAGGCAGCAATGCCCCCACCCCTAACAGACAGTCCATTGCCCTCCTGATAATAATAATAATGGTATTTGATAAGCACTTACTATATGTCAAGCACTGTTCTAAGCGCTGGGGTAGATACAATAGTAATAATAATAATGATAGCATTTGTTAAGTGCTTACTATGCGCAAGGCACTATTCTAAACGCTGGGGAGGATACAAGGTGATCAGGTTGTTCCACGTAGGGCTCGCAGTCTTAATCCCCATTTTCAAGATGAGGGAACTGAGGCCCAGAGAAGTGAAGTGACTTAATAATAATAATAATGGCATTTATTAAGCGCTTACTATGTCCAAAGCACTGTTCTGAGCGCTGGGGAGGTTACAAGGTGATCAGGTTGTCCCATATGGGGCTCACAGTCTTAATCCCCATTTTGCAGATTAGGGAACTGAGGCCCAGAGAAGTGAAGTGACTTGATAATAATAAGGACATTTATCAAGCACTTACTATGTGCAAAGCACTGTTCTAAGCGCTGGGGAGGTTACAAGGTGATCTGGTTGTCCCATGTGGGGCTCACAGTCTTAATCCCCATTTTGCAGATGAGGTAACTGCGGCCCAGAGAAGTGAAGTGACTTGCCCCAAGTCCCCCAGCTGCCGATTAGAACCCACGACCTCAGACTCCCAAACCCGGGCTCTTTCCACCGAGCCACGAAGGTAATCAGGTTGTCCCCCGTGGGGCTCACAGACTTAATCCCCATTTTCCAGATGAGAGGGAACTGAGAGCCAGAGAGGTGAAGTGACTTGCCCCAAAGTCCCCCAGCTGCCAAGTGGCGGAGGCGGAATTAGAACCCACGACCTCAGACCTCCCAAGCCCGGGCTCTTTCCACTAAGCCCGCTCCGCAAGGGCAGGCTCCAGAGGTCCTGGCCCCGTCCCTGCCGGTCCGGCCGGGACCCGTTTCCAGGCTTCGGTGTCCCCGGGCCGCCGGGGAGGTGGGCCCATCCCTTCCCACCCGCCCGGGACTCCCGGCCTCCTGGGTCCCCCGGACCCCCCTCCTCCACCCCCTCCGGGCCCTCCGGGCCTGACTCACCGGGGCCCGTGGTCCGCCGGGGGGAGCGACCGGGGCCGGGCTGCGGGGCCCATGGCCCCGGGGGGGCCGCAGGGACCGCTCAGCTCCGCGGGGGTGGGGGGGTGGACGGGTGTGTTTGTGTGTGTGGGTCCAGCCCACACCCCTCGGGGGCGGAGTGTTTGTGTGTCCAGTCCGCGGCCCTGGGGGGCAGGGTGTATGTGGTTTGGTTTTTTTTTTGGTGTGGGTGTGTGTGGGTGTGTGTGGGTGTGTGGGGTGTGGGTGTGTGTGTGTGGGTGTGTGTGTGTGGGTGTGTGTGTGTGGGTGTGTGTGTGTGCGCGCGCGCGCGTGTGCTCTTAATGCTTGGCCCTGGAGAGGTGGGGGGTGGGGGGCGGTACTGCGGTGGGCTGGCCCCAAGGAAAGCTGCAGATGTTTCCCCCCGACCCCAGCCTCAGGGCGCAGTAATAATAATCAGGATGGTATTTATCAAGCCCTTACTATGTGCAAAGCACTGTTCTAAGCACTGGGGAAGTTACAATCAATCAGTCAATCGTATTTATTGAGCGCTTACTATGTGCAGAGCACTGTACTAAGCGCTTGGGAAGTACAAGTTGGCAACATATAGAGACAGTCCCTACCCAACAGTGGGCTCACAGTCTAAAGGTGATCAAGGTTACAAGGTGATCAGGTTGTCCCACGGGGGGCTCACAGTCTTCATCCCCATTTTACAGATGAGGGAACGGAGGCCCAGAGAAGTGAAGTGACTTGCCCAAAGTCACACAGCTGACAATTGGCAGAGCCGGGATGTGAACCCATGACCTCTGACTCCAAAGCCCGGGCTCTTTTCCACTGAGCCACGCTGCTTCTCACAGTGACTTGGCTCACCAAGCCCCCACCACCATGCCGAGGCCATGATATGCATATAGCTATAATTCTATTTATTCTGACGATACTAACACCTGTCTACTTGTTTTGTTGTCTGTCTCCCCCTCTTGACTGGGAGCCCATTGTTGGGTAGGGACCGTCTCTATATGTTGCCGATTTGTACTTCCCGAGCGCTTAGTCCAGTGCTCTGCACACAGTAAGCACTCAGTAAATATGATTGAACGAATCAGGTGACCTGAACCCTGAACCCTGGGGAGATCCAGGCCCACACCCCACAGTTCAAACCTCAGAGCTCAGAACTGGGACCCTTGGCCTGGTTGGTCAGCCCAGCCTGCTCCCCTCTCCTTGCCCCGTGGTTCCAAGGGGCACCCTACCCCCGACCCCCAGAGACCGGGCAGGGGACGCCTGTACGACTAGGGCTCCTCTGGACCCATCCGCAGCCCAGAACCCCACCCAACACTTCCCCTCTCCCGCAGTGGCTTTCCCACCAAACGGAAACCACTTTCCACCACCCCAGGGCCAGGGCCGGGGGAGCGGTGATCCAGGCCCCTCACTCACCACCCCAAAAACCAGAAGAGCTTCTGGTCCTGCGGCTATCTCGGGGCCAGCGCTCGCCCGCCTGCCCACGGGAGGTTCTGACCCCCACGTCTGGGGGACCACGGAGAAGCCACCCCACGACCCGAGCCGTCTCTGGGTTGGAGCAGGAGAGCCCTCCCTGCTCTCCGGAGCCGGCAACAGTCTCCAGCCAGAACCCTGCTCAGAGGCCACCCAGCCAGGGCCACGGCCACGTCCACTGTCTGGATCACAAGGTGACTTCACACCTAACTGCAGCACAACAGACATGATCTTTGCAGCTGACAGGCACTGGAGAAATGCAGGGAGCTAAGCCGAGACCCCCTAACTTCTTCTCTATATGCCCTTAGTCAACGTCACGAAGCCAGCTGCCTCCATCCCAGGGCCACGGCTCGGGCCGCTCTCTGAGATCTCCCCATCACTGCACACGACCGGACAAGTAGAGCAGAGGGTGCCCATCGGGACTGGTTCTTTCCCCCAGGGCTCCTCAGGCTGGCCCAGCACCTTCCCGGGGGGCCTCCGGGGGACCCTCCCTGCTCCGTCAGCTGCGGGCATCCCCGGAGGCCTAGTGGACAAGGGCCAGCCGGGAAGCGCTGCCCACTGGGGTCCGGATCTGGGAAGTGTGCCAAAGAAGCCTCGGAGCAACGAGTCAGAGTGGGGAGCCTCGTGGACATCCCCTCCTGGCCTCCCAGCAGCCTCACCTGGCCACCCCGGGGGTCAGGGCCAGGCCCGGTAGCCTCACCTGTCTGCCCTGCAGCCAGGGCGGAGCCGGGCCAGGCCCAAGAGACGGGGCAGGAAGGTGAGCGGAGCTGCCACTTTTCCGCCTAGCTTTTGGCTGTGGCAGCGGTGGCGGCTCCCTCCCTCCCCCACTATCCCCCTCCAGCTGTTTCAGTTTCATTTTTCTGCAGGGTTTGTCCTTCCTGCCCACCCTTGGGCCCCACGCCCACATCTGGAGGCACAGCTGTGGAGCCGGAAGAGCCAGCTGGTCCCAGGACCCTGAAGATGGGCCAGGAGGCAAGGCAGGGAGCTAAGGGCCCCGATTTTCCCATGCAGTTCTCATCTAGAGAGCTACTGGCCCCCACGGAGCACCAGAGCGGGGTCAGGAGATGGAGTCGCAGGTGATGTTCTCCCCCAGACTGGGACCCTGACCTCTCGGGGCCAACAAAAAACAAACTGTGTGGGCACAGATGCCAGCCAGTTGTCCTCCGCCAGACTCCTCATGCCCATACCGCAAGCCAGAATCCTCACCACGGCCACGACATCCGGAAGATCGACTTGGGAGCGGTGGGCACGGTGGCGAGCCGATGGGCGCTGGCCGGGGCCGAATGAACATCCCTCTTTTGGAACGGAGGGTGGGCCGCCCGACCTGGAACGGGGATTCACTCTGCAAAATCACTCGGCATCTGCTAGCTTCTGCTTCCAGCTCCCCTGCTTCTCCCCGGTGCCTTGGAGAGTTCCAAAAATCAGTCGACTGAGGTTGTTTACCGAGAGCCGGGCATCCCAGTCGGTGCTGAGTGGAGCAAAACGGACCCAAGGCGCAGGGTCCCTGCCCTTGAACATCTGCTGGTCCAGAGCGGGAGACTGGCAGATTTTAAGTGTGTGCAGGTGCAGGGCAGAAGGAAGAGAAGAAGCAGTTTGGCTTAGCGGATAGAGCATGGACCTCGGAGTATGAAGGACCTGGATTTGAATCCCAGCTCCGCCACTTGTCTGCTGTGTGACCTTGGGCAACTCACTTCACTTCTCTGTGCCTCAGTTCCCTCGTCTGTCAAATGGGGAATAAGACTGGGAGCCCCATGTGGGACGGGAACTGTGTGCAGCTAGTCACGTAACTTTTCTGTGCCTCAGTTACCTCATCTGGAAAATGGGGATTAAGGCTGTGAGACCCATGTGGGACAACCTGATCATCTTGTATCTACCCCAGCGTGCTTGGCACATAGTAAGCGCTTAACAAATACCGTTATTATTATTATTATTATTATTATTATTATTATTATTATTATTATTACCCCAGTATTTAGAACAGTGCTTGGCACGTAGTAAGGGCTTCACAAGTACCATAATTATGATGATTATTATTACTGTTTTTAAGGGCAAGGACCGTCAGGAGCGGCAGTGTGGTGCTGGGAAGAAACACCTGGAGAAGTGGTTGAAGAGACAAATGTAAGCACATGAGGGTTCCTAAGTGCTGAACCCAGCAATAATAATAATTGTGGTGTCTGTTAAATGCTTACAGTGTAACAAGCACTACAAAGCCCTGGGGGAGATACAAGATCATCAGATCCCACAAGGGGATCACATTCTAAGTAGTGGGGCGAACAGGTATTGAATCCCTAGACTGTTGACTGAAGATTGAATCTTCTGGACTGTGAGCCCGTTGTTGGGTAGGGACCGTCCCTATGTTGCCAACTTGTACTTCCCAAGCGCTTAGTACAGTGCTCTGCACACATTAAGCATTCAATAAATATGACTGAATGAATGAATCCCACTTTGCAGAGGGGACTGAGGTACAAAAGAGTGAAGTGACTTTCCCAAGGTCACACAGTAGTGACTAAACACACGGGTGGGGAGGGTGATGGCAATCAAGGAAGGGCACGGGACGGGGCTGACGGCTCTGACCCTCGAGTCCCCAGGACCCAGGCCGAGGAGAGGCTATTATTTGGGGCCGGGGGTCCCCAAGGCCAGAGGCCCCTAGCCAGGACGTTTTTCCCTCCGAGAGGCATTTTCTCCCCCCCAACACCATTCTGCCAGTCTCCCCAGCATGCACTGAGCTGGAGACGCCTGGCCTTCCCCTTCCCATGGAAGCCACAAAGGCCTCAAACCGCCAGTGTCCCCGGGCCCGCTGCAAGGGAGATTTTTGTGGCAGCCGTCTTGGCTTCCTCCTCTGCCTCCACCGCTGGTATTTCCTGAGCGATGGCTCCCAGGGGCCCGCGCTCCCTAACCCACCACACAGAACCGCCCGGAACCACCCAAAACCGCCTGGCCCCCGACACGCTACCGACCAGATGGCAGCAGAGCAGGGAAAGAGGGAGGCTTGTGGGCGGGTCGTGGAGGCCATAGAGGAAGCAGACAGAGCGGAGAGGCATGTATCCCCATCCCTCCCCCTGCCCCCTGGCTCTCCTCCAGAGACAAAGGTGAGCCAGGGAGCATGTCTTCCCCACCAGTGGTCTGTCACTTGCTGATTGACTGATTGATCGATTGCCAAACCGTGCAGGCAGCCTGGAGCCAGCCGAGGCATGAGTTTCCTCAGGGACGGGGATTAGGATGAAGCACTGACATACATCGCAGGCTTTTCCATTCTGTGGGTGAGAAGGCTCCACTGGGAACGGTTGACCGAATGCACGGGAACACTTACACGGGGCCTAGTTCATTCTTTCATTCAGTTGTATTTATTGAGCTCTTACTGTGTGCGGAGCACTGTACTAAGCACTTGGGAGCATACAACGCAACAATAAACAGACACATTCCCTGCCCACAGCAAGCTTACAATCTAGATGGGGAATTTCCACCGCTACATCACTGCAAGTCACAGAAATTGAGAGGGAACACTCTACCGGCCGCTCTGCCCGCCTCTCTGCCCGCCACTCAGTCCTGCTGTCCCATCCCTCCAAGTGCCCCTGCCCACTCCGTGAGGGGTCAGGGTCTCTCCGAGAGGAGACCATTCCTGGGGGTGGCCGGAGCTGAAAGCCCAAGCGGCCAGATGGCACCGGGCCAGGTTCTCGAGTGAAAAGCCCCTGGCAGTCCCCCAGATCCGCTGCCTGGCCCATCCAGCCCGGAATCCTGCCTCTGACAGCAGCACCAGGGCAGGGGCAGGACCGAGGCAGGGAGCACCCTCGATAGCTTAATCCTTCTGACGAAAGCCAGCATAGCCCATTGAGGTCAGGGGTGCTCAGCAGTGGCACAGACTCAAGACGAGCGGGCACTTATGTCCAGATCTGTCATTTATTTATTTCTGTTAATGTCTGCCTCCCCCTCTAGACTGCAAGCTCATTGTGGGCATGAAATGTGTCTGTTTATTGTTCTATTGTACTCTCCCAAGGGGTAAGCGCTCAGTCAATACGATTGACCGACTGACTGACAGACTGACATGGCTTTTCCCCTCTCTCCATCACCCCTGACCCCTAGGCCCTCTCCCGTTCCCGTCACAGTCACTGAAATGATTCCCTCCCCAAGGTCATCAATTTCACTACCTCCTATCCTCAAGCTCAACCAAGGGCCCTGGCAGCTGGCCCCAGGACCTCCAGTCTCAGCCCGCTGAGGGATCCCTTCCATCCCATGACCGTCATCAACGAGGCCCTTGGCTCCGCAGGAGGCTCGTGGCAGTCTCCATCTTTGAGAAGAGGCCTTCCTAGCCCTTGGCTTCCCAGAACATGGCTAACCTCAAGCCCCGTCCGAAGCCAGCCCCGGTGACAATCAGGGAGGATTTCAGAATATGCGGGCAGCTTGGCTGGTTCCCCATCCAGGATGCCAATCCAAGACTCCTCTGATTGGGCAGTGAAGCAGCATGGCCTAGTGGAAAGAGCAGGGACACGGGAGTCAGAGGCCCTGAGTTCTAATCCCAGCTCCTCCACGTGCCTGCTGTGTGACCTTGGGCCAGTCACTTCACTTCTCAGTTACCTCAACTAACTGAGATGATTAAGACTGTGAGTCCCCTGGGACAGGGACCGTGTCCAACCTGATTACCTTGTGTCAACTGCAGCACTTAGAACAGTGCTAGGCAAAGGGTAATCATCATCATCATCATCAATCGTATTGAGCGCTTACCGTGTGCAGAGCACTGTACTAAGCGCTTGGGAAGTACAAGTTGGCAACACAGAGAGACAGTCCCTACCCAACAGTGGGCTCACAGTCTAAAAGGGGGAGACAGAGAACAAAACCAAACATACTAACAAAATAAAATAGAATAGATATGTACAAGTAAAATAAAGAAATAAATAGAGTAATAAATATGTACAAACATATATACATATATACAGGTGGTGTGGGGAAGGGAAGGAGGTAAGATGGGGGGATAGAGAGGGGCGAGGGGGAGAGGAAGGAAGGGGCTCAGTCTGGGAAGGCCTCCTGGAGTAGGTGAGCTCTCAGTAGGGCCTTGAAGGGAGGAAGAGAGCTAGCTTGGTGGATGGGCAGATGGAGGGCATTCCAGGCCCGGGGGATGACGTGGGCCGGGGGTCGACGGCAGGACAGGCGAGAACGAGGTACGGTGTGGAGATTAGCAGCAGAGGAGCAGAGGGTGCGGGGTGGGCTGTAGAAGGAGAGAAGGGAGGTGAGGTAGGAAGGGGCGAGGTGATGGACAGCCTTGAAGCCCAGGGTGAGGAGTTTCTGCCTGATGCGCAGATTGATTGGTAGCCACTGGAGATTTTTGAGGAGGGGAGTAACGTGCCCAGAGCGTTTCTGGACAAAGATAATCCGGGCAGCAGCATGAAGTATGGATTGAAGTGGAGAGAGACACGAGGATGGGAGATCAGAGAGAAGGCTGATGCAGTAGTCCAGATGAGATAGGATGAGAGCTTGAACGAGCAGGGTAGTGGTATGGATGGAGAGGAAAGGGCGGATCTTGGCAATGTTGCGGAGCTGAAACCGGCAGTTTTTGGTGACGGCTTGGATGTGAGGGGTGAACGAGAGAGCGGAGTCAAGGATGACACCAAGGTTGAGGGCTTGTGAGACGGGAAGGATGATAGTGCCGTCAACAGAGATGGGAAAGTCAGGGAGAGGGCAAGGTTTGGGAGGGAAGACAAGGAGTTCAGTCTTGGACATGTTGAGTTTTAGGTGACGGGCAGACATCCAGATGGAGATGTCCTGAAGGCAGGAGGAGATGCGAGCCTGGAGAGAGGGGGAGAGAGCAGGGGCAGAGATGTAGATCTGGGTGTCATCAGCATAGAGATGATAGCTGAAGCCGTGGGAGCGAATGAGGTCACCAAGGGAGTGCGTGTAGATCGAGAACAGAAGGGGACCAAGCACTGAACCTTGGGGAACCCCCACAGTAAGAGGATGGGAGGGGGAGGAGGAGCCTGCAAAAGAGACTGAGAATGAATGACCGGAGAGACGAGGAGAACCAGGAGAGGACGGAGTCTGTGAAGCCAAGGTCAGATAGCGTGTTGAGGAGAAGGGGGTAAGGGTAAGCACTTAACAAGTACCATAACTGATTATTATTATTGTTATTATTGGGCCAGGCCGTGAGGGTTCATTTCAGGAGAGCCAGGGTCAATCTGACCATCTCCAGGCCAGAGAATATATAATCGAGCACTCATGCACGCAAATGCTCTCAGCTGTGTTTGGGAACTCTTTCTGCAAGAGAAACATAGATCGGGTGGGTGGGCTGAACCTTCAGAGGGGAGCCATTTCCCCCTAATTATGGATTTCATCTCCTCCCCCAAAGAGATCTCTGAATTGGAAATAAGCAATTCGCTTCTAGAATGTTTTTATTTGGCAAATGATTGTGGTGCGGAAAGTAGTTGGGTTGTAACAATATTTACGATGACTAATCAAAGTTTCCAAGGCTTTGGGCAACAAAGTCTGCTGGGTAAGTGTCTCTTGGCACAGGAAAGTTTAGTCGAAGATACCAAGAAAGCAAAAAAAATGGTTTAGAAATCCCGTGGGTGGTGTTGGCCGGAGAGCAGCAGGCGGAAGGCAAGGACTTGTGGGGTGGGGGGAAGGGTGGGGTTGAGTGGACAGGGGGTGGGGGGTGGCGGCGCAGAGTGTTGTTCTGAGGGGACACAGTCCTGAGTAAAACTTTCCCCAGTTTGGGCAGCCTGCGTTTGCAGTAGCTTCCAGAAGGAAGAGAACAGGCTTGCTCAGAAAAGGAGGAAGTGGAGGAGGAGGAGGAGGAAGAGGGTGAGGGATGGGGGTGGGGGGGTGAGATGGGACACGCCTCTGCCCACATGGTCCCATCTTCCTACAGCAGTACCCTGGGTCCCAGGTGCTGGGTCAGGTAAGCGACTGCACCCCTAAACCTCCGAAACCCGGCCCCCTCTCCGTGGCTCTGAGATACAAGTGTGGCAAGGGCCCCAGGCACCTTCGGGACCGACCTCTGCCAAGTTGTGGCAGGGACAACTGGGCCGGGAAGGGCATGTGGGCTCCCAGACACTGGGCAGAGCAGGGGGGGACGGGGCAGGGGCAGGACCCAGCCGGGACGACACAACAGGGGCTGCTTGTTTATCTTGGTCACAGCCAATCTGGAAGAGGAGTGTGCCCAGTGAAATCTCCAGGTGTGCAGGCACACTGAGTCCTTCTGGGGGACAAAACGCCATATGCCCATGGAGGCCAACTGGGAAGGTCCCACCAGCTGAATGCAGGGCAGAGGGGACACTGGGGAAAGATCATCCAAACTTTACCCGGTTGATGATGGGCTGACTCGCTCCCTTCATTCATCCCCCCTCCCGGCTCCACAGCACTTATGTCCCTATCTGTCATTTATTCATTCAATCGTATTTATTGAGTGCTTACAGTGTGCAGAGCACTGTACCAAGCGCTTGGGAAGTACAAATCATTTATTGATTTCTATTCCTGTCTGCCTCCCCCGCTGTAGACCGTCAGCTCGTTGTGGGCAGGGAATGTGTCTGCTACAGTGTTGTACTCTCCCAATCGCTTAGTACAGTGCTCTGCCCATAGTAAGCGCTCAATAAATACCGTTGACTGACTGCCTCAGAGCTATCAGTCACGGCTCAGGAAAGGCGGTGGGGGTGAAACAGGGAATGGTGCCGGTGCCCCTTTCCCACAGCCCCAGGGTGAGGAGGCTTCACTGGAGCTGGAGCGTGGTAGGCACCCAGGAGGGCACATCCAGCCCACAGTTCCTCCAAGAGACCAGGGCTCCACTAGGGAATGACCCTGAGCAGGTGGGAAAAGGGGCTGACTCGGGTTGGGGACAGACAGGGAGTGACTCAAAGGGCAGAGACTAACCACTCATTCCCTCAATCAATCTTATTTACTGAGCGCTTTCTGTGTGCAGAGCACTGGACTAAGCCCTTGAGAGAGGACAATAGAACAAAAGACACTTCCCTGCCTGCAATAAACTTACAGTCTAGACAGACATTAACATAAGTAAATAAATTACAGATAGGGAATAAGTGCTGTGGGGCTGGGAGCTGGGAGTGGGGGATGAAGGAAAGGAGCAAGTCAGGGTGATAGAGAAGGGAGAGGGAGGAGAGGAAAGGAGGGCTTAGTCAGGGAAGTCCTCTTGGAGGAGATGGGCCTTCAATAAGGCTTTGAAGGGAGAGAGAGTAATTGTCTGTCGGATAGGAGGAGGCAGGGCATTCCAGGCCAGAGGTAGGATGTGGGCGAGGTCAGTGAGATAGATGAGATCAGGGTGAGAGGTTGGAGAGATAGATAAGATTGAGGTCCAGTGAGAAGTTTAGCCAGAGGCCCTCAGCGTTTTCTTTGCCATTTCCTCCCCCCAGTTCACCAATGGGCCTGCTCCTCCTCAGTTTTCATTCATTCATTCAGTTATTCATTCATTCCATCGTATTTATTGAGCGCTTACTGTGTGCAGAGCACTGTACTCAGCGCTTGGGAAGAGTGCACCATCAGTGGATAATAATAATAATTGCAGTATTTGTTGAGAGCTTACTATGTGCCAAGCACTGTACTAGGCACTGTGGTAATAATAATAATAATAATGGTGGTATTTGTTAAGCGCTTACTATGTGCCAAGCATTGTTCCAAGCGCTGGGGTAGATTCATTCATTCATTCAATCATATTTATTGAACGCTTACTGTGTGCAGAGCACTGTACTAAGCACTTGGGAAGTACAAGTTGGCAACATCTAGAGACGGTCCCTACCCAACAGTGGGCTCACAGTCTAGAAGGTGGAGACAGAGAACAAAACAAAACATATTAAGAAAATAAAATAAATAGAACAAATATGTACAAATAAAATAAATAAATAGAGTAATAAATACGTACAAACATATATACACATATACAGGTGCTGTGGGGAAGGGAAGGAGGTGAGGTGGGGGGGATGGGGAGGGGAAGGAGGGGGAGAGGAAGGAGGGGGCTCAGTCTGGGAAGACCTCCTGGAGGAGGTGAGCTCTCAGTAGGGCCTTGAAGGGAGGTAGATACAAGGTAATCAGGTTGTCCCACGTGGGGCTCACAGTCTTAATCCCCATTTTACAGATGAGGAAACTGAGGCACAAAGTTAAGTGACTTGCCCAAGGTCACACAGCAGACAAGTGGCAGAGTCCGAATTAGAACCCACGACCTCTGATTCCCAAGCCCATGCTCTTTCCACTGAGCCACACTGCTTCTCGGTAATCAGGTCCCACTTGGGGCTCACAGTCTAAGTAGGTGGAAGAGCAGGGATTGAATCCTCATTTACCAGTGCTTACGACAGTGCTTTGCACATAGTAAGGACTTAACAAATACCATCATCATTATTATTATTATTTTGCAGATGAGGGAACTGAGGTGCAGAGAAGTGAAGTGACATGCCCAAGGTCTCACAGCAGGTAAATGGCAGAGCAGGGATTATTATTATTATTATTATTAACATTAATAATAATTAATAATAATAATAGTGGCATTATTATAATAATTATTATATAATATTATTGTATGGTATAATTATTGTGTAATGATTATGTATAATGTGTATTAAAATGTATATGATTATATATTATAATCATATAATTATATATAATTGTATGATTATAACATAATTATTATATAGTAATGGCATTATAGTGGCTCATTATCGATAATAATATTAATAATTAATTAATAATAATATTAATAATAATGGCATTATTAAGCGCTTACTATGTGCAAAGCACTGTTCTAAGCACTGGGGAGGTTACAAGGTGATCAGGTTGTCCCACGTGGGGCTCACAGTCTTAATCCCCATTCTACAGATGACAAAACTGAGGCACAGAGAAGTGAAGTGACTTGCCCAAAGTCACACAGCTAAGTGGCGGAGCCGGGATTTGAACCCATGACCTCTGACTCCAAAGCCCGGGCTCTTTCCACTGAGCCACGCTGCTTCTTTAGAACTCATAATCTCTGATTCCCAGGCTTGGACTCTTGCCCGAGAAGCAGCATGGTGTAGTGGTCAGAGCACGGGCCTGGGAGTCAGAAGGTCATGGG
Source organism: Tachyglossus aculeatus (assembly GCF_015852505.1). Taxonomy (NCBI): domain Eukaryota; kingdom Metazoa; phylum Chordata; class Mammalia; order Monotremata; family Tachyglossidae; genus Tachyglossus; species Tachyglossus aculeatus. Next base: position 26,840,983 of record NC_052090.1, read on the forward strand.
TTCTAATCCCAACTCTGCCACTTGTCCGCTGTGTGACCTTGGGCAAGTCATTTTACTTCTCTGGACCTCAGTTCCCTCATCTGTAAAATGGGGATTGAGACTGTGAGCCCCACGCGGGACAAGGACTGTGTCCAACCCAATTTGCTTATAATAATAATTATAAAAAATGATGATGGTATTTGTTAAGCACTTTCTATGTGCGAAGCACTGTTCTAAGCACTGGGGGGGATACAAGGTGATCAGGTTGCCCCACGTGGAGCTCACGGACTTAATCTCATTTTACAGATGAGGTAACTGAGGCACAGAGAAGTTAAGTGACTTGCCCAAAGTCACACAGCTGATAAGTGGCACAGCCAGGATTAGAACCCAGGACCTCTCACTCCCAAACCCGGACTCTTTCCACTGAGCCATGCTGCTTCTCATGCTGCTTGTATCCACCCCAGTGCTTAGTACAGTGCCTGACACGTAGTAAGTGCTTAACAAATGCCACAATTATTGTTATTATTGTTTCTGCTAGACCACGCTGCTTCCTTACCACTCCTCCATTTCCGCCCCCTCTCCCCTCCACCAAATCTCATCTCTTCTAGCAGTGGGAAAATATTCTCTGTCCACAGAATGCTTCTTCAGGCATTTAGGATGTAAACCCAGCCTAGAAGAACCGTCCTTTTTCTCTTCAGCCTCTAATGACCATTTCCACTCCTACCCACACTGACGCCATGGACACGTCTCTCCTGGAACTCCCCGTCTCCATCTGCAATTGTCCTGGTAGTGTATCCACAGAATTTTCTTGGTGAAAATATTGAAGTTGTTTACCACTGCCTCCTTCCGCGCAGTCAACTTGAGCCTCCGCCCAGTACAGGTGAGTTTTTACCTGTAGCAGATTGCCTTCCACTTGCTAGCCACTGGCCAAGCTAGGAATGGAATGGACTCTGCTTGACTCTCCCTCCCATAATCGAGACTGGTAGAGGACTGGAAACTCTCCAGGTGTGACCCTGAGAGGGGCCACGTATTTTTAGCGTGCTTAATTCCCTATGACCTTCGCCCTTAAAATCAGTGGTACATTCCATTGGGCATGAAACACCAGGTTGAACACTTTCTCAAAGCTCCATATTTTCTAACCGGTGGGTAATTTTCTTAGATCATCACCTACCTCTTTATGTTTACCTCTTTATATTTATGGTTGTACATATTTATTACTCTGTTTATTTATTTATTTATTTATTTTACTTGTACATTTCTATCCTACTTATTTTATTTTGTTGGTATGTTTGGTTCTGTTCTCTGTCTCCCCCTTTTAGACTGTGAGCCCACTATCGGGTAGGGACTGTCTCTATGTGATGCCAATTTGTACTTCCCAAGCGCTTAGTACAGTGCTCTGCACATAGTAAGCACTCAATAAATACGATTGATTGATTGATTGATTGATTATGTCCATCTTGTGCCCTTTCCCTCTCTTCCCCTAGCAGGCTCATCCACTTCCTTCACCGAAGCACAGGCCTCACTTGCAATCTGAAACTGGCCATGCCCTCTCCTCAACAACAACCAACTGCGCAGTTTTCTTTGACACTTTCCATGTTTACCCTTAAGAAACCATGGTTGCAATATTATTTCCAGAGTGTGGTCCAAGCAATCAATCAATCTAATTATTCTCCCTGAATGTTCATAAAGAACTAGCTTAATTCTCAACCAGTCGTAAATCTTGCAAGGTGTAATATTTATTTGGGCACTCGGATAGGATTGATTCTTCCCTTCAGTCTCCTTGTGGGCACGGAATGTGTCTAACCACCTCTGTTTGCATTGTACTCTCCCAAATCACAGTAAGCACTCAATAAACACCACCGATTGATTGATTGAGTCAGTCTTCATGCATCGTGAGCCTTATACTCCAATGCAGACTGTTTCCATTCAGTTTTGTATCAAGTGTCATCTGGTCAAGGAATCCACAGTTTTAGCGATCAGTCAATCAGTCAATCGTCTGTTAGCTTACTGGCCACGGAAAGCTAATCCGGGTGGCGCTGTCCAAAGCTGCTTCTTTTCCTTTCCTCTGTTCCTTTTGCTGAAACAAACTAAAAGCAAAATGTGTTTGATTCCCTCCCAGATCCTCTCCTCCTCCTAACTGGGCCCTCACCATTAGCAACTCTGCCACCTTCCCCATCTCTCGAGTGATATTATCTTTGACTCTCCCCTCTCTTTCAGCCTCCAGATTCAGTCTGTCACTAGAGCGCCTTGGTTTTTCCTCCATAACATTTCAATGTCAGCCACATTTACTGAGTGCTTACTGGGTGAAGAGGACTGTACTAAGCGCTTGGGAGAGTACAATACAACAATAAACAGGCACATTCGTTTCCAGAATCCAACCCTTCCTCGCCATCCAAACAGCCACCCCAGTGTTTCAGGCAGTTGTCCTTCATATCCCAAATCACCTCCTCCCGGATCTCCCCACCTTCAGCCTCTCCCCTCCCACCGGCCCAGATTCTAAAACATCTTTCTGGGTTGCCTTCCCGATTCCTCCAAAATCTCCAGTCGTGGTCAGCTGTGAGCCCCATCTGGGACAACCTGATTTCCTTGTATCTATCCCAGCGCTTAGAACAGTGCTGGGCACATAGTAAGCGCTTAACAAATACCATTATTATTATTATTATTATTCAAACAGAAACACCTGACCATTGACTTAAAGGAATGTGATTTTCCTTAGTACAGTGCTTGGTACCCAGTAAGCGCTTAACAAATACCACAGTGATTACTATCCTGTATTCACTTTTCTCCTCACTACTTATCCTCTCTCCTTTAATAAATAATAATAATGGTATTTGTTAAGTGCTTACTATGTGCCAAGCACTTCACACTACACCCTAGTCCTTGTGGGCAGGGAATGGGTCTGTTATATTGTTCTATTGTCTTCTCCCAAGTGCTTAGTACAGTGTTCTGCACACAGGAAGAGCTCAATAAATACTGATTGCCTGACTGAACATCCCCTTGCTCGAAACTCCCTCCCCCTTCACATCCCTGTCTCCCCATCTTCAAAGGTCTTTTGAAATCACATCAACCCCAGGAGGTTTCTCCTGCTTTAATCTCTCATTTCCCCACTTCCTATCCCTCCCAAATGCTACTTTGGCACTTCCACATGGCCTAAGCACTTGGATACTCACACCTCATTGTGTTTATGTACATAGCTTTACGCTCAATTGCTTCCTCCTACTTGTAATTGATTTTCCTGTCTGTCTCCCCAGCCAGTTTATGAGCTTCTTGAGGGAGGAGAGTGTCTACTAATTCTATTATACTCTTCCAAACATCTGTACAATGCTGTGCACACAGTAGACTAGTATCTCCGTGAGGGCAGGGATCGTGTCTACTAACTCTACTCCCCCAGGTGCTCAGTACAGTGCCCTACAATTGTGTCTACCAACTACTACCACTACCACTCTACTCCCAAGCACTCATTATGGTGCTCTCCTCACCGTAAGTACTCAATAAATACCGTGCTGGACTGACTGCAGGGGCGTCAGGTTTTGCCACATCCAGACATCTTCACAGTTGGCAACTTGCAATTTGCACTTTGGGATCATTGCCATTCCGCTCTGTTGTCCCATTTTCCTAATGGATTTTCTCCCAAGCGACTCCGGCTCTCCTCCGCTTGGTAACCTTCGCCTATCCCTGACATGTGCAAAGGCTTCTCTTCAGCTGCTTATTTCAGTAGTGTTGCTTAAACCTCTTCCTCCCCTCCCAGGGCTCTTCCCATTGGTCTTGATTTCTGATTCTGATTTCTGATATGTTGCCAACTTGTACTTCCCAAGCGATTAGTACAGTGCTCTGCACACAGTAAGTGCTCAATAAATACGATTGATGACGATTGATGATGATTCCATTCAGACCCTGTTTTCTAGAAATCAGCCAAGTGCAATCACGGCTTGGGCTTGGATTGCCCAGGCGGTGATAGGTTTCACCTCCAGCCTGATTCTCTATTTCATTCCCGACTCATGCGGCCCTGAGCTCTTCGGTCCCGTGGTTACAGCCTGTTGTGGGGTGATTGGGTTTACTGCGGCCGGGGGTGGGGGGACAGGGGAAGTCTCGGGGCCAGGCTCCTCTTCCTGCCTGGCCCCAGGGTGGGAGTGGGACAGGCCTGGGCTCCCCGCTTCTTCCTCCTGCTCCCCGCCACCCCGGTGAGGGCTCAAGGGTTGATGAGCTCCAGCCCTGGCCCGGAACTTTCCCGGCAGTAGCCAGTACCCTCTTTACCCTTAAAAATGTTTCCCTTTAAGACACACTCAGTTAGTCACAGTGAGTTCCTACTCACATGCCTCTGGCTTTTGTTCTCTGTCTCCCCTTCTAGACTGTGAGCCCACTGTTGGGTAGGGATTGTCTCTATATGTTGCCAGCTTGTACTTCCCAAGTGCTTAGTACAGTGTTCTGCACACAGTAAGTGCTCAATAAATACGATTGATTGATTGATTGATTGGCCCGTGGAAAAAAGCAGGAGCTCAGCACACTGTGGGGGGAAGCAGTAGTCCTACCCAGCACTCCCCTTGCCCCTGGCACCCACTACAGTGTACTGCCCACGGTGGGGGTGATAGGCAAGGCTGATGATGGTGGGGATGGAGATGGTGATGACATCCAGCGCTTAGAACAGTGCTTTGCACATAGTAAGTGCTTAATAAATGCCATTATTATTATTATTATTATTATTATTATTATTATTATTATCATGGAGGCCGGGGACCTCTTGCACATCTCCTCCAAGAGGGCCTCCTTAACGAAGCCCTCATTTCCTCTTCTCCCACTCCCTTCCACGTGGCTCTTGAACTTGGATTCGCACTTTTTCTTCACCCCACCCTCAGCTCCACAAGCACTTATGTACACCTCTGTAATTTACTGATTTATATTAATATCTGTCTCCCCTCCAGACTTTAAGAGCTCCTTGTGTTCAGGACTCTATTGTACTGTACTGTCCCAAGGGCTTAGCACAGTGCTCTGTGCACTTTAAGCGCTCAAGTACCACTGTTTGATTGGCCTCGAGGGCTTGTGGGAGACTGTGGGAGGGTGCTTCCACCACCTTGTCCCACCCCAAATTCTAGAAGTCCCTCAAGGTTCAGTTCCAGGTCCTCTTCCATTCTTCATCTTCAACCACTACATCAGGGAACTCACCCGCTTTGGAGGCTTCGACTTGGGTCCAATGACCATCTCTATGGGGGATGATTCCCCAGTCTTCCTCTCCAGCCCTGACTCTGTCTTGTCACATCTCCTCCTGCCAGGACCTCTCTAGCTGGGTGACCCTTTGGCACCACAAACTCAGCATGGCCAAAACAGAACACCTCATCTTCCCTCCCAAGCCCTCTCCTCCCCTCAACTTTCCCATCCCCACCATCCTCCTCATCTCTCAAGCCCATAATTTTGGCCTTATTCTTGACTCTGCCCATTTTTTAATGGTATTTGTTAAGAGCTTACTCTGTGCCAGGCACTGTATTAAGTGCTGAAGTAGATCACACTAATCAGGTTGGACACAATCCCTGTCCCACATGGAGCTCATAACCTTAATCCCCATTTTATGGATGAGGTCACTGAGGCACAGAGAAGTGAATTGACTTGCCCAAGGACACACAGCAGACAAGTGGTGGAGCCAGGATTAGGACCCAGGTCCTTTCCAGGCCCGGGCTGATCCGCCAGACCATGCTACTTCTCAACCCTCAGTTCTAGTCAGTCTCTGCATCCCGTTGGCTCCTTTCTCCACGATATCTCTAGAATTCATAATAATAATGGCATTTATTAAGCGCTTACTATGTGCAAAGCACTGTTCTAAGTGCTGAATCCTTTCCTCCCCAGTCAAACACTCACCACCCTGCTTCAGGCACTCATCGTAGCCCTGATTTGACCACAGCCTCGGCCTCCTCACAGACCTCCCTGCCTCCAGCCTCTCCCCTCTCCAGTCCTTACTTCACTCTGGTGCCCGGACCATTTTTCCAGATCACACACTTTGTCCTCTTGAGCCGACCTACTCACAGTGCCCCATTTTTACCTCTCCCGCCACTGACCTCTAGCTTACCCCTTTTCTCCTGCCTGGAATAATAATAAGAATACTGATAACAGTATTTCTTAAGCACTTAGTATGTGTCAAGCACTGAACTAAGCACTGGGGTAGATACAAAATAGGTCAAACAAGGAGCTCACTGTTTAAGAAGGAGGGAGAACAAGTATCAGATTCCCATTTTGCAGACGAGGGAACTAAGTCCAAGAGAAGTGAAATGACACATCCGGCAGACCATTGCTCTCCCCATCTTCAAGACCCTCCTGAAATCGCATCTCCTTCAGGAGAACTTTCCAAAATACACTCTCATCTCCCCACCATCTGGCCTTACAAAAGCCACCTCAGTATTTCACCCTCCTCCCTTTGCCCTGTTGCACTTAAGAACAAATCTTTTCACTCTATGGTTTCCTCCTACCTATAGTTCATCTCGGTGCCTCTTTCCCCGGGTCGACTGTAAGATCCTTGAGGGCCTCTACTGAATGCTCTCAAGTACTCAGTCCAGTTCTCTGCACATAGTAGACTATCAGCTCCTTCAGGGCAGGGATCATGTCTAGTCTCTTGTATTTTCCCAAGTGCTCAGTCCAGCACGCTGCACAAAGTAGGCACTCAGTAACGACTAATGATAGATTGATGGCTGGATGGCTGGATGGACTGATTGGGTGGTGGGGAGGGAGGCCCCAGGATGGTTTTGCAGGAGCCGTTTGAGGCAAGGCGAAGCCCTGCCCACTGCCACCTCCCTCCTCACCCAGCTCTCAGGGTCCGTGTCCGAGTCCCAGTGGGAGGATGCTGGGAATTCCTCCCCGAGCGTGTAGAGAGAGGCTGATAGAACCGGATCCCAGTTCCCAGAGCGGCTCCCTCGCTCGCCTCCGCCCTCGCCCCTGCCCTCATTGGCTTCAGTGCCGTCGGCCTGACATTTCTCACCCTGTCCTTCAACAGCGTTTCCCAGGGAGTTCCCAGAGGACAGTTCTCCGGTCTCCCACCTGGGAATGTAGTGAGTCATTGTGGACTCCCACTCTTACTCCGGAACCAGGGCCAGCATCTTCCTGTCTGGCTGTCCAGTTGGCCACCGCCCAGGGGTGAGGTCCCCCCCACTGGACAGCTAGGCCATGTGGTACAGCCACACCAGACAGCCACAACACACAGGAGAGTGACACGAGACGGCCATGCACGACAACCGCGCTGCACCAAACAGCAACATCGCACGGGAAAACCATACGAGACAGCTCCACTGCACAGGACAGCCACGCTGCATGGGTCAGCCCTGTCGCACAAGACAGCTCTATAATATGACCAAGCAAGACTTCTATATAGAAAGATAATGCCACATGGGGCATCAACTCCAAACAGCACTGCCACAAGGGCCAGCCATGCTACACAGGTCAGGCACACCACCGAGAACAGCTGTATGAGACAGCTCCACTGCACAGGACAGTCACGCTGCCTGGGCCAGGCATGCCACACAGGACAGCCGTGCCGTGCAGGACAGCTCTACGAGATGACCACGACAGACTACTTCGTAGGATGGCAACGCCACACAGGACATCAACCCCGAACGGTTCCACCTCCCAGGCTAGCCACACCGAGTGGGACTGGGATGCCAAGCAGCTGTCTGAGGTGGCCACGGGGGACAGCGGGGCTTGACGCGGACCCTGGGGAAAGAAAGGGCTCTCAGCGCAACGGCTCGAGGGCTCACCGGTCCAAAGAACTCGGGGAAATGACTTTCTGGGAGACCTTCCAGGGAATTCCCTGCTCCTCCTGGAGAGGCAAAGGCCAGCCACCAGCAGCTCAAGCCCAGTTCCGGCTACTCCTTGCCGGGCCCACATCCCCACCCCGGCTGAAACCGACTGAACCCAGCCTCCTGGCCGACAGCCAGGCCAAGCAGGGTCAGTGTGGCAGACATGGCCTGCTCCACTCCCCCACATTTTCTCACCAGTGATCACCTCATGTCCTCCCGCCGGTCCGGGCCGCCACGGAGGTCCGGGGGCTCGGGGCCCCATTTCTCGGGTGAGGAACCCGCGGCCCACAAGAGGGATGCGACTTCCTGGGGGCTGGGCCGGAGCCGGGCCGGAGCCGGAGCCGGGCCAGCAGAGCTCCGTCCGCTCGGCTGGGCTGCCCTCTGTCTCCCGGGCTAAAGCCCTGGGACCGGCGGGAATCCGCGATTGGAAGATGTCACTCCCAGGGAATGTGGATTCTTATAAATGAGGAATGCCTACAGGATGTCAGCAAAGACCTCTGACCTCTAGAGTCCCGCCCTCAGCTGGCCTACAGCATCATGTTTTCCCACGACAGAGCCTCAGCCACCCGGTGCCGGGAAGGGTATGGGGGGAGCCAGGGACATCGCGGGGGCCTAAGAGTACCGGTGAGATGGGCGCTGTCGGGACTGGCTTCAGAAAAAACGGATCCTGGGCACAGAGGGGCTGGCCGGCTTCCTCTGTGCATGCGGGGGATGTAGGGGGCGGGGGTGGAGGGGTTCAGGGAGCAGACTGACTCCTCAGAGTCCATGGTTCAGAAAGCCCCCTCTTGGACTCGTTTTTGTAGCCCTAATTGAAAACACACCCTCCCTCCTACCCTTCTCTCTTTCCTTCTCCCATTCCTCAGGCCCCCACCCTCTCCATCCCCCGCACCCACTCCTCCATCTCTCTCCTGATAAAAAATGACCATCCAGTGACCGCAGAAGGCCCAAGGCAGACACATTTCTCACCAGCCCGCCAGGGAGAAGTGAGGCCCTTAGCAGAAATGTGAGAGAGCTTGTGGGAGTGCACTGCTTTGAGCACATGCGTGCCTAAGTGAGTGCACAGGGATTCATTCATTCATTCAATCGTATTTACTGAGCGCTTACTGTGTGCAGAGCACTGTACTAAGCGCTTGGGAAGTCCATGTCGGCAACATATAGAGACAGTCCCTACCCAGCAACGGGCTCACAGTCTAGAAGGGGGAGACAGACAACAAGACAAAACATGCAGACAGGTGTCAAAGTCGTCAGAACAAATAGAATTAAAGCTATTTGCACATCATTAACAAAATAAATAGAATAGTAAATATGTACATGGTACATGGATGCATACATTGTGGTGTATGTGTACATGTGCGTTTAGAGTGTGTGTGCATTTGTGTGTGTGTGTGTGAGCTTGCGTACATGTCTGTGTGTGTCTCTGTGTATACATGCTTTCCCCAGCCAGCCGGGCCTGGCCTGACTCTGGCTCTGATCCACAGAGCCCAGAGGCAAGAGCAAAGAGACAGGACACAGTGCAGAAAAAGGGGGTGAATACTGGGCTGGGCACCCCCTCCCCTCCTTCCGAACGGGCCCAGTCAGCGAGGGAGGGGCGGCCCTGGGCCTGGGAACTCTCCCTGGTCAGACTGCCCTGGTCACGGGCCCACAGGATGGAACAAGCCCACGATCTGGCCTAGATGTGTGGGGCAAAACCCAGCCAGAAGCATGGAAATCATCAACCTCTGCAGGGCTTGGCATGCAGTAGGTGCCCAGTCCAGGACTTCTGCACACAATGTGGGCACGGTCCAGGGCTCTGCACACAATGGCATCTGGTGGCTTAGTATTAGCAGCGTGGCTTATTAGCAGCATAGCTTAGTGGAAAGAACACAGGTTTGGGAGTCAGAGGATGTGGGTTCTAATTCCGGCTCCACCACTTGTCTGCCGTGTGATCTTGGGCGAGCCACTTAACTTCTCTGTGCCTCAGTTACCTCATCTGTAAAATGGGGACTGAGTCTATGAACCCCATGTGGGACAACCTGATTACCTTGTATCTACCCCAGAGCTTAGAACAGTGCTTGGCACATAGTAAGCACTTAACAAACACCATCATAATTATTATATTATTATCACTTAACTTCTCTGAGCCTCAGTTCCCTCGTCTGTAAAATGGGGATTAAGACTGTAAGCCCCACGTGGGACAACTTGCTCACCTTGTATCCCCCCCAGCGTTTAGAACAGTGCTCTGCACATAGTAAGCGCTTAACAAATGCCATTATTATTATTATTATTATTATTACCTGATCCAGTGCTCTCCCTGTAATCAGTCTATCACTTGTATTTATTGCACACTTACTATGTGCAGAGCACTGCACTAAGTGCATGGGAGAATACAATATGACAGAGTAAATAGACACATTCCCTGCCCACATCGAGCTTACAGTCTAGAGAGGGGAGACAGACATCAATATAAATTAATTACAGATATGTACATAAGTGCTGAGGGGTTCAGGGAGGGGTGAATAAAGGGTGTGAAGCCAAGTGCAAGGGTGAAGCAGAACAAAGTGAGAGAACAGGAAATAAAGATTAGCCAGGGAAGGCCTCTTGGAGGAGATATGATTTTAATTAGGTTTTGAAGGAGAGGGATCGTCTGTTGACTATGAAAAAGGAGGGCATTCCGGGCCAGAGGCAGGGTGTGGGTGAGAGGTTAGCTGTGGGACAAATGAGATTGAAGTACAGTGAGTAGGTTGGCATGAGAGGAGTGAGGTGTGTGGGCTGGATTGTAGAGGAAATTAGGAAGGTAAGGTAGAAGGGCACCAGACGATTGAGTGCTTTAAAGCTGATGGTAAGGAGTTTCTCTCTGACGGGGAGGTGCCTAAGCAATCACTGGAGGTTCCTGAGGAGTGGGGAAACATGGACTGCATGTTTTTGTAGAAAAATGATGCAGGCAGCAGAGAGAAGTATGGACTGGAGTGGCGAGAGGCAGGAGGCAGGGAGGTCAGCAAGGAGGCTGATGCAGTAATCGAAGCAGGATAGGATAAGTTCTTGGATGGACATGGTAGCAGTTTGGATGGAGAGGAAAGAGCAGATTTTAATAATGTTGTGAAGGTTGAACCAACAGGATTTGGTGACGGATTGAATATGTGCGTTGAATGAGAGAGGAGTTGAGGATAATGCTTGGGAGACAGGGAGGATGGTGGTACTGTCTACAGTGATGGGAAAGTCAAGAGGAGGACAGGGTTCTGGTGGGAAGATAAGGAGCCCTGCAGGCAGCGGGTCCCTCCCGCTCGCTGTCCAGGGAGCTCTGGCTCTTGAAACTTGTCAGAAAAGAGCCCAGCCAGAGTGTGGAGAGGCCGCTGACCAATCCCCATTCTGCCCAGGGCACACAACAGCCTTTTGCCCACTTGTGTCTGGCCATCAGGGCCCTTTCCCGGCTGGATCGTTCCGGTCACTCACGCCCAGCCACGTCAGCCCAGAGTGCCGGACTGTGTGCTGGGGAGAGCGGGGAGTCCAGGAAGTAACCTTCCATCCAGCTGCGCAACGACCCAACCCCGAGTCTGGACTCCCCAGCAACATTCCTTGGATAAATGTCGATCCCATCCTTCCTGCCCTTCCCGTCGGCCAGACCTGGGCCACCTCAAGGGCCACCCCACAGGCTGGATGCCCGAGGGTCAGAGCTGAACAGCTGACCATATGGCCCGGGCTTGGCTGAAACTGCCCTCTTTCCTGTTCCCAAAACAAAATTCCTTCCCTATAACTCCGCTCCCTCAATGAATCTCACTTCTCTCTCCCCGCTTTCTCTCTCTCTCCCCTACTCTCCCTCTAATAATAATCGAGCATTTGTTAAGTCCTTATTATGTAAGGTGGATGCAACATAATCAGACAGGACGCATTCCCTGTCCCATGGTCCAAGTAGGAGGGAGAATGGGTATTTAAACCCCATTTTCCAGAAGAGGAAAGAGGCATAAAGATGCTTAGCAACTTGCCCAAGGTCACTCAGCAGGCAAGTGGAAGAGCCAGAATTAGAACCCTCGTGGCACTGATTCCCAGGCCTATGATTCTTTCCACTAGACCACTCTGCTCCCTGTCTGTCTCTCTCCCTGTCCCAATTTCTGACCATCTGTCTCTGTATCTCTCTCAGCACTGTGCCAAGGTGGGGTTACCCTGGCCCCTCAAGGCATGGGTGTGTGATTACAGATTGTGGGAGAGGATTTTTTTTCTATGGCATTTGTTAAGTGCGTACTCTGTGCCAGGTACCGAACTAAACACTGGGGTAGATAGAAGCTAATCAAGTTGGACACAGTCCATGTCCCTTCTGGGGCTCAAAGTCTTAATCCCCATGTGACAGATGAGGAAACTGAGATACACAGAAGTGAAGTGACTTGCCCGAGGTCACACAGCAGACAAGTGGTGGAACCGAGATAATAATAATAATAATGACGGTATTGTTAAGCGCTTACTATGTGCCAAGCACTGTTCTAAGCACTGGGGTAGATACAAGGTCAGCAAGTTGTCCCACGTGGGGCTCACAGTCTTAATCCTCATTTTACAGATGAGGTAACTGAGATAAAGGGAAGTCAAGTGGCTTGCTCAAGGTCACACAGCCGATAAGTGGTGGAGCCAGGATTAGAACCCACGACCTCTGACTCCCAAGCCCTTGCTCTTTCCACTAGCCATGCTGCTTCTCTTAGAACCCAGGTTATTCTGATTCCCAGGTCCGTGGTCTATCCACCAGGCCATGTATATTCTCCAAAATACCATGTAACCCCCACCACCCCACCCCGTTCTTGAAGCCCAACCCAGCCCTCAAAATCACCCATGAATCACACACTTCAAAGGGTTCTGCTCCTATCAGACACGTTGCGATCAGTGGTTGGTTTCCTAAGGCCCCAAAGCTTCAGATATACACCTGTATATATGTATATATGTTTGTACATATTTATTACTCTATTTATTTATTTATTTTACTTGACATATCTATTCTATTTATTTTATTTTGTTAGTATGTTTGGTTTTGTTCTCTGTCTCCCCCTTTTAGACTGTGAGCCCACTGTTGGGTAGGGACTGTGTCTATATGTTGCCAACTTGTATTTCCCAAGCGCTTAGTACAGTGCTCTGCACACAGTAAGCGCTCAGTAAATACGATTGATTGATTGATTGATTGATTGATTGATTGATTGGGACTCACCTTGAACGCTCAAGTCAGCCACCCTGCGCTGCTGCTATTCGCGTGTCAAACGCCAGGGGGCGCGGACGAGCCCCGCACATGGTGCCTGGTTTTTTGTTTCTTTTTTTAAAAAAATGGTATTTGTTATTATTATTAATAATAATAATAGTGGTATTTATTAAGCGCTTACAATGTGCCAGGAACTGTTCTAAGCGCTGGGATGGATACAAGAAATTCGTGTTGGGCACAATCGCTGTCCCACGTGGGGCTCACAGTCTCAATCCCCATTTTACAGATGGCGTAACTGAGGCCCAGAGAAGTTCATTCATTCATTCATTCATTCAGTTGTATTTATTGAGCGCTTACTGTGTGCAGAGCACTGTACTAAGCGCTTGGGAAGTCCAAGTTGGCAACATCTAGAGACGGTCCCTACCCAACAGCAGGCTCACAGTCTAGAAGGGGGAGACAGACAACAAAACAAAACATATTAACAAAATAAAATAAATAGAATAAATATGTACAAGTAAAATAAATAAATAGAGTAATAAATATGTACAAACATATATACATATATACAGATGCTATGGAGAGGGGAATGGGGTAAGGTGGGGGGATCAATCAATCAATCAATCAATCGCATTTATTGAGCGCTTACTGTGTGCAGAGCACTGTACTAAGCGCTTGGGAAGTACAAATTGGCAACATAGGGGGAGAGAAAGGAGGGGGCTCAGTCTGGGAAGGCCTCCTGGAGGATGTGAGCTCTCAGTAGGGCTTTGAAGGGACCAGAGGTGGTCGGGTTGTGACTTGTCCAAGATCACACAGTAGACAAGTGATGGAGCCGGGGTTAGAACCCATAATATTCTGAGTCCCAGGTCCGTGCTCTATAATAATAATAATAATAATAATAATAATGGTATTTATTAAGCACTTACTATGTGCAAAGCACTGTTCTACGCTCTATCCACTACACCATATGTGCCAAGCATTGTACTAAGAGCTGGGGTACATAAAAGCAAATCAGGTTGGACACAGTCCATGGTCCCTCATGGGGATCACAGGTGTAATCCCCATTTTCCAGATGTGGTAACTGAAGTATAGAATAATGTAGTGATTTTCCCAAGGTCACACAGCAGACATATGTTGGAGCCAGAATTGGAACCCAGGCCCTCCTGACTCTCAGGTATGTATTCTAACCATTACGAGCCCGCTGTTGGGTAGGGACTGTCTCTATGTGTTGCCGACTTGTACTTCCCAAGCGCTTAGTACAGTGTTCTGCACACAGTAAGTGCTCAATAAATACGATTGATTGATTGATTGATTGATTCTAAGCCTCGCTACTGCCTCAGTGAAGCTCAAACCAACTCTGACTCCCGGGCCTGATGACAAGGCTGGTCTCTTGCAGCCAGCTGTGGGGTGTGTGGGTGTAATGTGTGTGGGTGGGCGGGCCTGGGGTGTGAAAGTGTAAATGGTAGAGGTGGGTTGGCCAGACAGTACTCCATTCATACGAGTCTTTAAACTCACTGTGGGCAGGGAACGAGTCTGTGATTTTATTCTATTCTAATCTTCCAAGCGCTCAATACGGTGCTCTGCACACAGAAAGCGCTCAGTAAATGTGATCGATTGATTGATACAAGACTCCCTCAGCCTTCCATCCTCAAAGAAACCAACCTCCCCCCGAGGCATAACTCTGTGCTCCCGAGGCGGCCCTGGACCTCAAAATAGAAGCTACAGGAGTTTCGGGGGGACGATAGCTGAAGAAGCAGCTCCCTCTGAGCTGAAGGAGAGAAGGAACCTCTCAGGTGCGCAGGGACATGGGAACCACTTCCAAGCGACGGGATCGGGCAGTAGCAGGAGCGGCGGCAGCTGGAAGCCAGAAGGTGGGCCCCCAAAGCACTGGACATTCAATCAATCAATCAATCAATCGTATTTATTGAGCGCTTACTGTGTGCAGAGCACTGTACTAAGCGCTTGGGAAGTACAAGTTGGCAACATATAGAGACAGTCCCTACCCAACAGTGGGCTCACAGTCTAAAAAGGGTTTTGCCGTGGACCCTAAGAAGGCCCTGGGAAGACAGGGACACGGAGAGACAGGGAGAGATAGAAAGAGAGAGAGAAATTGTGTGTGTGTGTGTGTACCCAGGAAGAGGATTTGGTGCCTGGGCATTCATTCCTTCAATCGCATTTACTGAGTGCTTACTGTGTGCAGAGCACTGTACTAAGCGCTTGGGAAGTACAGGTTGGCAACATCTAACATGGCTCAGTGGAAAGAGCACGGGCTCTGGAGTCAGAGGTCAGGGGTTCAAATCCCGGCTCCACCAGTTGTCAGCTGTGTGACTTTGGGCAAATCACTTAACTTCTCTCGGCCTCAGTGACCTCATCTGTAAAATGGGGATTAAGACTGTGAGCCCCCCGTGGGACAACCTGATCACCCTGTAACCTCCCCAGCGGTTAGAACAGTGCTTTGCACATAGCAAGCGCTTAACAAATGCCATTATCATTATTATTATCTAGAGACGGTCCCTCCCCAACAACGGGCTCACAGTCTAGAAGGGGGAGACAGACAACAAAACAAAACATGTAGATGCGTGTCAAAGTCGTCAGAACAAATATAATTAAAGCTATATTCATTCAATTGTATTTATTGAGCGCTTAATGTGTGCAGAGATCCAGAGCCACATCCACACTGCAGGGCGCGGACCAGCTGGAAACGGGACAGTCATCCTTGTTTCTAATCGGACAAGGGGCATCCTTCCCCAGAAGACTGAAGTCGGGTCCAACCTCCAATCCTGCCGGGACAACGACCAGAGCACGCAAGATGGCACAGTGGGTAGAGCACAGGCCTACGAGTCAGAAGGTCGTGGGTTCTAATCCCAGCTCTGCCACTTGTCTTCTGTGTAACCTTGGAAAAGTCACTTTACTTCTCTGGGCCTCATCTGTAAAGTAGGAACTGAGGCTGTGAGTCCCGCGTGGGAACTCGATTCGCTTGTGTCCACTCCGGCGCTTAGTACAGAGAAGCAGTGTGGCTCAGTGGAAAGAGCCCGGGCTTCGGAGTCAGAGGTCATGGGTTCAAATCCCAGCTCCGCCAGCTGTCAGCTGGGTGACCCTGGGCAAGTCACTTCACTTCTCTGTGCCTCAGTTACCTCATCTGTAAAGTGGGGATGAAGACTGTGAGCCCCCCGTGAGACAACCTGATCACTTTGTAACCTCCCCAGTGCTTAGAACAGTGCTTTGCACATAGTAAGCGCTTAACAAATGCCATCATTATTATTATTATTATTACAGTGTCTGGCACATAGTAAGCGCTTAACAAAGCCATAATTATTGTTATTATTTTGCCAGCTGCTCCTCCAGCGCCATCTGCTGCTTAGAGAAGCAGCGTGGCTCAGTGGAAAAGAGCCCGGGCTTTGGAGTCAGAGGTCATGGGTTCGAATCCCGGCTCCGCCACATGTCTGCTGTGTGATCTTTGGCAACTCACTTAACTTCTCTGGGCCTCAGTTCCCTCATCTGTAAAATGGGGATGAAGACTGTGAGCCCCATGTGGGACAACTTGATCACCTTGTATCCACCCCCAGCGCTTAGAACAGTGCTCTGCACATAGTAAGCGCTTAACAAATGCCATTATTATTATTATTATTATTATTATTATTATTATTATCTGCAGGACATGCTCAACAGCAGGACGGCTCCCCGAGGAGATAGATCGTTACTGTAGTGGTCGCACAACAAGGCAAGGCGCTGGGGGGCCGTGTGCGGAGGATGGACTGTATATATGTATATATGGTTGTACATATTTATTACTCTATTTATTTATTTATTTTACTTGTACATATCTATCCTATTTATTTTATTTTGTTAGTATGTTTGGTTTTGTTCTCTGTCTCCCCCTTTTAGACTGTGAGCCCACTGTTGGGTAGGGACTGTCTCAATGCGTTGCCGATTTGTACTTCCCAAGCGCTTAGTACAGTGCTCTGCACATAGTAAGCGCTCAATAAATATGATTGATGATGATGATGATGATGATGACAGCAGCAGGAGACCCAAGTGGTGGCTGCCTGGGGAGCTGGGAGTGGGAGACGCTGGCAAGAGAAGCAGCGTGGCTCAATGGAAAGAGCACGGGCTTTGGAGTCAGAGGTCATGGGTTCAAATCCCGGCTCCGCCAACTGTCAGCTGTGTGACTTTGGGCAAGTCACTTCACTTCTCTGGGCCTCAGTTCCCTCATCTTCTAGACTGTGAGCCCACTGTTGGGTAGGGACCGTCTCTATATGTTGCCAACTTGGACTTCCCAAGAGCTTAGTCCAGTGCTCTGCACACAGTAAGTGCTCAATAAATTCAATTGAAGGAATGAACATCAGTCTGTCAGTCAATCATATTTATTGAGTACTGACTGAGTGCAGAGCACTGTACTTAGCACTTGGGAGAGGGCAGTACAACAATAAACGGACACATTCCTTGCCCTTAACAAGCTTTCAGTCTAGAGGGGGTCTTGTAAGTTCTTCTGTCCCCAGGACTCCCCACAGCTGCAATGACATGCTTGGGCAGGCCTCAGTTCCACCAGGAACGTCTCCTCAGGTGATGTGGGGAGCCCGAGGTGGCCGGTCAACGCAGCCCCAGACCAGAGGGCGACCACCCCAGCCACCGTCGGCCAGACTTTGCTCCAGGTGACCAGGCTCTTCCTCAGGGAGGAGATCCCCCAAGTCAGTCAGTCAGTCAATTGTATTTATTGAGCGCTTACTACGTTCCGAGCACTATACTCAGCTCTCGGGAGAGGACACTATAACAGTATAACAGACCCATTCCCTGCCAACAGTTAGCTTACAGTCTAGTTGGGGAGTCGGACATTAATATAAATAAATAAATTACACATTTGGACATAATAATAATAATAATAATGTTAGCATTTATTAAGTGCTTACTATGTGCAAACCACTGTTCTAAGCACTGGGGAGGTTACAAGGTGATCAGATTGTCCCACGGGGGGCTCACAGTTTTAATCCCTATTTTACAGACGAGGTAACTGAGGCACAGAGAAGTTAAGTGACTTGCCCAAAGTCACACGGCCAACAATTGGCGGAGCCAGGATTTGAACCCACGACCCCTGACTCCAAAGCCCATGCTCTTTCCACTGGGCCATGCTGCTTCTCATGTGTTGCGGACACGTGTTGCGGGGCTGGGAGGGGGATAAAGAATAATAATAATAATGGCATTTATTAAGCGCTTACTATGTGCAAAGCGCTGTTCTAAGCGCTGGCACTGTTCTAAGTGAGCAAGTCAGGCGACGCGGAAGGGAGTGGGAGAAGAGGAAAGGAGGGCTTCATCAGGTAAGGCCTCTTGGTGGTGATGGGCCTTCAGTAAGGCTTTTGGGCGGGGGGGAGTCATTTTTGGATATGAAGAGGGAGGGTGTTCCAAGCCAGAGGCGGGATGTGGGTCAGAGGTCGGCGGCGAGATAGACGAGATTGAGGTGCAGTGAGAAGTTTGCCTGAACCCCCAGCCCCATAGACCATGCTGGGGCTGGGTCAGTTTAAAAAAATTAATTAATTAGAGATAATGGTATTTGTTAAGCCCTTACTATGTGTCAAGTGCTGTACTAAGCACTGGGGTAGATACAAGCAAATTGGGTTCGACCCTGTCCCACTTGGGGCTCCTGGCCTCAATCCCCATTTTACAGATGAGGTAACTGAGGTCCAGAGAAATGAAGTGACTTGCCTAAGGTCACAAAGCAGAGAACCCATGCCCTTCAGATTCCCAGACCCCTACGCTATCCATTAGGCAAGACTGCTTCTCTACCTGGCCTCACGCCCACCTTGTCGGCGACACAATCGCCACCAAAGGTGTTGGGGATACAGCTGCAGCCAGGACCCACCTGCTCGAACCCCCGGTGCCCACAGAGACCCAGAGTTGAACCCGCCTCGCCACCGCCCGGCTCCGGTCTACCTCGGCGCGGCCTGGCGCGGCCCGGGCCGCCTCCTGCTCCGCTGCCCGCCCCGGCCTTGTCCACCGGGTGCCTGAACACCGAGCCCAGAACTCGGCCATTTCCATGACAACCGCATTTTAACGAGATGAATTTCCCGTGAGACGGAGCAGCTAATCAAGGCGGCCCCAAAGAGGCTGAAATGGGGCGTCGGACCTCTGCCGCTGTGAGGCTGGGGCGCCCCGAGGGGAGCGGCACCCAGGATGGACCCAGGAAACGTGGGGGAGGAAAACGTGGACTCACCGCCCAGCTTCAACCACGCTCCAGCTTGTGACCCCTCCCGGGACGATCCCGAGTGGACCAGGCTCGGCTGGTCCAACCTCCAGACATGATAATCAATCAATCAATCAATCAATCAATCAATCGTATTTATTGAGCGCTTACTATGTGCAGGGCACTGTACTAAGCGCTTGGGAAGTACAAATTGGCAATATATAGAGACAGTCCCTACCCAACAGTGGGCTCACAGTCCTGGGTGGACCAGGGCCTGCTGACTGGACCTGGCTCTCTGGCAGGGGGCACGCAGCCACCCACTTCCAGCACTGTTGCCTCGGTGTGGGCGGGCAGGTGGGTCTCTCTACAATCAATGGTTGGGACGGAGGAGTCCAATATGCAGAAAGCCAAACTGAGCGTCCACGGTGGGCCTAGTCAAGGACAGAGAGGGCAGAGTCAGGGGCGTTAGAATGTCCAGGCAGGGTCACTGGGGGAGAGTCAGAGGGGTCGGATGGTCTGTTCTGGGTAATAATAATAATAATAATGGTGATGATGATCAATCAATCAATTAATCGTATTTATTGAGTCCTTACTGTGTGCAAAGCACTGTACTAAGCACTTGGGAAGTACAAGTTGGCAACATATAGAGATAGTCCCTACCCAACAGTGAGCTCCCAGTCTAAAAGGGGGAGACAGAGAACAAAACCAAACATACTAACAAAATAAAATAAATAGAATAGATATGTACGATATGATGATGATGATGATGAGGCATTTGTTAAGTACTTACTATGTGCCATTTACTGTTCTAAGCGCTGGGGTAGATACAGGGTAATCAGGTTGTCCCACGTGGGCCTCACAGTTTTAATCCCTATTTTACAGATTATTTGTTCAGCACTTACTATATGCCAAGCATCATCATCATCATCATCATCATCATCATCAATCGTATTTATTGAGCGCTTACTATGTGCAGAGCACTGTACTAAGCGCTTGGGAAGTACAAATTGGCAACAAATAGAGACAGTCCCTACCCAACAGTGGGCTCACAGTCTAAAAGGGGGAGACAGAGAACAAAACCAAACATACTAACAAAATAAAATAAATAGACTAGATATGTACAAATAAAATAAATAAATAAATAAATAGAGTAAAAAATATGTACAAACATATATACATATATACAGGTGCTGTGGGGAAGGGAAGGAGGTAAGATGGGGGGGATGGAGACGGGGACGAGGGGGAGAGGAAGGAAGGGGCTCAGTCTGGGAAGGCCTCCTGGAGGAAGTGAGCTCTCAGCAGGGCCTTGAAGGGAGGAAGAGAGCTAGCTTGGCGGATGGGCAGAGGGAGGGCATTCCAGGCCCGGGGGATGACGTGGGCCGGGGGTCGCTGGCAGGACAGGCGAGAACGAGGTACGGTGAGGAGATCAGCGGCGGAGGAGCGGAGGGTGCGGACTGGGCTGTAGAAGGAGAGAAGGGAGGTGAGGTAGGAGGGGGCGAGGTGATAGACAGCCTTGAAGCCCAGGGTGAGGAGTTTCTGCCTGATGCGCAGATTGATTGGTGGCCACTGGAGATTTTTGAGGAGGGGAGTGATATGCCCAGAGCGTTTCTGGACAAAGATGATCCGGGCAGCAGCATGAAGTATGGATTGAAGTGGAGAGAGACACGAGGATGGGAGATCAGAGAGAAGGCTGATGCAGTAGTCCAGACGGGATAGGATGAGAGCTTGAATGAGCAGGGTAGCGGTTGGGATGGAGAGGAAAGCGCGGATCTTGGCAATGTTGTGGAGCTGAGACCGGCAGGTTTTAGTCACGGCTTGGATGTGAGGGGTGAATGAGAGAGCGGAGTCGAGGATGGCACCAAGATTGCGGGCTTGTGAGATGGGAAGGATGGTAGTGCCATCAACAGAGATGGGAAAGTCAGGGAGAGGGCAAGGTTTGGGAGGGAAGACAAGGAGTTCAGTCTTCGACATGTTGAGCTTTAGGTGGCGGGCAGACATCCAGATGGAGATGTCCTGAAGGCAGGAGGAGATGCGAGCCTGGAGAGAGGGGGAGAGAGCAGGGGCGGAGATGGAGATCTGGGTGTCATCAGCGTAGAGATGATAGTTGAAGCCGTGGGAGCGAATGAGGTCACCAAGGGAGTGCGTGTAGATCGAGAACAGAAGGGGACCAAGCACTGAACCTTGGGGAACCCCCACAGTGAGAGAATGGGAGGGGGAGGAGGAGCCTGCAAAAGAGACTGAGAAAGAACGACTGGAGAGGTAAGAGGAGAACCAGGAGAGGACGGAGTCTGTGAAGCCAAGGTCAGAAAGCGTGTTGAGAAGAAGGGGGTGGTCCACAGTGTCAAAGGCAGCTGAGAGGTCGAGGAGGATTAGGACAGAGTAGAAGCCGTTGGATTTGGCAAGCAGGAGGTCTAGGAGGAGGCAAGCACCGTTCTAAGCACTGGGGAAGATACAAGGTAAGCAGGTTGTCCCACGTGGAGCTCACGGTCTTAATCCCCATTTTACAGATGAGCTAACTGAGGCATCAAGAAGTGAAGTGACCTGCCGAAGGTCACATAGCGGATGAGTGGTGGAGCCAGGATTAGAACGCATGACCTCTGACTCCCAAGCCAGGGCTCTTTCCACTAAACCACGCTGCTTCACTCTATGGGTCACTGTGGGAGAGCCAGGGGTGCTGGATGGTCCATGCTGGGTCAGCAGGGAAGAGTTAGGGAAGGGGAGGGCGGGATTTAGGGCATTGGATGATCCATGCCGGGCCAAGTCAGGAATGTGGGATGGTCCCTGCTGGGTGACTGGAGGGAGAGTCAGGGACAGAGAGAGGTAGAGGAGGTAGAGGGGCATTGGGTGATCCATCCCTGACCAGAAAGGTGGGTGCCCAGGAGGATGACCAGCCCACGGTTCTCCACGTGTTCTGGGGAAGCAGCGTGGCTCAGTGGAAAGAGCCCGGGCTTTGGAGTCAGAGGCCATGGGTTCAAATCCCGGCTCCGCCACTTGTCAGCTGTGTGGCTTTGGGCAAGTCACTTCACTTCTCTGGGCCTCAGTTCCCTCATCTGTAAAATGGGGATGAAGACTGTGAGCACCCCATGGGACAACCTGATCACCTTGTAACCTCCCCAGCGCTTAGAACAGTGCTTTGCACATAGTAAGCGCTTAATAAATGCCATCATTATTATTATTATTATTCAGGTCCAGGGCTGAGCCAGAAGTAACACTGCATGGTCTAATTCGCCTTCTGCTGTGGGCCAAGAGGTGACACGGCCTCTTGCAGAGAAGGGGCTCCTCTCCACCAAGCCCTGGCTCCTCAGTGCTGCTCTCCCGGACGCGGCCCTGAATAATAATAATAATTATGACACTTGTTAAGTGCTTACTCTGTGCCAGGAACCTTACTAAGCATTAGGGTATGATTGGGATATGAGGTAATCGGGTTGGATGCAGTCCTGTTCGACACGGGGCTTAAGGTCTTAATCTGGGAAGCAGCATGGCATAATGGATAGAGCCCGAGCCCGGGCGTCAGATGGTGTCATGGGTCATGTCAGGTCATGGATTCTAATCCCGGCTCCACTGCTTGTCTGCTGTGTGACCTTGGGCAAGTCACTTCACTTCTCGATGTCTCAGTTATCTCATCCGTAAAATGGGGAATAAGACTGTGAGCCCCATGTGGGACGGGAACTGTGTGCAACTAGTCACTTAACTTCTCTGTGCCTCAGTTTCCTCATCTGGAAAATGGGGATTAAGACTGTGAGCTCCACGTGGGACAACCTGATTACCTTGTATCCTCCCCAGTACTTAGAACAGTGCTTGGCACATAGTAAACACTTAACAAATGCTATAATTATTATTAATTATTAATCCCCATTTTACAAATGAGGAAACCGGGGCCCAGAGAAGTAAAGTGACATAGCAGACAAGTGGAGGTGCCAGAATCAGAAGCCTGGTCCTCTGACTCTCAGGCTCTTGCTCTGGCTACTAAGCCACGCTGTTTCTCCAATAGCTCCCCAGTCCTGGAGCAGCTGATTGGGCCGAGGGCATGCCCATTCCCATTCCCAGAGGGTAAGGGGCTGGTGTCCTCCTCCCCCGGAGTAGTGTGGGACAAGGCCACAGAGCTGCCATCGGCACAGGTGAAGCATGTGGGTCTGGGTGGTTTCCATGGTAATGACACACGCCTGTCCTTTGTCTGCATGCTATGTGGCCACCATGCAAGTGGGTCAAAATCCGTGGGCTGGAGACGTCAAAGATGGCAGAGTGTGAGCAGTAAACCAGAGCTGCGGTGTCCAGCGCAGGCTCGCCCTGATGGTGCCCCTATGGAAGCCAGCATGGTACCGGGTGACACCACAGAACCAGTCACTACTGAGCCCCAGAAGGGAAGTCAGGGCCCCCCGGCCTCAGAAAATCGCCCGGCTCGGACAGGTGGGTCACCCCCAGGTAGCAGGACTGACTGATTCCAAGTCATACTCCAGCTCCCTGGACTTCCACCACCAACCCCTCCCATCCCTTGCCATTCACCAGATGGCTTGCCCTCGGCCAGATGATCCTGAAAGACCCCTGAAAGTACAGTTGTTGGCCCTAAGGGCCTGGTCACGGCTAACGGGGGAAGAGGTCACCCTGAGCAAACTTAGTTATCAGAATGACCCCATATGGAAGACCAAAGTCTAGGAGGATGGCCCAGGCTGGGAAAGAAGGAATGACCAGCCCAGTGACGGGGCAGCCACGGCTGGGAAACTGTAGCAGTCTCCCCTTTAGGACTGCACTGCAGAATTGGACCCGAAGGCCCTTGGAGGGACCTGGAGTGGTCCAGAGCCTCGGCTGGCCCAGGACCAGTGCACCCTGGAGTA
The DNA here is from genome assembly GCF_015852505.1 of Tachyglossus aculeatus. NCBI lineage: Eukaryota > Metazoa > Chordata > Mammalia > Monotremata > Tachyglossidae > Tachyglossus > Tachyglossus aculeatus. The sequence goes on from NC_052090.1 coordinate 26,864,887, forward strand.
GCCCGGAGCCTCGGCTGGCCTCTCAGTGGAGGTAAGCGCACAACCAAGTCCTTTCCCGGGTCTCCAGAAACGGCCAGGCCCACAGTTCCGGCAGCCAATGTCCTCTCTGAGCTGTTTTTCCTCTAAGCCTGCTTGATTGCCTGATGAGCATCTTGTTTAAGTGAACAAGAGTAACACCGGTGACTAGAATTCCTGGAAGTGGTAGGAAACCAAGGGATGGAATGTGATGGACCTTTATGTCTGAACTCCATTTTGCCCGGCCAAGTTGCCATTTACTCAAACCAGGCACATCCTTTGTTTTGTCCTGTCCAGATGTCTGCCTTATCAGGGAGCTTGGCATGCCCAAGGTCCTGAGAAAGGATGGAGCCTTTTCTTCCTTAGCAAGGTCTGGACCTCTGGAAAGTGACACCGAGTAAAAGTTTACTGCTGCTTGGCTTAGAGTATATACCTTGTATTGTGCTCTTTGATCATGTGTGAAGCTCAGACACTGTACTAACCGTGTATAAAGAAACTCTGTATTAATAATAATTAAAATAAAATTTGTTAAGCGCTTACTATGTGCCAGGCACTGTACTAAGTGCTGGAGGGGTTACAAGCAAATCAGGTTGAACAAAGTCCCTGTCCCACATGGGGCTCACAGTCTTAATCCCCATTTTGTCTAGTCTTATGCTGTCAAGTTGTTTCCGACCCATAATGAGTCCATGGACATGGCTGTCCCAAAACGCCCTTCCTCCATCTGCAATCGTTCCGGTAATGGATCCGTAGAGTGTTCTTGGTAAAAAGACAGAAGTGATTTACCACTGCCTTCTTCCGCGCCGTAAACTTGAGTCTCCGCCCTCAGCTGTCCCATGCCGCTGCTGCCCAGCATAGGTGAGTTTTGACTTGTAGCCGACTGCCTTCCACTTTCTTGACTCTGTCCCATAGCCAAGACCGTAGAGTACTGGAAACTCTCCAGGTGCGATACTGAGAGGGGAATCTCCATTTTATAGATGAGATAACTGAGGCACAGAGAAGTGAAGTGACTTGTCCAAAGTCACACGGAGGACAAGTGGCAGAGTTGGGATTGGAGCCCAGTTCCTTCTAACTCCCAGGCACGTGCTCTATCCACTAGGCCATGCAGCAAAGTGCAAATCCGGGTTTAGAATCCAGATCCTCTGACTCTCTTTCCACTAGGCCAAGCTGCTTCCCAACTCCTGGACTCCTCTGGCATGGAGCTCTAGGCTGCAGCTCCTCCTCTAGACTGGAAGCTCCTGGTGGACAGGGGACATGTCTACCGACTCCATTGTATTGTATTCTCCCAAGTGCTTAGTACAGTGCTCTGCTTATAGTAATCACTCGATAAATACCACTGATCGAGCCTTACGGCCAGAACGCCCAGTCCATTGTCTCAAACTGGACTCACTGTTTTCACCTCCCGATCCCCGGCCAGGGCGGTGCCTCGGTTTCCCGGGGAGAACAAGTGACCAACCCCGTGCTTGGCCTCACTGGGGAAACGTTCTGTTTTCCTGGGGTTTAGCAGATGAGGGTGGGTGTCAGGGGCTGGGGCCACAGCACCACGGTGATGGGGGCCAGAGGGCACCGCTGGCTTAGAGGGTCAGTCAGAGCCGGACTGGCCCCTCAGGAGACGGGCGGCTGAAGCCCCGGGCCCACTGCTCTGTTGCTAGGGAAACATATTGATCTGTCTGAGGCGCTCCCAGCCAGCCTCATCTGCTTCTCTTCACACGGGTGTGGGGGGCGGGGGAGAGGGTCTGAAACAGGGAAGGAGGAGAACGAGGGGAAAGGGACTGAGAAGGAGGAGGAGGAAAAAGGAGGAGATGTGCAGAAGAGAAGCAGTGTAGCCTAGTGGAAAGCGCTTGGTTCTGGGAGTCAGAAGGTCTGAATTCTAATCCAACATTTGCTTGCTGTGAGACTCTAAGTCACTTAACTTCTCTGTGCCTCAGTTACCTCATCTGCAACATGGGGATTAAAGATGTGACCCCTATGTGGGACTGGGACTCGGTCCAACATGATTATCTTGTACTTACCCCAGCGCTTAGTGCAGTGCCTAGCACAGAGTAAGCACTTAACAAATGCCATTTAGAAAAACAGGAGGGAGGGAGAGGAATGGGGAAGAAGTGGCATTTCATGTGAATGGAAGACGGGCTTAGGTCTTGAAGCCTTCCGGGTCCCTTATTGCCCTTTGGGAAACAGCTCCCCGGCCTATGGTGGGGGTGGGCCGGGGGCTGTCTTGTCCCCTTCCCCATGCAAGATGGGGAGAGATGAGTGAATTGAAAGCCCCTGCTTTCTGTTCCGGCCATGTCTGTCGTCCTCTGGGTAGCACAATGGGCTCAGGGCTCCCCCGACCCAGAAAAGAGCCCCCTCCTGCCATGGCAGGCCCACCTGCTGCTCCCTCAGCACCCATGCACATCTGCACGCTCCGCGGACATTCTGCCGGTGCCTCAGCAGGTCAGCAGCCAGCCACTGGGCTCGGCCACTGTGGGCTCTGGGCTTGGCCACCATGGGCCCGGGGCTCAATCAGGAGCTCCTGGGGACCGACAGCCTCCCCCACCTGCCAAGCTTGGGCCCTGCACGGCAGCAAACTCAGAGCATGCCGACATAGTGGAAGGCCAGGAAGAGGCCAGCCGTTCAGAGGCCAGTACTCTGTCTGTGGTTCCTGGTTTACTCCTTCTTTAAGGAAGAGTCGGTGGGTTGGTCGGTCTGGGCTGGGTGGCTGGGGAGAGTCAGGGATGGAGAGGGAGGAGTCAGGGGTGTTGGATGGTCCATGCTGGGTCAGTGGGGGAGAGTCAGGGATGAAGTGGGGAGAGTAAGGGATGTTGGATGGTCTGTCCTGGGTCACTGGGGAGAGTCAGGGATGGAGAAGGGAGAGTCAGGGGGGTTATATAGTCCTCAAAGGAATGGACTTGTCTTTTATTTCTGCTTTCTATCCCCAAGTGCTCAGTCCAAGTTTGGCCCCTGGAAGGTGCCCACAACACCTATGTTACCATTGACGGATTGAGTGACCTCACTGCCCTGCACCCAGCTAAGTGCTGGACTGTTCCACTGTGAAAATGGGTGGGCTGGCCCGCCTAGGCCGGAGCGTGGATCCTTCGTCCGTGGCTGGGGAAGTGTCTCCGGACAGACTTCTGGCCCCCTGACCCACGCCGATGCCCGGCAGATCCCACTCCACCACGGCAGTGAGGAGAAACCTCTCCGCTGATTGTCCGACAACCAGAGAAACACTGCCGCGTCTCGTTATCGTCTCCATACCCGCTGCGGTCTTGGATCGACCCAAATTCAGCCTCAGCACAGCGAGGGAGAGCAGGTTGCCTTGGGAGTCAGATGTGGCCTGGCCTGGGTCGCTGACCAGCTGGGATCTCTGGAACCATCGAGGCAGAGAGGAAAGAGCATGGGCCTGAGAGTCAGGAGACCTGAGTTCTAATCCTGACCCTGCCACTTGTCTGCCGTGTGACTGTGGGCAAGTCACTTCACTTCTCTGGGCCTCAGTTACCTCACCTGTAAAATAGAGATTAAATCCTCCTTCCTCCTACTTAGAATGTGAAGCCTGTGTGGGACAGGGACGTGCCCAACCTGATGAACGTGCATCTACCATAATGCTAAGAACAGTGCTTGGCATGCGGTAAGCGCCTATCAGTTATTATTATTATCGTTACTATTGTTATTATTATCCTGAAACTGCCGCCTCTAGGCTATGTGACCTTGAGAAAGTCACTGAACATCTCCGGACTGCCTCAGTTTCCTCATCTGTAAAATGGTGGGATTCAACACCCATTGTCTCTCCCTCTTAGACTGTGGTACAGGATCTATTTCTGACCAGAAAATCTTGTGTTTACCTCAGTGCTTAATACAGTGCCAGGCACATGTAAGCATCTGACAAATATCGCATTTATTACTAGTAGTAGTACTATTAGCAGTAGTAGTAACAGCAGAGGACCAACGCATGATCCCATCCCGGGGTCCCAAGGAAAATCGAAACTAAAGAAAAAAGTCAGAGTGGGGAGGGAGAGTGAAGGATTGGAGGTGGGAGGAGTGATCAGGTGGTACAAAGGGTCTGATCAATCAATATGATTGATTGCATCCAGGAGACAGAAGGGCCCTTCCCTGATGATTTCCTGACAGGAATTTTCTAGCGACGTGAGTGTATTTCCACTCAGCACACAAAGCCAGTGCTGGATCCCGGGGGATGGAATCGCTTTAAGGCAGCCTGAGAGTGGCAGGGAGGGGGATAGAAAGAAGATGGAGTGGTGTGGGGGTGCGGGGGGAGATTAGGACCAGACCCCACCCCCTGAGGGGGCAGGGAGACATCAGGAGCCTTTAGCCCAGCTGTAATGCTGAGGGAGGAGCAGGGAGGGACACGTTCAGAAACCAGGTCCATGTGTGGGGGAAGATGGCAAGATGAACAACACCCCTCCAATTCACCCACCCTCCCAGGCCTTCCGCCACTGAATAATAATAATAATAATAATAATAATAATAATAACGGTGCTGTTTGTTAAGCGCTTACTGTGTGCCAAGCACTGTACTAAGTACTGGGGTGGCTACAAGCAAATCAGGTTGGACACAGTCCCTGTCCCACATGAGGGCTCTCAGACTTCATCCCCATTTTACAGATGAGGTCACTGAGGCCCAGAGAAGGGAAGTGACTTGCCCAAAGTCACCCGGCAGACAAGTGGACGAGCTGGGATTGAACCCAGGTTCTCTAACTCCCAGGCCCGGGCTCTATCCATAATAATAATAATGGCATTTGTTAAGCGCTTACTATGTGCGAAGCACTCTTCTAAGCCCTGGGGGGATACAAGGTGATCAGGTTGTCCCACGTGGGGCTCACAGTCTTCAACCCCATTTGACAGATGAGGGAACTGAGGCTCAGAGAAGTGAAGCGACTTGCCCAAAATCACACAGCTGTCAATTGGCAGAGTCGGGATTAGAACCCATGACCTCTGACTCCCAATCCCGGGCTCTTTCCACTGACCCACGCTGCTTCCATCAGGCCATTCTGCATCCAGTTTTCAGCTACCACTGTCTGGGACTTGGCTGGCTAGAATTTATTTCTCTTTCTTGTGTGTCTCTTCTCCCCCAGTCTAGACTGGAATTGGGTCCTATCTACTTTCCCGGGACCTGCCCCACCACCTAGGCATAGGGCTTGGTTCATAGTGAGCACTGAATCCCCTCCATCATTAACTATCTCAAACACATTCTCATCAGTGTTATTGCAACAGGGATTCATTCGCGCCTTCAATCGTATTTATTGAGCGCTTACTGTGTGCAGAGCACTGTACTAAGCGCTTGGGAAGTACAAGTCGGCAACATATAGAGACGGTCCCTCCCCAACAACGGGCTCACAGTCGAGATGCTCCCTATGGGCTGCCCCACTGACACCAAGGCCACCTGAACAACCCCAGCTGGGCAATCTGGGATTGGCTGTTTGCCGAGGAATGGGGCAGGGCATTCCAGGATGTCCCAGCCCATTAGTTGGCAGAGGAAAGCTCGGAGCCTCTCCCCAGGTTGGGAGTGGACTTCTAGTCGGCAGGACTGAGGGTCTCTTTCTGGCTGTTATTATCATTATAACTATAATAATAATAGTGGTATTATAATTCGAATAATAGTGGCATTTGTTAGATAAACTATGTGTCAAGCACTGTACTGAGCTGGGGCAGATAAAAAATAATTTGATCCTGCATGGGGCTCACAGTCTAAGAAGGAGGAAGAACAGGTATTGAATCCCCATTTTGCAGATGAGGGAACTGAGGCACAGAGAAGATAAGTGATTTGTCCAAGGTCGCACAACAGGCAAGTGGCGGAGCTGGGATTAGAACTCAGGTCCTCCGACTCCAGCCCGGGTTCTTTCAGCTAGACCACACTGCTTCTCACAGTGGTTCCCGTGATTCCCCAGCCCCAAACCGTTTTTAAAAAAACTGGCACTGATCCAGCTCTTAAGGGGAACAGAGCATTGGATAGATTCCCCAATAATCATATCAGGATCAGTCCCTGCTCCACACAGAGTTCACAGTCTAAGAGAGAGGGAGAAGAGATGTCTCATTCCCATTTTACCAGTGCTTAGAACGGTGCTTGGCACAGAGTAAGCACTTAACAAATACCATCATTATTATTATTTTACAGGTAAGGAAACTGAGGCCCAGTTTCAAAGATACACTAGAGTGAGTAGCCAAGATCTCTGCCCTCAAGGAGCATGCAATCCAGCCAGGGAGGTGGGTAACTAAATTAAATTCCAGATAGGAAGAAGCAACAGGGTTTAAGGATGCATGCTTTAAGTGCTCTGTGTGTATGATTGTGTATGTGTGCATGTGGGTGGGTGGGTGGGTGTTGGGGGTGGGGAATAGAGTGGGGAGATGAGAGACTAATCGGAGAAGGGCTCCTGGAGTTGGGATTTCAGAAAGGTGTTGGAAGTGGGGAGAGCTGGGGTCTGTGGGAACGGGAAGCCGGAGGGTGGTCCTGGCAGGGGGAGCGTTCATTCATTCATTCAATCCTATTTATTGAGCGCTTACTGTGTGCAGAGTAAGCGCTCAATAAATACGATTGATGATGATGATGATGATGCAGAGCACTGTACTAAGCGCTTGGGAAGTACAAGTTGGCAACATATAGAAATGGTCTCCACCCAACAGTGGGCTCACAGTCTAGAAGGGGGAGTGTATGAGCAAGAGAGATGAGAAGGAGGCTCAGTGAGTTGGTTGGCTTCACAGGAGCTGAGGTGTAGCGAGAGAGGAGTGAGGGTAAAGTAGGTGGGGAGAGAGAACTGATTGCGCGCCTCGAAGCCAAAGGTCAGGAGCTTCCACTTGATGGGGAGGAATGGGTAACCACTGGAGGTTTTTGTGGCATGGGAAGATGGCCCAAACCAACGGTTACCAAATGTTTCAGAGGATATAAGCTTCCAAACCTCTCCGGCTACTTGTAGATAACAGTTCCCAGTCCCAAGCCTTCCAGTGTCGGGATCACGGACGCTTGGGCTCCCCAGGCCCCTAGGCCCCCGCTTCACCCCGGGGGTGCTTCCCTCTGGCCTCCCCTTCTTCTCCGTGGCCACTCAGGGCTACCCACATGGCCAGCAGCCCTGGCCAGTCATTGTGAGAAGCAGCCTGGCTTAGTGGAGAGAGCACGGGCCTGGGAGTTTATTCATTCATTCATTCATTCATTCATTCATTCATTCATTCATTCAATCGTATTTATTGAGTGCTTACTGTGTGCAGAGCACTGTACTAAGCGCTTGGGAAGTACAAGTTGGCAACATATAGAGACGGTCCCTACCCAAAAGCGGGCTCACAGTCTAGAAGGGGGAGACGGACAATAAAACAAGACATATTAACAAAATAAAATAAATAGAATAAATATGTACGAGTAAAATAAATAGAGTAATAAATACATACAAACATATATACATATATACAGGTGCTGTGGGGAGGAGAAGGAGATAAGGCTGGGGGGGTGGGGAGGGGGAGAGGAAGGAGGGGACTCAGTGTGGGAAGGCCTCCTGGAGGAGGTGAGCTCTCAGTAGGGCTTTGAAGGGAGGAAGAGAGCTAGCTTGGCGGGTGTGCAGAGGGAGGGCATTCTGGGCCAGGAGGAAGATGTGGGCCGGGGGTCGACGGCAGGTTTATGGGTTCCAATCCTGACTCTGGGAGAAAAGGAAAGGGACTTAGTCAGGGAAGGCCTCTTGGAGGAGAGGGGCCCTAAATAAGGTTTGGAAGTGGGGAAGAGTAATTGTTGTGAGATTTGAAGATTGACGGCATTCCAAAGCAGAGGCAGGATGTGGGCTAGGGGTGGGTGAAAAGACAGGGTAGACTGAGGCCCAGTGAGAAGGTTGGCATTAGAGGAATGAAGTATAAGGGCTGGGTTGGAGTAGAAGAGTACGAAGTGAGGTAGGAGGAGGCAAGGTGATTGACTGCTTTAAAGTCAATGGGGAGGAGTTTTTGTTTGATGCAGAGGTGGATGGGCAACCATTGGAGTTTCTTGAGGAGTGGGGAAGCGTGTCCTGAGGATTTTTGTAGAAAAATGACCCGGGCAGCGGAGTAAACTTTGGATTGGAGTGGGGAGAGACAGGAGGCTGGGAAGTCAGCAAGAAGGCTGATCCTGTAATCCAGGTTGGGTAGAGTGTGATTGGATTAATGTGGTAGCAGTTTGGATTCATTCAATTGTATTTATTGAGCACTTACTGCGTGCAGAGCACTTGTAGAGGACAGGGTGGATTTTAGCGATGTTGTGAAGGTGGAACCAACAGGATTTAGTCACGGACTGAATATGTGGCTCGAATAATAATGATGGCATTTGTTAAGTGCGTACTATGTGCCAAGCACTGAAGGAGTCAAGGATAACGCCGAGGTAAGTGGCTGTTGTTGCTGTCATGCACTTGGTTGGAGTCTGGGGGGTGGGAGTGGGAGTGGGAGGCAGATGGACAGGGGGCCATCAAGGTGGGTGCAGGGGGCTGTCAGTCAGGGAGGACAGTCAATCCGCACCCAGGTCTGACAGCCAGGTTCCCTCGGCCCCGACGCCAGCTGGCTATTTCCCGAGCAGTCCCCGTCCCTCCCTGAACAGTGGTCAGAGGGTCTGGCCGAACTTCCTCCAGGCCCCATGTCTAGTTCAGCTCCCCCAGCCCCACCATGCTGGACAGCGGGACCTGCCAAGGCCATCAGCTCGCCCCCTCCTACCTCACCTCCCTTCTCTCCTTCTCCAGCCCAGCCCGCACCCTCTGCTCCTCTGCCGCCGCTAACCTCCTCACTGGGCCTCGTTCTCGCCTGTCCCACCATCGACCCCCGGCCCACGTCCTCCCCCTGGCCTGGAATGCCCTCCCTCCACACACCCGCTAAGCTAGCTCTCTTCCTCCCTTCAAAGCCCTACTGAGAGCTCACCTCCTCCAAGAGGCCTTCCCACACTGAGCCCCCTTTTCCCTCTCCTCCTCCCCATCCCCCCACCCTACCTCCTTCCCCTCCCCACAGCACCTGTATATATGTTTGCACAGATTTATTACTCTATTTTACTTGTACATATTTACTATTCTATTTGTTAATGATGTGCATTTAGCTTTAATTCTATTTGTTCTGACAACTTGACACCTGTCCACATGTTTTGTTTTGTTGTCTGTTTCCCTCTCAATGGGGGTACCAGCCCCCATTGCCCCCACACCGGGGGCACTGGAGCCCCACCCCCCAGCACTCCAGCAGAGCTGGAAGAACTCTTCCATTTGTGGCTCAGACCAACCTCAGAGCAAAGCACTAATGGCCTCACAAAATGGCTACCATCATTCCCCCCAGGGACCCCAGAAAACCTCTGAAAGAGGAGACACTGAAGCAGGAGCTCCTAGGCAGCTCTGGAAATCACTCCAGCTCCAAAGTCCTGGGAAGACTTGGCTTATGGATACCATAACTGCAAACCGACATTTTTCCATGGAGGAATACGAGTTACTAAAGAAAACCGAAAGCCTTTTGTTTTCAAGGCCGTCGGGTACCTCTAGTTATTAAATCTTCCATCAAGCCTTGTGGACCTTCCTCTGAGGGTGAAGAGTTAACTTCCAGAAACCCTCAATTATTGACCCCCCTCCCCGCTTCAGGGTTGAGGAATGTAATTCAGATAGTTTGCTCCAGGCCTCGTCCTCTTAATTACCAATTTCTGTACGTCTCCTTGACGTCCAAGAAAGACTTCAGGAAAGGAGATGGAAATGGACTAAACCAATTCTGAATTCTGAAGCAATTGACTATAGATAACCGCCAATGAAACCCACGACAGTGGCTCACTGTGGCAGGATCCAAAGGAAGGATGGCACAGATCCCATCCTCTCCCCCTGAGAAGAAGCAGTGTGTGGCCTAGTGGAAAGAACCTGGAGCCTGGGAGTCAGAGGGCTTGGGTTCTAATCCCAGTTCCACTGCTTATGTGCTGTGTGACCTTGGGCAAGTCACTTAACTTTTCTGTGCCTCAGTTATATCTATAAAATGGGGATTATGATGGTGAGCCCTGTGTGGGACAGGGACTGTGTCCAACTTGATTAGTTTGTATCTACCCAGAGCCTAGTACATAGGAAGTGCTTACCCATATGCCATACCCGGCATTAATGTATCTGTTCGTCCCCCTCCTAGCACTTGTTTATATGTCTATTCAATTATTTCTTTTGATTATTCTAAAATATTTTTATGTCTTTCCCCCCGGTTAAACTGTAAGCTCTTTATGTGTAAAAATGAGTCTTTTCTTCATTTTGTACTTACCCAAAAACTCCTGGAAGTTCCAGAGTGAGCCCCCTCCTTCCTCTCCCCCTCCTCCCCCTCTCCATCCCCCCGGCCTTACCTCTTTCCCACAGCACCTGTATATATGTATATATGTTTGTACATATTTATTACTCTATTTATTTGATTTGTACATGTTTATTCTAATTATTTTATTTTGTTAATATGTTTGATTTTGTTCTCTGTCTCCCCCTTCTAGACTGTGAGCCCACTGTTGGGTAGGGACCGTCTCTATGTGTTGCCAACTTGTCCTTCCCAAGCGCTTAGTACAGTGCTCTGCACACAGTAAGCGCTCAATAAATACAATTGATTGATTGATTGATTGATTGCTGGCTGGACCCCGGAGGCCGCTTTCAGCACCGCGGAGAGCTCCCGCCCGCTTCCCAGCCTCCACCGGCAAACCGGCCCTGGACCCCGGGGCCAGGGAGAAGGAGGACGGAGGAGAAGGAAGAATAGGAGGAGGAGGAGGAAGAGGAGGAGGAGGAGGAGATGGGGATGAGGAGGAGGAAGAGGCGAAGGAGGAGGAGAGAGGAGGAGGACGAGGGAGGAGGAAGAGAAAAGGAGAAGGAGGAGGAGGAGGCTCCTTTACTCAACCAGCAGTGCTGGGAAATGGTGGAGAAGCGGGGGGAAGATGGGGAGCAAAGATGGGATTTGGGAATTCTTGTTTCTCTATCCTAGGCCTCTGGAGGTCCGTCCACCTCTGAAGCTTCCCTGGAGGGGACAGGGGTCAAAGACCGGGCCAACCTTGCAGGTTCGGGAGCCCCGCCCCCCGCTCACCCCGGTCCCCAGGTATGGTCCAGTCTGGTGTGGCCCAGTGCGGCCTGGTGCAGTCCGATGTGACCCGGTGAGGCCTAGAGTGGCCTGGTGCAGCCCGGTGAGGCCTTGTGCGGCCCGGTGAGGTCTGGCGAGGCCCGGTGAGGCCTGGTGTGGCCTGGTGATGCCTAGAGTGACCTGGTGCAGCCCAGTGTGGCCTGGTGCTGTCCGGTGAGGCCTGGTGTGGCCCGATGTGGCCTGGTGAAGCCTGGTGCGGCCCAGTGCGGCCTGGTGAGGCCCGGTGCAGCTGGCTCTATCCTTGACTGACATGTCCGAGGACCCATTGTAGCGACCTCCCTGTCCGGGCCCTGGGCCTCTGTCGGGGCAGCCGACACCCACATGTAAGTGACCCAAAGTGCGTGCCACGTAATGGGCATCTGCCACCCGGGCAACTGCAGCCGGCGAGTGCCGTCCACTATGTGTGTGACAGTCGCCATGCCTGGGCAGACCTTGTGAGCAGCCCAATGTGTATGTGCTGGCTGTGGGAGCCCGGCCCATGCGTCCCCCGGAACCAAGACCGGCCCGCTCCATGGACCGTGTCTGGCCTGGACACCCGCTTCCCCCCAGCCCTCCCCCCGGCCCGTGTCTGGCCTGGACACCCCCTTGCCCCCACGGATGGTGTCCTGGCTGGCCCCCCGCCCCCGCAGGACGGTACCCTGGGGACCCCCGCAGGGGGGGTGTTCTTGGGCAGGGGCATTTGTGTTTCAGGCTGCAGGCTGGGTGGGCTGACGCCCCTCGGGGGCCGGGGAGGAGGGGCGGGGGTCCGGGCTCCGAGCCAATCCGCGGTCCCCGCCCCTCCCCTTCCCCTCCCGCTTCGGCTGCGCCGCCCCGCCCCGCCCAGTACAGCACAGCACCGCCCAGCACAGCCCAGTACAGCCCAGCACAGAACCGGACATTCGCGCAGAACCCGCCGGCCGCAGCAGCAGCAGCAGCAGCAGCAGCAGCAGGAGCGGACCCGACCGGACGGGACCCGACCCCCCAGCCCTGTCCAGCCCAGTGCTGCCCAGCCCAGCCCAGCCTCCCGCCCCATCCCGGTCCACCAGCCCGGTCCAGCATGGCTAAGACGGCGATGGGTGAGCGCAGAGCGGGGCGGGGGCTGGAGGATAGGATGGGGCCGGGCCGGGGGCCGCGAGGGGGGACCCCTCCTCCCTCCCCCTCTCTCCCCCCTCTCGCCCACCGCCCGGTTCCGGGCCTGGGCCGGGGGTCTGCCGTCCGGTTTGCCCCGGGAGAGGCGGGATGCGATGGGGTGGGATGGGGTAGGATGGGGTGGGGTCGCTCCTGGGAAAGGCGGGTTGTAGTAGGCTGTCAGAGGTGGGTCGGGGGGCGATGGGCGGCGGGGTGGGGTCCATTTTAGTGTGGGAGCCCGGGTCCTGGTCCTTTGTTTTGGGGAGGGGGCGGCGGGCGGCCCCGCCCTGGATGTCTTTGTGTCGGAGAGCGGCGGGGGGCGGGGCGGGGCCTGCGGAGCCCAACCGGGTCCGCCCAATGCGGGGGCCGCACCCCCGTCCCCCCCTCCCCCCTCCCCCGCTAGTCCGCTCCCCCCACCCCCATCCCCGGGAGACCCCCTCCCCAGGAACCCCATCTCCACCCTGAAATGGAGGCGCGGAGAAAGCGCAAGGCCTTTGCCGGCCCCGCCCTGGGGGGGGGGGGGGAGGGGGCGGGGGTCCTGAGGGGGAGAGGGGGACGGGGGGCGGGGGTCCGGCGGGAGAGGCAGCCCCTCCCCCCGCAGGGCGCGGCTCCTCCTCGGACCCTCCGCTGGCTGAGGGATAATAATAATAATATAATAATACCTGTGGTATTTGTGAAGCGCTTACTATGTGCCAAGCACTGTTCTAAGCGCTGGACGCGGCTTCGGTCCCATTTTGAGGGTCCGAACCGCAGGACCCGGGACCCGCCGCCCCACGAGCAGGGAATTTGGTCCCCCGGAGACCCCTGCGCCGGGAGGGGGATGGTCTTTATTCTCACCGCCCCAGGCCCGCCCCCGGGGCCGATGAAAACCTCGGTTCTGCCCCTCCCACCCACCCCCGACCCCCGACCCCCGACCCTGGTCACCCGGGGGTTGAGAGGGAGGGTCCGGATTCCCGGAGGACCCCCCCCCACCATCTCCCACGACCCGAGACCCCCAACCCCAGTCAGGGAGGGCGGCCCCGCCCAGCGCAACAAAAGCCACAGTAATAACGACCGTGGTATTTTTGAGCGCTTTTGAGGTGCCAAGCACTGCACTGCGCGCTGGGCGAGAGACAAGACAATGGGGTGAGACCCGATCCCTGGGCCACCCGAGCTCGAAGTCTAAGGGGGCAGGCGGCTGGAGACGCAGTGGCCGCGCCCCGCCCGCCACCGTGGGCCCCAGCTGCTGCAGGCCTGCCCACTCCCCTCCCCACCCCCCCCTATTTCTGCAGCAGAGCCGCCCCTCTCCTCCCAGCCCCCCGCCACCCCTGCAGCACTCGGGGTTGGGGGGCAAGCAGAAGCCCCGGCCTGAGACCCTCCTACAGGGAGCTGGATGTGGAAATCCCCCCGCAGAGGACAGTCTGGGAGTCGGAGTTGACCCCAAGCTGAGTCAGCAGCGCGGCCCTGACCTTAAGAGAGGCACCACATGGGGCAGGGATGGCGAGGCCCCCATCCACCCCAGGGTGGTGGTGGTGGTGGGCAGCGGCGGCCCATCCTGTGCCATCCTGCATCCAGCACTGCGAGCTGGTCGGGAGTGGAGGCAGGAGGGCCACACTGAAGAAGGCCCAGAGAAGAGCCACAGAAATGACCACAAGGTGGAAAGCGGCACCTGCGGGCAAAGGTTACGGGGATGGGCAGGGTGGGGGCTTGAAGCCCAGAGAATCGAAGGCCGAGGAGGAGAAGCTTCCAGCCACCCGGTCACTGCAGGGTGTTTATAGGGAGAGCTGACCGGGGATGACCCACGAGGAGGAAACCGGTTTGAGGGGAAACCAGGTACCAGGTAGGACTTCCTGGCCACCGGGGTGATGGGCATTGGAACAGGGGTCTGTCGTGATCTCTAGGGTGCCAAGAAAAGAAAAAATACTCCTCCTTGGTTGTTGGCCCGCAGGCAGGGGGCTGGACCAAATGACCTCTCAAGGTCACCCCCGCCCAGCTCGGAGTCTGATTCATCTTCCAGGAGAAATTGGGGGGCCGGAAGTGGAGGGATCCGGTGATGGTGGGCGAGGTGCCCAGCCAGGGAGAAATGGGCACATTCCCGACGACCCCTCCTGTGGAGGGAGGGGGAGGGTGGGTTTGGGGCCAGGGGCCATCTGGGCCGGTGCAGGTGGCGGGCTCCGGGCAGAGCCTCGTCCTGGGCCTGCTCCTAGAGGGGGTGGTTTCCCGGGCTTGGAGTTCGTTCCGGGGCGGGGTGGGGGGCACTTGGCGGTGACTCGGCTGTAGAGGGGCTGGGGCCTGGGGGAGGCTCCGCAGTGGGCCTGGGCTCCAGGGGTGGACACATTCAGCGGGCTCAGCCCGTCGGAGCCTCACTGGCCGCGCCCTTGTCGCATTTTCTCCGTGTGGTGCTTGGGCGTCTATGAGCCGTGGGGCGAACCGTCTGGAGAAGTGTGGCTCCTTTGTTTCCAGAAGAGACCCTCCCCTCCGCTGACCAAAACCTGGGGACCAGCCCAGAGGGGAAGCATTTATGTCTGACTAAAACGGAATTCCCAGCAGGGGGAGGAGGAGCCCAGAGCAGGACGGGTGGGGAAGTCTTCCTCATTGTCCTCCTCATCCTCATCATCGTCACACCTGCTGGACTGACTGCAGCCTCCGGCTTGCTGGCCTATGGCCCGGGAGGGAGGCAGCGGGGTGAGGCCAAAGGTTGGGGTGCTAGGGTGAAGAGTAGGGAGTCCAGGGTTCTAGTCCCGGCTCTGCCACCTGCCTGCTGTGTGGCCTCAGGCAAGTCACTGAACCTCTCTGGGCCTCAGCTTTCTCATCGGTAAAATAGGGTTAAGGTTCTCTCTTAGAGCCCCGTGTGGGTCAGAAATTGGGTCCAAACTGTTCTGTAGTTGGCAAGGTAGCTGGCACAGAGGAAGCGTGGTACTAACATGGTCGCTAACTAAAGGCAGAGGGTCTTTCTGGTTCAGACGGTCCAGTCTCATGGATATGAACCTTAGAGGACAGACAGGATTACCTAGGGTGGCTAGTTAACTAATCAAGTAGTCAATGGTATTTATGGAATGCCTACCGTGTGCAGAGTCCTGTAATAATATTGATAATAATAATGATAACAATGGTATTTGTTAAGCGATTACTCTGTGCCAAGGATTGTCTTAAGAGGTGGAGTAGGTACAAGATAATTAGGCCCCAAATAGGGCTCACATTTTAAATAGGAGAGAGCACAAGTTTGGAATCCCCATTTTGCAGATGAGGGAAATGAGGAGGACCCGGGGCCAGGGCCTCCCAGGCCATGGGAAGGGAGGGCATCCTGGGCTCTTTTCACCAGTTGGCCATCAGCCAGCCCAGAGACCCCTTGCAGATCCCTGCCCAGGTGGCCTGGGGGCCATTTTAGGCTCTGGCCCGTCCCCCAGATCCCACCCCCTGGGCAGCTCCCTGCTTTCCCTTTAAAGGCATGACCTAGATGAGGGTGCGGACAAGAGGAAGGGACAGCTGAGAAGGTGGCTTCGCTTTGGGCCCAGGGAGAAAACAAAGGGGCCAGGTGGGCGTGGCCGGCTCTTCCTGCGGCTCCGGCTCCCCGAGCTGCCCGACTCCCTGACTGAAGGGTGGTGGCAGCTCACTGATCTGGGACTGGGGACCCTGCTCGCTGCCCGGGGACCAGTGTCCAGTTCCCTGACCAGGGACCGGTGCCCGGCTCGCTGCCCAGGGACTAGGGTCCAGCTCACTGACCAGTGACAACTGACTGATCAGCGGCCAGTGCCCGGCTTGCTGACCAGGGCTTTCCTGATTGAGAGAGACCAATTCCAGTTCACTGACCAGGGGCTCATTTCATTCATTCATTCAATCGTATTTGTTGAGCGCTTACTGTGTGCAGAGCACTGTGCTAAGCACTTGGGAGAGTGCAGTATGACAATAAACCGACACATTCCCTTCCCAAAACGAGCCTACAGTCTAGAGGGACCCACGACGGTTCACTGACCAGAGGCCAAGGCCTGCCGCACTGACCAGAAACCAGTGACAGTTCATTGATCCAGAACCAGCGCCTAGCTCACTGAAAGAGACCAGATCACTGACCAGGAACCAGAGCCCAGCCCACTGACCAGGGACCAGTGCACAAGTCACTGGCTAAGAGTCAGGCCTCAGCTCACCGAGCAGGGATCCGGGCACGGCTGACCGACCAGAAACCAGGGTCCGGCTCCCTGACGAGGGACCGGGCCTCGGCCAGCTGCCCAGAGGCCAGTTTTTGGCTCTCTGGCCAGAGACCAGTGACAGCTCCCTGACCAAGTGTCATTGCACAGTTTTCTGGCCAAGATCCCGAATGCGTCAGAGCCCCGGACCGGCTAACTAGGGTCCCTCTAGAGTCTCTCTTAACCACCCGCCATCCACAAGATCGCCACCAGCCCTGCCTGGGTGCCTCCTCTGTGTGCAGAATGTTGTACTGGCCGCCTGCTGTGGGCAGGGCACAGTACTGGGTGTCCTCAGTGTGCAGAGTGCTGTACCGGATGCCCAAGGGCACATACAGTAAAAGTACAGTAAAAGGACGTACAGTAAAATAAAAGACGCGATGTAGTGGGGTGTGGTTGTGGTTTTCGGGGCACCGCTTGCCCTCTCTTATCCCTTGCTGGTCCTTTTCTGCCAGGGCAGGGATCCAGTGACCGGACGGCTATGGTGTCCTCACCATAGTTGACTCCCACCCCCGGCCTGCGTGGGAGAGGCCACGGTTGGGAGCAGAGATTTGCCAACCACCCCTCTCCGCCGGGGACCCCCAGACCCTTGAGGCCGGGGGGTGACTGGTCACTTCTCTGCTTGTGGCCTGAGGCACGCCTGCCCCATGGGCCAGACTGGACTTAGCGGAGAGTGCTCAAGCGCTTAGTACAGTGCTCTGCACACAGTAAGCGCTCAATAAATACTATTGATGATGATGAAAGCATCTTCCATCCATCCCGCAGTCTTTGTCCAATGTCAGCCCCTCCACGGTCCCACTGAGGCAGTGCTTCCCTCCCAGTTCATCATCACCAATCTTCACTGGGTGGCTCAGTAAAAAGAGCCCGGGCTTGGGAGTCAGAGGTTGTGGGTTCTAATCCTAACTCGCCCACTTATCTGCTGTGTGACTTTGGGCAAGTCACTTAAGAAGCAGCGTGGCTCAGTGGAAAGAGCACAGGCTTTGGAGTAAGGGATCATGGGTTCAAATCCCGGCTCTGCCACTTAGCTGTGTGACTTTGGGCAAGTCACTTCACTTCTTTGTGCCTCAGTTACCTCATCTGTAAAATGGGGATTAAGACTGAGCCCCATATGGGACAACCTGATCACCTTGTATCCCCCTGCAGCACTTAGAATGGTGCTTTGCACATAGTAAGCACTTAACAAATGCCATTATTATTATTATTATTATTATTCATGCCTCAGTTATGTAAAATGGGGATTAAGACTGTGACCCCCACGTGGGAAAGCTTGATTACCTTGTAACCCCCCCAGCACTTAGAACAGTGCTAGACACATAGAAAGCGCTCAACAAATTCACATCACTTCTCTGTGCCTCAGTTCCCTCATCTGTAAAATGGGGATTAAGACTGTGAGCCCCCCGTGGGACAACCTGATCAACTTGTCACCTCCCCAGCGCTTAGAACAGTGCTTTGCACATAGTAAGCACTTAATAAATGCCATTATTATTATTATTACATGCAAGCAGAATGCTGAAATGGACACTTACTAAGGGTAGAGCACTGTGCTGGGCACCTACTATGTGGAGAGTGGTATTTTCTTTTTAATGGTATTAGTTAAGTATTTACTATGGATCTGCAGTACTATAAGCCCTGGGGTGGACAAAGCAGTGTGGCTTAATGGAAAGAGACTGGGCTTGGGAGTCAGAGGACGTGAGTTCTAATCCCGGCTCTGCCACTTGTCTGCTGTGTGGCCTTGAGCAAGCCACTTCACTTCTCTGTGCCTCAGTTACCTCATCTGTAAAATGTGGATTAAGACTGTGAGCCCCAAGTGGGACAACCTGATTACCTTGTATCTACTGCAGTGCTTAGAACAGTGCTTGGCATATAGTAAGCACTTAACAAATACCATAATTATTATTAAGTTAATTAGGTTGGACACAGTGCTGTACTGAACGACTACTGTGAACAGAACACTGTACCAGGCACCAGTTTCATGCAGAGGTCTATGCTGCATGAAGCGCTTAACAAATACCATTATTATCATTATTATTATTATTACACTGGGCACCTACTGCATGCAGAACACTTTTGGGTATCTAAGTGCGAATGAAGAACTAAAGGGGGAAGGAGAAACAGGGTGGGGAATAGGAGAGGTTTGGAGCCCTGGCAGTCTAGAGCAAGGAGGGGATGAGGTTTGGTTTCGGAACCTGCTGTCGGTTTCTTTGTGCCCATTGGCAAAGGGAGGGGCTAGAGCAAGGAGGAGATGAGGTTTGGTTTCGGAACCTGCTGTCGGTTTCTTTGTGCCCATCGGTAAGGGGAGTGGCAAGACTTTTTGAGCTATTGCATTCCCAGCGTCCTTTTCACTCACAAATGCGTAGGCAACTCCTCCTGCAGGAACCTTAGGGTGAAAGTTAACACTATCCATTCTCATTCCTCAGGTACCAAGCCATTATAGAGGCAGTGTGGCCTAGTGGCAACAGCCCGGGCTTGGGAGTCAGAAGATCGTGGGTTCTAATCCCAGCTCCACCACTTGTCTGCTGTGTGACCTTGGGCAAGTCACTTAACTGCTCTGCGCCTCAGTTCTCTCATCTGGAAAAATGGGGATTGAGACTGTGAGCCCCAGTGTGGGACAGGGACTATTTCCCACTGGATTTGCTTGTATCTACCCCAGCGCTTAATACAGTGCCTGTCACACAGTAAATGCTTAACAAATACCACAATTATACTTATGATTATTATTATGATTACCGTGGGCAGGGCACCGTACCAGGAGATTGGGCACAGACAATAAAAGATGACAACATGGCTTAAAGTCTAGTGGAAACGGCTACTTACCAGGTTTGGGTTGGACCCACCCTCTCCTTGAAGTCTGCTCCCTGAGCACGGAGCCTGGGAGTCAGAAGGTCATGGGTTCTAATCCTGGCTCCACCTCTTGTCTGCTGTGTGACCTTGGGCAAGTCACTTCGCTTCTCTGTTCCTCCGTTACCTCATCCGGAAAACGGAGATTGAGATAGTAAGCCCCACATGGGACAGAGTCCCAGAGTACAAACCAATCTGCTTGCATCCACTGCAGCACTTAGTACAGAGCCTGGCACACAATAAGCTCTTAAATACAACAGTCATTATTATTATTACTATTATTGCCCATCATCGAGGATCACTCCCCTCTCCCCATTCCATGTTGTTTCCAGAGGATGGGGGTAGCAAAGAGGGATCTCCGGCCCTCACGGACAGCCGGTTGGACTGTAATTTATTCATTTCTATTAATGTCTGTCTCCTCCTCTAAACTGTAAGCTCGTTGAGGGGAGGGAATGTGTCTTTTTATTATTCTATTGTACTCTCCCTAGCGCTTAGTACAGTGCTCCGCACACAGTAAGCACCCAGTAAATACGACTGACTACCCAACAGCTGCCAGCACTCAGGCCTGAGGCGGAGACCCCAGCACTCCAGGCCCGGCCACCCCCAACCCCTCTGCTCGTCCTCTCATGGGGAGAGCTCCAGGAGGATGCTGGAAGGTCCCTGGAGCCCCTCCTCACCCAGGGGGGAATTTCATCCGGCCCCGTTGATGGAAGCCACTCCTATGAACTTGAGAAAAGGCAGCATGCAGCTGCTTGGTTCCAACTGGTTCCTCTCACACAGTGGGAAGGACTTTGCAAGCCATATTTTAAATAATAATAATAATAACAATGGTATTTGTTAAGCGTTTACTATGTGCAAAGCACGTTCTAAGTGCTGGGGTTGTTACAGGGTGATCAGGTTGCCTCCCCCTTTTAGACTGTGAGCCCACTGTTGGGTAGGGACTGTCTCTATATGTTGCCAACTTGTACTTCCCAAGCGCTTAGTACAGTAAGTGCTCAATAAATACGATTGATTGATTGATTGATTGTCCCACGGGGGGGCTCACAGTTTTAATCCCCATTTTACAGATGGGGTAACCTGAGGCCCAGAGAAGTTAAGTGACTTGCCCAAAGTCACACAGCTGACAGTTGGCGGAGCTGGGATTTGAACCCATGACCTCGGACTCCGAAGCCCAGGCTCTTTCCCCTGAGCCCCGCTGATATTTTTCCTCTGGGAACACCTGGGCACTCTCGCTTAGCTCAGGATCTGAATCCAGGCCAGCCTGCCAGTAATAATAATAATAATAATAATGGCATTTGTTAAGCGCTTACTATGTGCAAAGCACTGTTCTAAGCGCTGGGAGGGGATGCAAGGTGATCAGGTTGCCCCACGTGGGGCTCACAGTCTTAATCCCCATTTTACAGATGAGGGAACTGAGGCCCAGAGAAGTTAAGTGACTTGCCCAAGGTCACACAGCAGACATGTGGCGGAGCTGGGATTCGAACCCATGACCTCGTGGAGTGGCCAGGACCCTCCCACCGAGATTTCATTCTAGAGAGGCAATACGGCCCGTGAAAAGCCGTATTCTGGCAAGAGAATTTTACAAGGCACCTCGGAGGTCATCCCGGCCGGCCTCCTGCCCTAGAGCAGGAGTAGGCCTCAGCCAGAAAATGCTTTCTAGTGTCTGACTTAAATCTCCCTCGGGGGAACTGAAGCTCATTTCCTCAGGTCATGTCTGGGGAACCGCCTCGTGGGATGTGTCTTTAAGGAGATTTGCAGAATGTGTGATCATTATTATCATCTTCGAGCACTTTCAGAGTGCAGAGCGCTGGACTGAGTGCCTACCGGGCACCAAGCACAGTCCTGGGAGCTGGGGAGCAACTAGTAAAACTGAAAAGCGCAGTCTGTAAGCTCCTCGAGGGCAGGGACTGTGCTTATCAACTCTATTGTTGCCAACTTGTACTTCCCAAGCGCTTAGTATAGTGCTCTGCACACAGTAAGCGCTCAATAAATACGATTGATGATGATTGATGATATTGTATTGTCCTCTCCCTAGCACTTAGTACTGAATGTTTGATAAAGGATCTCTAACTGTGAGGAGTTTACAATCTAATAGAGGAGCTTCCGCTGATGAAATACTTGATTCTTGACGTCTTGCATAGAGCCATCTGCACATTTAGAATCATTTTAGCCTCTGTGGTAAAGTTGAAAGCAGCCCCCCCAAATCACCAAGGATTTCTGATCTCAGACACCATACTGAGCATCGGGAGAGTACTGTAGAATCAGTAGACACAATCCCTGCCCCTAAGAAACTTATAATTTACCATGTGCATAGTGCTGTACTAAGCACCTGGTGAGGATGATAAAGTAGAGGACAATAAAGTAATAATAATGATGGCTTGGGTTAAGCACTTACTATGTGCCAAACACTGTTCTAAGCGCTGGAGTGGGTACAAGGTAATCAGGTTGTCCCACGTGGGGCTCACAGTCTTAATCCCCATTTTACAGATGAGGTAACAGAGGCACAGGGAAGTGAAGTGACTTGCCCAAAGTCACATAGCTGGTAGGTGGCAAAGCCCAGATCAGAACTCATGACCTCTGACTCTCAAGCCCAGGCACCTTCCCCTAAACCACACTTCTTCTCTAAAGTAGCCCTCAGGGAGCTTCCAACCCAGCATCTGAATGCTGTTCATTCATTCATTCAATCGTATTTATTGAGCGCTTACTGTGTGCAGAGCACTGTACTAAGCGTTTGGGAAGTACAAGTTGGCAACATATAGAGACGGTCCCTACCTAACAGTGGGCTCACAGTCTAGAAGGGGGAGACAGATGTGACTGATATTCATTCATTCATTTAATCGTATTTATTGAGCACTTACTGTGTGCAGAGCACTGTACTAAGTACAAATCGGCAACATTGAGAGACGGTCCCTACCCAACAATGGGCTATGCCAAAACAGCCTACTTCACGAGCCTCTAACAGTGCTCTGCACCCTGCAGGCATCCAGTACGGTGCAGCGTGGCTCACTGGAAAGAGCACGGAGTCAGAGGTCAGGGGTTCAAATCCCGGCTCCGCCAATTGTCAGTTGTGTGACTGTGGGCAATTTAACTTCTCTGTGCCTCAGTTACCTCATCTGTAAAATGGGGATTAAGACTGTGAGCCACCTGTGGGACAACCTGATCACCTTGTAACCTCCCCAGTGCTTAGAACAGTGCTTGGCACATAGTAAGTGTTTAATAAATGCCATCATTATTATGATTATTATTACTCTGCACATTGAGGAAACCTATTACTGTGCTCTGCCCACAATGGGTAACCAGTGCAGCAGTCTGGACACAACAGGGAGCGGTGTGGCCTAGTGGTTAATGCATGGGGCTGGGAGTCCGAAGGACCTGAGATCTAATCCCAGCTCTGCCACTTGTCTTCTGTGTGATCTTGGGCAAGTCGCTTCACTTCTCTGTGCCTCAGTCCCCTAATCTGTAAAATGGGGATTAAGACTGTGAGCCCGATGTGGGACAGGGACAGTATCCAGCCCAATTGGCTTGTATCTTCCCCAGCACTTAGAATCGTGCCTAACATGTAGTTAGCACTTAACAAATCCCATCATCGTCATCAACAGGCACCCAGGCCGGGCTGGTGGTAATGGTGTGGAGGGTGGGTGGTAAGCACTGTACTTCCCAAGCGCTTAGTACAGTGCTCTGCACACAGTAAGCGCTCAATAAATACGATTGATGATAAGAGGAATTGTAGCATCCTCCTGCTTAGCCGGCCCAGGGCTCTGACGTGTCTAGCAGAGCTTTGAGGTCCAAACGTCCAGGGCTTCAGTACCATTTCCCTGCGTACTCTGGAGCCAACGTGGATCTTGAGAAGCAGTGTGGCTCAGTGGAAAGAGCCAGGGCTTGGGAGTCAGAGGTCGTGGGTTCTAATCCCACCTCTGTCACTTGTCAGCTGTGTGACTTTGGGCAAGTCACTTCACTTCTCTGGGCCTCTGTTACCTCATCTGTAAAATGAGGATGAAGACTGTGAGCCCCACGTGGGACAACCTGATCACCTTGTATCCCCCCCGCACTTAGAACAGTGCTTGGCACATAGTAAGCGCTTAACCAAAGCCATCATTATCGTTATTATCTTCCTACTTGGTTCGGGAGCTTTATGTGAGTCTATCCGATCCAGGACAATGGCAGAGCGGCTGGACCCACCTGGGGGCCGCTGGGGGTGGACGGTAAGGTGGGAGGGCAGGAGAGGAGGCCCAGGGGCTCCAAGAGGCCCTTCGCCTGGCCCCGAGCTCCCGGACCACCCCTGTCGTTGCAGCCTACAAGGAGAAGATGAAGGAGCTGTCTGTGCTCTCCCTGATCTGCTCGTGCTTCTACCCTGAGCCGCGCAACATGAACCTCGGCACATACGACGGTGAGTGACCCGAGTGGGACGCGTCCCCGCCCCCACCCCGCTCCATCCTCAGTGTGGATCCGCCGTGCTGACCAGCGATCCGAAATGCCGGTGGTCTCTCCGCTGTGCGGCTCTTGCTCCAGCGGCACCTGGAAATTAGGCCCAAAACATCATCCTCGGCTTGACAGGTCCCACTCCCCGGCCCTGGGAAAAGCTCCCGGGACACGAGTGGGAAAAGCTTTTTCCAAACCACCTCCTCTTGGATTCCTCCCACGGGGAGGTCCTCCCCCCCCCCAGGTGAAATGCTGGGGTCCCCGGCTCGGATGGACCTGGACAACTGGGCCCCACAAGGCAAGCTAGGGACCCGCAGGGGTGACGCAGCCCTGTGCCAGACTGGGATGATTGAGGAGATGGGAGACGAGTGGGTTGATTGTCACTGGATAGTCACCCTGCCACCCGACTGGCCAAGAAGTGGCTGGGGGAAATTGGGATAGCTGCACCAGGTTCCAGGCTCTGAGGGACCCCTTTCCTCTCCCAGCCCAGGTGGCAGAACCTCCAGACCCAGTGGTTCCAGCCCCGGGGTGGTCAAGGGTTGAAACCTCTATGTACAGAAGCATTTCTGCTTCTCAAACTCCCTCCCCTCCCCTTCAAATAAGGACATCCCACCAACAACCAATCGTGGGCCTCAGTTGAGAGCCCATCTTCCTGCCCAAAGCTCCTCCCCATTTGAACCAGTCAGCCTCTTTCCTATCGGGGGCTGGAGCACCTCTCTCTCCATCCCTCCGCTCCTGGACGCAGATAGTCGCGATCCCACCACAGTTCAACTAACTTCATTCGTCTAGGGTTGAATCTCGTGGCCTCCCCCGGGGACCCCTTGCTCCAGGCAGGAGAGGATGGAGGTGCAGGCCTTGCTGGATGCAAACTCATCCCCTGAAAGGGCCTGGGCCTCCGGCCAGTGTCT
Organism: Tachyglossus aculeatus; assembly: GCF_015852505.1. Taxonomy (NCBI): domain Eukaryota; kingdom Metazoa; phylum Chordata; class Mammalia; order Monotremata; family Tachyglossidae; genus Tachyglossus; species Tachyglossus aculeatus. The sequence continues at coordinate 26,889,367 of NC_052090.1, forward strand.
ATCAGGCAGACCGCTGCAGGGCCTAGAGAAGCAGCGTGGCTCAGTGGAAAGAGTATGGACTTCAGAGTCAGAGGTCCCGGCTCTGCCAATTGTCAGTTGTGTGACTTGGGGCAAGTGCCTCTTGCTCAACTTCTCTGTGCCTCAGTTCCCTCATCTGTAAAATGGGGATTAAGACTGGGAGTCCCCCCGTGGGACAACCTGATCACTTTGTAACCTCCCCAGCACTTAGAACAGTGCTTAGCACATAGTAAGCACTTAATAAATGCTATTATTATTATTATTATTATTACTGGGGATTCCACCAGGTAGATGGAGCCGCCCCTGCCACCACCGCCTCCATCACCACGGCACTCCACACTCCCTCCTGAACATCAGTGGCTCGGTCCAGCCGGGGTCACTGCCAGGAGGAGGTGCGGCCCACACAGTGGCACAAAGGGTTTCCGTTCGTGCCGTGGCAAATATGCCCCAAGCCTGCCCAGGAAACGGGGACAGGGAGCTTTCTCTTCACATGGACTGCCCCCTCCCTATTCCCCATGGGACCCCTAGAGCCCCCAGGTCTCCCCCACGAAGCCCCATAAATGGACCTGAGGGGCGCCGGGCGGGGGCTGGCCACCTCACCCTGGCTTCGACTGGACTGGCGTGGCCATAGCTCGCCTGGCCTGGTTCCCAGAGCTCCTCCAATCGCCGACAATGGCGCAGTTTCCTTAACCCTTCATTTCCCTAGACATGGAAGTGAAACAGATCAACAAGCGAGCCTCCGGCCAGGCCTTCGAGCTCATCTTAAAGCCGCCCTCTCCGGTCTCGGAAGCGCCGCGGACTCTGGCTTCCCCGAAGAAGAAGGACCTGTCCCTGGAGGAGATCCAGAAGAAGCTGGAGGCTGCAGAGGAAAGGAGAAAGGTACCATCTCCCCCCTCCTTCCTCTGATTTCTGCTGCCAGGCCAGCTCCGCTGAGCTGGACTGGGAGCCCGTGAGCACCGACCATGCAGGAGTGACCTCTGCTGCAGCCAGGCTGGGTGGCGGCAATTCCCCAGAGAGCCTCCGCCCCCGACCCCCGCACAGCCTTCCGGCCTCAGCCTCCTCTGGGCTGTCGTCCTCGCTGCTGCGTTAGCCTGATGGCTCCACAACCCTCTCCCGTGGCTGCCATTCAGGGAGGGGAGTCAATCGGAGGTGGCCTCCTGGGGGGCAGAGTAGTCCCCTCCAATCCCGACAGGTAGGGTGCCTCCGTTCGGACTCCTAAATCAGTCCGGTGGCAGGCCGAGGGGCCACGCTCCCATTCTTGAAAATCAATCCGCCGTATTTGTTGAGCGCCTACTGTGTGCGCAGTACTGTACTGAGCGCTTGGGAGAGTATACTCTAACACAGGTGGTAGACGTGCTCCCTGCCCACAAGGAGCTTCCAGTCTAGAAGGGGAGAGAGACATTAATATAAATTAATATTCATTCATTATTATTAGGGACACGAACAGAAGTGCCGTAGGGCTGGAGTGGGGTGGATAAAAGATGCAAATCCATGTGCAAAAGTCACGCAGAAGGGAGAAAAAGGAGGGCTTAGTCGAAGCAGGCCTCTTGGAGGAGAGATGCCTTCAGAAGGCTTTGAAGTTGGGGAGAGTGGCAGTTTGTCAGGTATGAAGAGGGAGGGGGTTCCAGGCCACAGGCAGGAGGAGGTTGAGGGGTCGGCGGCGAGATAGATGAGAAAACCCCGGCGGCCAGGCCTCAGACTGACAGCGCCAGCCAGGCCGGGGAGGAGCTCTTTGCCCGCAGCTACCCGTCCCTCCCGTTCATCATCATCATCAATCGTATTTATTGAGCGCTTACTATGTGCAGAGCACTGTACTAAGCGCTTGGGAAGTACAAATTGGCAACATATAGAGACAGTCCCTACCCAACATTGGGCTCACAGTCGAAAAGACTGTTCAGAGACCCATTGGGCAGTGGGGTGGGCGCACTGGACGGTCGGGTCCCGGCTGAGCGCGGCGTGCCCCTCCGCAGACGCAGGAGGCCCAGGTCCTCAAGCAGCTGGCCGGGAAGAGGGAGCACGAGAGGGAGGTGCTCCAGAAGGCTCTGGAGGAGAACAGCAACTTCAGCAAGATGGCGGAGGAGAAGCTCATCCTGAAAATGGAGCAGATCAAGGAGAACCGCGAAGCCAACCTCGCCGCCCTGATTGAGCGCCTTCAGGAGAAGGTAACGGACCGCCGTCCGAGCTGGGGTGCTGGGAGCCCGGGGGACACGGCGAGGGGTGCAGGGGATGCGGGGGGACCAGTGGGAACACCAGCCGACGCCAGCCAGTAGGCTTGCCAGCCAGGCACTGCCCTGCTTCCCACCAGTGCCAGCTAGGAGGCCCTGCCAAGCAAAAATATATGCATACACATGCACGCGCGCGCGCACACACACACACACGCATGCATACACAACCACCCCAGACCAATCAGTTAATCAATCAATCAATCCATCGTATTTATTGAGCACTTCCTGTGTGCACAGCACTGTACTAAGCACTTGGGAAAGGACAATGTAACAATAAACACACATTCCCTGCCCACAGTAAGCTTGCAGTCTAGAGCGGGAGACAGGCATTAATATAAATAAATACATGACGGATGTGGACGTAAGTGCTCTGGGGCTGAGAATGGGAGGTGAATAAAGGGAGCAAATCAGGACGACGCAGAAGGGAGTGGGAGAAAAGGAAATGAGACCAGAGTCTATTCCTGAGAGTCTGGCTAGTGATTGATGATGATGATGATTATGGCATTTATTAAGCGCTTACTCTGTGCAAAGCACTGTTCTAAGCGCTGGAGAGGCTACAAGGTGATCGGGTTGTCCCACGGAGGGCTCACAGTCTTAATCCCCATTTTACAAGATGAGGTCACTGAAGCTCAGAGAAGTTAAGTGACTTGCCCAAGGTCACACAGCGGACATGTGGGGGAGCCGGGATTAGAACCCACGACCTCTGACTCCCAAGCCCGGACTCTTTCCACCGAGCCACGCTGCTTCTTCTGCAGCCAGCTGCCTCTTTTCCCAAAATGGTAGCCTGTGAGGAGTAGGCCAGTAGCACCCCGCTGATCCCTTGCCCTCACCAGCCCCCGAGTTTTTCTCCCTCTTGCTTCTCAGGGGCCACGCGGGCAGGGCTGGGCCAGTGGCCAGGGCAGGCAGTGGCCAGCGCGGGCAGAGAAGTGGTCGGGGCAGGATAGAGTCTGGAGCAGTGGCCAAAGCAAGAAGGGCTGGGGCGGGCAGGGAAGTGTCCGGGGCAGTGTCCGGGGCAGCTGGGGTCAGTGACGGCTCGGGGCCTTACGTGGTGTGTTGCAGGAGAGGCACGCCGCCGAGGTCCGCAGGAACAAGGAGCTGCAGGTGGAGCTGTCGGGCTGAGGGCTCCCTGGAGGAGGTGGGGCAGAGGCCGGGGCGGGGTGGGGGTGGGGGGGGTGTCCCTTCTCCCCCCACCCCCACCCCCGCCACCCCTACCCCCCCCTCCCCGCCGGGGCTGCCTCGGGTCCTGCCGCGGGATGGCTCTCAGGGTGGGAAATGTACGGCACGGTTTCGAAACAGAGGAGAACTCACGATAGAAAACAGAAACGCCAATTAAAACAATGCAGTCTCTTTGCAGAATGGTTTGCTTGATGTTTAAAACAGAAACACACCCAAACACCTTGGATCTTGTTTTGTAAATACTTACATTTTTGTTAAAAAATACAAGTATTGCATTATGCAAGTTATTTCATAACTGATGTGGCCCGTCCCGGCCTCCGCTGTGCGCCCCTCTGCCCCCGCCCCATCCCTCTCCAGGCCCGGCCTGCCGTCTCCACCCCCGTCCTCGCGCTGCTGGCGAGGCGGCGAGGCCTTGGGGAACCGCCGGCCCGGGGCGGCCCGGCCACCCAGTGGGCTTTGAGATCCCCAGGCGGGGGCGGTCCCCGGTCACGGGGGTCTCCTGGGACACGGGGCTGAGGGCTCTCAGGATGACCGTGCCGCTTGAGGGCCGTCCCCGGCCTGGCGGCTCAGGGCATCTCGGGGACCGTGTGCTCCCGATGCCGGCCACCGTTCCCTGACCTGCCCCACTTGCCCCCATACCTGCCGCCGGGTCACGGTGTCCCCCCCGGTGCTCGGGGCCACTACAGGTCCTCAAGCCTGGGCAAGCAGAGCGCTGATCCGGAGACCCCGCCGGATGCCTGGCAGACCTCTCGGGCCCCACTTGGCCACGAGCCACTCCCCAGCGTGGGCACGGTGGTCCGGGCGGAGAGATGCCCCAGCATGCCGGGGGCTGACTAGCCCCTGTGGCCACCTGCCCGGTCCCTCCCGCACTCGGCCCGATTTCTCCCATTCACATTTCCCCCGGGCCCGGAGCCGGCACAGGCTGACCTGCCCTCAGCGGGCTGGCCGGTGCGGGGCTCCCCGCTCCCGAGGCCGGGGCCGGCTCCCCAAGATTCCCCCTACCCTGCTCCCAAAAGCCGTCGCAGTTTCGAACCCGCCTCCTGTCCCCCGCCTCCCGCTTCCCGGCGGTTGCTGCCTGCATTCTCGACTCCCCATGCGTGCGATCTCCCTGTCTGTCATTGTGAGCAAGCTGTGGTCAATAAAGAATTGGGGTTCTGTGAACTGACAACGGTCTGGCCTCTTCTCGTCGTCCCTCCCCCACCCCCCGGCACCCTGAAAAGACAGAGGCACCAACTGGACCCCCCAACACACACACCGGGCCGCACCCACGGGTGGGTGTAGGGAGTCTGAGAGGGGGATGCCACGGTGCCACCTGGCACGGGGACAGTAATCATAATAATTATTGTGGTATTTCAGTCAACCGTATTTATTTCACTCATTCAATCGTATTTATTGAGCGCTTACTGTGTGCAGAGCACCGTACTGAGCGCTTGGGAAGTACAAATCGGCAACATGTAGAGCCAGTCCCTACCCAACAACGGGCTCACAGGCTAGAACTTGTTAAGCGCTTACTATGTGCCAAACACTGTTCTAAGCACTGGGGTAAATACAAGCTAGTCAGGTTAGACAGAGTCCCTGTCCCACTTGGGGCTCACCGTCTTAATCCCCGTTTTACAGATGAGGTAACTGAGGCACAGAGAATCAATCGATCAATCAATCAATCGTATTTATTGAGTGCTTACTGTGTGCAGAGCACTGTACTAAGCGCTTGGGAAGTACAAGTAGGCAACACATAGAGACAGTCCCTACCCAACAGCGGGCTCACAGTCTAGTTTTACGGGTGAGGTAACTGAGGCACAGAGAAGTGAAGTGACCTGCCCAAGGTCACTCAGCCGGCCCCCGGCCAGCCCCTGCCGCATACCTCGCTTCACAGTGGCGGAGGGAAGCTGACCCAGAGCCGGCCTCAGGCGTCACTCCTCAAGCCCCTCTTTGCCGTGCTGCCGGATGACATAGAAGACTTCTCTTAGACTTAAGAGAAGCAGCGTGGCTCAGTGGAAAGAGCACGGGCTTGGGAATCAGAGGTCATGGGTTCTAATCCAGCTCCGCTGCTTGTCAGCTGGGTGACTTTGGGCAAGTCACTTCACTTCTCTGGGCCTCAGTTACCTCACCTGTAAAATGGGGATTAAGACTGTGAGCCCCATCCGGGACAACCTGATCACTTTGTATCCCCCAGCGCTTAGAACAGTGCTTTGCACATAGTAAGCCCTTAACAAATACCATCATTATCATTAGACTTTTAGACTGTGAGCCCACTGTTGGGTAGGGACTGTCTCTATATGTTGCCAACTTGTACTTCCCAAGCGCTTAGTCCAGTGCTCTGCACACAGTAAGCGCTCAATAAATACGATTGATGATTATCATTATCATTCTTATTACAAGCAAATCGGATTGGACACAGTCCCTGTCCCTCTTGAGGCTCACAGCCTTAATCCCCATTTGACGGACGGTGTTACTGAGGCCCCGAGAAGTGAAGTGACTTACCCAAGGTCACACAGCGGACAAATGGTGGAGCCAGGATGACCTTCTGATTCCCAGGCCCTGCTCTAACCGTGACACCATGATGTTGATCCACAAGAGGTCAGAGGTCAGATGGCCTTTTCCCCCGATGGCCGGATAAGCCCAGCACAAATCATTTAACCCCTCAGCCCAAAAGATCTGGGGGGTGTAGTCTGTAGTCTCCCCGTGTTCCCCTTATTGACTGTGAGCCCCCCGTGGGACAACCTAATTACCTTGTATCTACCCCAGAGCTTAGAACAGTGCTTGACACCTAGTAAGCACTTAATAAATATTATTATTATTTTATTATTTTTATTATTATTATTATTATTAATTGGGTCAGCCACCAGAGGGCAGACGGGTTTCATCGATGAGCACAAGGAGACGCAGCCCAGCCCCTCCCCTCATGTCTCCCCCTGCCCTCCCCTTCCTTGCCCAGGGTGGGGGGTCCGCCACCCCAAAATGCCCGAAGTGGTCGGAGACTAGGCCTGGGCGAAGGAGGGGTCGTGACGGGCCCCCAGACCCACAACATCCGCCGGGTCCTTCTAGCCCTTTGCAGTGAAAAATCCCTGCCTGCAGTTGGGGGCAGTGGCAGGGGAGAAGCCCCTACCACTAGAGAATAATAATAAGAAATAATAGTTGCGGTATTTGTTAAGTGCCTACCGTGTGTTAGGCGCTGTACTAAGCGCTGGGTTAGAAACTAATCAGGTTGGACCCAACTCTTGTCCCACATGGGGCTCACGATCTTAATCCCCATTTTACAGATGAGATAACTGAGCTACAGGGAAGTGAAGCGATTTGCCCAAGGTCGTACGGCAGACGCGTGGGAGAGCCGGGAAGGGAACTCGGGTCCTTCTGACTCCCAGGCCGTTGCTGTATCCACTAGGCCTCGCCTGGCATCTATCCATTATTCATTCAGTCGTATTTATTGAGCGCTTACTGTGTGCAGAGCACTGTACTAAGCGCTTGGGAAGTGCAAATTGGCAACATATGGCATACTTCTAAGTGGCATATGAATGCCACTGAATGATTGATTGGCTGCTGCCACAAGAAGGTTGGTCCACCCCAACTATGCCCTACCCAGGACTCATATGTTTATCAACGTGGCTCAGTGGAAAGAGCCCGGGCTTTGGAGTCAGAGGTCATGAGTTCAAATCCCGGCTCCGCCAACTGTCAGCTGTGTGACTTTGGGCAAGTCACTTAACTTCTCTGGGCCTCAGTTATCTCATCTGTAAAATGGGGATTAAGACTGTGAGCCCCCCGTGGGACAACCTGATCACCTTGTAGCCTCCCCAGTGCTTAGAACAGTGCTTTGCACATAGTAGGTGCTTAATAAGTGCCATCATTATTATTATCTAGTGGTTATCAATTTATTTATTAAAGGACTTCTCACTTTGTTTTTCTCACTTTCTCTGGACTCTTACTCTTTTTTCTATGTATTTTGCAAATTATGTCTACGTATCTTCCCATTAGATTGTAAACTAAGAGAAGCTTGGAAAGGGCATGGGCCTGGGACTCAGAGGACCCCGTTTCGAATCTTGGCTCCACCACTTGCCTATTGGGTAACCTTAGGCTAGTCACTTATAACATCTCTGGGCCTCAGTTTCCTCATCTGTAAGACTGGGATTCCTTCCCCTCAGATTGTGAGCCCCTTGTGGGACAGGGACTGTGCCCGGCCTGATTATCTTGCATCTGCCGCTATTGTTGTCATGATTAATAAATGACTCTAGGGCAGGGAAGGAAGGGTAGGCCATGTCTCTTGTTTCTATTGCAGTTTCCAGGAACCAACAGAGGCCCAGTACAGGTAACTTCAAGCAGTAGGTGCTCAGTAAGTGGAGAGGCTCCGTAGGTAAGTGCTCAATAAATACCATCGATTGATTCATTGAAGGAGGAGATACAGGAGGAGGAGGAAGAGCAGAAGGGCAGAAGCTCTGGGGGGTGGGCGCTGAGCTGGCCGTTCCCCGCCTGCTCACCTCTCCCACCCCGCCATCCCAGCTCGGCTGCACAAGGCGGGCTGAGGGGCCGGAGGGCAGAGTGACCCTGGCGGTGGCCGGGGCCGGGCTGGACTCAGTCATGGGGCGCGCCGCTCTTGCTCGGGTCCTTTCGGCTCGGGCCAGGCCAGTCCCCTGCCGTGCGGGGAGCGGCGTCCACAATTGTTGGTGCTGGCAGGGCTCCCGGGCCGGGCCTGACCTGTCCGGGCCTGGCCGTTCCCACGCAGGCCCCACAGCAGTGGCGGTGGCGGGCAGGATTTCCTCTGCTTGTTGATCGCTTCCGCCCAAGTGGGGACGCAGTGCGCCCGGAGCCCAGCCCAGCAGGAACAGGAGCAGGACCAGGAGCGGGAGCAGGAGCAAGAGCAGGATGAGGAGCAGGAGCAGAACGAGGAGCAGGAGCAGGAGTAGGGTCAGGACAAGGAGCCGGAGCAGGACGAGGAGGAGGAGGAGGAGGAGGAGGAGGAGAAGCAGCCTGGAGCTTGGAGCCCAGAGGAAGAGGAGGAGGGGAAGGAGGAAACAGAGGAGAGGTGTGGGTGTCTGGTCGCCTTGTGCGGGATCATTGCTCCTCCCGGCGGATGTTTTCTTTGGGGTCTGGAGCGGGGGCTGTTGGCAAGCCCCTTCCTGGGGTGCGGGGGTCTGAGTCCCAGCCCGTCCCTTCCCCAGCTGACACTTAGCCAGTGAGGAGTGGGTGCCCATGGAGGCCTTTTCTGCTGCCACCCCCTCCCTCCCCGCACTCCCCCGGGGAATGGCCAGCTCCTCAAGGACAGCCAGCGACCAAGCCTTTCCTGGCCTTCCGCCTGCTTCCAACCACCCTGCCCACTGCAGCCGCTGCACTGCCCGGAACAACACTGTAGTGATGTACTTAAAATCTAACCGGAGCTGAAAGCCAACCCTAGGTTTCCCTGGAAATAACTCTCTTCCGTGACCCTGGCCTCAACTTCCCACTTTCTTTGGGCTGCCCAGGTGACATACAAGTAGCCTAGTGGTTAGAGCACGAGCCTGGGAGTCAGCAGGTCACGGGTTCTAATGCCGACTTTGCCACTTGTCTGCTGTGTGACCCTGGGCAAGTCACTTCACGTCTCTGGGCCTCAGTTACCTCATCTGGAAAACGGCGATTGAGACTGGGAGCCTCACATGGGACAGGGATTGTTTCCAACCCCATTTGTTTATAACGGTAATAATAATGATGATGACGGTATTCGTTAAGCACTCATTATGTGCAACACTGCTCCAAGTGCTGGAGTAGATACAAGGTAATCAGGTTGTCCCACATGGGGCTCACAGTCTTAATCCCCATTTTACAGATGAGGTAAACTGAAGCAAAGAGAGGTTAAGTGACTTGCCCAAGGTCATACAGCAGACACGTGGAGGGGCAGGATTAGAACCCACATCCTATGACTCCCGGGTTTATGCTCTTGCCACTGGGCCATGCTGCTTCTCTTCTACCCCAATGCTTAGTACAGTGCCTGACACATAGTAAGCACTTAGTAAATACCACAATTTGAAGGTTTGGAAGCCCGATCCCCCACTAGCCTAGCCCAGCCCATGTTTCCTGATCAGTTCCCCCTCCCATATTGCATCACTCAGGATTACTGGTATCTTTATCTGCTGGCAACTAAGAACTTTAATAAAATTTACTATCCACATGACCAGACTAGGTTAATTCTTCCAGTCCATAGCCTTCCCGACATTTAACGCTCTGCAGCTGTAATGGGGAGGAGGGAACCTGGGAGTCAGAATTTTTCGAAATAAATCACCTGATGTGATTGAGTTGAGGCCCAGCAGGTTCAGTTTTGAAAATTAAATGGGGTGGATTTCATAAACAATTATGACCCTTAAAGTGCTGTTGGGGGAGGAGTGGATGGCTAGCAGAACACTGGATGAAGCACTTGGGAGAGTACAAGTGAGTTTTGTTATTTTTTTACGGTATTTGTTAAGCACTTACTATAATAATGATGATACTTGTTAAGCGCTCACTATGTGCCAAGCACTGTTCTAAGAGCTGGGGTAGATACAAATTAATCGGGTTGGACACAGTCCCTGTCCCACATGGGGCTCACACTCTTAATCCCCATTTTACAGATGAGGTAACTGAGGCCCAGAGAAGTGAAAATCTTGCCCAAGGCTGTATGGCACACACATGGCGGAGCCGGGAATAGAGAGGTCCTTCTGACCCCTAGGCCCGTGCTGTAGCGACTAAGCCATGCTGCTTCAGAAGCACTGTTCTAAGTGCTGGAGTAGATACAGGTTAATCAGAATAGACACATTCCCCTTCCCTCACTGGACTCAAAGTCTAAGTAGGAGGGAGAACAGGTATTGAATCCCCCTTTTACGGTTGAGGAAACTGAGGCAGAGAGAAGTAAAGTGATTTGCTCAAGCTTATACAGCAAGCAAGTGGCAGAGCAGAGATTAGAACTCAGGTCCTCTGACTTCCAGGCCATGCTTTTTTTCTTTTTAATGGCATTCGTTAAGCATTTACTGTGTGCCTGGCACCGTACAAAGCACTGGGATAGATACAAGCTAATTAGTTCAGACATTGTCCCTGTGCCACATGAGTCTCACTGTCTTAATTCCCATTTTACAGATGAGGTAACTGAGGCACAAAGAAGTTAAGTGACTGGCCCAAGGTCACACTGCAGACAAGCGGCAGAGCTGGGATTAGATCCCAGGTCCTTCTGAGTCCTAGGCTCGTGCTCCATCCACTAGGCCATACTGCTTCTCCTAGTAGATGTGACCCTTGCCTTCAAAGAGATTACAATCTAGCTGTGGAGACAGACCCTGAAATAACTTATTTGTAGGAGGAAAGAAATTTGGGTATTGGTGAATTAGTGCCAAGCTAATAGAGTGGGCAAGATACACAGGAGGGCTACGGGAAATCCTGCGTCCCCTCTCGGGCACACTCCCAGCAGGACTGCAGGGAGAGCCAGTCACACTGCAATCCCCTGTGCTTTGTTTGTTTTTGGGGTACTTGTTAAGGACTATGTGCCAAGCACTGTTCTGAGCACTGGGGTCCATACAAGTTAAACAGGTTGGACGCAGTCCCTCTCCTACTTGCGGCTCACAATCTAAGTAGGTGGGAGAAGGATTTAACCCCCATTTTACAGATGAGGTAGCTGAGGCGTAGAGAAGTTAAGCGACTTGCCCAGGTCACACAGCAGACAGGAGGCAGAGCCGGGATTAAAGCCCAGGTCCTCCGGTTCCCAGGCCTGGCCTCCTTCCACTAGGTCATGTGGCTTGGTCTCAGGCACCGACATCCTGATGCAATCTCAGGAAGGGGACCATCTGCTCCCTTGGCGGTCGAGACTGGCAAAGAAAGTTACGCAGAGATAACCCAGGCCCTGGAGGCGGCAAAGACGTGTAGAATTTGCACCAGGGTCCGGTTCTGCGAATCCCCAGGAGGCTGAGTGCACGCCGCTGAACTGCCAGCGGCCAGAGCTTAGACCGTAACCGTCCCAGGCCAGCAAGCCAGGGGATCAGGGCAGCCCCATGGGAAGAAACGGAGAGCAGAGGGCAGCAGCGGACGTCTCTTGACCGGCCTGTTCGGTCTGTAAAAACCATCCAGCCCCAGGGCGCGTTTCCCCACGTTATTAGAATGCTTTCCAGAGTAGTTTCTCTGGCAGCCTTGTTTCCGACAGGGTGATGCAGTGCTGTGGCACAGACGACCGAAGGTCTGAAACTGGAATCTCACCCCTTAGCTTTCTAGCGGCATCTCAGTTCCCTCGGGACTCTGAAATGTCAGAGGCTCCTGGAAGAAGCCCTAATGTTTAAAAATCCAATCAGTGTGCTTCCTGTCTGGCAGCGCTTCTGCCTCTAGGCAGGAGAGGTGGGCGGGGAAGAAGAAGGAGGCCGGGAAAAGGAAAAGAGTCTCTTCCGTCCTCTGCCCAAGGCTGCCTTCCTCTCCTCCTGCCTGCCCCTGCTCCCAAGCTGCGGTGAGCTCCTTCCCTGGGGCTCACCTGGCTCAGAGACTTCAGCTTGGCCTTTTCCAGGATCCCTGGAGTCCTCGCCACGCTCAGCCTGCCGCCTCTGTACAGGCAGGACTTTGGGGTCACTCCAGCAGGGGCCGTTTCCACTGTTCCCCAGTTCTAGAGCCTGAAAGAGTGGACTGGGGAGAGGAGGTTGTTGCGGGGGAGATGGGAGGGATGACAGGCCCAACCTAATAATAAAAAAAATTATGGTATTTGTTAAGCACTTAACAAATACTATAATTATTACTATGTTCCAGACACTGTTCTAAGTGCTGGGGTGGATACAAGCAAATTGGGATGGACATGATATCCCCTCCCCAGACCATGTGGAGCTGACAGTCTCGATCCCCATTTTACAGAAAAGGTAACTGAGGCACAGAAAAGTGAAGTGACTTGTCCAAGGTCACACAACAGACACGTGACGTGGTTGGGAGGGATTAGAATCCATGACCTTCTGACTCTAAGGCCCGTGTTCTATCCACTACACTACGTTGCTTCCCTACCTGCCAATCCAACCCTTGTTGAGCCCCAGAGCCCCGACTCCTTAAGGAAAGCATCCAACTCCCAGCTTTCTTTCCAATGGCCAGTACTGCCTCATCCTCATTACAGCTATCCTAGACTGAGCAGGTTCCCTCATGCAAGGAAGATTTTGGCCTTGTCCCCTGGGGCCTGCAGGTCACCCAATTGGAATTTCAAACCCAGGCCTCAAACCAAGTAAGCACCAGGCCCCCTCTTTACTTCTCCCATGGCTCCAAAGGCGGAGGTGAGTCATGTCAATCCAAATACTTTGTTCTTTCTTTCTCCTTTATTTAGCCACCGCACAGCAATACAATAGAGACCAAGTTCAGTTCACCGGGGCCTCTTGGGACTACTGGGGAGTCAACCTGTTCCAAAGGAGATTTCTATGGGCCACTCCAAGCCAAGTCAACCTGGCAGAAACGCAGGGAAGACCAAAAGACCGGGGGAGCCAGTGGGGCTCCGAGGGTCCAGTTAAGGAAAGCCTGGTGGTAACATCCTGACTGAGAGAACCAGCTAGGCTGGGCCCCCCCTTCCCATACCCACTGGCACTTGGGGCAGTTGACCCATTTTCCCATAGAGCCGCCCGTGCCGGGGCCCCGCAGCGTCTACACAGCCTCATCTGGGGCTTGGGACCCAACGGGAGGCTTGGTGCAGACGCTGCAGCCTTCTCCCCAAGGTGTGCCAGGGGTATTGCTCAGATCCTGGGCGGCTCGTTTCTTGGATCCGGTAGGGAGAGATTCCCCCACCCCAGGATGGCAACATGGGAAAGTTCCCCCAACGGATGCGGGAGAAAGCGCTAGCTTTCTTTCTAGGATGACGCCATTCAGTCTGATTTGTCAACGCTTTTTTCCAGATGTAGAAAACTGAGAGTACAGTTTACCTAAAAAGTCTTAAACTGTCAATATAGGAACCCAACAGAAGTTACGTGACTGTGGATGTTAGTGGTTTGGAAAAAATAATGACTAAAATAAGCTGTTGCTAAAGAAGGACAATATCGTCCCCCGCGAAATGCATTAGAGGTTAAGGAATCCAACGCTTTCAGGCCAAAATCGGACCTCTTTGAAACAAACAGATACGAGGCACTCGATACAAACCTATCACAACTGGTTTACATCTGCTATTGCCATTTAATGGCTTGGACCAAAAAGACACTAGATTAAAAAAAGGCACCTGCTAATTATATAGATAAAAAATCCCTTTAGTTTTTAAACTAACTTTCTTCATCTGCCATTGTACCCTTTTCTTCCCTCCCTCTCGGTGTGAGCAATCTGAATGTGATTAGGTCAAAACCCAGCTCAGCTGGACCTTTAAGACCCCTCTGCCCCCCTCCCCATGGCAAGCCCCCTGGGCTCCCAGCTCCCCCCACAACCCCCCACTGCCAAGCACCAGTCCTCTAAAAGGCCCCGATCTCTGTCCCCCAGGGTCTGTAGGGCTTGCCCAGGCCTACCGCCTGCGTCGGGACAGAGGGGTTCAGGGCGTTAGGGGCCAGGAGGTGGAAGGCGCCGAAGGAGAAGGGGAAGGCGGACAGGGACACCACGGAGGACAGCAAAGGTGGAGCGAGTTTGGAGGCTGAGGTGGCCCCAGGGAGCAGCGGTCCCAGGCCCCCCGCGGGGGTCACCCTCGGAGATGGTCCCAGGCCCCCGCCGAGGGGCATCCTTGGAGACGCGGCTTCCGGGCAGGAGGAGCTAATCCGGGCCGGGGTCTGGGGCTCCGCGGGCAGCGCCGTGGGGCTGGCGTGGCCACGGCCCCCCGGGGACGGCAGTAGCGGGTGGGCGAGGGGCGGGTGCGGCCCGAAGCCCCCGCCCCAGGGGGCCGCGGCTTCCCTCTGGGAGGCGTAGTGGTGCAGGTGGGAGACGAGGCGCGCTCGCAGGGGGTCGGCCGGGTCCAGGCCCTCCATCAGGCCCAGGTAGCGGGCCACTTCGGCCAGGCATTCCCGGAAGCCCAGACTCCGGTAGTCCATGGCGAGGGCGTGCGCGTCAAAGTAGCCTGGGAAAGACGGAGCGGAGGGGGAGGCTCGAGGCGCGGCCAGCCTTCGCCCGGATCCGCGAGGGCTAGAAGACCCAAATCGCCCTCGCCCCCGGGGCCTCGACCACATCCACACTGCCACTACGGGTCGGGTGGGAGCCTCGACTCCCAGCTCTTTGCGAGCTGCCGGAGAGAGACCGCAACTCCACCCCAGCTGTGGCAAGCGGATGCTCCATCCTCCCTCTAATGTTTTCCCTCAACGCCAGAAGAACCCACCGGGGATGGGGAAACCGCACCACGAGGAAGTTCATTAGACACACAGAGGCACCGCCTCTTTATAAAGCTTTTAGCGAGAGCACTTTCCTGAGACTCGGTCCTCAGGCAAGGGATTTCATTTGGACATTTCTGTCTTGCTCCACTAAGCCTCTCTGAATAACGTTAGGTCTGGCTCCCAGAGAGGGTCCGATAGCATACTGATCCTAAAAGATCACATTTACTCGAGGATAAAAGCGCCCAGGCATCCTGTAATGAAAGGTGCTTTTAGATGTCATCACTTTAGCGTGCTTTGGAGAGAACCAGGCTGCTTAAAAACGAATTGGATTTTTGTTTCATGGGTGGTGGGGTGGTGGTATCCCTTTAGTTTTGGGAAGGCTCCCCTAAACCGGGAGAAAAGCACTCACACGTCCTTTAGTTTGTGCGAGCTTCACGAGGGACAGGCACAGGGCACCAACTAATAATAATAATAATAATAATGGCATTTATTAAGCACTTACTATGTGCCATGCACTGTTCTAAGCTCTGAGGAGGTTACAAGATGATCAGGTTGTCCCATGGAGGGCTCTGAGTCTTAATCCCTATTTTACAGATGAGGTAACTGAGGCACAGAGAAGTTAAGTGACTTGCCCAAAGTCACACAGCTGACAACTGGCTGAGCCGGGATTTGAACCCATGTCCTCTGACTCCACAGCCCGAGCTCTTTCCACTGAGCCACACTGCATCATCCTACACCTACCCCACCATTTAGAATGCAGTGCATATCCCAGCATTTATTATTAACAATAATAACAATAATAATAATGGCATTTGTTAAGCACTTACTATGTGCCAAGCACTATTCTAAGCACTGGGGTAGATACAAGGTAATCAGGTTGCCCCCCATGGGGCTCACAGTCTTAGTTCCCATTTTAAAGATGAGCTAACTGAGGCATAGAGAAGTTAAGTGGCTTGTCCCGGGTCACACAGCGGACAAGTGGCAGAGCGGGGGATTAGAACCCACATCCTCCAACTCCCAAGCCCGTGCTCTTTCCACTAAGCCACGCTGCTTAGTACGGTGCTTGGCACACAGTAAGCCCTTAACAAAGGCCACTACCACCCTTATCAATCGGGCCTTCCCAAGGCCAAAGGAGCTGGCGTCGGCGCGATAAGGGGAACAGTTTAACTGCGGTCACCGAGGCAGGGGCTCTGGCAGCCGAAAAGAAATGCAACTGACCTTTCCCCCCCGCCGTATGCAACATTTTAAGGTGGTCCACGGTCATCTGCAGGATCTCCGCTTTTTCGAGCTTCGCCGATCCCTGGGGGCGGGAAGGGGAGGGAGGTTTTAAGCTTCCATTCACTCAATCGTATTTACTGAGCGCTTACTGGGTGCAAATATATATATGTATATATGTATATATGTTTGTACATATTTATTACTCTATTTTATTTGTACATATCTATTCTATTTATTTTATTTTGTTAGTATGTTTGGTTTTGTTCTCTGTCTCCCCCTTTTAGACTGTGAGCCCACTGTTGGGTAGGGACTGTCTCAATATGTTGCCAACTTGTACTTCCCAAGCGCTTAGTACAGTGCTCTGCACATAGTAAGCGCTCAATAAATACAATTGGTGATGATGATGATGATGCAGAGCACTGTACTAAGCGCTTGGAAAGGACAATTCGGCCACAGGGGCAATCCCAACCCAACAACGGGCTCACAATCTTCCAGCGTGGGCCCACTTGGAAGAGGTGCAGACACACACACACACACACACACACACACACACACACACACACACACACACACACACACACACACCCCACACCCCCCCCCCCACCTTCCCTGGCCTGAGGCCCCGAAGCTGGTGGTGAGGGGTGGCACCGAGAGGGTGGCACCCTTACCTGCTTCTCGAAGGCGCTGGGCACCAGCCTCCGCAACTCGGACAAGCTGTTATTGATCCGGTCTCGGCGGCGCTTCTCGATGATCTGCGGGACGGGGGAGCGGGGGTAATAATAATTCAATCAATCGTACGTATTGAGCGCTCACTGGCTGCACAGCACTGGACTACGCGCTTGGGAAGAACAATTCGATAATAATGGCATTTGTTCAGCGCTTCTTAGGTGCCAAGCACTGTTCTAAGCTCTGGGGTAGATGCAAGGTAATCAGGTTGTCCCCTCGTGGGGCTCAGAGTCTTCATCCCCATTTTCCAGATGAGGTAACAGAGTCACAGAGAAGTGAAGTCTGTCTCCCCCTTCTAGACTGTGAGCCCGTTGTTGGGTTGGGACAGTTTCTATACGTTTCCGACTTGTACTTTCCAAGCGCTTAGTACAGTACCCTGCACACAGTAAGCGTTCAATAAATACGATTGAATGAATGAATGAATGAAGTGGCCTACCCAAGGTCACACAGCAGACAAGTGGCGGAAGCAGGATTAGAACCCACTTCTTCTGACTTCCAAGCCCGTGCTCTTTCCACTAAGCCACGCTCCCTCTCGGGGTGAGCTCAGCCCCAAGCAGGGGGACTCTGGTTTGGCTCGTATCCATCCTAGCGTTCAGTACAGTGCCTGGCACAGGGTAAGCGCTTAACAGATCCCATAATGATCATATTATTTTGGGTTGGTGTGGGGGGAAGAGTGGGGTCGGGGCCACTCAATCAATCAATCAATCAATCGCATTTATTGAGCGCTTACTGTGTGCAGAGCACTGTACTAAGCACTTGGGAAGTACAAGCTGGCAACATATAGAGACAGTCCCTACCCAACAGTGGGCTCACAGTCTAGAAGGGGGGGGGGACAGAGAACAAAACCAAACATACTAACAAAATAAAATAAATAGAATAGATATGTACAAGTAAAATCAATTAATCAATCGTATTTATTGAGTGCTTACTGTGTGCAGAGCACTGTACTAAGCGCTTGGGAAGTACAAGCTGGCAACATATAGAGACAGTCCCTACCCAACAGTGGGCTCACAAGGGGGAGACAGAGAAGAAAACCAAACATACTAACAAAATAAAATAAATAGAATAGATATGTACAAGTAAAATAAATAAATAAATAGAGTAATAAATATGTACAAACATATATGTACAAACATGAGAAACATAGTGGCTCAGTGGAAAGAGCCCGGGCTTTGGTGTCAGAGTTCATGGGTTCAAATCCCGGCTCCGCCAATTGTCAGCTGGGTGACTTTGGGCACTTCACTTCTCTGTGCCTCAATGACCTCCTCTGTAAAATGGGGATCAATACGGTGAGCCCCCCGTGGGACAACCCGATCACCTTGTAATCTCCCCAATGCCTAGAATAGTGCTTTGCACATAGTAAGCGCTTAATAAATGCCATCATCATTATTATTATTATATACATACATAGGCACTCATGCCTCTTTGTAATCTCCCCAGTGCTTTGCACATAGTAAGCGCTTAATAAATGCCATCATTATTATTACTATTATATACATATATAGGCACTCACGCCTCTTTTTGTAATCTCCTCAGTGCTTAAAACAGTGCTTTGTACATAGTAAGCGCTCAATAAATGTCATCATTATTATTATTATTATTATATACATATATAGGCACTCACGCCTCTTTGTAATCTCCCCAGTGCTTAGAACAGTGCTTTGCACATAGTAAGCGTTTAATAAATGCCATTATTATTATTATTATATACATATATAGGCACTCACGCCTCTTTGTAATCTTCCCAGTGCTTAGAACAATGCTTTGCACATAGTAAGCGCTTAATGCCATTATTATTATTATATACATACATAGGCACTCACGCCTTTTTGTAATCTCCCCAGTGCTTTGCCCATAGTAAGCGCTTAATAAATGCCATCATTATTATTACTATTATATACATATACAGGCACTCACGCCTCTTTTTGTAATCTCCCCAGTGCTTAGAGCAGTGCTTTGCACATAGTAAGCGCTTAATAAATGCCATCATTATTATTACTATTATATACATATATAGGCACTCACGCCTCTTTGTAATCTCCCCAATGCTTAGAACAGTGCTTTGCACATAGTAAGCGCTTAATAAATGCCATCATCATTATTATTATATACATATATAGGCACTCACGCCTCTTTGTAATCTCCCCAGTGCTTAGAGCAGCGCTTTGCACATAGTAAGCGCTTAATAAATGCCATTATTATTATATACATACATAGGCACTCACGCCTCTTTGTAATCTCCCCAGTGCTTTGCACATAGTAAGCGCTTAATAAATACCATCATTATTATTATTATTATATACATATATAGGCACTCACGCCTCTTTTTGTAATCTCCCCAGTGCTTAGAGCAGTGCTTTGCACATAGTAAGCGCTTAATAAATGCTATCATTATTATTATTCTTATTAATTATATCCAGGCACTCACGCCTCTGCGCCGCTTCCTGGCCAAGACGTGCGAAGATGCGGTGGGGGACAAGGGTCCGGGGTTTCTGGCAGGGAGGCGGGAGAGGGGTGTCGGTTGTAGGGGGTCCCCGGGGTTGGCCGGTCTCCTCGGGACCCCCGGGACCCCCGGGACCCCCACGCCCGGGGCCTCCTCCTGGGAGGGCTCCTTCTCCCCATCGGCGGGCTGGTCCAGCTCGCTGTCCTCGGAGCCGGCCCCGGCCCGGCTCCGCTTCATGCTGCCGCTCTGGTCGATCAATCAATCATCAATCAATCGTATTTATTGAGCGCTCCCTGTGTGCAGAGCACTGTGCTAAGCGCTTGGGAAGGACAAGTTGGCAACATCCAGAGATGGTCCCTACCCAGCAACGGGCTCACAGTCTAAAAGGTCCCACCGCCGCCCGTTCCCACGCGGGGCCGGGAGGGGGCGGGCGCGAGCGGGTGGGCGGGGCAACCCGCCGCTCTGCCGTCCAATCAGGAGCGCCGCTCCGTTGATTGGCAGCGGCGCCCGGGGCGGGGAGGGAGGGAGGGAGGGCCCGGCGGCTGAGGGGAGCCCCCCCCCCCCACACAATCATCATCATCATCAATCGTATTTATTGAGCGCTTACTATGTGCAGAGCACCGTACTAAGCGCTTGGGAAGTACAAATTGGCAACATATAGAGACAGTCCCTACCCAGCAGTGGGCTCACAGTCGAAAAGGGGGAGACAGAGAACAAAACCAAACATACTAACAAAATAAAATAGAATAGATATGTCCAAATAAATTAAGTAAATGAATAAATAGAGTAAAAAAAATATGTACAAACATATATACATATATCCAGGTGCTGTGGGGAAGGGAGGGAGGTAAGATGGGGGGATGGAGAGGGGGACGAGGGGGAGAGGAAGGAAGGGGCTCAGTCTGGGAATCAATCGTATTTATTATATATGTATAATATATATGTATATATGTTTGTACATATTTATTACTCTATTTATTTATTTATTTTATTTGTACATATCTATTCTATTTATTTTATTTGGTTAGTATGTTTGGTTTTGTTCTCTGTCTCCCCCTTTTAGACCGTGAGCCCACTGTTGGGTAGGGACTGTCTCTAGATGTTGCCAATTTGTACTTCTCAAGCGCTTAGTACAGTGCTCTGCACATAGTAAGCGCTCAATAAATACGATTGATGATTTATTGAGCGTTTACTGTGTACAGAGCACTGTACTGAGCGCTTCGGAAGTCCAAGTCGGCAACACGTAGGGACAGTCTTCTAGACTGCGAGCCCGCTGTTGGGTAGGGACTGTCTCTAGATGTTGCCGACTTGGACTTCCCCAGCGCTTAGTCCAATCAATCAATCAATCGTATTTATTGAGCGCTTACTGTGCACAGAGCACTGTCTCTATATGTTGCCAACTTGTACTTCCCAAGTGCTTGGTCCAGTCAATCAATCAATCGTATTTATTGAGCGCTTACTGTGTGCAGAGCACTGTCTCTAGATGTTGCCGACTTGGACTTCCCAAGCGCTTAGTCCAATCAATCAATCCATCGTATTTATTGAGCGCTTACTGTGTGCAGAGCACTGTCTCTATATGTTGCCGACTTGGACTTCCCAAGCGCTTAGTACAATCAATCAATCGTATTTATTGAGCGCTTACTGTGTGCAGGGCACTGTCTCTATATGTTGCCGACTTGGACTTCCCAAGTGCTTAGTCCAATCAATCAATCAATCGTATTTATTGAGCGCTTACTGTGTGCAGAGCACTGTACTAAGCGCCTGGGAAGTACAAGCTGGTAACATATAGAGACAGTCCCTACCCAACAGTGGGCTTACAGTCTAGAAGGGGGAGACAGAGAACGAAACCAAACATACTAACAAAATAAAATAAATAGAATAGATAGGTACAAGTAAAATAAATAAATAGAGTAATAAATGTGTACAAACATATATACATATATACAGGTGCTGTGGGGAAGGGAAGGAGGTAAGATGCAGGGGATGGAGAGGGGGACGAGGGGGAGAGGAAGGAAGGGGCTCAGTCTGGGAAGGCCTCCTGGAGGAGGTGAGCTCTCAGTAGGGCCTTGAAGGGAGGAAGAGAGCTAGCTTGGCGGATGGGCAGAGGGAGGGCATTCCAGGCCCCGGGGGAGGACGGGGGCCGGGGGACAGGAAGGCTGAGTAGGTGCGAATGAGGCTGTCCTTAATGTAACTTGGTGATAACAAGGGCCTTTTGGTGATATGTTGCCAATTTGTACTTCCCAAGCGCTTAGTACAGTGCTCTGCACACAGTAAGCGCTCAATAAATACGATTGATGATGACGATGATGATAACAAGGTGATAACAAGGGCTGCAGCGGCGGGTTTGCTGTCTAGCAGGGGGAGACAGACAACAAAACCAAACAGACTAACAAAATAAAATAAATGGTATAGATAGGTACAAGTAAGATAAATAAATAGAGTAATAAATCTGTACAAACACATATACATATATTCAGGTGGTGCGGGGAAGGGAAGGAGGGAAGACGGGGGGATGGAGATCCCTTCAAGGCCCTGCTGAGAGCTCACCTCCTCCAGGAGGCCTTCCCAGACTGAGCCCCTTCCTTCCTCTCCCCCTCGTCCCCCTCTCCATCCCCCCCGTCTTACCTCCTTCCCTTCCCCACAGCACCTGTATATATGTATATACGGTTGTACATATTTATTACTCTATTTATCTTACTTGTGCCTATCTATCCTATTTATTTTATTTTGTTAGTATGTTTGGTTTTGTTCTCTGTCTCCCCCTTTTAGACTGTGAGCCCACCGTTGGGTAGGGACCGTCTCTCTATGTTGCCAATTTGTACTTCCCAAGCGCTTAGTCCAGGGCTCTGCACATAGTAAGCGCTCAATAAATACGATTGATGATGATGATGAGATGGGATGGGGATGTGCGCGCGCACACACACACACACACACACACACACACACACACACAGTGTGTTGGCGCGCGGCCCCGCCCCCCCCCCGCTGCCAGCGCGCCGGTCCCGCGCCGGCCGCTGGGGAGCCGCACGCGCCGCGGGCCGTGGGAAAGCGGCCGGCTCCGCGGCCGCCAGCCAATCGGGGCCGCCGCCTTCCGGGATCAATGGAGGGCGGCGGGGGGAGGGGGGAGGGAGGGAGGGAGGCGGCGCGCGGGCGATTGGGCTCCCCCGTGTGAACCCGTAATGGGAGCCGCCTCCGGGAGCGGTGGCGGGCGGGCGGGCGGGCGCCGGGCGGACACGGCCCCCGGCCAGGAGGGCGGGAGACAGGCAGCGCCGCCCGTCAATCCCCGCCGCCCACAGGGCCCAGGGGAACCCCGGGGAACCCCGGGGAACCCCGGGGGACTCGGGACACCCCACCCCACCCCGATCCCTCGATCCATCGATCCGGCACAAGTTATCAGTCCCCGGGAACGGGCGGGGCGGGGGGGATTTGTCCCTCTGGGGATCGGTTCTGAAGGGCCGTTCCCGGGATCGTTTCGAAGGAGCCGTTTCCGGGCCTCGGTTCTGAGGGACCGTTTCTGGGGAACATTTCTGAGGGGCCGTTTCTGGGGATCGGTTCTGAGGGAACATTTCTGGGGAACCTTTCTAAGGAGCCGTTTCTGGGCCTCGGTTCTGAGGAACAGTTTCTGGGGAACGTTTCTGAGGGGCCGTTTCTGGGGATCGGTTCTGAGGGACCGTTTCTGGGGAACATTTCTGAGGGGCCGTTTCTGGGCCTCGGTTCTGAAGGACCGTTTCTGGGGAACATTTCTGAGGGGCCGTCTCTGGGGATCGGTTCTGAGGGACCGTTTCCGGGCCTCGGTTCTGAAGGACCGTTTCCGGGGATTGGTTCTGAGGGGCCATTTATGGGGAACATTTCTAAGGAGCCGTTTTTGGGCCTCGGTTCTGAGGAACAGTGTCTGGGGAACGTTTCTGAGGGGCTGTCTCTGGGGATCGGTTCTGAAGGACCGTTTCTGGGGAACATTTCTGAGGGGCCGTCTCTGGGGATCGGTTCTGAGGGGCCGTTTATGGGGAACATTTCTAAGGAGCCGTTTCTGGGCCTCGGTTCTGAGGAACAGTTTCTGGGGAACGTTTCTGAGGGGCCGTCTCTGGGAATCGGTTCTGAGGGACCGTTTCCGGGGATTGGTTCTGAGGGGCCATTTATGGGGAACATTTCTAAGGAGCCGTTTTTGGGCCTCGGTTCTGAGGAACAGTGTCTGGGGAACGTTTCTGAGGGGCCGTTTCTGGAGATCGGTTCTGAGGGACCGTTTCCGGGGGTCGGTTCTGAGGGAACATTTCTGGGGAACATTTCTAAGGAGCCGTTTCTGGGGATAGGTTCTGAGGGGCCGTTTCTGGGGATCGGTTCTGAGGGACAGTTTCTGGGGATCGGTTCTGAGGGACCGTTTCTGGGGAACATTTCAGAGGGGCCGTTTCTGGGCCTCGGTTCTGAAGGACCGTTTCTGGGGAACATTTCTGAGGGGCCGTTTCTGGGCCTCGGTTCTGAAGGACCGTTTCTAGGTAACATTTCTGAGGGGCCGTCTCTGGGGATCGGTTCTGAGGGACCGTTTCCGGGGATCGGTTCTGAGGGATCATTTCGGGGGAACATTTCTAAGGACCCGTTTCTGGGCCTCGGCTCTGAGGGTCAGTTTCTGGGGAACGTTTCTGAGGGGCCATTTCTGGGAATTGGTTCTGAGGGGCCGTTTCTGGGAATCGGTTCTGAGGGACCGTTTCTGGGGAACATTTCTGAGGGACAGTTTCTGGGATCATTTCTAAGGGCCCGTTTCCGGGGATCGGTTCTGAGGGGCCATTTCTGAGGTCATTTCTTAAGGGTCGTTTCTGGGCCTCTGTTCTGAGGGGACATTTCTCGGCCTCGGTTCTGAGGGACAGTTTCTGGGGAACGTTTCTGGGGATCGGTTCTGAGGGACCGTTTCTGGGGAACATTTCTGAGGGGTCGTTTCTGGGCCTCGGTTCTGAGGGACCGTTTCTGGGGAACATTTCTGAGGGGCTGTTTCTGGGCCTCGCTTCTGAGGGACCGTTTCTGGGGAACATTTCTGAGGGGCCGTTTCTGGGCCTCGGTTCTGAAGGACCGTTTCTGGGGAATATTTCTGAGGGGCTGTCTCTGGGGATCCGTTCTGAAGGGCCGTTTCCGGAGATCGGTTCTGAGGGGCCATTTCGGGGGAACATTCCTAAAGAGCCGTTTCTGGGCCTAGGCTCTGAGGAAACGTTTGTGGGGACCATTTCTGAGGGACCGTTCCTGGGGATCGGTTTTCAGGGGCCGTTTCTAGGGATCGGTTCTGAGGGGCCGTTTCTGGGCCTCGGTTCTGACGGACAGTTTCTGGGGATCTCTGCTCTCCAGGGGCTTTCAGCCAGGGAGAGGTAGACCCAGAGTAATTTACAGATACAGTGAAAATGAGGAGGAAGGCATTTTAACCTTTCTCATATCCGAGTTGTTCAACCACAATGACCTCCTTAAATCAGGTCTCAAAACTGTAGAGGTGAGGGAGAAGTGAGGGGGTCATTCATCCTGATTTGTTCACTCAAAGGAAACCTCACTTCCCCGCTGCTTAGACCTACGATCAGATTAGAGAAGCAGGACGGGCTTTGGAGTCAGACGTGATGGGTTCAAATCCCGGCACTGCCAGTTGTCAGCTGTGTGACTTCGGGCAAGTCACTTAACTTCTCTGTGCCTCAGTTCCCTCATCTGTAAAATGGGGATTAAGACTGTGAGCCCCACTTGGGACAACCTGATCACCTTGTATCCCCCCAGTGCTTAGAACAGTGCTTTACACATAGTAAGTGCTTAACAAATACCATCATTATTATTATTATTAATATCAGAGACTCCGCCCCAGAATGGTCTGATAGTCCACCTTTTATCTTGGTCTGCTGTGTGACCTTGGGCAAGTCACTTAACTTCTCTGAGCCTCAGTTCCCTCATCTGTAAAATGGAGATTATGACTTTGAGCCCCACATGGGACAACCTGATCACCCTGTGTCCTCCCCAGCGCTTAGAACAGTGTTTTGCACACAGTCAACGCTTAACAAATGCCATTATTATTATTATTATTAATCTCATGCTTATGCTTGAAGTGGGATTAAGAAAGATCAGTCTTCTTTGTCACTTGGGGTGCGCAGAGTTGACTGATTCTGAATAATAATTAAAGTCATCATCAATCATATTAATTGAGTGCTTACTGTGTGCAGAGCACTGTACTAAGCGCTTGGGAAGTACAAATTGGCAACATATAGAGACATTCCCTACCCAACAGTGGGCTCACAATCCCCAGGATGATAATTAAAGCCCCCAGGATGATGGGGTGGGTCTCCCAGGGCTACCTCTGGTTACGGCCCTGTTGGAGGATTCAAATTCCTTCGGGGCACTGACTGGGAAGGTTGGAGTGCTGCCCTGGGGAGGCCACGGAGCAGATCCTTCAATAAATCGTATTTATTGAGCGCTTACTGTGTGCAGAGCACGTTACTAAGCGCTTGGGAGAGGACAATACAACTGAATTGGCAGACTCGTTTGCTGCCCACAAGGAGTTTACAGTCTAGTGAAAGGTCAAAGGATCCCAAGGCAGCTTCTGAACTGGGGTTCAGAAAGGTGGTGGGCCTCACCTCTCACCCCAAGTTTCTCTGCTCTCATCCCTTATTACTGTCACCCATTTTCAACTGCGTTTGGGGAAGCCGGAGGGGAGATAAAGTGGCCCTGGGCTAGGATTTCTGGAAGGGCAACATTTCACCAAGCCAGCGCAGGGTCCTGTAGCCAGGTCTCCAGACTCCTCTAGACTGTAAACTCGAGTGGGCGAGAAGCAGCGTGGCTCAGTGGAACGAGCCCGGGCTTTGGAGTCAGAGGTCATGGGTTCAAATCCCGGCTCCGCCAACTGTCAGCTGTGTGACTTTGGGCAAGTCACTTCACTTCTCTGGGCCTCAGTTACCTCATCTGTAAAATGGGGATGAAGACTGTGAGCCCCCCGTGGGACAACCTGATCACCTTGTACCCCTCCCAGCGCTTAGAATAGTACTTTGCACATAGTAAGCGCTTAAAAAATGCCATTTTTTTATTGTTATAGTGTACGTTCCCAAGCGCCTAGTACCGTGCTCTGCACGCAGTAAGCGCTCAGTAAATACGATTGACTATGAATTTTCCGGGGCCAGCTCTCAACCAGTCAATCAAGAGTATTGATTGAGCACTTAGCAGACTACTGTTTTGTTTTGCTAAGGACAATGCTTGATGTGTAGTAAATGCTTAACAAATGCCCTTGTTAAATGTTTGAGTCAGTAGGATAGAGTTAGTAGGCATGATCCCTGCTTTCAAGGAGTTTACAGTCTAGCTGGGGAGACGTACACGTAGAGAAAAGGAATGGAATTTAGAGATATACAGAAATTCGGGGTGGGGAGGGGGTGGAAAGTGGTTTAGGTGATAGGGAAATGATAGAGTGCCTCTCTTGTTATGCCATTTGCATCTCTATTCAAGAGTAAATTCAACAAACCCCCCTCAGGGGAGCAGCATCATCACCATCAATGACATTTATCGAGTGCTTGCAATGTGCAGATCACTGTACTAAGCGCTTGGGAGAGTACAGTATGGTACAAGAAGCAGTGTGGCTCAGTGGAAAGAGCATGGGCTTGGGAGTCAGAGGTCATGGGTTCCAATCCCGGCTCCGCCACTTGTCAGCCGTGTGACTTTGGGCAAGTCACTTCACTTCTCTGGGCCTCAGTTACCTCATCTGTAAAATGGGGATTAAGACTGTGAGCCCAATGTGGGACAACCCGATTACCTTGTATCTCCCCCAGCGCTTAGAACAGTGCTTGGCACATAATAAGCGCTTAATCAATCAATCAATCGTATTTATTGAGCTCTTACTGTGTGCAGAGCACTGTACTAAGCGCTTGGGAAGTACAAGTTGGCAACATATAGAGACGGTCCCTACCCAACAGTGGGCTCACAGTCTAGAAGGGGGAGAGAGAGAACAAAACCAAACATATTAACAAAATAAAATGAGTAGAATAGATATGTACAAGTAAAATAAATAAATAAGTAGAGCAATAAATATGTACAAACATATATACAGGCTTAACAAATGCCATCATTATTGTTATTATTACAACAACAGAGAGTTGGCAGACATGTTCCCTTCCAGTCTGGACTGCACTCTTCTCTCCCAGGAGATGAGTGGCAGGAGTTCGGGGATCCATTTTCTTCCCTGGAATCGGGATGCTGATTTTCCTAATGGATGAGTTGGGAACTCACGAGGCAGCGCGTCCAAGGACGAGTGGGGGAGTGGGGGTTGATTGCAGGGGAGCCTGACCATCGGGAATGGCGGAGGAGGAAGGGGGAATTAAGGGAAGGGTGTGGTACTGCCCTCGGGGAAATTGGGTAGGGACTGTCTCTATATGTTGCCAACTTGTACTTCCCAAGCGCTTAGTACAGTGCTCTGCACACAGTAAGCGCTCAATAAATACGATTGATTGATTGATTGATTGTGGACCCAGCGACAGGCCAGAGTCCTGTCAGTCGGTCAGCAAAGTAGAATGTCCTGCTCTTTTTTTGCTTGTCTTTGGAACCCTCCCTTTCTAACCCCCCAACTCCTTCACACTAATAATAATTATGGTATTTGTTGAGCTCTTACTATGTGCTAGTCACTGTACTAAGCGCTGGGGTGGATACAAGCAAATCGCGTTGGACACAGTCCCTTTCCCACGTGGGGTTCACGGTCAATCCCCGTTTTCCAGATGAGGTAACTGAGGCACAGAGAAGTGAAATGGGTTGCCCGAGGCCACACAGCAAACAAGTGGTGGAGCTGGGATTATCGCTCGTGATCTTGCACGGGCTTGGGAGTCAGAGGTCATGGGTTCTTATTCCGGCTCTGCCACTTATCAGCTGTGTGACTTTGGGCAAGTCACTTCCCTTCTCTGTGCCTCAGTTACCTCATCTGTAAAATGGGGATTAATAATAATAACATTTGTTAAGCGCTTACTATGTGCAAAGCACTGTTCTAATTGCGGGGGGGGGGGCGGTTACAAGGTGATCAGGTTGTTCCACGTGGGGCTCACAGTTTTAATCCCCATTTTACAGGTGAGGTAACTGAGGCTCAGAGAAGTTAAGTGACTTGCCCAGGGTCACACAGCAGACATGTGGCGAAGCTGGGATTAAAACTGTAAACCCCACGTGGGACAACCTGATTACTTTGTATCAACCCCAGCGCTTCGAACAGTGCTTTGCACATAGTAAGCACTTAACAAATACCATTATTATTATTATTCTGACTCCCAAGCCAGTGCTCTAACTACTAAACCATGCTGCTTCCCATCTAATCTAATCTCTCTAATCTTCCTTTCCCTTAGATAGTGTGGCCTCGTGGTACACGGAGGAGTATTAATAATAATAATAATGATGATGATGGCATTTGTTAAGCGCTTACTATGTGCCAAGCACTGTTCTAAGCGCTGGGGAGATGCAAGGTGATCAGGTTGTCCCACGTGGAGCTCACAGTCTTAATCCCCATTTTACAAATGAGGTAACTGAGGCCCAGAGAAGTTAAGCGACTTGCCGATAGTCACACAGCTGACAAGCGGTGGAGCCGGTATTAGAACCCATGGTCTCTGACTCCGACGCTCGGGCTCTTTCCATTGAGCCACGCTGAGTCTAGGAGACTGGAGTCCCAACTCTGCCACCAGGCTGCTGTGTGACCTTGGGCAAGGCTCTTAACTTCTCTGGGCCTGGGATAATAATCCCTGCCCCTCGTTGCCCTGGAGGGACGTTGTGAGGTCAAAACGAGATAAGCAGTAAGAAGTAAAAGGGGTCTTCTGATTCCAAGTACCATTGTTGTGATTTTTTTCAGCCCCACCCAACCTTGTCACCCAGTCTCACCAGGGAGGCTCCCCCGCCCCCCCCCCGCCCCCATCACTGCAGCGTGGCTCAGTGGACAGAGCACGGGCTTGGGAGTCAGAGGTCATGGGTTCAAAATCCAGCACCGCCACTTATTGGCTGTGTGACTTTGGGCAAGTCACTTAACTTCTCTGTGCTTTTCAGTTACCTCAGCTGTAAAATGGGGATTAATCAATCAATCAATCAATCGTATTTATTGAGCGCTTACTATGTGCAGAGCACTGTACTAAGCGCTTGGGAAGTACAAATTGGCATCACATAGAGACAGTCCCTACCCAACAGTGGGCTCACAGTCTAAAAGGGGGAGACAGAGAACAGAACCAAACATACCAACAAAATAAAATAAGTAGGATAGAAATGTACAAGTAAAATAAATAAATAGAGTAATAAATATGTACAACCATATATACATATATACAGGTGCTGTGGGGAAGGGAAGGAGGTAAGACGGGGGGATGGAGAGTGGGACGAGGGGGAGAGGAAAGAAGGGGCTCAGTCTGGGAAGGCCTCCTGGAGGAGGTGAGCTCTCAGCAGGGCCTTGAAGGGAGGAAGAGAGCTAGCTTGGCGGATGGGCAGAGGGAGGGCATTCCAGGCCCGGGGGATGACGTGGGCCGGGGGTCGATGGCGGGACAGGCGAGAGCGAGGTACAGTGAGGAGATTAGTGGTGGAGGAGCGGAGGGTGCGGGCTGGGCAGTAGAAGGAGAGAAGGGAGGTGAGGTAGGAGGGGGCGAGGTGACGGAGAGCCTTGAAGCCCAGGGTGAGGAGTTTCTGCCTGATGCGCAGATTGATCGGTAGCCATTGGAGGTTTTTGAGGAGGGGAGTGATATGTCCAGAGCGTTTCTGGACAAAGATAATCCGGGCAGCAGCATGAAGTATGGATTGAAGTGGAGAGAGACACGAGGATGGGAGATCAGAGAGAAGGCTAGTGCAGTAGTCCAGACGGGATAGGATGAGAGCTTGAATTAGCAGGGTAGCGGTTTGGATGGAGAGGAAAGGGCGGATCTTGGCAATGTTGCGGAGCTGAGACCGGCAGGTTTTGGTGACGGCTTGGATGCGAGGGGTGAATGAGAGAGCGGAGTCGAGGATGACACCAAGGTTGCGGGCTTGTGAGACGGGAAGGATGGTAGTGCCGTCAACAGAGATGGGAAAGTCAGGGAGAGGACAAGGTTTGGGAGGGAAGACAAGGAGCTCAGTCTTCGACATGTTGAGCTTTAGGTGGCGGGCGGACATCCAGATGGAGATGTCCTGAAGGCAGGAGGAGATGCGAGCCTGGAGGGAGGGGGATTAAGATTGTGAGGCCCCCGTGGGACAACCTGATCACCTTGTAACCTTCCCAGCGCTTAGAACAGTGCTTTACACATAGTAAGCGCTTAATAAATGCCATTAGTATTGTTATTATAATTCCCATTTCCCTCAACCTTAAGGCTTCCCTGCCCAACCCAGCCCCTAGTCGGAGATGGGATTCCCCTGGAGAGGCAGCAGTTCCATTGGGCACGCTCAGTCTTTCAATCATATTTTTTGAGCACTTACTGTGTCCGGGAGAGGACGATTGAACAATAAACAGGCACATTCCCTCCCCATAATGAGCTGCAGAGGGCCGGTTTTGCTTTAAGCTTCTGCTCAGACTGGGATCTTTTGGGGGGGGGGGGGGGGGAGGTGTTGGAGGGCTGGGGTCCTCCTGTGCTGCAGTTGGTCTGACAGACCCCACCCTTTCTCCCCCTGTGCCCCCTTCCCTGACCTCCTTACTGCTGCTGCCAAGGTATCAAGCTAGCTCTCTTCCTCCCTTCAAGGCCCTACTGAGAGCTCACCTCCTGCAGGAGGCCTTCCCACACTGAGCCCCTTCCTTCCTCTCCCCCTCGTCCCCCTCTCCATCCCCCCCATCTTACCTCCTTCCCTTCCCCACAGCACCTGTATATATGTATATATGCTTATACATAGTTATTACTCTATTTTACTTGTCCATATCTATTCTATTTATTTTATTTTGTTAGTATGTTTGGTTTTGTTCTCTGTCTCCCCCTTTTAGACTGTGAGCCCACTGTTGGGTAGGGACTGTCTCTAGATGTTGCCAACTTGTACTTCCCAAGCGCTTAGTACAGTGCTCTGCACACAGTAAGCGCTCAATAAATACGATTGATGATGATGCTGCTGCCCGGGTCGGGGATGCTGACTAGCCCATCATGTACATCCCCTTCCAAGGGGGTCCAGACCGAACAGCCCGGCAGCAGGGCAGACCAATGCTCCCGCCTCAGCCTCAATGCCCAGACTCATGGCCGGAACAGGCTAGCGGGAACACCAAAGCGGTGCCCAGGGATGCCGGTCCCTAGCCTTGGTCACTAGCCGTGCGAGGGTCAAGAACTTTTAAGAGACTTTGTATGCTGAGGGATAGCCCCTCACTTTCCCCATGTGTTTTGGCCCCAGGCCTCACAGGGCTCTGTGTGTATGTCTGTGTGTCTGCGTGTGTGTGTGTGTGTCTAATAATAATAATGGCATTTGTTAAGTGCTTACTATTCATTCATTCAATCGTATTTATGGAGCACTTACTTTGTGCAGAGCACTGTACTAAGCTCTTGGGAAGTACAAGTCGGCAACAGATAGAGCCGGCCCCTACCCAACAACGGGCTCGCAGTCTAGAAGGGGGAGCACTGTTCTAAGCGCTGGGGGGATACAAGGTGATCAGGTTGGCCCTCGTGAGGCTCACAGTTTTAATCCGCATTTTACAGATGAGGTAACCGAAGCACAGAGAAGTTAAGTGGCTTGCCCAAAGTCACACAGCCGACAAGGGTCAGAGGCGGGATTAGAACCCATGACCTCTGGCTCCCAAGCCTGGGCTTTTTCCACTGAGCCACGTGTCTGTGTTTTGTGGGGCATGGACGGGGGAAGGTTTCTCTCTATTTCTCCCCTGGGACTTTCCTCAGCCCCCCCCACCCGGGACCAGGGGCCGGGGGGTGTGGGGAAGGTTTACAGGATCGGGAAGGTTTGCTAGAGGAATAGGGCCAGAGCCTATTTTTCTATAACAATGGCCCAGACCAGCCTGGCCACTCGCTATTCCCATTTTCCAGCCAGCTTGTGTATTTTGTCCGGGACTTTCTGTTCCCTCCTGTCTTTCTTCACCCTTCAGACCACTTCCTCAGCCAACAGTGGAGTCCGAAGAAATTGGAAAAGGGACTGTTTATTCCAGCTGGCGGATTCTGCTCGGAGCTCCGTGCCGGCAGACCTCTGGGCTCACTCGGGCACCGCCGGACTTTCTCCATGTCCTTCCCACCGAGCTGGCGCTTTCCAGAGCTCGACCACCAACCTGCCACCCCCAATGTCGGAAACCCACCGTTTCCAGGGTCGCTTGCCCGATTCAGCCGGCTGCTCGGGCACTACCAGAGCTACCTTAAAGAGTCCAGTCTGGTCAACTGACCAGGCCAACGGCTTCCTCCTCTGCTTCTAGAGGAAGGAAGTACACTTGCCCTCAGATGGGCAGGATTTTTTTCCTCATCCCCCAAGCCTTTGTACAGGGCTAAAATCCCTGTTTGGTTACACATTCGATCAGTTAAGTGCTATGGCTGAGACACGTAGGCCCCAGAATAAAGCCGAGTCGGGCCAAACCTCTCAAACTTGGTAAAAGAAAAAGTAAGAGGAACCAAAAGGTGATGAGGTGACAGAATTCATTACAGGGTTCAGGACACATTAAGCCACTTACTCTGTGCTGACTGCTGAGATGGCTACAAATAATCAGATCAGACCCAGTCCCAGTGTCTCCTAAGGATCACAGTCTCAGAGCAGGTTTTTTATTCTAGAGGAGGAAACTGAGGCTCAGAGAGATTATGTGACTTGCCTGCAGTCACACAGCAGGTCAGTGGCAGAGTGGGATTAGATTGCTGCTGATTTGTACTTCCCAAGCGCTTAGTACAGTTCTCTGCGCACAGTAAGTGCTCAATAAATACTATTGAATGAATGAATGAACTCGGATCTCCTGACTCCCAGCTCCGAGTTCTCACCACTCAGCTACACTGTATTCAAGCCTAAGGACATCATTATGGCCATCTATCACTCTCCAAACACAGTGAGGCATAACAAATTCTTGAGGTGCTACATTTTTTATTTGTACAGAATGTCCACTGCAGTTGGCTGAGACTACACAAGCTGTAGAGTTGGTGTCCTTGAATGGAGTGTCTTCCCAGATCTTCATGCACTCAGAAGGCACTCTGTACAGAGCAGCTGCTCAATACAGTGCTCTGCACATAGTAAGCGTTTGGTTCAGTTCCGAGCAACCACTAGGTGCCCAGCAATGTGCTCTGCCCAGTATAGGTGCTCAGTACAGTGCTCTGTGCCCAGTAAGTCATCCAATCTATATGTTACTGTGGTTATTGGCAGAAGGCTTTAAAGGCGAGTCTCAGCTATGGTTTCTTGCAAGTCAAATGAGAAGTTTTCAACCCATTTAAAAGCAAGTAAACAGTCAGGTAACAAGATAAAGGCCTAAATGAGTGTTGGATAATGCTGAAAGAGCCAGAAAATGGGACATTTCATCCATCGCAATTCCACACTGTACAGTGGTCAGCTGGGCCCCATCCCGCCGGCGGCCTCCCTGAACTCCTCGAGTGGATTTTGGAAATGCCCCAGCAAGGCACACACCGACTGAGCCCAACCTGCAGTTTCAGACAGGGCATGGACAGGGCCCATTTGGCACGGATCGGGAGGAAAAACGACCAGGGCATCGCCCTCCCCGTGCCAGTCAAATCCCACTACCTCCCATGCAGGAAGGATTTCTCCATCCCCATGAGGCCCCTGGTCACAACTTCCTCTGGTGGTGGCAACACAGCTCAGAGCTTTTCAGGAGCAAAGGTGAGCCTGGGACTGTCATTTTTAAATTGGACAATTATCTAGTTGAAGGTGGGAGGCAATTCTGCCTCCTTCTGTTTCTAGAAATACAAACTCCTGCCCGAGTTTTTCATCTGTAACATGGTAAACTCCCCTTCCAAACCTCTGCGGCCAAGGATGTAAACAGTAACCTCAGAGCTGGGATTATCTGAACAGTTTTCCTATAAACAAGATGGCAGGTTTCTGTCTACATAAACTTGAGCCCAGCCCAACACTCTGGTGCTAGGGAAATCATTCTTGGTTTGGACCTCGCAAGCCGGCATAACATTTTTCTGCCACTTGATGTTTTTTGAAGATGAGGGGGTCTTCTTCAATCACTTTGGCCTGAGGGTGAAATATCAAGCAATGCCCAGTCTGGGCCTCCCATGGTATATTGTGGGGATCATGGTATGGGGGACGGGGAGGGCTGCCCCCACCAATACAGCGACTGTCATCTCAAGTGGATTGCAAACGTGATTTTCTTATCATGACTGCAGCAAGACTGTCAGCTTGTTGAGGGCAGAGAACATGTCTGCCAACTCTGTGGTGTTGTACTCTCCCAAGCACTTAGTACAATGCCCTGCACACAGAAAGCTCTAGATAAATACCACTGATTGCCTACCTACTCTTGCATTGCACTCTCCAAAGCGCTTAGTACAGCAGCAGCAGGACGTGAAGCAGCGTGGCTCAGTGGAAAGGGCACGGGCTTTGGAGTCAGAGGTCATGGGTTCAAATCCCAGCTCTGTCACCTGTCAGCTGTGTGACTTTGGGCAAGTCACTTAACTTCTCTGTGCCTCAGTCCCCTCATCTGTAAAATGGGGATTAAGACTGTGAGCCCCCCGCGGGACAACCTGATCACCTTGTAACCTCCCCAGCGCTTAGAACAGTGCTATGCACATTGTAAGCGCTTAATAAATGCCATTATTATTATTATTACAGTGCCTTGCATACGGTAAGTGCTCAATAAATATCATTGATTGATTGATGGACTTGGGATTTCTAAGAGGCCTGCGTTGCTGGCATGCTGATGAAGGTGATGAGGGGACTGGAGCCGAGGAGGGCACGCGAGCCTCACCCAGTCCCCGAGGCTGGTGGATGGAGACCTGGCGAAGAGGAGTCGATTCTAGTGCCGGGGGCTTGCTCAAGACCTGTCCCAAACGCGCCCTCATCCATCCATCCGTCTGGTGTGTTTCCGCTGGGGTACGGCACACAATCAATCGGAGGCAAGCGGAGGGGCAACATGCTGACTGCCAAGTGCCTGCAGTTGTGCCTTAAGGACAGGACCCACTGATGACCACAGTGACTGGTGCACAGTGCTCTAGAGCCACAGCCCAGTAGGTGGTTAATAATAATAACCACGCTATCTGTTAAGTGCTCAGTATGTGCCAACCACTCTACTAAGTCCTGGCATAGATACAAAATCATCAGGTCCCACGTGGCTTTCACGGTCTAAGTAGGAGGGAGAGGTATCGAATCCCCATTTTTCAGATGAGGGAACTGAGGCGCAGAGTGGTGAAGTGACTTACCCAAGGTCATTCAGCAGGTATGTGGCGGAGTCTGGATTAGAACCCAGGTCCTCTGTCTCCCAGGCCTGCTCTCTTTCCACTAGGCCGTGCTGCTTCTGTCAGTGGTTGCCAGGGTAGCCACTGTGGTCTTCTCCACTGCCCACATTAGCCAGCGATTTTTCAGCGTTCCCACTAGGTCTTGCGGAACACCCTATGTTGTTCTCCCGGTCCAGCAGACAGATCTGAACTCTCTCCCCTCTCTGAAATGCATCTCCCTTTTAGCAGGGAAGCAAAGGAAGGCTGCCTGCTCCTCACTCCGATGAAAAGCCCAGGTTCTGCCCACTTGCCTATATTTCAGTTCGTCCTTTCCCAGCAGTTTTAGCTGGATGCGCAAATGACAAGCCAGAAAAATTTTGGTCGGGACTGATGAGGAGATGTACCGCTCACACGACTCTGGTTTATCCTAGAAGGGCCATAAATTTCATAAATAACCTCTGTAAATTAACTTTCATCCTTCATCTCCTCCCCACACCCTTTGTTCTCCAAAAGGGGCCTGGAGCACCAGATCACCTGGCTACAAAATTTGTCCATATTGATTTAACGATTGTCCCTCTAGCTGGATGCTATGGAAGCTGGGTAGAACACTTGCTGATTTTCAAACAAAAGGCGAAATGGGCATGACTACAATGACCTCCATTAATAATAATAATAATGATGATGATAATGATGGCATTTGTTAAGTGCTTACTATGTGCCAAGCACTGTTCTAAGTGCAGGGGTAGACACAAGGTAATCAGGTTGTCCCATGTGGAGCTCACAGTCTTAATCCCCAGTTTACAGATGAGGTAACTGAGGCACAGAGAAGTTAAGTGACTTGCCCAAAGTCACACAGCTGACAAGTGGCGGAACTGGGATTAGAACCCACGACCTTTGAGTCCCAAGCCCGGGCTCTTTCCACTAAGAAACGTGGCTTCTCCTTTAGGGACATATTGGGACTGGTCCCCTGCACCCCCACCCCCAAGAACAAAGTCTGGAATCCACAACTGGCAAAAGTGTTGTGAGCTGGTAGATTTTTCTGTGCCTCAGTTTCCTCATCTGTAGAATGGAGATTAAGTAAATACCTGTTCTTCCTTCCCCTTAGACTGTGAATTCTGTGTGGGGCAGGGACGTGACTGATACATTTATTAACAAATACATATATGCACATAAACAAACACCCCCCCCCCCCCACACACACACACATACACACACTTCTGTCCGACCTCAGGATTCCTCCCCTCCACTTTATCCTCCTTCGGCCCTTTCTGGCCGTGACCTGGGCTGGGACAGCCTGGAAAATATTAGCCAGAGGCCAGAATCAAGGGAGGGTTGGGGTTCTAGGGAACCCCCTCCAAGATCTATCAGGCAGTAGGGGAAGCTGCACTTTAATCATTTTTTTCTCCTAGACGTAAAGTCTGGATGAATCACCATTTAGTCTACCCATCTCAATGTCTTTAAAGCTTCACAAGGCTTAAAAATACTCCTTTAAGCGCATGGTCAAATCCTCCATCTCTACGGGAGACTGAGAAGCAGTGTGGCTCGGTGGAAAGAGCCCGGGCTTTGGAGTCAGGGGTCATGGGTTCGAATCCTGGCTCTGCCAATTGTCAGCTGTGTGACTTTGGGCAAGTCACTTAACTTCTCTGTGCCTCAGTTCCCTCGTCTGCAAAATGGGGATGAAGACTGTGAGCCCCTCGTGGGACAACCTGATCTCCTTGTAACCTCCCCAGTGCTTAGAACAGTGCTTTGCACATAGTAAGTGCTTAATAAATGCCATTATTATTATTATTCCTCCATTTAGTGTTGAAGAGTTATTAGCGACGGTATTGATTCAGCTCTCACTGTGCGCCACCCCTAAGCACCGGATGGTTAGAGGACCATCCGATGGGACACAGACCCCGTTTCCTTCCCTCTAACCCTCACCGGGGCTCCCCGTCAGAATTAAGGGGCAGATTTTGGGAAGCAGCATGGCCTAGTGCCAAGGGCCCGCGCTTGGGAGTCAGCGGTCTTAGGTTCTAATTCCGGCTCTACCACTTGTCTGCAGTGTGACCTAGGGCAAGTCACTTAACTTCTCTGTGGCTCAGTTACCTCATCTGTAAAATGGGGATTAAGACTGTGAGCCTCGTGAAGAAGCAGCATGGCTCAGTGGAAAGAACACGGGCTTGGGAGCCGGCCGTCTTAGTTTCTAATTCCGGCTCTGCCACCTGTCAGCTGTGTGACTTTGGGGAAGTCACTTCACTTCTCTGGGCCTCGGTTACCTCATCTGTAAAATGGGGATTAAGACTGTGAGCCCCACGTGGGACAACCTGATCATCTTGTATCCCCCCCCAGCACTTAGAACAGTGCTTCGCACATAGTAAGCACTTGGACTGTCTCTATATGTTGCCAATTTGTACTTCCCAAGCGCTTAGTACAGTGCTGTGCACACAGTAAGCACTCAATAAATATGATTGATTGATTGATTAACAAATGCCGTCATTATTATTATTGTGTGGGACAGGGACTGTGTCCAACCTGTATCAACCTCAGTACTTAGAACAGTGCTTTGCACATAGTAAGCACTTAACAAATGTCATCTTCATTATTATTATGTGGGACAGGGACTGTGTCCAACCTGTATCAACCCCAGTACTTAGAACAGTGCTTCGCACATAGTAAGCACTTAACAAATGCCATCTTCATTATTATTATGTGGGACAGGGACTGTGTCCAACCTGTATCAACCCCAGTACTTAGAACTGTGCTTCGCACATAGTAAGCACTTAACAAATGCCATCATTATTATTATTATGTGGGACAGGGACTGTGTCCAACCTGTATCATCATCATCATCAATCGTATTTATTGAGCGCTTACTATGTGCAGAGCACTGTATCCTGTATCTACCCCAGTACTTAGAACAGTGCTTGGCTCATAGTAAGCGCTTAATAAGTATGGTTATTATTATTGAACCCCCCCTCCCCTCCGCCCCCCATCCAGTCGACGGCTCTTTCCTGACTGGTTTGTCCGGGGGCCGGGCTCGGGCCGGTCCCTGTAATTGCGGTTTATACCAGGTTCCCACGCTACCATTGTTTGGTAGACTTGGTTTCCCAGTCCCATCACATGTGCTAATTAGTTAACGTCGCTGGCTGGCTGGGAGGCGTGTGGCCCGTTTAAAAGCAGAGAGATCATTTCCTGGGGAGAGCCCGGCCCTCCGAAAAGCCCCAGGCCTTTTCTCTCTCTCTGCCCGTCGCCTGCGAACCGTTCCCTCCCCCTCGAAAGACAAGTAGAGAAGCAGTGTGGCCTAATGGAAAGTGCACCGGCTTGCGAATCAGAGGACCTGGGTTCTCAAGGCCTAATGGACAGAGTGCAGGCCTGAGAGTCAGAGTCCTAATCCCGGCTCTGCCACTTTCTGCTGTGTGACCTTGAGCAAGTCACTTCACCTCTCTGTGCCTCTGTTCCTTCATCTGGAAAATGGGGATTGAGACTGTGAGCCCCACGTGGGACGGGGACTGTGTCCAACCGATTTGTTTGTATCCACCCCAAGGCTTACTTAGTACAATGCCTGGCACATAGCAAGCGCTTTAATTACCACAATTTATTTTATTTTTATTTTATCCCGGCTCCGCCGAGTGCCAGCTCTGTCTCCTTGGGCAAGTCACTTCACTTCTCTATGCCTCAGTTACCTCATCTGCAAAATGAGGATTCAATACCTGTTCATTCATTCATTCAATCGCATTTATTGTGCCCTTACTGTGCGCAGAGCACTGTACTAAGCGCTTGGAAAGTACAATTCAGGCAACAGAGACGATCCCTACCCGAACAACGGGCTCACAGTCTAGAAGGTGAGAAACGGACAACAAAACAAAACAAGTAGTAAGCACTGAATGTCACAATTACCATTTACTATTTTACCAATTACTGTTATCATTCTCCTCCCTACCTAGATTGTGAGCTCTGTATGGGTCAGGCACTGCGTCCAACCTGATTATCCCAAATCTTCCCCAGCGCTTAGAAAAGCGTTCGGCACATAGTAAGCGCTTAACAAACACCACAATTATTACTGCTATTTTTATTATTTATTGTCGACAAGGTACGAAAGGCGTGGCAGAGCTTCAGACTCAGAGAACTCAAAGACCCAGAGAACCTTCAGCCCAAGGCCTTACGAAGAGTCCCCCTGCAGAGATGTCCGCTGCGGCCGGAGAACTGTCGAAAGGGGCCGAGGACGGGTCGATCTGTCCTTAAAAGGTTCCAATGTCCCCGTTGGGAAGGCGAGATGGAGAGGGTAACCAGGGGCAACAGGATGAGCGGGAGAGGGTAACTAGGGGCAACCAGTAGAGAGGGTCAGGGTAACCAAGGGCAACCAGTAGAAAGGGAGAGGCAGCCATGCAGTGAGGTGGGACAAAGGATTCCCTGCAGGTCTGTGGTTCCAGCTGACGGGGGGCAACGGAACTGGGGGGCCCCAGTTCCAGATGTGTGTGTAGGGGGTAAAGGAAGCTGGGGTCTCCCAGTTCCAGCTGAGGGGATCAATGGAGTCAGCATCCCCCAGTTCCAACTATAAGAGCCGACTCGCTCCCTTTATTCACCCCTCCCCTAGCCCCATAGCACTTACGTACCTATCCCTAATTTATTTATTTCTATTAATGTCTGTCTCCCCCTCTAGACTGTAAGCTCTCTGTGGGCAGGGAACATGTGTACCAACTCTGTTATATCATACTCTCCCAAGCACTTCATCATCATCATCAATCGTATTTATTGAGCGCTTACTGTGTGCAGAGCACTGTACTAAGCGCTTGGGAAGTACAAGTGGGCAACATATACAGTCCCTACCCAACAGTGGGCTCACAGTCTAGAAGGGGGAGACAGAGAACAAAACCAAAACATACTAACAAAATAAAATAAATAGAATAGATATGTACAAGTAAAATAAATAGAGTAATAAAACACTTGGTAAAGTGTTGTGCACACCCCCTGAGAGAAGCAGCGTGGCTTAGTGGAAAGAGCACGGGTTTGGGAGTCGGAGGACCAGGGGTTCTAATCCCGCTCCGCCACTTGTCTGCTTGATCTTGGGCAAGTCACTTCACTTCTCTGTGCCTCAGTTAACTCATCTGTAAAATGGGGGTTAAACCTCTGAGCTCCACGTGGGACAACCCGATCACCTTGTGCTTAGAACAGTGCTTATTACTCTATTTATTTGTACATATTTATTTTATTTTGTTAGTGTGTTTGGTTTTGTTCTCTGTCTCCCCCTTCTAGACTGTGAGCCCACTGTTGGGTAGGGACCGTCTTTAGATGTTGCCAACTTGTACTTCCCAAGCGCTTGGTACAGTGCTCTGCACACAGTAAGCGCTCAATAAATACGACTGAATGAATGAATGACTCCGGCTCTCCAGACCCACGCAGAGGCCCCTCCCGGGGCGCCCGGGGGCTGGAGGGCCCCATGCCCGGCGGGCGAGGGACCCTCCGACCGGCCCCCGCTCTGCCCGCCAGGTTGGCACCATTCATTCATTCCATCGTATTTATTGAGCGCTTACTGAGTGCAGAGCACTGTACTAAGCGCTTGGGAAGTCCAAGTTGGCGACATATAGAGACGGTCCTTACCCAACAACGGGCTCATAGTCTAGAAGGGGGAGACGGGGCGCTCCCCTGCGGGCGCCTTCTTCCGATCGCGCTGTAGCGGGAGGACGGCGCGCTGTGCAGGTGTGCCCCATTACGGCGGCACGTGGAACTCCGGGCCGGCAGCAGGGCTCCACCCCGCCCCGCCCCCTGCCCGGAGCCCTTCCCCTTCCCTTTCCCCTTCCCCTTCCCCTTCCCCTTCCCCTTCCCCTTCCCTTTCCCTTTCCCTTTCCCCTTCCACTTCCCCTTCCCCTTCCCCTTCCCCTTCCCCTTCCCCTTCCCCTTCCCCTTCCCCTTCCCTTTCCCTTTCCCTTTCCCCTTCCCCTTCCCCTTCCCCTTCCCCTTCCCCCGCCGACCGCTCCTGGGCGAGGTCTTCTAGGTGAGCCCGTTGTTGGGTAGGGTCCGTCTCTATCTGTTGCCTATTTATCCTTTCCAAGCGCTTAGTCCAGTGCCCTGTGCACAGTAAGTGCTCAATAAATACAATTGACTGAATGACCGGGTCCTGGCCCAGCACTGTCCAAACCCGCCTCTCGGCCTCTGCCGGGGACCGTTCCCAGAGGAAACAGGCCAGGGCCCATCGGAACCGCCGGCCCGGCCCCAGCGGCCCCTCCACCCTGTCACACCTGCTGCTGCTGCTGGGCCTCGGACTACCCCTCCTCCAGGAAGCCTTCCCTGATCCGGACCCCAGGTAACCCGCCTCTTCTTGGGCATTGCTGAAAACCTGCCAAACTTGGCCTACTCATTCATTCAATCGTATTTATTGAGCGCTTACTGTGTGCAGAGCGCTGTACTAAGCGCTTGGGAAGTACAAGTTAAGTACAGGTACTCGTTGTGTTGGGATGGGGATGGTGGCCAACGTATGGATTTAGAGAGGGGGTTGCTGTGAGCCGGTAGCCCAGTTTGCCCATGACTGCCTGTGGCTGAAAATGGAAACAGTTTGGCCTAGCGGAGAGAGCTCGGGCCTGGAAGCTCGAGCCCTACTGAGAGCTCACCTCCTCCAGGACGCCTTCCAAGACTGAGCCCCTTCCTTCCTCTCACCCTCAACCCCCTCTCCATCCCCCCATCTTACCTCCTTCCCTTCCCCACAGCACCTGTATATATGTATATATGTTTGTACACATTTATTACTCGATTGATTGATTTTACTTGTACATATCTATTCTATTTATTTTATTTTGTTAGTATGTTTGGTTTTGTTCTCCGTCTCCCCCTTTTAGACTGTGAGCCCACTGTTGGGTAGGGACTGTCTCTATATGTTGCCAACTTGTACTTCCCAAGCGCTCAGTACAGTGCTCTGCACACAGTAAGCGCTCAATAAATACGACTGATTGATTGGAAGTCCGCAGATTGGGTTTCTCATCCCAGCTCTGCCACTTGTCTGCTGTGTGAGCTTGGGCAAGTCATTTCAGTACTCAGTGCCTCAGTTACCTCATCTGTAACATGGGGATTAATTGAGTCCTTGTAGGACAGGGATTGGGTCCAACCTCATGATCTTGTATCCACCCCAGCACTTAGTATAGTGCCTGGCACTATATATCATTAAAAAAAAAAGCAGATAATAATAATAATAATAATGATGGCATCTGTTAAGCGCTTACTATGTGTAAAGCACTGTTCTAAGCGCTGGACTGTTTGTAAGACCCTGTATTGTGCAAATGCACACACTCTGTCTCCTATTCTGATTTTTTGTTCACAGCACCTGATCACTTTAACTCCTCCCTCCTTGAGTCTCCAAAGCATCTGTTCTAAAAGGATGGCTCCATTCTGGATGGCAGTGTGCCATGCGGCTTTGTCCCCATTTTCAGCTGGGATGCAGTACCGTCTGAGGCTTGGTTTTATGGTGTCCTTAAACTGTTTCTTCTGCCCTTCTAGACTGTGAGCCCACTGTTGGGTAGGGATTGTCTCTATATGTTGCCAACTTGTACTTTCCCAAGCGCTTAGTACAGTGCTCTGCACACAGTAAGCGCTCAATAAATACGATTGATTGATTGCCCTCCTTGGCTACAGTGTGACAATTTCAGCTCTCCGTGCAGCAGCTGTTCAGGCCCCCCCACCCCTGTAGTTTATTCTACTCAGGTGTCCTACCCACTGCAGCTGTGTTGAGTTGAGTGTAGCAATGCTGGGAGACTGATTTTGGTTGTTTTTTGTTGTTGTTTCTGGTTTTCATGGTATTAAGCACATAGTGTTTGGCAGGCACTATGCTAAGTACTGGGGTAGACAAGCTAATCAGGTCGGACACAGCCCATGTGTAGATGAGGGAATTGAGGCCCAGTGAAGAGACTTGCCCAATGTAGAAAAGAGGAGGAGGTGGGATTAGAACCCAGCCCCTTCTGGTTTCCAGGACCAGGCTCTATCCATTAGGCCACAGTGCTTCTCCAAACTTGTTCCAAGTTTGTGGTACTTAAGTGCTTACTGTGTGTCAAGCACTGTTCTAAATACTGGGGTAGATACAAGTTAATCAAAGCTGATGATACAGTCCTTATCCCACTTGGGGCTCACAGTCTAAATAGGAGGGAGAACAGATATTGAATCCCCATTTGCAGTTGAGGAAACCGAGGTCCAGAGAGGTTAAGTGACTTACCCGAAGTCACACAGCAGGCAAGTAGCGGAGCCAGGATTAGAACCCAGCGGTGGGCTTTATCCACTAGGCCACAGAGTGCAACCCTTAAGTGATGCTGGAATAATAATAATAATGATGATGATGATGGTATTTGTTAAGCACTTACTATGTGCCAAGTACTGTACTAAGAACTGGGGTGGAAACAGGCAGATCAGGTTGGACTTAGTGCCTGTTCCACGGAAGGCTCATAGTCTTAGTTCCCATGTTAGAGATGAGAGAATTGAGGCCCAGAGAAGTGAAGTGATTTAACCAAGGTCACACAGCAGACAAGTGGTGGAGGGGGTCCTTCTGACTCCTACGCCTGGGCTCTATCCATTAAGCCATGGAGCCAGACTTGCACTTGGGAAGGGTCCAGATCTCATCGCCGTAGAGAAGGAAGGTTGGACAACGGCACAGCTCCATAGACCGTAGACCTTCAGCTTGGTCCGGAACCCGAGACCAAGCCACTGCCCTCCTCGGTTTGGGACTGTCTCTATATGTTGCCAATTTGTACTTCCCAAGCGCTTAGTACAGTGCTCTGCACACAGTAAGCGCTCAATAAATACGATTGATGATGATGATGATGATGATGACCGTCTCCCAACAAATTTGCTGGACATCTAGATTCAGGTTTCTCGGTTTTCTCCTTCCTTTGTCCGTCCTTGTGTGGTTGGTCAGTTTATTGCTTAGGTAACAGGATTCTGTGACAGCATTTAGCTCTTTGTTGTCGGTGTTAATTATTAAGTTATATGTGTTCTCTGGTGCGGGATGTTGCCTCAGCTTGCTGTACTGAAGACTTACTGTCAGTTCCAGGCGACTGGCTGAGCCAGTGAAGCGGTTTACAATCATTTGCACGTCTTGGGTGTT
This sequence comes from Tachyglossus aculeatus, assembly GCF_015852505.1. Classification (NCBI taxonomy): domain Eukaryota; kingdom Metazoa; phylum Chordata; class Mammalia; order Monotremata; family Tachyglossidae; genus Tachyglossus; species Tachyglossus aculeatus. The sequence goes on from NC_052090.1 coordinate 26,933,691, forward strand.
GGCTTCTAAGGCCCCGAGGTTCACATCCAGTAATTCCGGAATGACCGTCTAGGATTTTGGGAGATGCTTGGAGTTTGTTGAGTTGGAAGAGTTTCTCAGAGGTTCAGAAGCGTATTCTCACACTGTACCCAAGTCTCTGTGTTGCATCTTCCAGTATGGCTGCATAGAAAAAGTTGAACAGGACCAGGCCCACAGTACATCTCTGCTTTACTCGGTCGTTGCGGGGGAACGGATCTGACAGGGCACGCTCGGCTCCTACCCAGCCAGCCGTGAGAAAGTCTCAGCATCTTAAATCATTTTTTCAGGGCAGTCGATTTTTGCTAAGTAACTTCCAGAGAGCCCAGATCTACTGATGGTATTACACACTTCCTTAAGGTATATGAAAACTCTGTAGAGGTCTTGATATTGTCACCTTGCCCCCCTCATCTCGCTACTCTCCTACTACAACCCAGCCCGCACAACATTTTGCTGCTCTGTTGCTAAACCTCCCCGTACCTCCATCTCATTTCTCTCGCCGCTGACCCCTCGCCCACCTCCTCCCTCTGGCCTGGAATGCCCCCTCTCTCCTCAAATCTGACAACAGTTACTCTCCCCCCGACCCCTTCAAAGCCTTGTTGAAGGCACGAGTAGTCCAAGAGGCCTTCCCTAAGCCCCCCTTTCCTCATCTCCCACTCCCTTCTGCGTCGCCCCGACTTGCTCCCTTTATTCATTCCCTCTCCCAGCCTCGCACCACTTACGTCTGTATCTGTCATTAATTTATTTCTATTAATGCTCGTCTTCCCCTCTAGACTGTGAGCTTGCTGTGGGCAGGGGATGTGTCTGCTTATTGTTGTACTCTCCTGCAGTACTCCCTGCAGGACTGGAGCCCTTCCTCTGCCCATGCTTTGGTGCAGCCCTCCCTGTCCCCCGGCCTCATCCCCCCTTCCCCGTGTCATGCCCCACCGGGCACCTCCCCGGAGCCCGGGTGGGGGTCAGTGAGCCGCCGTCGTTTCCCACAGTTCGGGCGGATCGGGTTCGGCTGTAACTCAATCTCTGTGCGACCGACCCCGGGCGGCCGGGGCCTGCCCCCCACATCCACCACTCCTCTGGGTGGGCAGTGTGTGGACTGCTTCCCACTGGCTGTGCCCCATGCCCCGCACGCTCGGGGACGTGCCAGGACCCGCGGGGCCGGGGGCAGCTGCCGGGGGTAGCAGCAGGGCCCACTCGGCCGGGAGGGAGAGGGGTCGCATGCGGATGGCTGTGAGCAGGAAATGTGTCTGTTAGATCGTACTCTCCCAAACGCTTAAAACAGTGCTCCGCATACAGTCAGTGTTCAATAAGTACGATTGCCTGACGGACCGGAGAGCAGCTGGTCGGTTGCAGTGTGAAGAGAGTTAAATCGGTGTCAGTGTTGGGGAGGCGGGGAGCCCCATCCAGGACTGTAATCTCGTGGTGAGCAAGCATGTGTTTGCTATATTGTGTATATATGGTGTATTCTCCCAAGTGCTTAGTACAGTTCTTTGCACACAGTAAGTGCTCAATAAATACTATTAATAATAATAATAATACAGTGCTGCGAATATAGTAAATAAATACGATTGGGGGGGAGAGGATCCGGCGCCAGTTCAGCTCCGTTGCAGACTCTGTTCTTCACGGCCTTCCCGTTGTTTTCCCGGGCACACGCACAGCCGCCTCCCTCCCACCCCCCAGCACTGTCCCATCCGTCCCCACTTTCCCACCCAGTGGCACACAAGCAGTGACCCCCTGGGACGGCGGTTCGGCCGGGCGTGTCCCCCGGGTCCACGGCCTCTGCTGCCACCTTGTCCATCACCGCCTCCGTCGCCCCCGCAGCTGGCTCTACTCCCAGGGCCCACACTGGCGCGAAGGACAGCCCAAGATTTCCTTCTCACATGTTGGATGGCCGGTTTAGGCGCCATTAACTACACACTGCTGCCAAGGAGGGGAGAAAACCTCAGCTGGAGCCCAAGACATGTCCCTCCATCCAATCGCCCGCACCGGGTCCCCCCGAGTGGGGAGGCCACGGGGACTCCAGAGGCCTGGGTTCTAGCTCCGGCCCTGCTCTGGCCTGGCCCGGGACCCGGGTAGCGGTAGTGGTGGTGGGGACGGTGGTGGCGGTGGTCCTGGGGGCTTGGGAGCCATCCGAGACTCCCGCACAGAGAGAGGTGGGAGCTGGCTGGAGCTGTCCCCTGCCTCCAGCTCTCCTAGCCCGTGGGGAGATGCCAGCGAGAAAAGGCCTGCACAGCCTTGGGAGTTAGATCAATTGCCCCCTCCCCCCATCTCCCCTCTCCCTCCCTCCCTCCCCACCTTCTGCCAGAGAATTTCCTTCTTTCTGCTCCTGAAAAGGATTGGGGGGGATATGGCAGAAGACTTGGGGATAAAGGAGGCTGAGGAATAACGATGGTAGAAGTGCTTACTCTGTGCTGAGTGCTGGGATAGATCAATCAATCAATCAATCGTATCTATTGAGCACTGACTGTGTGCAGAGCACTGGACTAAGCGCTTGGGAAGTACAAGTTGGCAACATAATGTACATAATGTACAACATAAGGTCGATGTGTTAGAGCAGACACGATGCTGCTCACAGTCCTACCAGGGACAGAAAAATTAAGTGACTTGCCCAAGGTGACGTAGGCTGGTGTCAGAGCTGGGACTAGAACCTGGGTCTCCCAACTCCTGTGCATTTTCTTTTCTTCTTTTTGTCTGGCATCTAAGCACTTACTACATGTCAGGCACTGTAGTCAGCACTGGGATGGATACACGCTAATCAGGTTGGACACAGTCCGTGTCCCACGTGGGGCTCTAAAACCTAATCCCAGTTTTACAGGTAAGATAATTTAGGTAAATGGTGAAGCTGGGATTAGGACCTAGGTCCTCTGATTCCAGGCTGGTGCTCTTTCCACAAGACCCACATTGCTTCCCAAATCCAGGAATGTATGTGGGGGGAAGGGTGTAGGGAGCTAGCGGCTGGGGGCGGAAGGCTTTGGGAGGGAGCGGTGAAGGGGCCTTTCCCACGAGCTCAGGGATGAAGGGGTCACCAGTCCACTTAGAGGGTACAGTTTGTCACACGAGAATCTGTTTGTTTGAAAGCCGCCGCTGGCTGGGCCAGCGTCCTCCCTCCCTCCCTCCCTTCCTCTGCCTGTCCCCCAACCCGTCCATCCCTGAGGCCCCCCAGTCCCCTCCAGCATGCATTGCTGAGTCTGGCGGCTGAGGAGGCGGGCTGCGGGGAAGGAGCAGGGAGACAAGGGGCCCCTGTGACCCCAGGGTGAGGGGGGCAGAGGTTGCAAGGGCCAGTCCTCATCTTCCTCCCAGGCTGAGTCATCCTCCCTGACCCCAGGACTCACTGGGCAGGCGGGCCGGGGCACGGGGCCCACAGTGGGGGTCGTGGCATCAGAGCCGGGGGCCCTGGTGGGAAAACTGGAAGGAGCACTGTACGACAGGAGAGGAGTGGGGAAGGAGCACCGGACAGAACCGGCCGAGCAACAGCCGTGAGCTCGGGCCTTGGGGGCTGGTTCCCTCAGGATGGTCCCTTATTAAAAATTATGTCTCCTTCAGGAAGTCCTCTTTCACTAAGCCTTCATTTCCCCTACTGCCTCACACTATAAGCTCGTTATGGGCAGGGAATGTGTCGGCTAATTCTGTTGTACTCTCCCAAGCTGTTAGTGCAGTGCTCTGAACATAGTAAGTGCTCACTAAATGCCATTGATTGACTGATTGCTGCATGTACCTGGATCTATGTCCTTTAAGCAGTCCATATCTGTAACTTATTTTACTGTCTGTCTTCCCCTCTAGATTGTAAGCTCCTTGTGGGCTGGGATCATGTCTACCAAGTCTGGGCAGGGATTGTGTCTGTTTATTGTTATACTGTATTCTCCCAGGTGCTTAGTACGGTGCTCAGCACCCGCGAGAGCTCAAATTCATTCATTCATTCATTCAATCGTATTTATTGAACGCTTACTGTGTGCAGAGCACTGTACTAAGCGCTTGGGAGGTACAAGTTGGCAACATATTGAGACGGTCTCTACCCAACAGTGGGCTCACAGTCTAGAAGAAATCCCACTGACTGCCTTTGAGAGTACAGGCTTGGTGGGTTGAAGGGAAGGGGCGGGAGCATGCCTGTCTAGGCTCGAAGAGTGAGTTGGCGGACTGCCTGTGAACATGCACAAACGCCCCCCGCACCCCCCCCAAAGCGCTCTGGACTGGAATAGGGCAGGGGCAGGGCGAGGAGGCCAGGGAGCCATGAGCGGGTTTGAAGACAGAGTGGAAGGAGCCATCCGAGAGGCTGGAGGGGAGGAGGGTGAGAACAACCCCCACGGTGACCCATCATGGACGTTGGTATGTGGACCGATCCAAACCATTCAAGGACCTGGCTCCTGCCCACGCGGCTCCCCGTGGGGACGGTGCCAATGCACCCCCGGGCGCGTGGGGCGTTGCCAGCGTCGCTCTGCATCCGCCGGGTCCGGAAGGACGAGCGTCTGGCCGAGAGCCGGGGAGCGGCGAGGGAAAGAGAGCCCCAAGGAGCAGATATTTTCACAGCAGACGCTAGGCCTGACCTTTATTGATCGTCCTCACGTAGCAGTCAGCACGCGGTGGGGGCTTAATGCATCACCCATCAATCGGCCATCATACCCTCTCCCCGTGTGGAGGTGCTCCTTCCAGAGCATTCCCGAAAGGGGGTGGGGGAGCTCAGCCCGGGGACCCGGACGCCGAGGGGCCGGTCCCGTCCTTTGGCGGCCGGCTATGCCCTCGCCGGGGTTTCCTCTCTGGGTTTCGGGGGCGTGTGGCCGTCCAGGAGGCCCAGGAGCACCGCGTCGGCCTCCAGCAGGGTGGTGTCCGTCTTGGCTCCCAGGAACCTGGACGTCAGCTCCAGATCCACCAGCCTCAGGCGCACTCGGGCCCCTTCCCGGTACTTCCTGCAAGACGAGGGATCAGTCAGACTGAGAAATCCTGCGGCGGCACGCGCCAGCACCGCAACCCGCTGCGGCACACGAGCGTGCACCTACGACACGCGTGTGCGTGGCAGAGGACTCTCCCCACCCTGCAGGCCACTCGGCTGAGGGCAGCGTCAGGGCGGAGAGACTCGCCCAGTCTTTGCGTCGATCGCTGTGCCGTTCGACACCCGGCCGGTTTTGTGACCACCATATGCGGGAGCGCCACGGGGCTGCCCATTCGACGGGCCAAAAGCCTCTGCGGCCGGCCTAGGTGGCAATGTCGTGTTTACGGCCCTTTCCACTGGGCCTCAGTGCTTTGTCTAAAACTGAACTCATCTTCCCTCCCAAATCCATGCCTCCACCTAACTTCCCCATCCCACTTGATGACCCCCCCGCCCCCCCAACATCCTGTCTGCAAAGCCCACCACAGTCCTGGTGTTATCCTCGACTGTTTGCTCTTTCACATGCTGTCTGTAGCTAAATCCTGGTAGTTTTTTGTCCACATCTCCTGGATCTGCCCCTTTTCCTTCCCAAAGTCCCCCACATTGGTCTACGCTCCTCTTGTTTCTTTCTTTAAGTGCTTACTGTGGTCCAGGCCTGTACTAAGCACTGGGGTAGAGTCAAGCTAATTAGGTTGGTCACAGTTCACGTCCCATAAGGGACTCAGAGTCTTAATCCCCATTTTACAGATTTGGTAACTAGGACACCGAGAAGTTCGGTGACTTGCCCAAGGTCCCGCTGCAGACAAGTGGCGGAGCTCTTACTTATCTACTCTTCTCCCACTACATGGCAGCTCACACTGTTCCTCCTATTTAACTTTGCCTCTAGTCTCCCACCTCCAACCCTCCCCTCCAAATTAACCAGCTCGTACCTCTCCCCGCTTCAAAACCTTTCTGAAATCCCACTCCCTCCAAGAGACCGTCCCCAACTAATTCCCTCCTCCCCGGCTCACCTCCTTCCAGCATCTCAGCACGCAGTTTGCCCTTAGCACTTTTGTACCTATCAATTTACGAGCTCTCCTACTTCAGCCCTGGTTTATTCATTTATCCACCTTCCTAGTCTCATTTTCCTCCTCCGAGTAGCGGCCCTCCCCTCCCGTCGTCTCTCTCCCCAGCTCCCTCGGGTCCACCCCGCTCCCGCCGTGGCCCCTCGGCCTGACTGTGGCCGGTCGGGCGTCTTTCCCAACCGTGTCAAGGCGGTCGGTCCTGCCGGCCGCCGTCCGTCCGTCCGGCGCTCACACCCCCGGCGTCCCCTTTGGAGCCGGGCAGGCTGCCGTCCCCGCTTTCCCACAGGATCGGGTTTCCGGCGCGCTTTCGGGCTCCGGGCTGTCCCCGCTCCCATTGAAGCCCCTCCTGCCGGCAGGCCGGTCCACACAATGCACCGGCGTCCTTCTCTCTGAACGCCGCTGAAACACAACCCCCCCGCCACCCCCGGCAATAAAAAGACAAGGAGCCCGATTGTACCCAACAAAGGCTTCTGGGAACGGGTTGACAGTGCAACCTCCTCCAGAAGACAGAATTGTTCGGGGAGTTTTCTCACACATGAAAAAGCAACAGAGGGCTCATAAATCTGACTACGTGCCAAGATTTTGGGGGGCCACGTCATTAAGCACCTGAGAAGCAGGCCGGGACACCTCCCTTTACCTCCCGCCACCAAAAATCTGCTTGCCTGTAAGCAAGCAATTCAATGGGATCAACTTTCTGAAGAAGGGCTTTTTCCTTCAGGAGGTGGGAGAATCCAGTGCATGAAAAGTTCCAGAGGCAGCTTTTAAGAGACAGTGAATGGTTAGAAAATGGGGGAAAGGCTTTGCTTTGGGGGAAAACCCTGGCCCCTCGCAAGCCAGGAAATCAATCAATCAATCGTGTTTATCGATTGAGCGCTTACTGGGTACAGAGCACTGTACTAAGCACTTAGGAGAGTACAATATGACAGGGCTGGTAAATACATTCCCTTCTCACAAGAAGCTTACAGTCTAGAGGGGAATCTGATACACGGCATCAAGACAGGAAAGAAATTAGGTTGGGGACAGAAAAGAAGTTAATCAGTGGAGGGGAAGGGCTCTAAGGAAATGGGACCCGGCTCTCTCTCAGGCAACGGGCAGGGCCGGCAGACAGCCGGGGGCGGCGGGGAGGGGGGTGTCTGGCGGTCCCCAAAGCGGGCCGGGAAAGGGCAGACGGACATGGGAATCTCACGTCAAGAGGCCCAGCAGAGCGTTTGGCCTCCTACAAGCAGCCGACGCCCAGCCGTTGCGCTGAACGGGAGCAATCCCAGAATCCCAGGGTCAGTCTGGCCCTGCGTCCTGCAATTCCCGCTCAGCAGTATTTCAGGGAGCAGCCCCCTTCCTCTCCATCCCCAGGACACTGTGATGGCCCATGCCTTCATCCCCTGGCCTCCTCACCTGTGTCCCTGCCTCCAGCCCCTCCTCCCTATCTGTTGGACGTCCGCTAGCAAGGGAAGCTCTAACAGTTGGCAGCTGATTAGCCCCCAGTTCTCAGCGGAACCCGGGACGGGGATGGTCGCTGCAGCCTGGTGGGAGAGGACACCCAGGGCGGGCCACTCTCCTCCAGCAGTGGCTTCCCGAAGACTGGGAGAGCACGAGGCACGTTAGAGGACGGGGGTGGGCACCGCCAGATGCTGAAGGGTCCACGCGGCCCAGGACCACCTCTCGGGTAGCCGAGGGAAGGAGCGTCATTCTCACTGGCTGCTAGACTGGAAACTCCTTAAGCACAGGGATCGTGTCCATCAACTCAACGGTTTTGAACTCTCTCTCAAGCACTTGGTACAGTGTTTGGGACCCAGGTGGCTCCATGGCTACCACCGATTGACTGTCTAGGGTGGCATCTCCCAGAGCAGGGCCAGCTCTGGGCCCGCGAGACTTTGCAGTTCAAACTCAGTCGCCCCTCGGCGTACTGATGAGACACGATTCCAAAACCTCGGCACCGAGGACTTGATTCTAGTGCCAGTGGCTGGCCCGGTGCCCCGGTGCCCTGGGTGCTCTGTCTTCCCTGCCCCACGTGTTCCCGCCGGGGCCCGGAGCGTCATTAGCGGGGAGACGGGCAGGGGTGCAGTGCGCGGCCAAGGTCACGTGCGTCCAGAGGGAGCCGGGGCCAGAGCCGTGGCCTTTCCGCAGGGCCAGGTCAGTTTGCAGCTCTGCCCACAGGAGATGCTCGATAAATCTGGTGGTGAGGAGGATGGTGTAGAGGAGGCTTCCCTTGGAGAGGAGAAGGCTGAGGGGTGAGTTATCCGACTCCCAGCCCCCTCAGGAGGACCCAAGCCAGGGCCTGCTTGGCTCTCTGGCTCTGCCCGAAGCCGAAACCGTTCCTCGGCCTTTCCTGGCAACAGCTGAGGACGAGGCCATCGCACACCCCGGGGTGGGGGGAGGGGTCGCCTCTGACCCCGAGAAGGCCGGCTTGGGTCCTTCCAGTCTGGGGTCACAGCTTTCCTTTCCTTTCCCCTCCCCCATGTCTGTAAGTGTCTCTGATCCGGGATGAAAGTGAGGAAAGAAAGAAAGGGAGAGAGAGAGAGAGAGCAAAACACTGCACTAAGCACTTGGGAGAGTACAATAGAACAATAAACAGGCAGTGTTTGCCCACAAAGAGCTTAACAGTCTAGAGGGGGAGAGACAGACATTAATATAAACAAAATAAATGGCAGATCTGGACATAAGCGCCGTGGGGTTGGGAGGGGAGATGAACAAAAGGGAGCAAGTCAGGGCAACACAGAAGGGAGTGGGAGAAGAGGAAAGGGGGGCTAAGTCAGGGAAGGCCTCTTGGAGGAGTTGTGACCGCTAGTCCCCGCTCGCCTTGGGAACACCCTGGCAGTGTCCCCGCACCGTCTCGGGGGAAACGTTTTAAGGACACGGTACAGCAGCACAACAAAGCCTCAGACAATGCTGCGTCCAACCCCAGCGGGGAAACTGAGGTCACTTTCAGCCAACACTGAGATTCTCCCCGGCACAGCGGTTGTTCCTGACAATCTCCCTCCGGGCCCTCCTGTCTCAGAAAGGCGGGGGGGCAGCTGCCCGCGGGCCCATGTGCCCTTCACTCCTGTTGCTGTGGCTCTGGACTTCACTGGTCCCAGGGATGTCCAAGGCCTTTCCAGAAAGACATACCGGGCAGGGCACTGGACGATGCCCGGCCGGGTGCGCTGGAACTGACCCCGTGATGTTTGGGCCAGAAAGTGGCAGCAGACGTGCCTCTTCCCCTACTCCCCCGGGGTGTGTCTTGATCACACTGTGCTCGTTCTCCCTGGCGGCATTAGTCTGATCCGAGGGCTAACGGCCAGATGACCAAAACATCCCCCTACGGCCTGGACCTGAGTTCAGAGTCCTGATGGGAGCAGAAGGCGGCTGGGCGGCCCCGCTGACCGTGAACAGCTGCTCTGCTATCGCCACCTCTCTGATGGTTCTCTGGACACACGCCCTCCGAGGCACCCACAAGGGGCCCCCAGATCTGTGTGTTGAGTGTTTCTCCCAGGATGCATTACATGGCAATGCTCGGGAGGGTCCGGAGAAGAGTATTTACGTAAATTCCCAGCCAGGATTCGCCTGGTTGGGCCCATCCCTGCCTCTCCTCCGCTCTGGGTGGAGGGCGGATGTGGCAGACGGAACAGGGCGGAGGGCGGGAGCAGATCGGGAAACCACTGCCCCAAATCATTGGCAGAGCCCGGGACCCTCGCCAAGCCCACTGGGTACAGGGCTACCCAAGAAGCCCTGGCCGCCCTGCGCGTGGCCACTGGGATGGACCGGTTCCTGGAACACAGGTTGATCCCGGGAGAACAGGAAGGGGCAGAGTTGCTACAGGTCCTGGACCACATCCAGTCATCTCAGCTTGTGGGTCCGGCTGTGTGTGGATGGCGGGGGTGACTCTGGGATGGCTCCGGTCCCCAAGGAAGGCGGGCACACGCTCCCCCGCCCGGACCCTGACCCATGGGAGCCCTGCCATGTCCCTACCGGTGCCGCAAGCAGGGGTTGGGGATGCTAGCTTGGTCACAGGGTCCAGGAGTCGTCCCCGGGGCCAGTCTATCACCCTCTCCGGGCCCTCGCCTGCTCCCCTGCAAAATGGGGTGAGGGTCCCGCTCTCCCAGGGCCCCTTCACGCCAACCACTCTGGTTGCCATGGGGGAGACAGGGGAGAGAGAGAGGGCAGGGGTCGCTCACTACCGGTCTGGTCGAGGTCACCTGTCGGTCAGCCCACATCAGCACTATCTCCGCGGGCGGATGGCGGAGCCCGCGGGGCCAGGAAAATCGCATTAGGCTAATCCTTCCGAGGCAGAGAGACGAGCCCATCAATCTGGCCCGCCCGGTGCCTGGGGGGCCCCGGTTCCTTGTGGCAGCCCGACTGGCCGAGGCCCCGCCTGCAACGCTCTTGCCCGGATGGATGGCAGAGGCGTGGGGGCCAAAGCGGGCAGGGGACGAGGAAGTGGGGCCTGGTGGGGAAGCTCCTTGTGCGCAGAGAACGGGTCTACCAACTCTGTTGTACTGTACTCTCCTAAGCGCTCAGTTCAGTGCTCCGCACTCAGTAAATACTACCGATGGATCGTTCGATCGATTGGTTGATTAAGCATGATCGCGCGCAGTGCCGGCAAACTCCAATTCTTGGCCTTTTGCTCATCTCGGGTTAGACCACTGAAGAACCATTCAAGAAACTGTGGACTTGGAAAACTGCCAACTGTAGGGTTTGACCAGGGTGAGGGAGGGAGCCGGAGCCCAGAGTGGCAGACTTTTACGAGACAAATGTTCTCAGGATTCAGGATCGCTGTGCCCGCAAAACCTTTAAATCTTGTTAAATAAGAAGACAGGAAGGTCCTCCGGGGCAAGGATCGTGTCTACTATCTCTAGCCAGTCAGTCAATTGTATTTACTGAACGCGTACTGTATGCTGAGCAGTGTACTAAGCGCTTGGGAGAGGACAACGCAACGATACAACAGACACATTCCCTGCCCACAGCGAGCTAATAGTCTAGATGCGGGGGAGACAGACATTGATAGATATCAATCAATTACAGATATGGACCTAAGTGCTGTGGGGCTGGGAGGGGGTATGAATAAAGGGAACAGATCAGCGTGATGCAGGAGGGAGAGGGAGAAGAGAAAAGGAGGGCTTAGTCAGGGAAGGCCTCTTGGAGGAGATGGGCCTCCAATAAGGCTTTGAAGGTGGGAAGAGTAACTGTCTGTGGGATGTGAGGAGGGAAGGTGTTCCAGGCAAGAGGCAGGATGTGGGTGAGAGGTTGGTGACGAGATAGACAATATCAAGGTACAATGAAAAGGTTAGCATTAGAGGAGCCAAGTGTCCGGGCTGGGTTTTAGTAGGAGAGTAGTGAGGTGAGGGAGGAAGGGGCAACGTGATTGAGTGCTCTAAAGCCAATGGAGTGCTTCAAAGCCAATGGTGAGAGGTTTCTGTTTGATGCAGAGGTGGATGGGCAACCACTGGAGTTTTTTGAGGAGTGGGGAAACTTGGCCCGGATGTTTTTGTAGAAAAAAATGATCTGGGCAGCAGAGTGAAGTATGGACTGGAGTGGGGTGAGACGGGAGGCAGGGAGGTTAGCAAAGAGGCTGATACATTAATCAAGGCAGGAGAGGATAAGTAACTGCATTCAAGGCCCTGCTGAGAGCTCACCTCCTCCAGGAGGCCTTCCCAGACTGAGCCCCTTCCTTCCTCTCCCCCTCTCCATCCCCCCCATCTTACCTCCTTCCCTTCCCCACAGCACCTGTATATATGTATGTTTGTACATGTTTATTACTCTATTTATTTATTTTACTTGTACATATCTATTCTATTTATTTTATTTTGTTAGTATGTTTGGTTTTTTTTTTTCTCTGTCTCCCCCTTTTAGACTGTGAGCCCAATGTTGGGTAGGGACTGTCTCTATATGTTGCCAATTTGTACTTCCCAAGTGCTTAGTACAGTGCTCTGCACATAGTAAGCGCTCAATAAATATGATTGATTGATTAACATGGCAACAGTTTGGATGGAGAGGAAAGGACGGATTTTAGCAATGTTGTAAAGGTCAAACCAACTGGATTTAGTAATGGATTGAATACGTGGCTTTAATGAGAGAGAAGAGTTGAGGACAACACTGAGTTTACGGGCTTGTGAGACAGGAAGGATAGCGGTTCCATCTACAATGATGGGAAAGTCACGGGGAGGACAGGGTTTGGATGGGAGGATGTCCTAAAGGCAGGAGGTAGTGTGAGACTGCAGAGAGGGAGAGAGATCAGAGCTGGAGATGTAGATTTGGGAATCATCCACATCAAGGTGATAGTTGAAGCCAGGTGAGTGAATGAGTTCTTCAAGGGAGTGGGTTTAGATGGAGAAAAGGAGGAGACCCAGAACTGAACCTTGAGGAACACCCAAAGTTAGAGGGTGGGAGGCAGAGGAGGAGCCTGTAAAAGAGACGGAGAATAAGCAGCCAGAGAGATAGAAGAACCAGGACAGGACAATGTCAGTGAAGCGGATGTTGGATAATGTTTCCAGAAGGTGGGTGGTCCACAGTGTCGAAGGCAGCTGAGAGGTCAAGGAGGATTAGGATGGGGTAGAGGCCATTGGATTTGGCAAGAAGGAGACCACTGGTGACGTTTGCGAAAGTGATTTCTGTGGGGTAAAGGGGAAGGAAGCCAGATTGGAGGTGATCAAGGAGAGAATTGGAGGAGAGGAACTTGAGACAGCGGGTGTAGACAACTTGCTCAAGGAGTTTGGAGAGGAATGGTAAGAGGGAGATGGGACGATAATTGGGGGAGCCATGGTGTCAAGGGAGGGATTTTTTAGGATAGGGGAGACATGGGCATGTTTGACAGCTGTGTGTAAGAAGCCATTGGAGAGCGAACAGTTGAAGATGGCAGTTAGGGAGGGAAGAAGTGCTCTGCACACAGTAAGCACTCAGTAAATATGATTGAATGAATGAAAAAGGGAGGGGAAAGTTTTTTGGTAAGCTCTCAGTGCAGTGCTTTGCACCCAGCAGCCCCCGGTACAAACTACCGGTTGAGTTACATTTTGGGGATAGGAAGGAGTTGCACATAGCTCACAGGTTATTGGTGGGATTGCACATGTGAGTGAGCACGTGAGCCGGGGGTGGGGGTGAGGGGCGCCCACCCCAAGGAGCGGCAGCCCTAGCCGCACGCCCTGAGATCTGGTCACTTCCTCGCAGCGGCTTATGCCTGCGGAGAAAAAGCCACCGGCTTACTGGAATGAAGGGAGCTTTATTTGCTGAGATCCTGGCCTTATCTCTAAGTGAGGAGGAGAAAAATCGTTTCCTTTCTGGAAAAGGCCCAAGAGCAGGTGGTGGTGTCCTCGGCGACCCTGGCTCCATTGGCTCCCAACCGCCTGCCCCCGCCACAATTTCAGAGTGGCTCTCGGACCTAACGGCCGGTGCGGGACAGATTTACTCTGGGACGAGCTGGGACCCGTGAGTCCCTCTGCTCCCCACCTTGCCCCCTGCCTCCCGCCGTGCCGCCCCGGTCTCCCTCTGCAGGCAGGCAGGCAGGCCTGGGCCCCGCCGGCTCTCCCACCCCACCTCACAGTACCGAGGTGGAGTCGCGCTCCCTCTTCCTGCCCAGTTTGGTCCCGTCCGGCCTGTGGAGGGGGAATGCCGTGGGCTCCGTGGTGGTGGTGGTGGGGAGCCAGGATGGGCTGTGAGGAAGAGCGGGGAGAGTGGCAGAGCCCTGTGGCGCCGAGCCGTTCCGTGCCCTGGGTGGGGCTGGATGGAGACCCTCCGGCCACAAACGTGACCCGCCTGGCATCCACGCGCTGCCCCGCCCGAGCCCAGCCTCCCCCACGGGCCCCGGTGGCCAGTTTGGTTAGGCTCGCCGGGTCAGGGGATACTGCCGCCAAGGGACTATCGCCTGTGACTGTCCGTCTCCACTATCCCCTCCGTCCCGGCCTCGCCTGCCAGCCTCTCTTCTTCCCTCCCTCCCTCTCTTCCTCCAGCCCGTGGGTGGTCGGCCCGACCGGGGCCGGGGGTTGCTGGGCGAGGGCAGACACAACGGGCGAGCCCCCGGGGGACAGGCTGCTCACAGGCGGTGGTGCAGAGGAGGGGCCGGGGTCCCCTGACGTTCTCACCCAGGGCCAAGGACGGCTCGGTGGGGAGCCTCGGGGACGTCTGCACAGCGTCTACGGCCTGTGGGCTCCGGATCCACAGCAGCCCCGAGCCCGGGAGGGAGGAAACGCAGGCGGGCGGCCCAAAGAGGCTCTCTCGGAGCCCACCTCTGCGCATGCAGCAGGACCTCTACCCTGTCCGGCTCTGAAGCGCTCTGAGGCCCGGATCATGGCTGGGCAGCAAGAGCTGGGTCTCCCCACCGACCCAGTGTCCTGGAACAGGGCCAGGGCAGGGCTGACAGTTGGGAGGTCTGGACTCTGGCCGTGCCGGACACCTCTCGCGGCAGGGGAAGGGGGTGGCACTCTGCACGTGGCGCTCTAAATGGGCAGGAAAAGTCAAGTCGTATTTCTAGCCCCAAGGAGTATACAGCCTAACAAAGTCATGAGCGAGGAGAATTTTTAGTGGGTCACTGGAGGGAGAGTCAGGGATGGACAGCAGAGAGAATCAGAGGAGTCAGATGGTCTGTGCTGCTTCATTGGGGGACAGTCAAACAGAGAGGGAATGATGATGGCATTTACTAAGCACTTACTATGTGCAGAGCACTGTTCTAAGCGCTGGGGAGGTTACAAGGTGATCAAGTTGTCCCATGGGGGGCTCATAGTCTTCATCCCCATTTTACCGATGAGGTAACTAAGGCACAGAGAAGTGAAATGACTTGCCCAGAGTCACACAGCTGACAACTGGCAGAGCCGGGATTTGAACCCATGACCTCTGACTCCAAAGCCTGTGCTCTTTCCACTGAGCCACGCTGCTTCTCTGGGAAGAGTCAGTGATGTCGAATGGTCTGTATTGGGTCAGTCGGGGAGTCAGGGGTGTGAAACAGGCCATGCTGGGGACAGAATCAGAGGGTCGGATAGTCCATGCTGGGTTACTGAGATGGGGAGAAATAGGGGGTGTGGGATGGTCCGTGCTTGGTCACTGAGTGGGGAGAAGTGGGGTCGGAGAGTCCGTGCTGGGTCACTGGAGGGAGAGTCAGAGATGGAGTGGGGAGAATCAGGAGGTGGGATGGAGAAAGGAGGGGCAGGGGTGTGGACGGTCCACCCCTAACCTTGAGATTGAGTGTCCCGGAGGACAGCCAACAAACCGCCAGTCCCGGGCCGGACTGACACAGGGGCAGCTACGGGGTCGCTCGTTTTCCCAGACTGCTCTGGACAATGGTGGCGGCGAGGAGATGCGGCTGGGGGGGGGCAGCCGCCCCGTGTTGGGGGCTCTCACAGAGGGCTCGGGGCCCGGCCTGGCCTGGGTTTCTGGCCGGCGGCTGCCCGAGGAGTTTGGCACGGAACTATTTCTGTCCGGGAAACAAAATAAAAAGAAAGGAGAAATGGGTGGTAGAGCCCCAACCAGCGGAGGCGAGGTCAGCCCCAGGACAAGCCCAGAGTCCCTCCAGCGGGGACAGTCGCAGCGGCCTCAGCAGCTGCAGCAGCCAAAGCCTTGGGAGTCGAGCGAGGCCTGCCCCCCGTGGCCCTCTCTCCCGGCCGCCTTCGGCTCACGCCCCCCGGATCGGGATCTCGGTTTCCGGAAGAGCAGGCGAGGCGGTGAGGGGGAGGACCGTCTCAGAGGGCACAGGACAGGGAAGATGCTTTCAAGGGGAACCCCTTGAAGGGAAAGCCACTCGCCTCATCGATTCCAAAATGTTGCGCTGAAATCTCGGCTCAGGCCCCCCGGATCGGGATCTCAGTTTCCACAAGAGCAGAAGAGGCAGTGAGGGGGAGGACCGTCTCAGAGGGCACAGGACAGGGAAGATGCTTTCAAGGGGAACCCCTCAAAGGGAAAGCCACTCGCCTCATCGATTCCAAAATGTGGCGCTGAAATCTCGGCTCAGGCCCCCAGGATCGGGATCTCGGTTTCCAGAAGAGCTGGGCAAGGCAGGGAGGGGGAGGACCGTCTCAGAGGGCACAGGACAGGGAAGATGCTTTCAAGGGGAACCCCTCGAAGGGAAAGCCACTCGCCTCATCGATTCCAAAACGTGGCGCTGAAATCTCAGCTCAGGCCCCCCGGATCGGGATCTCAGTTTCCAGAAGAGCAGGCAAGTTAGTGAGGGGGAAGACCATCTCAGAGGGCACTGGACAGGGAAGACGCTTTCAAGAGGAAACCCTTGAAGGGAAAGCCACTCGCCTCATCGATTTCAAAATGGGGTGCCGGAATCTGAAACGGCCGAGGGGGTCGGACTAGGCCCAGTCACTACTCATTGACCACCTCGGTTGCCCCCAGCCAACGCCTCACTTGCACCGTCGGGGATCCCGGCCGAACCCTGGGAACGGGTCTCCAGGTGCCGGATCCGGGCCAGGCGGGTCCCTGCCACGTGTGCTGGGGGCCCCGGGATGGTGAACCCCTGTAGCTCACAGAGCGGCCCGACAAACCGAACGTCACCTCCTGGTTCCACTGGCCCAAAGGACGAGCTGGGATGGAGCAGAGCAGAGTGGGGCCAGGTGGGATGGGATGGGGCGGGGCAGGGCAGGCCACCCTCCACTCCTTGCTTGTCTGGGTGCCCGGATGCCCCGTTAGTGCGGGCACCCCCGTGAGGCTAGCCACTCAACAACCCAGAGACAAGGCACGGGGCCGTTGTAAGCAGTTGAGGAGCAGCGACAGAGAAACGACTTACTCAGCATCCTGCTGGGGTCTCTTGCACACGCAGTGGAACTTGGCCCCGAAGTCCACGTAGAGGTCATCCTGCACCACGTGAAAGATACGTCCGATCACCAGCTTGTCGGCTGCGGGGCCCATCTGGACCAAGGGTGAGTGCCTCAGCATGGAGGCGAACGACGCAGGCGTGCTCCTCTGCGAGGCCTGGACACGGGGTAGATGAGATGGGGCCTGTCACTTTCAACCCTCTCGACCGAGGGGCCCTCCTGAACTCGGGGCCGGGGGGCTCTAGAAAACCCTTCGGCTAAAATGGAATCCACCATTCATTCATTCATTCATTCAGTCATATTTCCTGAGTGTCCCCCAGGGACCAGATCCGAGGCCCATCCAACACGGACTCATCTTCAACAGTGGCGCTGCCAGAACATCCCCCCAACTGCCCCACCCCAATGGACCCTCTGACCTCCCCTCGTCCCCAACTTTCCCTTCTCCATCCTTGACTCTCCCGCAGTGACCCAGCGTTGGCTGTCGAACATCCCCGACTCCTTTTTCCATCCCTGACTCTCCCCCGGTGATCCAATACGGACCATTCTCCCCCTTCTAGACTGTGAGCCCGTTACTGGGTAGGGACCGTCTCTATATGTTGCCGACTTGTACTTCCCAAGCGCTTAGTGCAGCACTCTGCACACAGTAAGCGCTCAATAAATACGATTGACTGAATGAATGAATGAAATGACCATCCCACAGTGATAGCACAGCCCATCTGACACCCCCAATTTTCCCCCGTCATCCCTGACTGTTCCCCCAGTGACCCAGCAAAGATTCTCACCCGTGAGACCCCTGTATCCCCAGAAGGGGCAAAACCCTTTTCCGGAGAAGAGGCGGGCTGCCCGGTTGCCCTCCTCCCACCCCAAAACCAGCCAGGGGTGGTTTCCCCACTGCCCACCCCTGGCCATTCAGTGCTGACAGCTGCACTTGTGGAAGGAGGGAACGGTGGAGATTCGCATCTGCCTGAGACTTGAAACCGCCACAATAGGGAACTGCCTTTTCACGGCTCTCATAATAATGATGGCATTTATTAAGCGCTTACTATGTGCCTGGGGTAGTTTGGCTGACGAGCCCAAAGGCAGAAATGCCACCAAGCGGTGGGCGTTTGGGGGCTAACCGCAGGCCTCGGCCCTCACCGGGTGGTGCCCCAGCTTGGCTCTGACCGCGAGTTCCTTCTGGGATGCTGCTGGGGGATCGGAGGACGCTCACCCGGGACCCGCGAACTGGAGCTGTTGGGACAGGGCCGCCGCGGGTCGGGGGGATGCGACGGTGTGCGCGTTTACGACACCGGACGCGGTAATGCCTCGTACGTGCCGCCGCGGGGTTGTGGGAGGCAACTTTGTGCTTGCTCGTGGCTCCGGACATGGGAACGCCACACGTGTGCCGCCGCGGGGCCGGGGGAGACAACTGCGTGTGTGCCCAAGGCAACAGACTTGGGAACTCCTCCCATGTGCCGCCGAAGGGTCGGGGGGGGCAACCGCGTGCGTGTTCACGGCATCGGACGTGGGAACGCCTCACACGTGCCGCCACAGGGTCGGGGAAGACGATCATGCGCCTGCCCACGGCACCGGACACGGGAATGCTTCACACCTGCTGCCAAGGGATCGGGAGGGACAGCGGTGTATGTGCACGTCCTCCCCCAGTGCCAAAGGAGTTAAAAAGCGGTTCCTGCCCCTTTTGCCCTCCCACCCCCCACCCTCTGCCAATGGGAACGGCCCCCCACGCTCCCGACTCACTCACATCTCCATCCCAGGCGAACACCGGCTCCCCGGGAGGCCCCCGAGTGGGCCGTCCAGCCGCCCACTAGTGACCGTGTTTGAGCTGTCCGGTTAGGTACAGCTCATCCCGCCAGACGCCCGCCATGCCACGGCAAGGCGGTCCCCGGAATGCCGGGGCCTGGCTGCCTTGGAAACCGGTCGGATCTTCCGGGCTCATTTGCTCCCACAGCTTCAATGCCCGATTACGGGCGTTGTGGATTACGGATTACTCCCGAACCTCCCTCTCCAACATCGACCTCTCTCCTTCTGTGCAGTCTCCCACCTCCCCCTTCCTCCAGGACATCTCTTCCTGGATGTCTTGCTAGCACTACAAGCCCAACATGTCCAAAACTGAACTCATCTTCCCTGCCAAATCCTCTCCTCCGCCTAATTTTCCCATCACCACGGTCCTCCCCATCTCTCAAGCCCTTAACCGTGGTATCACCTTCGACTCCTCCCTCTCTTTCAACCCTCACATTCACAGTGTCAGCCAATCCTGTCAGTTCTTTCTCCACCTCACCTGTTGCTCCCCATCTCAGCAGTTACCAGTGGTCTGGTTACTTGTGGTACCCTAACCCTGACCACGACCTCCGCCTCCTCGCTGACCGCCCTGGCTCCAGTCTCTCTCCTGTCCAGTCCATACATCGCTCTGCTACCCAGGTCATTCTTCTAAGACATTGTTCTGTTCACCTCTCCTCACTCTTCAATCAGGCAATCAATGGTATTAATTGGGCACTTACTGTCTGCAGAACACTGTACTAAGCGCTTGGGAGAGTACAGTCCATCAGAGTTGGTAATAATAATGGCATTTATTAAGCGCTTACTATGTGCAAAGCACTGTTCTAAGCGCTGGGGTGGTTACAAGGTGACCAGGTTGTCCCACGGGGGGCTCACAGTCTTCATCCCCATTTTAATAATAATAATAATGGCATTTATTAAGCGCTTACTATGTGCAAAGCACTGTTCTAAGCACTGGGGAGGTTACAAGGTGACCAGGTTGTCCCACGGGGGGGCTCACAGTCTTCATCCCCATTTTACAGATGAGGTAACTGAGGCACAGAGAAGTGAAGTGACTTGCCCAAAGTCACCCAGCTGACAAGTGGCGGAGCCGGGATTTGAACCCATGACCTCTGACTCCAAAGCCCGGGCTCTTTCCACTGAGCCACGCTGCTGTAGCGCCACTATATGTGTCGTTATGTGCTGCTGCTTTCTCCTACCCACAATTTATTTTAGCGTCTGTCTCTCCCTGCTCGATCGTAAGTTCCTTGAAAGCCGGGACAGCACTCTTCCACATGCTCTGCGTAGTAGAGAAGCAGCGTGGCTCAGTGGAAAGAGCCCGGGCTTTGGAGTCAGAGTTCCTGGGTTCAAACCCCGGCTCTGCCAGTTGTCAGCTGTGTGACTTTGGGCAGGCCGCTCAGCTTCTCTGTGCCTCAGTTCCCTCATCTGTAAAATGGGGATGAAGACTGTGAGCCCCAGGTGGGACAACCGGATCACCTTGTATCCTCCCCAGCGCTTAGAACAGTGCACATGGTAAGCGCTTAACAAATGCCATCATCATTATTATTCTTATTATTATTACTGAGCACAGAGGAAGCGTTCAGTAAATAGCCCGGATGAATTCCTCGGGCATCCCAGGGCCGATTGTCTGCTCATCTGCCGCCGCCTCCTGGTGCCAACTGGGGTTGCCCCTTCTAGCCTATCTTCCCGTAAGCGGTCCGGGCCTGGTGAATCCCGTGGGAGGGAGCGGGGGCACCCCTCTCCCCTGGCCGGGGGACAGAGCGGGAGGGTGGGCCGGCACCAGGGACAAAGGGCGCGTTGTCTCCATTTCCGGGAGTCGGTCCAGCTGGAAGGCTGGGGGCGGGGACCCTCCCTCTAAGACCCCTTTGACAGGAAGCTCTCCCACGGTCAAGGAGCAGGGCTGTGGCGACCCCGGGGAAAGGCCTGGGCTCGCCCACTTCTCTCCGCAGTGCCGCAGGGAGCCGACCATCTGAACTCCGAAGGACCTGGGTTCCAATCCCGGCCCCTCCACTTGTCCGCTGCGTGACCTTGGGCCAGCCCCTAAACTTCTTTGTTGCTTGGTTACCTCATCTGTAAAACGGGGACTAATCAATCCATCGTATTTATTGAGAGCTTACTGTGTGCAAAGCACTATACTAAACAACAACAGACACAGTCCCGCCCACAATGGGCTCACAGTCTGGGGGTGGGGGGGTGGACTTTAATGTAAATAGATCAATAAGTTACAGATATATACATTTGTTGTGGGGATGAGAGGGAGGATGAATGAAGGAGTAAGAGTGGTGCAGAAGGGAGTGGGAGAAGAGGAGAGGAGGGCTTAAGGAAGGCTGCTTGGAGGAGATGGGCCTTCAATAGGGTTTTGAAGTGGGGGAGAGCAATTATCTGTCTGATACGAGGAGGGAGGGCGTTCCAGGCCAGAGGTAGGATATGGGCGAGAGGTCAGTGGCGAGTTAGATGAGACGGAGGTAGAGTGAGAAGGTTGGCATCAGAGGAGTAAAGCATGCGGGCTGGAGTGTAGTAGGAGAGTAGCGAGGTGAGGTAGGAGGGGGCAAGGGGATTAGGTGCTTTAAAGCTAATGGTGAGGAGTTTTTATTTCATGCAGAGGTGGATGGGTTACCATTGGAGTTTCTTGAGGAGATTAAGATGAACATTGTGAGCCCCATGTGGGACAGGGATGATGCCCAACCAGATTAACGTGTATCTATCCAGTGCTTAATACAGTGCCTGGCACTTAGTGAGTGCCCTACAAAAACGCCCCCCCAAACCTCATCGGGATGTTCCAATAACTGAACACAGTTGGGCTGGGCTCCCTCAGACAGATGGACCTGTGGACCAGCACACAGAAGGGGTAGGAAAACTGACTGTATTAACTTGGCAGGAGTCTGGATGGAGCGGAAAGGGCGGATTTTAGCGATGTTTTGAAGGTGAGATCGACAGGATTTAGGGATGGATTGAATACGTGCATTCAATGAGAGAGGAGTCAAGGATAACGCTAAGGTTATGGGCTTGTGAGACAGGAAGGCTGGTGGTGCCGTCTACAGTGATGGGAAAGCCAGAGTTTGGGTGGGAAGATGTTCAGTTTTAGACGTATTACGTTATGTGAGGGCATCTGCTTCCACTCAACTGTACAGTGTTCTTGATTCTGAGCCCACTAACGGTCAATAGCTTCACATCCATCCATCCATCCGTCCGTCACCCCAACTGGAGCAGGAGCTCCTCACGGATAGGGAATGCGTACTTTCCCAAGTGCTCAGTACAGTCTCCGGCACCCAGCAGGCAGCGTTCAGTGAATACTATTAACACGACACCAGTTTTGTTCAGATAGAAGTGGTCTTACGCATCATGTCTACTAACTGTATTGTATCTTCCCAGGGACTCTATACATAAAGTAAGCACTCAATCAATCAATGGTATTTATTGAACGACTGCACCGTGTCAATCAATTGGATTTATTGAGCGCTTACTGTGTGCAGAGCACTGTACTAAGGTCCTGGGACAGGACCCTAGCCTTAGCTTGGCTCTCCGCTCTTCCCCACTTCCCTGGCCTTCCCCGGGTCACGGGCACCTGGTTGGGTCTCCCGCCCCAGCCATCAGGCATGTTCTCTAGTCCATCTGTCACCCCTCCTCTCCCACCTGCCCCCGGCAGCCACGGTGTCCTTCCTCCTCTGCCCCGTAAGCTCCTTGTGGGCAAGGAATGTGTCTGTTTATTGTTCAACTGTATTCTCCCAAGCACTCAGGACAGCGCTCAGCACACAGTTAAGTGCTCAATAAATGACTGAATGAATGAACGAATGAAAGATCTCCTTGAGGGCAAGACCCAGGCCTTCCGCTCAACTGGACTCTTCCCCCTGGTTAATCCTGAGCCCTGTCATCAATCAGCGAGCGGTATGTACTGGTGCCCACCGCGGGCACAGCGTGGTTCAGAGCGTGCTGGGGAGAAGACAGTAGAGTTGTATCTGCCCTTGAGGAGCTTCCAGTCTTCTTTGGGTAGAGCACTGTACTGAACACTTAGGAGGGGACAACAGAGTGAGCAGTCATGATCTGTGCCGTCGAGGACCTTCCGGGCTACTGGGCGCACTTGGGAAAGGACAATAGTAGACGCAATTCCTACCCTCAAGGAGGTTACAGTCTACACTGTGCAGAGCACTGGACCGAGGGCTTGGAAGAGATTTTATTTTGTTAGTATGTTTGGTTTCGTTCTCTGTCTCCCCCTTTTAGACTGTGAGCCCACTGTTGGGTAGGGACTGTCTCTATATGTTGCCAACTTGTACTTCCCAAGCGCTTAGTACAGTGTTCTGCATACAGTAAGCGCTCAATAAATATGATTGACTGATTGAAGAGGACAATAGAGTTGGTAATAATAATAATAATAATAATGATGGTATTTGTTAAGCGCTATGTGCAAATCACATAAATGCTGGTAGACACCATCCCTGCCCTCTAGAACCTTAAACTCTAATATAGGGGGGCAGGTCCTAAAATAAATTGCAGGTGGGGATGGGGAACAAGAGATCAGGGATGTCCAACACGTAGCCTGCTTGATGGCACAGCAAGTCCCAGCTGGATGTTTTAGCTTTTTTTTGAACTCAGACAAGATGAGGTCTTTAGGCCTCGTCAGAACTGAGAGGTGTCCTCACCAAATCCGCCTCTCAGCTCTCGAGAAGATCTCAGTCTGTTCAGAGTACGTGAAGATCTGCACGGAACAGTGAGGAAGGGCACAATTACCCCAGTGCTGAACAACAGCATCAGGCGAAGTAGGAATCAGAGTATTTATTGAGGGCCACTGGGCAGCGGGCACTGCTCTAAGCCCTGGGGAAAGCACAACAGAAACAGGAGAAATGTGCCCTGCCACAAGGAGCTTACAGTCTTCCAGGTAAGACTGGCATAGAAACATTTACAAATAAATACATGGACTGTACATTCGATCACAGACTTGTACATCAGGGTGGAGGGAGAGTACAAATAGTGAATGGTGAGTTGATGGGATTTCTGAGACGCGGTCAGGGAAAGCTTGTTGGAGGAGCTGGGATTTTAGGAGGACTCTGAAGGTGAGGTGAGCTGGAGTCTATTGGATTTGGGGGAGAAAGGAGACAGCTTCCAGGCTGGGGGAAACAGCGTGAGTGAGGGACCAGAGGCAGGAGCGTAGAGCTCAGAGTGAAGGACCACTACGAGCTTGGCTTGGCAGGGATGAAGAGGGCAAGCGGCCGAGACACAGGTGAACAGGGTGGAGATGTAAGATGGGAAGAGTTGGTGGAGAGTCTGGGAACGGGTCAGGTCATAATTCATTTATTCCAATTAATGTCCGTCTCCCCCTCTAGACTTTAAGCTTGTTGCGGACAGGGAACGTGTCTGTTTATTGTTCTACTGGACTCTCCCAAGCACTTAGTACAGTGCTCTGCACACAGTAAGCACTCAGTGAATTTGATGAACTGATTGATTGGGAGGAGTTTCTGCTTCATGTGGAGGGATCTGAGGAGGGGGGCGATGTGATTCCCCTATCTCTGCTTCCCCATCTGTAATTCATTTTAATGGGTCATTCATTCAATCGTATTTCAGTGCTTACTGTATGCAGAGCACTGTACTAAGCGCTTAGTGTCCCCACCAGATCGTAAACTCCTTGGGGGCAAGCTCTGAACGCACAGTAAACGCTCAGCAAATACCACTGATTGGCTTGACTAGACGCGGCATGGCATAGCGGATAGAGCACGCGCTTGGGAGTCGGAAGGTTATGGGTTCTAATCCTGGCTCTGCCACTTGCCTGCTGTAGGACCTTGGGCAAATCACTTCTTCTCTGGGCTTCAGTTACCTCATCTGTAAAATGAGGATTAAGATCGTGAGCCCCATGGGGGACAGGGACCGTGTCCAACCTGACTAGCTTCTCTCTACCCCAGTGCTTAGTATAGTGCTTGACCCGTAATAAGTGTTTAACAAATACCCATTCCCCCAACATGCACAACAAGTGCCGATGTGGCAGTCGGGAGGGAAATTGGATGGGGGAGATGAGAGATTAATCAGGGAAGGCTTTAAAGGTGGAGAGAGCAGCGGATCGGTCAGGTAGGAGGGAGGGGTCGGTGGCAAGAGAAGGGAAGCAGCATGGCCCTGGTGGTTGGAGCACGGACCTGGGTTCTAATCCCCGCTCTGACAGGTGTCTGTTGTGCGACCTTGGGCAAATCATTTAACTTCTCTGTGCCTCAGTTACCTCATCTGTAAAATGGGGATTAAAACTGTGAGCCCCGTGTGGGACACGGGACTGTGTCCATCCTTGTATTTACCCTAGCGCTTAGCCTGGTGTCTGGCACATTGTAAGAGCTTAATAAATGCCCTGAAGGTTGGTTGGTGCTGGAGGAGTTAAGTGTTCGAGGTGAGTGAGGGTACGATTGCCCATTGTGGGGTGGGGGCTGACAGTCGGGAGTATCTGCTTGATGGGGCAGATACTTACTGCTTAGTGCTTACTGTATGCAGAGCACTGTACTAAGCGCTTAGTGTCCCCACTAGATCGTAAACTCCTTGGGGGCAAGATCTCAGGCTTGGGAGTCAGAGGACATGGGTTCCAATCCCAGCCCCGCCACTTGTCTGCTGGGTGACCTTGGGCAAGTCACTTAACTCATCTGTAAAATGGGGATTAAGACTTGCCCAAGTCTCCTCCTCCTGCCCTCCCCCTCCCCACAGCACTTGTGAATATTTGTACATACTCATTACTCTATCTTATTAATGATGTGTATATAGCTTATAATTCTACTTATTCTGACGGTATTGACACCTGTCTACTTGTTCTGTTTTGTTGTGTCTCTTTCTAGACTGTGAGCCCGCTGTTGGGTAGGCACCGTCTCTATATGTTGCCAACTTGGACTTCCCAAGCGCTTAGTACAGTGCTCTGCACACAGTAAGGGGTCAATAAATACGATTTAATGAATGAATTCCGGGCCAGGGGGAGGACGTGGGCCGAGGGTCGATGGTGGGACGGGCGAGAACGAGGCCCCGTGAGCGGACAGTATTTACTATT
Organism: Tachyglossus aculeatus; assembly: GCF_015852505.1. NCBI lineage: Eukaryota > Metazoa > Chordata > Mammalia > Monotremata > Tachyglossidae > Tachyglossus > Tachyglossus aculeatus. The sequence continues at coordinate 26,959,119 of NC_052090.1, forward strand.
CTATTTACTTTATTTTGTTAATATGTTTTGTTTTGTTGTCTGTCTCCCCCTTCTAGACTGTGAGCCCGCTGTTGGGTGGAGACCGTCTCTATATGTTGCCAACTTGTACTTCCCAACCAATCAATCAATCGTATTTATTGATCGCCTACTGTGTGCAGAGCACTGTACTAAGCGCTTGGGAATCAATCGTATTTACTGAGCGCTTACTGGATGCTCCTCATTCATTCAATCGTATTTATTGAGCGCTTACTGCATGTAGAACACTGTACTAAGCGCTTGGGAAGCACAAGTTGGTACCATATAGAGACGGTCCCTACCCAACAGCGGGCTCACAGCCTAGAAGATTTGGGAAGACTTGTACTTGGGAAGTACAAGTTGGCAACACACAGCGCTCCGCACACAGTAATAGCTCAATAAATGCGACTGAATGAATGACAGGAAGCGGATCGTCCAATTTCGAACCAGGCGGAAAAACGCCCAAACTGTGTCGATGGCGCAGGCCGCTCTTCTAGACTGTGAGCCCGTTGTAGGGAAGGACCGTCTCTCTGTGTTGCCGATTTGTACTTCCCAAGCGCTTAGTACGGTGCTCTGCACCCAGTAAGCGCTCAATAAAAGCAGCGTGAAGCAGTGGAAAGAGAAACTGGCTTTGGAGTCATGGGTTCATATCCCGGCTCCGCCACTTGTCAGCTGTGTGACTTTGGGCAAGTCACTTCACTTCTCTGTGCCTCAGCTCCCTCATCTGGAAAATGGGGATGAAGACTGTGAGCCCCCTGTGGGACAACCTGATCACCTTGTAGCCTCCCCAGTGCTTAGAACGGTGCTTTGCACGTAGTAAGCGCTTAATAAATGCCATTATTATTATTACTAGTATTGATAAATACGATTGAATGAATGCATTCAGGCTCTCGCCTGTCCCGCCATCGACCCCCGGCCCACGTCATCCCCCGGGCCCGGAATGCCCCCAATCCCTCTGCCCGTCCACCAAGCTAGCTCTCTTCCTCCCTTCAAGGCCCTGCTGAGAGCTCACCTCCTCCAGGAGGCCTTCCCAGACTGAGCCCCTTCCTTCCTCTCCCCCTCATCCCCCTCTCCACCCCCCCCATCTTACCTCCTTCCCTTCCCCACAGCACCTGGATATATGTATATATGTTTGTACGTATTTATTACTCTATTTATTACTCTATTTATTTATTTTGTACATATCTATTCTATTTATTTTATTTTGTTAGTATGTTTGGTTTTGTTCTCTGTCTCCCCCTTTTCGACTGTGAGCCCACTGTTGGGTAGGGACTGTCTCTAGATGTTGCCAATTTGTGCTTCCCAAGCGCTTAGTCCAGTGCTCTGCATATAGTAAGCGCTCAATAAATATGATTGATGATGATGATGATATCTATTCTATTTATTTTATTTTGTTAGTATGTGTGGTTTTGTTCTCTGTCTCCCCCTTTTCGACTGTGAGCCCACTGTTGGGTAGGGACTGTCTCTATGTGTTGCCACTTTGTACTTCCCAAGCGCTTAGTCCAGTGCTCTGCACATAGTAAGCGCTCAATAAATACGATTGATGATGATGACGATATCTATTCTATTTATTTTATTTTGTTAGTATGTTTGGTTTTGTTCTCTGTCTCCCCCTTTTCGACTGTGAGCCCACTGTTGGGTAGGGACTGTCTCTATATGTTGCCACTTTGTACTTCCCAAGCGCTTAGTACAGTGCTCTGCACATAGTAAGTGCTCAATAAATACGATTGATGATGATGATTGATGAATGAATATGGTTGTACATATTTATTACTCTATTTATTTATTTTACTTGTACATTTCTATCCTATTTATTTTATTTTGTTGGTATGTCTGGTTCCGTTCTCTGTCTCCCCCTTTTAGACTGTGAGCCCACTGTTGGGTAGGGACTGTCTCTATATGTTGCCAATTTGTACTTCCCAAGCGCTTAGTACAGTGCTCTGCGCACAGTAAGCGCTCAGTAAATACGATTGATGATGCTGATGATGAATGAATGAATGAATGAATGACTGACTGAATGAGCGGCCGCGGGGGCCGGGCGGGGCCGTGAGGGCGCCGGCGCATGCGCCTGGCCGGGCTCGGGATTGGTCGGTCGCCCGGCCGCCCTCCGCTCCCCTCACCTGCGCGCGCTCCGCCTCCCGCCTCTGCCGCCGCCCCAGGTCCGCCTGCCGCTCCATGGCGCCCGCGAAGCCGCCGGGGCGCCCGCCGGGCCCCGCCCCGGGTCCGCCGGCGTGTCCCGGCCGCGCGGGGACCAGCGGCGGCCCGAGGCGGCGGCGGCGCCCGGACGCCGAGCCCAGCCTCCAGCACGACGCCCCCGCCGCCATGACGGGACAGCCCCTGGGGCCGGAAGGAGCCACGCCCACTTCCGGGGGAACCTCGGCGACGGCCGGGAGCCTCGCGCGCATGCGCGCGCGCCCGACCCCTGTCCCGTGCGTCACTTCCGGGGACCCGTGCGTGCCCTCGTGACGCTCCTGGCTGGGCCGGTGCCCGCGCCCCCTAGTGGCCAACCCCTCCCTTACTAATTAATTAATTGATGTTGGTATCTGTTAAGCGCTTACTATGTGCCGAGCACTGTTCTAAGCGCTGGGGTAGGTACAAGGTAATCAGGTGGTCCCACGGGGGGCTCACCGTCTTCATCCCCATTTTCCAGACGAGGGAACTGAGGCCCAGAGAAGAGAAGCGACTTGCCCAACGTCACCCAGCTGACAAGTGGCGGAGCCGGGATTTGAACCCACGACCTCTGACTCCAAAGCCCGGGCTCTTTCCACTGAGCCACGCAGCTTCCCCACTAGCGTTGGGGTAGTTTTTTATTCATTCATTCAGTCAGTCGTATTTATTGAGCGCTTACCGTGTGCAGAGCACTGGACTAAGCGCTTGGGAAGTACGAGCTGACAACATTCATTCATTCAGTCGTATTTATTGAGCGCTTACTGTGTGCAGAGCACTGGACTAAGCGCTTGGGAAGTACAAGCTGGCAACAGAGACGGCCCGTATTCATTCATTCATTCAATTGTATTTATTGAGCGCTTACTGTGTGCAGAGCCCTGGACTAAGCGCTTGGGAAGTACGAGTTGGCAACATTCATTCATTCAGTTGTATTTATTGAGCGCCCACCGTGTGCAGAGCACCGGACTAAGCGCTTGGGAAGTACGAGTTGACCACATTCATTCATTCATTCAGTCGTATTTATTGAGCACTTACTGTGTGCAAAGCACTGGACTAAGCGCTTGGGAAGTACATGTTGGCAACATTCATTCATTCGGTCGTATTTATTGAGCGCCCACCGTGTGCAGAGCACTGGACTAAGCGCTTGGGAAGGACAAGTTGGCAACATTCATTCATTCAATCGTATTTATTGAGCGCCCACCGTGTGCAGAGCACTGGACTAAGCGCGTGGGAAGTACAAGTTGGCAACATTCATTCATTCAATCGTATTTATTGAGAGCTTACTGTGTGCAGAGCACTGGACTAAGCGCTTTGGAAGTACGAGTTGACAACATTCATTCATTCATTCAATCGTATTTATTGAGCACTTACTGTGTGCAGAGCACTGGACTAAGCGCTTGGGAAGTACGAGTTGGCAACATTCATTCATTCAATCATATTTATTGAGCGCCCACCGTGTGCAAAGCCCTGGACTAAGTGCTTGGGAAGTACAAGTTGGCAACAGAGAGAGATGGCCCATATTCATTCATTCAATCGTATTTATTGAGCGCTTACTGTGTGCAGAGCCCTGGACTAAGCGCTTGGGAAGTACAAGTTGACCACATTCATTCATTCATCCAGTCATATTTATTGAGCACTTACTGTGTGCAGAGCACTGGACTAAGCGCTTGGGAAGTACAAGATGGCAACATATAGAGACAGCCCGTATTCATTCATTCAATCGTATTTATTGAGCGCTTACAGTGTGCAGAGCACTGGACTAAGCGCTTGGGAAATACAAGTTGGCAACATATAGAGATTGTCCGTATTCATTCGTTCATTCAATCGTATGTATTGAGCTCTTACTGTGTGCAGAGCACTGTACTAAGCGCTTGGGAAGTACAAATTGGCAACATATAGAGACGGTCCCTACCCAACAACGGGCTGCCCTTTCTCAGTACTAAGGACTGTTCTAAGCGCTGCGGTAGATTCATTCATTCATTCAATCAATCGTATTTACTGAGCGCTTACTGTGTGTTCATTCATTCAACTGTATTTATTGGGCGCTTACTGGGTGCAGAGCACTGTACTAAGCACTTGGGAGGTACAAGTCGGCAACATATAGAGACGGTCCCTACCCAACACTGGGCTCACAGTCTAGAAGGGGGAGACAGAGAACAAAACAAAACACGTAGACAGGTGTTAGAATCGTCAGAAGAAATAGAATTAAAGCTTACTAAGCACTGGAGTAGAGACCGTAAACCCGGTGTGGGCAGGGATTGTCTCTGTTGCTGAATTGTACTTTCCAAGTGCTTAGTACAGTGCTCTGCAAAGAGTAAGCGTTTAATAAATACGATTGAATGATAATGATGGCATTTATTAAGCGCTTACTATGCGCAAAGCACTGTTCTAAGCGCTGGGGAGGTTACAAGGTGATCAGGTTGTTCCTCGTGGGGCTCACAGTCTTAATCCCCATTTTACAGATGAGGTCACTGAGGCCCAGAGAAGTGAAGTGGCTTGCCCAGAGTCACCCAGCTGACAATTGGCAGAGCTGGGATTTGAACTCACGACCTCTGACTCCAAAGCCCAGGCTGTTTCCACCGAGCCACGCTGCTTCTCTAAATGATTGAATGAAGACAAGGCAATCAGATCCCACCTGGGGCTCACAGTCTAAGTAGGAGGAGAGCAGGTAAGAAATCCCCATTATGCAGTTGAGGCCCAGACAAGTCAAGTGGCTTGTCCGAGGTCACACAGCAGGTAAGTGGCGGAGCTGGGATTAGAACACAGGGCCTCTGACTCCCACTCACTGGAGAAGCACCGTGGCTCAGTGGAAAGAGCCCGGGCTTGGGAGTCAGAGGTCATGGGTTCAAATCCCTGCTCCGCCAACTGTCAGCTGGGTGACTTTGGGCAAGTCACTTCTCTCGGCCTCAGTTCCCTCGTCTGTAAAATGGGGATTAAAACTGTGACCCCTCCGTGGGACAACCTGATCACCTTGTAACCTCCCCAGCGCTTAGAACAGTGCTTTACACATAGTAAGCACTTAATAAATGCCATCATTATTATTTTTTATTCATTCATTCAATCGTATTTATTGAGCGCTTACTGTGTGCAGAGCGCTGTACCAAGCGCTTGGGAAGTCCAAGTTGGCAACATATAGAGACGGTCCCTACCCAACAACGGGCTCACAGCCTAGAATGGAGAGACAGACAACAAAACAAAACACGTAGATGGGTGTCAAAGTTGTCAGAACAAATAGAATTAAAGCTATACGCACATCATTAAAATAAATAGTAAATATGTACAAGTGAAATGGAGTAATAAATCTGTACAAATATACAGGTGCTGTGGGGAGGAGAAGGAGGTAGGGTGGAGGGGATGGGGAGGAGGAGAGGAAAAAGGGGGCTCAATCTGGGTAGGCCTCTTGGAGGAGGTGAGCTCTCAGTAGGGCTTTGAAGGGAGGAAGAGAGCCAGTTTGGTGGATGTGTGGAGGGAGGGCATTCCGGGCCCGGGGGAGGATGTGGGCCGGGGGTCGACAGCGGGACAGGCGAGAAGGAGGCCTAACAGTGAGGAGATTAGCGGTGGCAGAGGAGCGGAGGGTGCGGGCTGGGCCGGAGAAGGACAGAAGGGAGGGGAGGTAGGAGGGGGCGAGGGGATGGACGGCCTTGAAGCCGAGAGTGAGGAGTTTTTGCCTGATGCGTAGGTTGACTGGTAACCACTGGAGATTTTTGAGGAGGGGAGTAATGTGCCCAGAGCGTTTCTGCACAAAGACGATGCGGGCAGCGGCATGAACTATGGATTGAAGTGGGGAGAGACACGAGGATGGGAGATCGGAGAGGAGGCCGATGCAGTAGTCCAGTCAGGATAGGATGAGAGCTTGAACGAGCAGGGTAGCGGTTTGGATGGAGAGGAAAGGGTGGATCTCGGCGATGTTGCGGAGCTGAGACCGGCAGGTTTTGGTGACGGCTTGGATGTGAGGGGTGAATGAGAGAGCGGAGTCGAGGATGACACCAAGGTTGCGGGTGCGGGTTGGCAAGACGGGAAGGATGGTAGTGCCGTCCATTCATTCATTTGTACTTATTGAGCACTTACTGTGTGCAGAGCACTGTACTAAGTGCTTGGGAAGTCCAAGTTGGCAACATATAGAGACGGTCCCTACCCAACAGCGGGCTCACAGTCTAGAATGGGGAGACAGACGACCAAAAACAAAACATATTAACATATTTCCCGTCTACAGTGACGGGAAAGTCAGGGAGAGGGCGGGGTTTGGGAGGGAAGATAAGGAGTTCAGTCTTGGACATGTTGAGTTTTAGGTGGCGGGCAGACATCCAGATGGAGATGTCCTGAAGGCAGGAGGAGATACGAGCCTGGAGGGAGGGGGAGAGAGCATATCCTCTGACTCCCAAGCCAGTGCTCTTTCCACTAAGCCACAATGCTTCTCTATTGATTATCAGTCATCGCTGATTACCTGTGAACTCGAGGGGTGGGGAGTCTGTCTGTTGATCAGTCAGGCTGCCTATTAGCTCACTCTCCCGAGTGCTTACTAATAATAATAATAATTGTGGTATTTGTTCAGCGCTTACTATGTGCCAATCACTGTTCTCAGCACCGGTGTAATAATAATAATAATAATAGCATTTATTCATCATCATCATCAATCGTATTTATTGAGCGCTTACTATGTGCAAAGCACTGTTCTAAGCGCTGGGAAGGTTACAAGGTGATCACGTTGTCCCACGGGGGGCTCACAGTTTTAATCAGCGCTTAGAACAGTGCTTTGCACATAGTAAGCGCTTAATAAATGCTATTAAAAAAAAAAAAAAATCCCCAGTTTACAGATGAGGTTAACTGAGGCCCAGAGAAGTGAAGTGACTTGCCCAAAGTCACCCAGCTGACAATTGGTGGAGCCGGCATTTGAACCCATGACCTCTGACTCCAAAGTCCGGGCTCTTTCCACTGAGCCACGCTGCTTCTCTGAGAAGTAGATAGGCGGTAATCAGGTTGGATACGGTTTTTGCCCCTCATGGGGCTCACAATTTGATACCCATTTTACAGTTGAGGTAACTGAGGCACAGAGAAGCTAAGCGACTTGCCCAAGGTCACACAGCATAGGTGTGGCAGTGCTGGGATTAGAACACACCACCTCTGGGTCCCAGGCCCACGCTGTTCCCACTAGGCCACGGCCACCCGGGAGTCAGTGATCTTGGGTTCTCACCTCGGCTCTGCCACCCGCCCGCTGTGTAAGCTTGGGCAAGTTAACAACTTTTTTGTAACTCAAGTTTCCTCTTCTGTAAAATGGGACGCAATAGCCGTCTGCCCCTCTACTTGGCCTGCAAACCTCGGTGCGTGACAGGGCCTGTTTCTGACACGCTAACCTTGTATTTACCTGGCCCTTGGTACAGTGCTTGAGCCATAATAAGTACCACATTTATTATTATCGTTTCCCCCCTCCACCCCTAACTCTTTCTCATGTGACCCCACCGGGACCATCCAGAGCCCGACTCCCCTTCTGTGAATTATCCCTCCGTGTCCTACCACAGACCACCCAACATCCCCAACTCAATCCATCTCTCACTCTCCCCGATGATGACGATGATGATAGCATTTATTAAGCGCTTACTATGTGCAAAGCACCGTTCTAAGCGCTGGGGAGGTAACAAGGTGATCAGGTTGTCCCACGGGGGGCTCACAGTCTTAATCCCCGTTTTACAGATGAGGTCACTGAGGCCCAGAGAAGTTAAGTGACTTGCCCCAAATCACACAGCTGGCAATTGTCAGAGCTGTGATTTGAACCCATGACCTCTGGGGTAGATACAGGGTGATCAGGTTGTCCCGCGGGGGGCTCCCACTTTTCATCCCCATTTTCCGGCTGAGGGAGCTGAGGCCCAGAGAAGTGACTTGTCCAGGGTCACCCAGGCGACAGGTGTCGGAGCCGGGATGCAAACCCGCGCCCTCTGACTCCCGGGTTCCCGCCCCCGAGCCCCGCTGCTTCTGTCCCTCCCGCTTCCCCCTCTCCATCCCCCCTGCCTTACCTCCTTCCCTTCTCCACAGCACCTGTATATATGTTTGTACATATTTATTACTCTATCTTGTACATATTTATTCTATTTATTTTATCTTGTTAGTATGTTTGGTTTTGTTCTCCGTCTCCCCCTTCTAGACTGTGAGCCCACTGTTGGGTAGGGACTGTCTTGATATGTTGCCAAGTTGTACTTGCCAAGCGCTTAGTACAGTGCTCTGCACACAGTAAGCGCTCAATAAATTGATTGATTGATTGACTCCAAAGCCAGTGTCCTTTCTACTGAGCCATGTTGCTTCTCAACACAGATCCGCCACCCACCTGACTCTCCCCTCTCCAAACCCCCATTCCTCTAATGACCCAGAGCCAGGCGTCCGTAGAGGCCCAGGGGCCTTCTCGGGACCCTCACCTGAGGCCGAGCCCCACGGCAGGACTCCCCGAATGTGTTCAGTGGGTGTCCCCCGTCCCCCCCCCCCCCCAGAAAACCACACAAAGCAGGACCACACACCACTCTTTAATGTCCGGAAGAATCCAACCCGCACACAAGCTGCGTCGTCGCGTGAACGTCGAGCGGCACGAAAGCGCGCCATCCGATCCGGTGAGGCTTCCGCCCGAGGCCCGGCCCCGGTGCCCGTGGTGGCGGCGAGGCGGGAGCCGGCGGGGACGGGGGCAGGTTGGGCGCTCACTGATGCTCCGGGGGCTGCTCGGGGAGGGGCTCCGGGGGTGGGGCGCTGGCGTTGGCTGTGGAGTTCAAGACTTCTCCAAAGTCTCCTCCGCCGGGCTTGGGACCCCCGACCTTCGACTGGAGAGGACAGAGAGGTCAGACCCTCCTCAACGCCCAGTCCCAGCAGAGAGAAGCGGTGGGGGGCGGGTGGGACGCTCCCCCAAGCCCAGCCCCTGCCCGGGGAACGCGGCAACCCGCCTGCCCGCCTCCCCCAGAGCAAACTAGCTCCCCTCGGGGAAGCAGGGTGGTCTAGTGGAAAGAGCGTGGGCCCAGGAGCCAGAGGACCTAGGTTATAATAATAATAATAATGGCATTTGTTAAGCGCTTACTATGTGCAAAGCACTGTTCTAAGCGCTGCGGGGGGGATACAAGGTGATCAGGTTGTCCCACGTGGGGCTCACATCAGGGTGGTCTAGTGGAAAGAGCGTGGGCCCAGGAGCCAGAGGACCTAGGTTATAATAATAATAATAATGGCATTTGTTAAGCGTTTACTATGTGCAAAGCACTGTTCTAAGCGCTGCGGGGGGGATACAAGGTGATCAGGTTGTCCCACGTGGGGCTCACATCAGGGTGGTCTAGTGGAAAGAGCGTGGGCCCAGGAGCCAGAGGACCTAGGTTATAATAATAATAATAATGGCATTTGTTAAGCGTTTACTATGTGCAAAGCACTGTTCTAAGCGCTGGGGGGGGATACAAGGTGATCAGGTTGTCCCACGTGGGGCTCACATCAGGGTGGTCTAGTGGAAAGAGCGTGGGCCCAGGAGCCAGAGGACCTAGGTTATAATAATAATAATAATGGCATTTGTTAAGCATTTACTATGTGCAAAGCACTGTTCTAAGCGCTGGGGGGGGGATACAAGGTGATCAGGTTGTCCCACGTGGGGCTCACATCAGGGTGGTCTAGTGGAAACAGCGTGGGCCCAGGAGCCAGAGGACGTAGGTTATAATAATAATAATAATAATGGCATTTGTTAAGCGCTTACTATGTGCAAAGCACTGTTCTAAGTGCTGGGGGGGGAATACAAGGTGATCAGGTTGTCCTACGGGGGGCTCACATCAGGGTGGTCTAGTGGAAAGAGCGTGGGCCCAGGAGCCAGAGGACCTAGGTTATAATAATAATAATAATAATGGCATTTGTTAAGCGCTTACTATGTGCAAAGCACTGTTCTAAGTGCTGGGGGGGGAATACAAGGTGATCAGGTTGTCCCACGTGGGGCTCACATCAGGGTGGTCTAATGGAAAGAGCGTGGGCCCAGGAGCCAGAGGACCTAGGTTATAAGAATAATAATAATAATGGCATTTGTTAAGCGCTTACTATGTGCAAAGCACTGTTCTAAGCGCTGGGGGGGGGATACAAGGTGATCAGGTTGTCCCACGTGGGGCTCACATCAGGGTGGTCTAGTGGAAAGAGCGTGGGCCCAGGAGCCAGAGGACCTAGGTTATAATAATAATAATAATAATAATAATGATGGCATTTGTTAAGCGCTTACAATGTGCAAAGCACTGTTCTAAGTGCTGGGGGGGGGATACAAGGTGATCAGGTTGTCCCACGTGGGGCTCACATCAGGGTGGTCTAGTGGAAAGAGCGTGGGCCCAGGAGCCAGAGGACCTAGGTTATAATAATAATAATAATGGCATTTGTTAAGCATTTACTATGTGCAAAGCACTGTTCTAAGCGCTGGGGGGGGAATACAAGGTGATCAGGTTGTCCCACGTGGGGCTCACATCAGGGTGGTCTAGTGGAAAGAGCGTGGGCCCAGGAGCCAGAGGACCTAGGTTATAATAATAATAATAATGGCATTTGTTAAGCGTTTACTATGTGCAAAGCACTGTTCTAAGCGCTGGGGGGGAATACAAGGTGATCAGGTTGTCCCACGTGGGGCTCACATCAGGGTGGTCTAGTGGAAAGAGCGTGGGCCCAGGAGCCAGAGGACCTAGGTTATAAGAATAATAATAATAATGGCATTTGTTAAGCGCTTACTATGTGCAAAGCACTGTTCTAAGTGCTGGGGGGGACTACAGGGTGATCAGGTTGTCCCACGTGGGGCTCACATCAATCCCCATTTTACAGACGAGGTAACTGAGGCTCAGAGAAGTTAAGTGACTTGCCCAAGGTCACACAGCAGACATGTGGCAGATCCAGGATTCGAACCCATGACCTCTGACTCCAAAGCCTGTGCTCTTTCCACTGAGCCACGCTGCTTCTCTAATAATAATATAATGCCAGCTCCACCGCTTTTCTGTTGTGTAACCTTGGGCGATTCACTTAACTTCCCCGGTCCCGTTTCCTCATCTCTATTCCATCAATCGTATTTATTGAGTGCTTACTCTGTGCAGAGCAATGTACCAAGTGCTTAAGTGGGGAGTAAACCCTAATCTCTCCTACTAAGACCTTGAGGCTCATGTGGACAGAGACTGTGTCAAACCTGATTATAATAATAATAATGATGGCATTTGTTAAGCGCTTACTATGTGCAAAGCACTGTTCTAAGCGCTGGGGGGGATATAACGTGATCAGGTTGTCCCATGTGGGGCTCACAGTCAATCCCCATTTTACAGATGAGGTAACTGAGGCTCAGAGAAGTTAAGTGACTTGCCCAGGGTCACACAGCAGACATGTGGCGGAGCCGGGATTCAAACCCATGACCTCTGACTCCAAAGCCCGTGCTCTCTCCACTGAGCCACGCTGCTTCTCGTGAGTCTCTTGTAGTACACTGCTTGGCACGTAGTCCGCACTTTAACAAGTACCCTAAAAAAAAAGCCATAAGGGAAAGGAGTTCTGGTCTGCGAGCCCATTGTTGGGTAGGGATTGTCTTCTTGGCTGCTGAATTGTGCTTTCTAAGCGCTTCATATAGCGCCCTGCACACAAAAAGCGCTCAATAAATACGACTGAATCAACGAGTTTCCTGGGGAGAACGTGCCGTCTGGGTCTGCGGTCGGGACCAGCGGCCCGGAGGCGCCTTTTTTGGGTTTTCTATTCCCATCCGTCTCCCCCTCGCACGGCCGCCAGCACCCGGCCTTGCCCCAGGAACGCCACCCGGGCCCCTTGGGTGGGCACGAGTTTCACCCTCGGGTTTGCTTACCTTCAAGGTTTCCACCTTTTCTTCAAAAGATTTGAAAGTAGGGGAGTTCCTGGAGGAAGAGGGGAAAGCAAGGGGTGAGCTTTGGGGGGAGAAGCAGTGTGGCCTAGTGGATAGGGCACGGGCCTGGCTGGGAGCCAGAAGGACCTAGGTTCTAATCCTGGTTCTACCACTTGTACACTGGACCAGTCATTTCACCTATTCTATTTATTTTATTTTGTTAGTATGTTTGGTTTCGTTCTCTGTCCCCCCTTTCTAGACGGTGAGCCCGCTGTTGGGTAGGGACTGTCTCTATATGTTGCCGACTTGTACTTCCCAAGCGCTTAGTACAGTGCTCTGCACACAGCAAGCGCTCAATAAATACGATTGATTGATTGACTGATTAACCTCTCTGGTCCTCAGTTACCTTATTGATAAAATGGGGATTAAGACTGTGAGTCACGTGGGACAGGGACTGTGTCCAACCTGATTAGCCTGTGTCTATCCTAGCGCCTAGTACGACGCCAGCATATAGTAAGCACTTAAAAAATGCCATCAAAGAAAGAAAAAAGAAAACACCAGGACAGAGAGCTGGCTCTCAGCCGTTATTCAACAGTCTAGTCCCATGCCCGCTGGCTCGTAGGCGCAAACTAGGGCGACTGGCTGGGCACGAGGCTGGCTGTTTGCCACTTGACGCCGGGCCACAGTGAAGCCCTTTCAGGCCTTGCCCGCTGTGTGACCTTGGGTAAGTCAGTTCACTCCACTGGGCCTCAGTTACCTCACGGGTAAAATGAGGATTAAGAGTGAGAGCCTCATGTGGGACAGGGACTGCGTCTAACCTGCTCTACTTGCATCTACTTCAGTGCTTGGAACAGTGCTTGGCATATAGTCAGCGCTTAACAAGTACTCGAATTATTATTCACGGAAGATTAGCTCAGGTGTGACCCGCTCCTCCCCCACTCAAGCATCCTCAAGCAGGAATTCACACCATCATCATCATCATCAATCGTATTTATTGAGCGCTTACTATGTGCAGAGCACAGTACTAAGCACTTGGGAAATACAAATTGGCAACACATAGAGACAGTCCCTACCCAACAGTGGGCTCACAGTCTCACCACATCTCCTTTCCTTCTTCCTCTTAAATTATCACAGCGTCTGTCTTCCGCACAAGACTCTAAGCTCCTAGAAGGCAGGCTTCATGACTGCTAGCAGAGAAGCCGCGTGGCTCAATGCAAAGAGCATGGGCTTTGGAGTCAGGGGTCATGGGTTCAAATCTCCGCTCTGCCAATTGTCCGCTGTGTGACTTTGGGCAAGTCACTTCACTTCTCTGTGCCTCAGTTACCTCATCTGGAAAATGGGGATGAAGACTGCGAGCCCCCCGTGGGACAAACTGATCACCTTGTAACCTCCCCAGTGCTTAGAACAGTGCTTTGCACATGGTAAGTGCTTATTAAATCATCATCAATCGTATTTATTGAGCGCTTACTATGTGCAGAGCACTGTACTAAGTGCTTGATGCCAGTACTATAATTATTATTATTATTATTATTACTAACTCTACTGCACTCTCCCCAGGGCTAAATTCAGTGCTCTGCGCGCAGATTGTAAACTCTGAGAGCAGAGATTGTGTCTACTAACTCTCTTGTCCTCTCTCAAGTGCTCAGCGCAGTGCTCTAAACGCAGTAGACTGTAAACTCCTTGAGCACAAAGGTTGGGTCTACCAGCTTCACTGTCCTCTCCCAAGTGCTCGGTGCTTAAATACTTTCGATGAATGAATCGCACCCCTGTTGTGTAAAGGGCAGCTGGTTCTCTTTTTAGACTGTGAGCCCACTGTTGGGTAGGGACCGTCTCTATATTTTGCCAACTTGTCCTTCCCAAGCGCTTCGTACAGTGCTCTGCACACAGTAAGCGCTCAATAAATACGATTGATGATGATGATGGTTCTCAACATTTTCCTTCATTCAGGTCAGAGCCTGGACTCCTCACAGCTGAAGGGGATGATGGAGGAAGAGCAAGCCCCCATAATAGGAGAAGCGGTGGGGCTTAGTGGAAAAGGGATGGGCCTAAGAGGCAGAGGACCCGGCTTCCCATCTGCCTTCCGGGATCTTGGGTGAGTCGCTTCTCTGCCTTAGTGGATAGAGAATTGACTTGGGAGTCAGAAGGTCATGGGTTCTAATCCCGGCTCCACCGCTTGTCTGCTGTGTGACCTTAGGCAAGTCGCTTCACTTCTCTGGGCCTCGGTTCCCTCATCTGTAATATGGGGACTGAGACTCTGAGCCCCACGTGGGACGGGGACTGTGTCCGACCCAATTTGCTTGGATCCACCCCAGCGCTTAGTACGGTGCCTGGCACACAGTAAGCGCTTAACAAATACCATAATTATTATTATTATTATTCTCTGTGCCCCAGTTTCTTCAATGCTTTTTTTAAAAAATTTTTTAATTTATGAGTCCGGCATGGGGCTCAAGGTCCAAGTTGGGTAGGGACTGTCTCTATATGTTGCCAACTTGTACTTCCCAAGCGCTTAGTACAGTGCTCTGCACACAGTAAGCGCTCAATAAATACGATTGATCGATTGATTGAGAACAGGTATTTTATCCCCATTTTACAGTTAAGGAAACTGAGGCCCAGAGATGTGAAGTGACTTGCCCAAGGTCACACAGCAAGCAATTAGCGGAGCTGGGATTAGAACCCAGGTCCTTCAGATTCCCAGGCCCATGTTCTTTCTACTAGGCCACTCTGCTTCCCCTTTCTACTTAAAGTGTGTGATCCTCGTGTGGAACAAGGACTGCGACCTGATTAACTCATCTCCACCCCAGTGCTTACAACGGCGCTTGACACACAGTAAGTGCTTAACAAATGCCATTATTTAATAATTGTCAGCAAGACCCCGTAAGAGTCACTTGGGTGAAAGGTCCCGGGTGCAGAGGTCGTTGTCAGCTGAGGCCCACCCAGGGTCAGCCCCTTCCCAGCCCCCGGGCAGCCCCCGGACCCCGGCCGGGCAGGTTCCAGCCACCCCTGGCAGCCACCGCAATTGCCGCGGCATAAGTGTCGGGCTGAGGACGGTGCCCCTGGGCTGGGGTTTCGCAGGAGGGGCTCACCCGAGTTCATGCGGGGGGCTCACGTGGGGGCCGGGTCCGATCGGATGGCCCGCTTCCCCCTCCCAGCACAGAGTGAGCACTGAATCGGTCGTCGCCACTCAGTAACGACCAGTAAGGACGTCCAAGCCTGCTGGGGGCCTCTCTGGCCTCCCCCGGAGTGGGGAAGCCGGAGCTTGGTCCCAAGCCGGGAGCCCGCCCGGCCCGGCCCGGCCCGGCCCGGCTGGCCGACGGTGACGCGGCTCGGCTTACCTCATGGCGGGCATGCTAATTGAGTGCTGGATGGAGCGGATACTGGGGCGCAGCGTGAAGGAAAGACAGAAACGCCATTAGCTCGGCACTAGACTAGAAACTCCTGGAGGGCAGGGGTTGCATCTGCCAGATCTAACGCATTAACTTATCGTCCCAAGCGCTCGGTAGAGTGTGCTGTGGACAGTAAGTGCTCAATAAATACCACTGATCGACGGAGGCAACGTAAAACCCTGCCTGTTGTCCTGTTTCACCAGAAACGCGGGCCGGTCAGAGGGAAAGGCCACGCTGATCCCAGGGCCGCCATCCCAGGCCCCCATCGGGCTGCAGTCTGATTGCCCCCCCCACCAGGGCCGGGAACTGACTCCCCATCGAGTGATGCCAAGTCAGACGGCACCAGATCGGCACAGAGGAGCACAAGGCGAGCCGGCTGGGGACTTGGGGCCGGTTGCTTCCCGGGAAACCGCTTCGACGACCCCTCGTCCTGCCCGCCCCGAGATCCAGCTCTCACCCCCTTCCCTGCCACGACCCGCTAAACCTAACAAGGTAGGAAACCGCCCCTTCCCAGACAACCTCCAATGCCCCGGGACCTTTCCCATCCCATCTGAACCACCCACTTACCTGGGGATGGGTAAACCTGGGAGGGTCGGGGACCCCGGGTCGGGGACCCCATTCAACCCCTTGGACCCTCCCTGCCTGTCCCTGGGGGCCGGGGCCTCCCGCCTGCCGGACTGTGCCTTTGAGTCACCCCTCTCCTCCCCACCCACGACCCCAAGGGACGCAGAGCGGAGCAAACCATCAGAGCGCTGCCGGGGGCCAGGCGGAGCGGGGGAGCGGCCGGTGCAGCGGGCCGTCCGGCACCGCCCCGGCCAACGGGGATAAGCCCGGTCCCTCCGACGGACCGGGGCTGGGCTCCAGCACCGGCTCGGCTCCGACAGCGTCGGTTGGAGCTCTCTGGGGGCGGGGAAGCCTAGAGCCCTCCCTCGGGCCCTGCCGCCCACCCGCCCGGCTCCGCTTACCTAAAGGACGGTGCCAAGGCCTGTGCCCTGCACGGAACCAGCGGAAGCATCAGGAGAGAAAGGAGGAAGCTGAGGTGACCGGCTGTGGCCCCACATCCCCACAGCCCGGCCCAGGAAGGTCTTGCGCCACGAGACGTGAGAATGGGCGCAGGGGCGCCTCACCCTCTCAGGGCACCCCAAGGCGCAGGCCTTCAAACCCACTCCCCAAGAGATATCAGCCATAGAGATACACAGCTCCCGCTCCCTGCCACACACACGGACACCAGGAGACGCGGCGAACACTCGTGCGCACTGATCACGGCCTGAAGCACCCAGCCAAGCTCCCAGGGTGGACGGCAGGGCCACGCAAGGGGGTGGGCAGTGAGGCGGACGGTGAGGGTCAGGATGGTAGGGTGGATGATGAGATGGACGGCGAGGGCCCCGGGCAAGGGTGATGGGGACGGCTCAAAGGCAGAGGGGAGATGCCAACTGCCTGTAATGGAAGGACACTGAGCACTGGCGGCCTTCTGCCCGAGCCCTCTCAGGCCATGGGGGGCACGGATGGCGATGCCCTGGTCATCCACGCTCAGAAGCAACCAGCACAGCCCAGCCGGCCCAGTGTTCCCAATACTGAGACCATTTCCATGGAAAAGTGGACAGTCCCAAGAGATGGCCCAGAACCATTCCGAACCGCGAGGCCTCCCCCTCCGCCTGCCCGGGGACCTGAGCATCATCTGCGGAAAAAGGAAGGCCACAGGCCCGGGGAGTAGCACGAGCCACGGATTACCGTCCCCGACCGGTCGGCCGAGACCACGTACCTCACGTCTTCCAGCTTCTTGGTGATGACCGAACCGACGGACGAGAAGGCCGCCGAGGCCTTCTGGCCAGCCTGAGACAGCGTTTCGGACGTCCTCTTGTACCTGAAGGTACCCGGGAAGAGAAGCATGAAGGGAGAGGAGGTGGGGGGAGGGAGGACGCGGGCCAGCCTGCATCAGGCTCCCCTTCCACCCAGGGCAACCAAAGGCAGCCCCCCGCCGGGGACGTACGCGGTGGTGGCGGTCACGTCCTGCCAGGCCTCGGAGAGGTTCTGCCGCAGCTCCTGCAGCGAGCTGACCCCCAGTTGCCTCTTGATGTCCGCCAGCCGCTTCTCCTTGGCCGCCAGCACCTGAGAGAGCGTCTGGATCTCCTCCTCCACCTGGCCAGGCGCAGCGGCGGTCAGTGAGGTCAGGGCACTGGCACCGCGACCGGGGCACAGGGACCGGCGCCGGGCAGGGGCAGGGGCAGGGAAGTTGCCCACCGACCATCATGGCGGCACAGGGGGAGATGCTCTATGCCCTGGGACGCCCCACCAGCTCAGTCACAGTCCCTTCTCATAGGGGCCGACTGCCCCAGCAGAAACAGTGAGGCTTGGAGGGGCTGGACTCAGGGCCTGGAATCAGCCTCGACTGAGCGGCCCAGCCCCGTTGCCTGGGCTTGGGCTGGGGGAGGATGGAGGGCTGGGATGGGAGCGGGGGGGTGGGGCCGGGCCGGACCGGGGAACCCGGACCCCAAGGCCCGTCACCTTGGCGAGTTCCTTCCTCAGCTCCTCCTGCTCCTGCTGCGACAGGGTCTCGCCGGCCCCGACGGAGGCAGCCGCGTCTTCTCCCTCCTCCAGGAGCGATTCGGTCCTCAACAGGTCTGGGGATGGGGATGGGGGTCAGGCAGACCAGGGGGCAGGGGCCTGCCAAGAGGGGCGGTGATGCCGCCTACCCCCCTTGCCCTGCCCCGAGCTATCCCTGGGCTCCTCCTAACCAACCAGGGCATCAGTCTGGCAGGGGTGGGGTGGGGAGGGCGATCCCGGGAAAAGAGGCACCTGCCAGCCGTTGCCCCGGTAACTGAGCTGAGCCTGTCACCAGGGAAGCCTGGAGTATTTGGGGGCGGGGGGCCGGAATGTCCGAGGGGCAGGACGAGGCAGGCCCAAGCTGGGGGCTGGCTAGTTGGTGTCCATCCTGCTCGGTGGAAGGGAGGAAGGGGCCGCCCTGACCGATGAACCGGGACTGCAGCGTCCGTCCCCGGGGACCCCCGCTCCTCACCCCGGCGACACCCATCCTGCCGCCCCAGGAGCCGCCCTTCCCCGCCACTTCCTGAGCAGTACGAGGAGAATCGAAGCCCGTGTACTTTGGCCTCGGGGTCCAGCCCAGCCCTGTGGGAGGAGGGGGGCCCTTCCCAGCCTCCAGCAAGGTTGTGTTCTAAGAGGCAGGAGCCAAGGGAGGCCTTGAGACGGTGCGAGGCCGTGAGGTTTGCCAGCTCGGGACCAGCCAAAGTCCGGCCACCTGGAGCCGCCCCGGCCCGGAGACTGCTTCCTCCCCTCGGCTCCTGGGCCTCGCCGGGGACGCTACGGCCAGAATGTCCCCGCCACCACCCCGTCCGGTGACCCACACCGCTGATTCTCCCGAGGTGACCCGGCACAGGCCGTCCCACACCCCCAGATTCTCTTCTCTCCATCCCACATCCCTGACCCCCCAAAAGTGACCCAGTACAGATCATTCCAGACTCTCCCCCAGTGACCCAGCATGGCCCATCCAACACCCTTGACTCATCCCTCTCCATCCCAGACTCTCCCCTAGCACGCAGCGGCCCACACCCCCGCGACCCCCCTTTCCCTCCCCGACTCCCCCAGAGTGACAAGGCATGGGGCGCTCGCCCTCCTGGGCCAGAAATCCAGCACCCCCTCAGTCCCGGAGACAGGGCAGGTCGGGGTGGAAGGTCAGCTGGGGGCAGAGGATGGAAAAAGTGTTTCTACTGAAGCAGGAGGGATCGCGGTGGGACGCAAGGCAGAACCACCCAGATGGTCAGGGGGACAGATCCAGGAATGGGCTGCCCAGGGAGGGGTGGAGATCTGCGAGAAGCAGCGTGGCTTAGTGGAAAATGCAAGGGCTTGGGAGTCAGAGGTCGTGGGTTCTAATCTCTGCTCTGCCACTTGTCAGCTGTGTGACTTTGGGCAAGTCACTGAACGTCTCTGGGCCTCGGTTCCCTCACCTGTAAAATGGGGATGAAGACTGTGAACCCAACGTGGGACAACCTGATCACCTTGTATCTACCCCAGTGCTTAGAACGGTGCTTGGCACGTAGTAAGTGCTTAACGAATACCATCATTTTTATTATTATGTAGGGCAGACACTGCTGCCTGGAGGCAGGGGGCTGGACCAGTTGGCCCCTGGGATCGATTCCACAGCCAACAGCCCCAGCCGGCCAAGGGTCGCCGGGGCACGTGGACGCTGCAGGTGGGTGGCACCCACCGCACCCGGGCCCCGCAAGCCCAGAGGGAAGCCTGAAGGCCACGGCCCGTTCCTCCGAGGGGGAGGGGAGGCGGCCAAGCAGGTCCGCCCGGTTTCTCCACTGCCACGAGTCCCGAGGTGGGCGGGAGGGAGGGGCGGGGGTGGCGGCAGGGCCATCGTGGAGATCTTGCTCCAGCCCCGCGGGCCCTCCCCGTCCCCCCGCACTCCGAGCCCACTGTACACCCACCCCCACGCCGGCCTGGGGTCGGGGCAGGTGCCCGTCAGCCGTGAAGGCTGGGGTCCCTCCCACACCGACCCGTCCCTCCTCTGCCCCCAGCCTCCACTCCCAGGACTCTACCGGGCGGGCGGGCGGTCAGGCGGGCAGGCAGGTGGTCTGGGCAAGGGACTCAGGTGAGCTTGGGACACAGATGGAAGGGCAGGCCGTTCGAGTGGGGAGCCTGTCGGTGCCCCGGATGGACAGATGGATGGCACACCCACCCGCCGTGCCACGGCCGAGGACCAGGCAGCCCTGCGGTGCCCCGACACCAGGCCTCAGCCTCCCCCAACCCGCACTGTGCGGGAATGGGGAAGGGGCCGGGGAGAGGGAGCTGTCTAGGCTGGTCCCGGACGTGATCCTGGCCCCGGCCTGGCCCCCTCTCACTCAGAAACCCCCAAAGCCTCGGGTCGCTCCTGCCAAAATGCCCAGCAGTGCCCGGGCGAGGACCTGGGGTGAGGCTGGAAAGACTGGCCCAGAAAATGCCCGAGGATAGCCTTGCTTCCCAGCGCAGAAAGCCACCAAATCTGGCCCCGAGGGCCCCGGCTGATCCCCGTGCTCTGCCTGGCCCTCCATCTCCAACCAACCCTCGGCCTTGGCCGGGTCCCAGAATGATTTCTGGAAAGAGGCCTGGGCCTGTGGGCTCTTCCTTGAGAAGATACTGGAAGGGCAGAGAGCGGTGGCGGTCACTGAGCCTCGTTTGGAGCCCGGATCCTGACCACATCTCGGCAGCAGCCAGCTTGAGGATGCGGGGCTGCGGCGGGAAGAATAATAACGGCATTGGTTAAGCATTTATTACGTGCCGAGAACCGTGCTAAGCGCCGGGGTGGATACAGGATAACCGATCCCTGTCCCCGAGTCTAAGTAAGAAGGAGAACAGGTATTTCACCCCCAGTTTATAAGTGAGGAAATTGAGGCCCAGAGAAGTTAAGTGATTTACCCAAGGTCACACAGCAGGCAAGTGGGAGAGCTGGGATTAGAACTCAGGTCCGTGCTTTTTCCACTAGGCCACGTGGCTTCCCGGATGACAGGGCGTGCTCGCCGAGGCACCACCCCTCAGATCAATATTTGCCGGGGTGGGCCGAGAACCGCAAGGCAGCGGGGGCCTGTGGGGTGGGTTTCCTCCTCGCTGCCCCCCGGCCTCGGCAGCGCCTTCAGAGCCCCCGCGTGACCGGACCCCCGCCCGCCACCCCCCGGGACCCCACCGCGCACTCCGACCCTGGGAAGCAGCCAAGAGCGGCTTCTGATCGATCAGTCGACGAATGGTATTTATTGAGCGCTGCTGCCTGCAGGGCACCGTACTAAGCGCTTGGGACAATACAGCTGAATCGGCAGACATATTCCCTTCCGACAGTCTGGAAGCGGGAAGGGCCTGGTGGGGTAAGGGGCAGGCTGGACAGGATGAGGTCAGATGGACCAGGGGGAGAAAGCTGCTTCCCTGGAACCCTGGACAGGTCCCTGTCCCTCTCTGAGCCTCAGTTTCCCCATCCCCACCAGTGTGGGGACGCAGCACGGCCTAGCGTAGAGCACGGGCCTGGGAATCAGAAGGTCATGGGCTCTAATCCCAGCTCTGCCACTTGTGTGCTGTGTGACCTTGGACAAGTCACTTCGCTTCTCTATACCTCAGTGACCTCATCTGTAAAAATGGGGATTGAGAATGTGAGCCCCATGAGGGACAAGGACTGTGTCCATCTGTAAAAATGGGGATTGAGAATGTGAGCCCCATGTGGGACAAGGACCGTGTCCAACCTGATTAACTTGTACCTACCCCAGCGCTTAAAACAGTACTTGGCACATAGTAAGCACTTAATTACCATTATTACGAGAAGCAGCGTGGCTTAATGGAAAGAGCACGGGCTTGGGAGTCAGAGGTCGTGGGTTCGGATTCTGACTCCGCCGCTTGTCGGCTGTGTGACTCTGGGCAAGTCCCTTCACTTCCCTGGGCCTCGGTGACCTCATCTGTCAAATGGGGATGAAGACGGTGAGCCCCACGTGGGACAACGTGATGGCCTTGTATCTACCCCAGAGCTTAGAAGGGTGCTTGGCACGTAGTAAGCGTTTAACAAATGCCATTATTATTATTATTATTACTCGCAGGGGGACGGGCTGCATGGACTGGGCGGCCTGACCTCTGGCTCGATCTCGGCGGGCACTGGGCAAAGGGGGCGCGGCGGCAGTTGCCCAGACGAGGCCACTCCTTGCCAAAGTCCACGGCAGATGGATCCGCCCCTGCCCCCCAACCCTTTTGGGAAGAGAGGCGGAGGGTGTGGAGGGCAGGACAGTCTCCGCAGACCGGGGCTGCCCCAGGGCCTGGCCTGCCCCCTCTGTGGACCACCGCCCGGCCGGCCGGCTACCTCTGTGCACGTGACCTAGGTGTGGACGCACATGTGTGTGGACGCACATGTGTGTGGACGCACACGTGTTGACCCGTGCCAGGGTGGGTCCCAGGGATGGAGGCTGGACCTGTGCCCGCATGGGACATGGGAGCACCGTGGGCCAACAGAAGCCGGCTGGACTAGTGGGCAGAGAAGCAGCGTGGCTCAGTGGAAAGAGCCTGGGCTTGGGGGGGTCAGAGGTCGTGGGTTCAAATCCCAGCTCCGCCACTTGTCAGCTGTGTGACTCTGGGCAAGTCACCTAGCTTTTCTGGGCCTCAGTGACCTCACCTTTTTCTTTCTTTCAATCGTATTTACTGAGCGCTTACCGTGTGCCAGCACTGTACTAAGTGCCTACATCTGTACAATGGGGATTGAGACTGTGAGCCCCACGTGGGACAACCTGATTACCTTGCATCTACCCGGCGCTTAGGACGGTGCTGTGCACATAGTAAGCGCTCAACAAATGCCATCATCATTATTAGTAGTATTGTTATTAGAGCCCGGGCTTGGAGTCAGAAGCTCCTGGGTTCTCATCCCGCTTGTCAGCTGGGTGACTTTGGGCAAGTCACTTCACTTCTCTGGGCCTCAGTTACCTCATCTGGAAAATGGGGATTAAGATTGTGAGCCCCACGTGGGACAACCTGATCCCCTTGTATCCCCCCCAACGGCGCTTAGAATGGTGCTGTGCACATAGTAAGCGCTTAACAAATGCCATCATCATCATCATCATCATTATTTAGAGCCCGGGCCTGGGGGTCAGAAGCTCCTGGGTTCTCATCCCGCTTGTCAGCCGTGTGACTCTGGGCAAGTCACTTCACTTCTCTGTGCCTCAGTTACCCCATCTGGAAAATGGGGATTAAGACTGTGAGCCCCACGTGGGACAACTTGATCCCCCTGTATTCCCCCCCCCTCCCCCGGCGCTTAGAACGGTGCTTTGCACATAGTAAGTGCTTAACAAATAATAATGGCATTTATTAAGTACCAAAATGATTATGATTATTATCCCGGCTCCTCCATCTGTCTGCTACTGTCTGCTACCTTTTAGACTGTGAGCCCACTGTTGGGTAGGGACTGTCTCTGTTATGTTGCCAATTTGTACTTCCCAAGCGCTTAGTACAGTGTTCTGCACATAGTAAGCGCTCAATAAATACGATTGATGATGATGATGATGCTACGGACTTGGGCCTCAGTGCCCTCATCTGGAAAAGGGGGATGGGACGGGGGTCCCCACCGCAGCGCTTAGTGCAGTGCTTGGCACCTGGCCGGGGGCGGGGGGTTGCGCTGACCTCGGCCGGAGGAGCGGGATGACAGGAGGGAGGGAGGGACGGAGGGAGGGATGGAGGCCTTTTCCCGGATCGGATCGGGATCGAAGGGGTCCGCCCTGGGGAGGCCGGGGAATCAATCAATCGTATTTATTGAGCGCTTACTGTGTGCAGAGCACTGTACTAAGCGCTTGGTAAGTCCAAGCTGCCAACATCTAGAGACGGTCCCTACCCAACAGCGGGCTCGCAGTCTAGAAGGGGGAGACGGAGAACAAAACCAAACACACTGACAAAATAAAATAGAATAGATACGTACAAGTAAAATAAATAAATGGAGTAATAAATCTGTACAAACATATATACAGGTGTTGTGGGAAGGGAAGGGAAGGAGGTAAGATGGGGGGGAACGGACCCCGCCCCGGCAGACAGACCGAGAGACCGACCGAGCCGGAGGACGGCATCCGGCGGCGGCGGCGGCCCCGGCCCCGCTCACCTCGGCCGCCCCCGTCCATGGCTCCGCTGTGGGCCGGTCCGCTCCGGTTCCGTCCGGTCCGCTCCGGTTCGGTCCGGTCCCGCCCGGCCCGGGCCTCGGGTGCCGCTGCGCCGCCCGCGCTTCCGTCTCCAGCTCCGCCCCGCCCCGCCCCGCCGGGACACGCCCCCTACCGGCCGCTACCGGCACGACACGCCCCGACCCGACCCTCCGGGACACGCCCCCTACCGGCCGCTCCGCCCTCCGGGACACGCCCTCTACCGGTCGATCCGCCCCCGCCCGCCGGGACACGCCCCTTACCGCCCCCTACCGGCCGCTCCGCCCGTAGGGACCCGCCCCCTACCGGCCGATCCACCTAGGAGCTCCGGGACACGCCCCCTCCCGGCCGCTCCGCCCACCGGGACACGCCCCCTACCGGCCGCTCCTCCTCCGCCCTCCGGGGCACGCCCCTTGCCGCCCCCTACCGGCCGATCCGCCTAAACTCTCCGGGACACGCCCCCCACCGGCCGACGCTCCCTCGCCCTCCGGGACACGCCCCCTACCGGCCGATCATCATCATCATTATCATCATCGATCGTATCTACTGAGCGCTTACTGTGTGCAGAGCACTGGACTAAGCGCTTGGGAAGTCCAAGCTGGCAACATCTAGAGACGGTCCCTACCCAGCAGCGGGCTCACAGTCTAAAAGGGGAGACAAAACCAAACAGACTAACAAAATAAAATAAATAGAATAGGCATGGACAAGTAAAATAAATAAATAAATAAACCTAGGATCTCCGGGACACGCCCCTTACCGCCCCCTACCGGCCGATCCGCCTAAACTCTCCGGGACACGCCCCCTACCGGCCGACGCTCCCTCGCCCTCCGGGACACGCCCCCTACCGGCCGATCATCATCATCATTATCATCATCGATCGTATCTACTGAGCGCTTACTGTGTGCAGAGCACTGGACTAAGCGCTTGGGAAGTCCAAGCTGGCAACATCTAGAGACGGTCCCTACCCAGCAGCGGGCTCACAGTCTAAAAGGGGAGACAAAACCAAACAGACTAACAAAATAAAATAAATAGAATAGGCATGGACAAGTAAAATAAATAAATAAATAAACCTAGGATCTCCGGGACACGCCCCTTACCGCCCCCTACCGGCCGATCCGCCTAAACTCTCCGGGACACGCCCCCTACCGGCCGACGCTCCCTCGCCCTCCGGGACACGCCCCCTACCGGCCGATCATCATCATCATCATCATCGATCGTATCTATTGAGCGCTTACTGTGTGCAGAGCACTGGGCTAAGCGCTTGGGAAGTCCAAGTTGGCAACATCTAGAGACAGTCCCTACCCAACAGCGGGCTCACGGTCTAAAAGGGGAGACAAAACCAAACAGAATAACAAAATAAAATAAATAGAATAGGTATGGACAAGTAAAATAAATAATTCCCTCCTCTCCCCCTCGTCCCCCTCTCCATCCCCCCATCTTACCTCCTTCCCTTCCCCACAGCACCTGTATATATGTATATATGGTTGTACATATTTATTACTCTATTTATTTATTTATTTATTTATTTTACTTGTACATTTCTATCCTACTTATTTTATTTTGTTGGTATGTTTGGTTCTGTTCTCTGTCTCCCCCTTTTAGACTGTGAGCCCACTGTTGGGTAGGGACTGTCTCTATGTGTTGCCAATTTGGACTTCCCAAGCGCTTAGTACAGTGCTCTGCACATAGTAGGCGCTCAATAAATACGATTGATTGATTGACTGATAGATAAATAAATAAACCTAGGATCTCCGGAACACTCCCCTTACCGCCCCCTACCGGCCGCTCCGCCCGCCGGGACACGCCCCCTACCGGTGGGTCCCCTCCGGGACCCGCCCCCTACCGGCCGCTCCGCCCCCGGTGTCCGGGACCCGCCCCTTACCGCCCCCTAGCGGCCCGTGTTTCCGGGCCCCGCCCCCCGCTCCCGGCCAACCCGTCCCGTCCCCCCCGTCCCCCCCCCCCCCCCGGCCGTCCCCCGGCCGGTCCCCGGTCTCCGGTCCCCGGGTCCCGAGGACCTCCCGTCCGTCCGTCCACAGCCCGGAGATTGCGGCAGGAAGGTGAGGGCTACTGCAGAATTTCTAGCCTCGATATGGAAATATGGATATTCTGGAGAGTTTTTCTCTCTACATTACCTATACTCATTCATTCAATCGTATTTATTGAGCAGAGCACTGTAGTAAGCGCTTGAGTCACCTCCTCCAGGAGGCCTTCCCAGACTGAGCCCCTTCCTTCCTCTCCCCCTCGTCCCCCTCTCCATCCCCCCATCTTACCTCCTTCCCTTCCCCACAGCACCTGTATATATGTTTGTACATATTTATTACTCTATTTTACTTGTACATATCTATTCTATTTATTTTATTTTGTTAGTATGTTTGGTTCTGTTCTCTGTCTCCCCCTTTTAGACCGTGAGCCCACTGTTGGGTAGGGACTGTCTCTATGTGTTGCCAGTTTTTACTTCCCAAGCGCTTAGCACAGTGCTCTGCACACAGTAAGCTCTCAGTAAATACGATTGATGATGATGGGAAGTACAAGTCGGCAACATCTAGAGGCGGCCCCGACCCAACGACCGGCTCACAGTCTCGAAGGGGGAGACGGACAACGAAACAAAAAAAGTAGGCAGGTGTCAAAACCGCCCTTTAGATACATGGAATTTCTATGTAAGCAGAGAAACAGCGTGGCTTAATGGAAAGAGCATATGGGCTTGCGAGTCAGAGGTCATGGGTTGTGACTGTGTCAGCTGTGTGACTTCGGGCAACCCCACTTCTCTATACCTCAGTTACTTCACCTGTGAAATGGGAATTAAGACTGTGAGCCCCACGTGGGACAACCTGATTATCTTTTAACTACCCCAGCGCTTAGAATGAAGCTTGGCACAAAGTGAGCACTTAACAAGTACCATCGTTATGATTGTTATTATTATTGTTATTATTAGATGATGAGCTCTCTCTTCCTCCCTTCAAAGCCCTACTGAGAGCTCACCTCCTCCAGGAGACCTTCCAGGACTGAGCCCCCTCCTTCCTCTTCCCCTCCTCCCTCTCCCCATCCCCCCCCGCCTTACCTCCTTCCCCTCCCCACAGCACCTGTAAATATATACATATGTTTGTATGTATTTATTACTCTATTTTATTTGTACATATTTATTCTATTTATTTTATTTTGTTAATATGTTTTGTTTTGTTGTCTGTCTCCCCCTTCTAGACTGTGAGCCCATTGTTGGGTAGGGACCGTCTCTGTATGTTGCCAACTTGGACTTCCCAAGTGCTTAGTACAGTGCTGTGCACACAGTAAGCGCTCAATAAATACGATTTAATGAGTGAATGAATTATCCCGCGGCCAGCTACAGGCCCGCCAGCCTCCTCGTGAGCAAACACGCCTTGTCCTCTGGCCCTTGTTGGTTGCAAAGGGCAATTATATTAATGTCTGTCCCCCCTCCTAGACTCCCTGTGGGCAAGGAATGTGTCTACCAATTCTGTTATATTGAACTCTCATTCATTGATTGTCATATTTATCGAGTATTTTCTCTCTTCCAAGCACTGTGTTAAGCGCTTGGGAGAGGACAGTACAGCAGTAAAACAGTCACATTCCCTCCCCACAACGGGCTTACAGCCTAGAGTCTGGGGAGACGGAGGTCAATATAAATGAATTAAATTACGGATATGTACATAAGTGCTCCCCCTTTTAGACTGTGAGGCCACTGTTGGATAGGGACTGTCTCTATATGTTACCTCCTTCCCTTCCCCACAGCACCTGTATATATGTATATATGGTTGTACATATTTATTACTCTATTTATTTATTTATTTATTTTACTTGTACATATCTATCCTATTTATTTTATTTTGTTAGTATGTTTGGTTTTGTTCTCTGTCTCCCCCTTTTAGACTGTGAGCCCACCGTTGGGTAGGGACCGTCTCTCTATGTTGCCAATTTGTACTTCCCAAGCGCTTAGTACAGTGCTCTGCACATAGTAAGCGCTCAATAAATACGATTGATGATGATGATGTGTTGCCAACTTGTACTTCCCAAGCGCTTAGTACAGTGCTCTGCACACGGTAAGCGCTCAATACGATTGATGATGAAGTGCTGTGGGGCTGGGAGGGGGGAAGAGCAAAGGGAGCAAGTCAGGGCGACACAGGAGGGAGTGGGAGATGAGAACTGGGGCTTAGTCTGGGAAGGACTTTCGGAGGAGATGGGTGTTCAATAAGGCTTTGAAAGGGGCCGGGGGCAGTAATTGTCCATCAGATTTGAGGTGGGAGGGAGTTCCAGGCCAGAGGCGGGACGTGGGCCGGGGTCGGCGGCGAGACAGGTGAAACTGAGGTACAGTGAGAAGCAATCAATCAATCATATTTATTGAGCGCTTACTGTGTGCAGAGCACTGTACTAATCGCTTGGGAAGTACAAGCTGGCAACGTATAGAGACAGTCCCTACCCAACAGTGGGCTCACAGTCTAGAAGATTAGTATTACAGGAGCAAAGTGTGCGGGCTGGGTTGTAGATGGAGAGAAGTGAGCTGAGGTGGGAGGAGGACATCCCCCGGGCCTGGAATGCCCTCCCTCTGGCCATCCGCCAAGCTCGCTCTCTTCCTCCCTTCAAGGCCCTGCTGAGAGCTCACCTCCTCCAGGAGGCCTTCCCACACTGAGCGCCTTCCTTCCTAGAGTAATAAATAACATATTTATTACTCTATTTATTTTTTTATTTTACTTGTACATTTCTATCCTATTTATCCTATTTTGTTGGTATGTTTGGTTCTGTTCTCTGTCTCCCCCTTTTAGACTGTGAGCCCACTGTTGGGTAGGGACTGTCTCTATGTGTTGCCAATTTGTACTTCCCAAGCGCTTAGTACAGTGCTCTGCACATAGTAAGCGCTCAATAAATACGATTGATTGATTGATTGATTCCTCTCCCCCTCGTCCCCCTTCTCCATCCCCCCATCTTACCTCCTTCCCTTCCCCACAGCACCTGTATATATGTATATATGTTTGTACATATTTATTACTCTATTGATTTATTTATTTTACTTGTACATAGCTATTCTATTTATTTTATTTTGTTAGTATGTTTGGTTTTGTTCTCTGTCTCCCCCTTTTAGACTGTGAGCCCACTGTTGGGTAGGGACTGTCTCTATATGTTGCCAACTTGGACTTCCCAAGCGCTTAGTACAGTGCTCTGCACATAGTAAGCGCTCAATAAATACGATTGATGATGATGAAGTGGCAGAGCCGGGGGTTTGAACCCATGACCTCTCACTCCAAAGCCCGTGCCCTTTCCACTGAGCCACGCTGCTTCTCTGTAGTAGTAGTAGTAGTAGTAATAGTAGTGTCTGCTGTGTGACCTTGGGCAAGTCGCTTAACTTCACTGCGCCTCAGTTACCTCCTCTGTAAAATGGGGATTAAGACGTGAGCCCCACTTGGGACACCCTGATTACCTTGTATCTACCCCAGTGCTTACTTGGCATATAGGAAGCGCTTAACAAATGCCATCATTATTATTATTAATTGGATTTATTAAGTGCTTATTGTAGGCAGAGCACTCTACTAAGCACTGGGAGAGAATACTCAGGTGGGAATTAGATGCCATCTCTGACCCTCAGAGGCCTTGCCATTTAAATCTATACCATAAGCTCGTTATGGCAGGGAACGTGTCTGCTAATTCTTTTGTATTGTACTCTCTCAAGCGCTTAGTACAGTGCTCTGCACATAGTAAGCACTCAATAAATACCATTGATTGGTTAAAAATGGGATTAAAAAGGGAGAGAAAGGACTGGCAACAGACGCCTAAGGAGAGATGAAACAAAGGACCAAGAGGACATAAAATCACGGGTGATTCCACAAAATAAAAATCAAAATCATTAGGGCACTGTGGCTAGAGGAGCAGAATCTTGTTAGGACCCCAAGAAATTGCATCTTCCGTTCCCCATTTGCATTGGTTTTTGGGTACTGGCCTGGAGCACATTTAAGTTATCCGACAGCAAGCAACACCCATTATGTGGATAGAGCTGAGCCTCCTTCTCGCCCATCCCGCCATTAATAATAATAATAATAATCATAATAATGATATTTGTTAAATGCTTACTATGTGCACTGTTCTAAGCGCTGAGGGGGACACAAGGTGATCAGGTTGTCCCACGGGGGGCTCACAGTCAATCCCCATTTTACAGATGAGGGAACTGAGGCTCAGAGAAGTTAAGCGACTTGCCCAAGGTCACACAGCAGACATGTGGCGGAGGTGGGATTCGAACCCGTGACTTCTGACTCCAAAGCCCATGCTCTTTCCACTGAGCCATGCTGCTTCTCGACCCCTGGCCCACGTCCCACCCCAGGCCTGGAACGCCCTCCCTCCACACACCCGCCAAGCTCGCTCTCTTCCTCCCTTCAAAGCCCTACTGAGAGCTCACCTCCTCCAGGAGGCCTTCCCAGACTGAAACCCCCCTTTTCCTCCTCTCTTCCTCCCCCCCACTCCCTCCCTCTGCCCTACCCCCCCCCCACAGCACTTGTGCACATTTGTACATATTTATTACTCTATTTTATTAATAAATAGATAAATTATATTTATTTTGATGGCATTGACACCTGTCTACTTGTTTTGTTTTGTTGTCTGTCTCCCCCTTCTAGACTGTGAGTCCGTTGTGGGGTAGGGACTGTCTCAATCCATTGCCGAATTGTACCTTCCAAGAGCTTAGCGCAGTGCTGTGCACACAGTAAGCGCTCAATAAATACAATTGAGTGAATGAGTGAATGACTGTGAGCCCCATGTGGGACATGGGATGGTGTTAATTAATTAATTAATTAATGATGGCATTTATTAAGCGCTTACTATGTGCAATGCACTGTTCTAATAATAATAATGATGATGACATTTATTAAGCGCTTACTATGTGCAAAGCACTGTTCTAAGCGCTGGGGAGGTTACAAGGTGATCAGGTTGTCCCACGGGGGGCTCACAGTCTTCATCCCCATTTTACAGATGAGGTAACTGAGGCCCAGAGAAGTGAAGTGACTTGCCCAAAGTCACACAGCTGACAATTGGCAGAGCTAGGATTTGAACCCATGACCACTGACTCCAGAGCCCGGGCTTTTTCCACTGAGCCACGCTGCTTCTCAACCTGATTTGCTTATCTTTACCCAAGCGCTTAGTACAGTGCCTGGCACACAGTAAGTGCTTAACAAATGCCACAATCACGATTATTATTAGTATTAGAATTAATTAATACTATTTTATTGTATCATTAATTATTATTAATAATAAAAATGTGATTAAACCCCCCCCCCCCCCAGAAAATTTACTGTCCTATATTCGCACTTTGAGCGCCACCCAGAGGACAAAGAGAGGTTGGTCACTTCCTTCTCCGTCCACACAGACCGTGCAGATTTAACGTGATCTTGGGTGTTACATCAATCAATCAATCAATCAATCAATCGTATTTATTGAGCGCTTACTGTGTG
The DNA here is from genome assembly GCF_015852505.1 of Tachyglossus aculeatus. Classification (NCBI taxonomy): domain Eukaryota; kingdom Metazoa; phylum Chordata; class Mammalia; order Monotremata; family Tachyglossidae; genus Tachyglossus; species Tachyglossus aculeatus. Next base: position 26,990,563 of record NC_052090.1, read on the forward strand.
CAGAGCACTGTACTAGGCGCTTGGGAAGTCCAAGTTGGCAACATCTAGAGACAGTCCCTACCCAACAGTGGGCTCACAGTCTAAAAGGAGGAGACATATGCTTGGTTACATCATCATCATCATCAATCGTATTTATTGAGCGCTTACTGTATGCAGAGCACTGTACTAAGCGCTTGGGAAGTCCAAGTTGGCAACATCTAGAGACAGTCCCTACCCAACAGTGGGCTCACAGTCTAAAAGGGGGAGACATATGCTTGGTTACATCATCGTCATCATCAATCGTATTTATTGAGCACTTACTATGTGCAGAGCACTGTACTAAGCGCTTGGGAAGTCCAAGTTGGCAACATATAGAGACAGTCCCTACCCAACAGTGGGCTCACAGTCTAAAAGGGGGAGACATATGCTTGGTTACATATGCTTGGCCTGCCTGGCGTGTTGCCTGTGTTTGGCCCGACCCTTCATCATCATCATCATCATCAATCGTATTTATTGAGCGCTTACTATGTGCAGAGCACTGTACTAAGCGCTTGGGAAGTACAAATTGGCAACATATAGAGACAGTCCCTACCCAGCAGTGGGCTCACCGTCTAAAACGAGCCCCTCACTTGTGGGCGTCGCTCCCAGCCCTAGGCTGGCCGTGGCCGGCCCACCTCCAGGAGAAGCCGAGCCCCAACTGGCCAGGACTGGCCGGGGCTGAGCGCACGCTCTGGCCAAGCAGGGCACCCCAGGGTTCTGTGTTAGACAAATGGGCCGGTAGCCCACACCGGGGCTAGGTGACCCCAGTTGCTGCGGTCCACCCCAAACGTCCGGCCCACCCTGCAGGCTGGAGCAGCCTCTTGTAGGCCCAGGGCCGGGCCCAGCGCATTCTGGGATCTGGATTTTGGACGCCCTCCTGGAGTCTCCTTCAGTCCCCCTCCCCACCTTGCCCCTTCTCCCCTACCGTCGCCTTCCCTACAGTCTCCAGAGGGACAGACAGATGGGAAAGCCGAAATGACGGCTCGGCGTCCTGGTTCCTGGCCTAACTCTGGCCCAGCCTGTGCCAGGGGCCCCTTGATCGGGGCAGGGGTGGCTTTCACAGTGCCAGGCCCCCCAGAGAGGTAAGGGCAGTGGGCCACGCCTGCCCTGGGAAGCAGACTGCCCATCCCTCTTGCAACCAGGCCCATTTTGGACCAGGGAACCACCAAGTCACGCTCTGAGAGTAGAACTGGCGATGGCGTATGCAGCCCTGGCACTGTTGGACCAAGCACTGGGGCTACTTTTTTTTTTTTAATCGTATCTGTTAAGCACTTACTATGTGCCGGGTACTGTTGTTGTTGTTGTTTATGGTATTTATTACTCATCATCATCATCAATCGTATTTATTGAGCGCTTATTATGTGCAGAGCACTGTACTAAGCGCTTGGGAAGTACAAATTGGCAACATATAGAGACAGTCCCTACCCAACAGTGGGCTCACAGTCTAAAAGGGGGAGACAGAGAACAAAACCAAACATACTAACAAAATAAAATAAATAGAATAGAATCCCCATTTTACAGATGAGGTAACTGAGGCACAGAGAATTCATAATGATGGTATTTGTTAAAGTGCTTACTGTGTGTGTTTTAAGCACTGGAATCGATACAAGGTGATCAGGTTGTCCCACGGGGGGCTCACAGTCTTAATCCCCATTTTACAGATGAGGTAACTGAGGCACGGGGAATTGAAGTGACTTGCCCAAGGTCACACAAAAGCGGTAGAGCTGGGATGAGAACCCGGGTTCTATCCACTAGACTACGCTGCTTCCCTGGGCTACTGCCGCTGACAATTTTCAGTTTTCCTTCTGCTCTGGCTCAGCTCAGTGGAAAGAGCCCGGGCTTTGGAGTCAGAGGTCATGGGTTCGAATCCCAACTCCGCCACATGTCTGCTGTGTGACCTTGGGCAAGACACTTCACTTCTCTGAGCCTCAGTTACCTCATCTGTAAAATGGGGATTAAGACTGTGAACCCCACATGGGACAACCTGATCACTTTGTATCCCCCCCCCCAGCGCTTAGAACAGTGCTTTGCACATAGTGAGCGCTTAACAAATGCCAACATTATTATTATTATTATTATTATTATTAATGCCCTCGAGGGCTGAAATACTGAAAATGGAGGCAGTTTGCCAGGGCCCAGCAGGCCTGCTTGCCTGACCCTGAGACTCCACTGACTACAGAGAAGCAGTATGGCTCAGTGGAACGAACCCAGGCTTGGAAGTCAGAGGACATGAGTTCTAATTCTGGCTCCGCCACATGTCTGTTGGAGCAGCATGGCTCAGTGGAGAAGAGCAGGGGCTTTGGAGTCAGAGGTCATGGGTTTGAATCCCGGCTCCGCCACATGTCCGCTGTGTGACCTTGGGCAAGTCACTTAACTTCTCTGAGCCTCAGTTACCTCATCTGGAAAATGGGGATTAAGACTGTGAGCCCCATGTGGGACAACTTGATCACCTTGTATCCACCCCCAGCGCTTAGAACAGTGCTCTGCACATAGTAAGCGCTTAACAAATGCCATTATTATTATTATTATTATTATTATTATTATTATTTGTCAGCTGTATGACTTTGGGCAAGTCACTTAACTCTTCTGTGCCTCAGTTATCTCATCTGTAAAATGCGGATTAAGACCGTGAGCCCCACGTGGACAACCTGATAATCTTGTATCTATCCCAGTGCTTAGAATAATGATGATGATGGCATTTATTAAGCGCTTACTGTGTGCAAAGCACTGTTCTAAGTGCTGGGGAGGTTACAAGGTGATCAGGTTGTCCCACATGGGACTCACACTCTTAATCCCCATTTTGCAGATGGGGTAACTGAGGCACGGAGAAGTGAAGTGACTTGCCCAAAGTCACACAGCTGACAGTTGGCGGAGCCGGGATTTGAACCCCTGACCTCTGACTCCAAAGCCCGGGCTCTTTCCACTGAGCCATGCTGCTTCCGTGCTTGGTACATAGTAAGTGCTTAACAAACACCATTATTATTATTATTATTACAAAATGTTGTACAGTAATAATAATAACAACAATAATAATAATCAGTCAATTGTATTTATTGAGCACTTACTGTGTGCAGAGCACTCTACTAAGTGCTTGGGAGAGTACAATATAACGGTAAACAGACACATTCCCTGCCCACAATAAGGTTACAGTCTAGAGGGGGAGACAGCCATTAATAGAAATAAATAAATTACAGATATGTACGTAAGTGCTGGACTGGGAGGAGGGGATGAATGAAAGGAGAAGCGGCGTGGCTCAGTGGAAAGAGCACGGGCTTTGCAGTCAGAGGTCATGGGTTCAAGTCATGGGTTAAAATCCCAGCTCTGCCAACTGTCAGCTGTGTGGCTTTAGGCAAGTCACTTAACTTCTCTGTGCCTCAGTTCCCTCATCTGTAAAATGACGATTATGACCATGAGCCCCCCCGGGACAACGTGATCACCTTGTAACCTCCCCAGCGCTTAGAACAGTGCTTTGTGCATAGTAAGCGCTTAACAAATACCATCATTATTATTAAAGGAGCAAGTCAGGGCGACACAGAAGCAAGTGGGAGAAGAGGAAAGTAGGGCTTAGGGAAGATTCTTGGAGGAGATATGCCTTCATTAAGGCTTCGAATGAGGACAGAGTAATTAATTGTCTGTTGGATTTGAGGAGGGAGGGTGTGGGCGAGAGGTCGGTGGCGAGATAGGCGAGATGGAGGGACCCAAGTGTGTGGGCTGGTTTGGAGTAGGAGGGTAGTGAGGTGAGGTAGGAGAGGGCAAGGGGATTGAGGGCTTCAAAGCCAGTGGTGAGTAGTTTCTGTTTGATGTGGAGGTGGCTGGGCAACCATCGGAGGGTCCCGAGGAGTAGGGAAACATGGACTGAATTAACGTTTTTGTAGGAAAATGATCGGGGCGGCGGAGGGAAGTACGGACTGGAGTGGGGAGAGATGGGAGGCAGGGAGGTCGGCGAGGAGGCTGATACAGCAGTCAAGGTGCGAGAGGAAAAGTGATTGGATTAATGCAGTAGCAGTTTGGATGGAGAGAAGAGGGCGGGTTTTAGCGCCCTTTTAGCGTCACAATTCATGATATTGATTGTGATAAGCACTTACTCTATGCCAAGCACTGTATTAAGCCCTGGGGTAGATACAATGCAATCAGAGACAAGTAGAGCTCCTGTCCCCCATGGGGCTTCCGAGTGCGCAGTACTCTCCTTGGGGGCCCACTTAAAAAAATATATATTCATGGTATTTGTTGAGCGCTTACTATGTATCAAACACTGTTCTACTAAGTGCTGGGTTAGAGACAAGACAATCAGGTTGAGCACAGTGCTTTTCCCACGTGGGGCTCGTAGTTTTAGTCCCCATTTTACAGACGAGGTAACGGAGGTACAGAGAGGTTAAGTGACTTGCCCAGGGTCCCACAGCGGACAAGTGGTGGAGCGGGTAGTAAACCACAGGTCCTCTGAGTCCTAGACCATACTGCTTCTCCAGCCTGTTGTGTGCAGAGCACTGTACTGGACACCTTCTGTGTGCAGAGCACTGTATTGGGTTCCTGATGTATGCAGAGCCCTGTCCTGTCCCCTGTCCAATAGTGTGTATGTGTGTGTGTGTGTGTGTGTGTGTATGCAGGGAATGTCCCTATTGTTGTAGTGTACTTTCCCAAGCGCTTAGTACAGTGCCCTACACATAGTAAACGAGCAGCGTGGCTCAGTGGAAAGAGTGCGGGCTTGGGAGTCAGAGGTCATGGGTTCGAATCCCCGCTCAGCCATTTGTCAGCTGTGTGACCTTGGGCAAGCCACTTAACTTCTCTGTGCCTCAGTTACCTCATCTGTAAAATGGGGATTAAGACTGTGAGCCCCACATGGGACAACCTGATCACCTTGTAACCTCCCCAGCGCTTAGAACAGTGCTTTGCACATAGTAAGTGCTTAATACATGCTATTATTATTATTATTATTAATACGATTGCGTGTTTCTGTCTGGAACTGTGGGGGGGAGCAGGGATAGTGGGGAGAGCCCACCCAGGAGGTGCCTGGGATTTTGGAGCACTGGCGGTGGTCGCCCGACAGACCGTTTGGAGCAGGAGAGCTTCCCTGGGAAAGGAGAGTGCCATTTCAATCCCAAATCCAGAGTTGGAAAGCTGAGGGAGAAAAGCTTCCCAGGGGCCACAGGCTAGGGAACACAGGTCAGAGGGCACAGGTCAGAGGGCACAGGCGGCAGTGGCTGCTCTCCTCCCATTCCTCTGCCCTACCAGCCGGTGGTCTCAGCAGAGGTGGGCGTCATTTGGGACTTGGGGCTGCGCTAACCCGCAGCCAGCCCCCTGCCTTGGCCAGTGGGGGAAGGTCACCTTTGACATAAAAATAAAAAAATAAAATAAAATAATGATGGCATTTGTTAAGAGCTTACAATGTTCCAAGCACTGTTCTAAGCACTGAGGTGGTGCAAGGCAGTCAGGTTGTCCCACGTGGGGCTCACGCTTTTAATCCCCATTTTACAGATGAGGTAACTGAGGCCCAGAGAAGTTAAGTGACTAGCTCAAAGTCACACAGTTGTCAAGTGGCGGATCCAGGATTAGAACCCAGGACCTCTGACTCTCAAGCCCGGGCTCTTCTCACTGAGCCACGCTGACATCCCCCCTTCATTTAGGGTTTGAGTTTTCCCGCTGGCATCTGAGCTAAAGAAGTATAAACAAGGTAGTCAGGTTGTCCCACGGTGGGGGCTCACACTTTTAATCCCCATTTTACAGATGAGGTAACTGAGGGCCAGAGAAGTGAAGTGACTTGCCCAAAGTCACACAGGTGACAAGTGGCGGAGCCGGGATTAGAACCCAGGACCTCTGACTCCCAAGCCCGTGCCCTTCTCACTGAGCCACGCTGACGTCCCCCACTTCATTTAGTGTTTGAGTTTTCCCACTGGCATCTGAGCTAAAGAAGTATAAGCCGAGGGTTCGCCTGATTCCTTCTTCTCTTTTCATCATCCTCAACATCATTATCATCAATCGTATTTATTGAGCGCTTACTGTGTGCAGAGCACTGTACTAAGCGCTTGGGAAGTACAAATTGGCAACATATAGAGACAGTCCCTACCCAACAGTGGGCTCAACATCATTATCATCATCAATGGTGTTTATTGAGCACTTACTATCTGTCGAGCACTGTACTGCGTTCTTGGGAGAATACAACAGAGTTGGCCGATATGTGCCCTGCTCACAGTGAGTTTACAGTCTAGAGGGGGAGACAGGCATTAATAGAAATTAATAATTTATAATATATAATTTAGAGAGATGTCCATAAGTGCTTGGGGGTCGGGGGTGAGGCTGATGCCAAATGCTTAAAGTTTCCAAGTGCAGAGACTTCGCAGAAGAGAGAGAGCTGGGAAAAAAAGGACTGTGAAGCAGCATGGCCTAGTGGCAAGGCCCTGGGCTTGGGAATCAGAGGACGTGGGTAATAATAATAATAAAATAATAAAATAATAATAATAATAATAATAATAATAGTAATGATGGCATTTATTAAGCACTTACTATGTGCAAAGCACTGTTCTAAGTGCTGGGGAGGTTACAAGGTCATCGGGTTGTCCCATGGGGGGCTCACAGTCTCCATCCCCATTTTCCAGATGAGGGAACTGAGGCCCAGAGAATAATAATAATAATAATAATAATTGGCATTTATTAAGTGCTTACTATGTGCAAAGCACTGTTCTAAGCGCTGGGGAGGATACAGGGTGATCAGGTTGTCCCATGTGGGGCTCACAGTCTTAAATCCATTTTACAGATGAGGTAACTGAGCCCCAGAGAAGTTAAGTGACTTGCCCAAGATCACACAGCAGACATGTGGCGGAGTCGGGATTCTAACCCATGCCCTCTGACTCCAAAGCCCATGCTCTTTCCATTGAGCCACGCTGCTTCTAATCCCCGCTCCGCCACTTGTCTGCCGTGTGACCTTGGGCAAGTCACTTCACTTCTCTGTGCCTCAGTTGCCTCACCTGCAAAATAGGGATTAGGACTGTGAGACAACCCGATTACCCCCAGCACTTAGAACAGAGCTTGGCATGGAGTAAGCGCTTAACAAATACCATAATTATTATTAATTAGTATTACTTAATCGGGAAAGACCTCCTGGAGAAGATGTGACCTTAACAAGGTTTTGAAGGTGGGGAGAGTGGTGGTCTGGCATATATGGAGTCTTTTAGACTGTGAGCCCACTGCTGGGTAGGGACTGTCTCTATATGTTACCAACTTGTACTTCCCAGGCGCTTAGTCCAGTGCTCTGCACACAGTAAGCGCTCAATAAATACAATTGATGATGATGATGATGATGGAGGGGGAGAAAGTTCCAAGCTAGGGGGCAGCGAGATAGGCGAGATTGGGGCACGTTGAGTAAGTTGGCTCCCTAATCCTCCCAAATCCTCCCTAATCCTGCCCAGCTGGGAGGCTGGGAGGGAGGCCAGGGGTAGACCTGCAAGCCAAGGTTGACCTGTTGGCTCAGGGCCTGGACCTTTGACTCTTGGGGCCGGACTCGGGAGGCAGGAGAGGTTTTCCAGGACCGGCTCTCTCCCCACAGCCCGGGAGAGGGAGGTACGGTTCCAAGTAGGCCGGGTCGGGGTCAGCCCGGGTCGGGAGTTAAGGTTGTGTCCCGGTGGGGTGGGGTGAGGGCAGGATGAGAGGAAGGCCTCCTGGAGGAGGTGGGGTTTCAGGAAGGCTTTGAAGATGGAGAGAGTGGCAGGCCGGCAGTTGGGAAGCGAAGGAACGGTCCAGCGGTAGGGGTGAAAAGAGATGAGAAATCTGAGGGTCACTGTGAGGTCCTGAGGTGCTGCGCTGCATCCGAGGAAAGGGGCCCTCAGACTCTCATTCTGCCCTCCTCCTTCCCCCCAAGACCAGCCCCTAGGTCCCCTCCCTCCCGGAATCAGCCGGAACCATTGCCGCTTTGGAAGTTCTCTGCTTGGAGGAGCCGGGACTGGTCCCGGAGGCCTGCTGTCTCCATCGCAGCCACCCAGGAGAAAATCAAATCCCAAACCGTCTTGCATCATCATCATCAATCGTATTTATTGAGCGCTTACTATGTGCAGAGCACTGTACTAAGCGCTTGGGAAGTACAAATTGGCAACATATAGAGACAGTCCCTACCCAACAGTGGGCTCCTCTTGGGGTGGTTTGGGTGACATGCGTCTTCCATTCTTTTAGGACTGAAGAAGTAAACTCAAAATCGAGATGCCAGACCAGACTCTTCTCCAGAAAACAACAACCGGGCAGGAGAATCCGGCAGTGAAAGCCTCCTGCACAGACACTCGCTTGCAGCTACGGGCCTGAAGAGGAAGTGAAATTGTCTTCTACAGAACTCAGATTAATAACCAGGGACCCAAAAGGGGTCCAGGGAAACCTGCTGACTTCCCAAAATCACAAGGGAAGAAACCTTCTAAATGAGGTCCCAGGCCAGGGTCGGATGGGTCTGGGCATTTGGGGGGTCTGGGATGTCGAGCTGGGTGGGCTTGGGGGGCCTGGGGGGCCAGAGTTGGGTGAACCTGGGGGATCTGGAGGCTGGGGAGGTTGGGGGAGCAGGGCTGGGTGGGGGGATTTGTTTGCCAGTCTGGCCTGGGATGCTCCTGAGGCCATACTGGAGGCAACCCTGCTGCTGTGCTAACCTCTTCCCTCCCTTTTTTTTCTTTTTTTAATTAATATGGTATTTGTTAAGCACTTACTATGGGCCAAGCACTGTTCTAAGCGCTGGGGTAGATACAAGGTAATCAGGTTGGACACAGCCCATGTCCCACATGGGGCTCACAGTCTTAACCCTCACTGTCCAGATGAGGTAACTGAGCCCCAGAAAAGTGAGGTGGTTTGCCTAAGGTCCCACAGCAGACAAGTAGCGGACCCAGGATTATTCATTCATTCATTCATTCATTCATTCACTCAATCGCATTTATTGAGCGCTTACTGTCTGAAACCCTTCCTCTGGACTCACATACCTTGGGGGCCCAACATTTTAATGACCAGAACTTTAGCAAACAGAACTCGGATGAACACAACTTCAAAGACTAAAACTTTTGAGCCTTTTCGCAGGTGCTTTTTATTTTTGTTTTTGAATTTCTGTCAGGTAATACGGCTTAATATTTGAAGAGTCGAAGAGAAAAAGGGGAGAAGATCTTTTGCAATTTTTTAAAAATGGTATTTCTTAAGTGCCTTCTATGTTCCAGACACTGTACTAAGCACTGAGGCAGATACAAGTTTCTCAGACTAGACATAGTCCAAGTCCCACATGGGCTCACAGTCTTAATCTCCATTTTACAGATGTGGTACCTGAAGCAGCGGGGAGTTGTGACTTGCCCAGGTTCACACAGCAAATAAGTGGTGGAACTGGATTTAGAACCCAGATCCTTCTGACTTTGATTCATCAATTGTCGTATTTATTGAGCACTTACTGTGTGCAGACCACTGTACTAAGTGCTTGGAAAGTGCAGTTCGGCAACACATAGAGACAATCCCTACCCAACAACGGGCTCACGGTCTTGAAGGGGAAGACAGACAACAAAACAAAACAAGTAGACAGGTATCAATAACATCAAAACCCACTAGAACCCAGGTCCGGAGTCTGTCCGAAGCAGTCCGTGCTGCTTCTTCTTGTTTAACCCTCTATGGGAATGGGAAGTCCCCAGTTTTCTTCACACCCCCTTTTATTCCAACCTGGAAACTCTCCTGGGTGCTGGTGTTTATGATTTAACTTTCTGAGCAGTATGAACTACTCTATTTATTTATTTATTTATTTTACTTGTACATATCTATTCTATTTATTTTATTTTGTTAGTATGTTTGGTTTTGTTCTCTGTCTTCCCCTTTTAGACTGTGAGCCCACTGTTGGGTAGGGACTGTCTCTATATGTTGCCAATTTGTACTTCCCAAGTGCTTAGTACAGTGCTCTGCACATAGTAAGCGCTCAATAAATACAATTGATGATGATGATGATGAAGTCCAGAATGCCCTGGGGGCCTTCACCGAGCATGCTGTAGCCCAGGCCGCCCATCCATCCAAAAACTTGCAGTCAGTCAGAACCACTGGGGTCAGTGCCAGGCCAGCTGGTTGCTCTGGGCAAGGCGGGCCGATTCCTGTTCTTGTGACATGTGACTATTTTTCTCAAGCTGCCCACGACGGCCTGCGGCAAGCTGGGGGGCAGGCCCGCCTTTCCCCCTTAGCCCGAGTGGGCGAAGGGGACCCTTTCGGTCCCCAGGCTGTGTCCTCGTGGCTGAATCAAGACAATGGAATGAATAAATATTCATTTATTCTATTTATAAATATCTATTAATTTTAATAAATAATTAATAAAAATAATAAATATTTATTTATAAATATCTATAAATATTCTATTTATTTATTTATTTATTTATTTAACCTGTGCATATCTATTCTATTTATTTTATTTTGTTAGTATGTTTGGTTTTGTTCTCTGTCTCCCCCTTTTAAACTGTGAGCCCACTGTTGGGTAGGGACTGTCTCTATATGTTGCCAACTTGTACTTCCCAATCGCTTATTACAGTGCTCTGCACACAGTAAGTGCTCAGTAAATACGATTGATTGAAATAATAATAATGATGGTATTTGTTAAGCGCTTACTATGTGCAAAGCACTGTTCTAAGTGCCGGGGGGATACAAGGTGATCAGATTGTCCCACGTGGGGCTCACAGTCTTAATCCCCATTTTCCAGATGGGGTAACTGAGGCACAGAGAAGTGAAGTGACTTGCCCAAAGTCACACAGCTGACAGGTGGCAGAGTCGGGATTAGAACCCGTGACTTCTGGCTCCCAAGCCCGGGCTCTTTCCACTGAGCCACGCTGCTTCTCTACTGAGCCACGCTGCTTCTCTGAAAGAACAGGAGCAGCAAGCAGCAGGAGCACCCACGGCCTTCCCCCCCCCCCAGCCACCACCACATCGGGATCAATCAAACAATCAATCAATCAATCAATCAATCGTATTTATTGAGCGCTTACTGTGTGCAGAGCACTGTACTAAGCGCTTGGGAAGTACAAGTTGGCAACATATAGGGACAGTCCCTACCCAACAGTGGGCTCACAGTCTGAAAGGGGGAGACAGAGAACAAAACCAAACATGCAACAAAATAAAATAAATAGATATGTACAGGTAAAATAAATAAATAAATAAATAGAGTAATAAATATGTACAAACATATCTACATATATACAGGTGCTGTGGCGAAGGGAAGGAGGTAAGATGGGGGGATGGAGAGGGGGACGAGGGGGAAAGAGACAAGGGATCAAACCCTCTCCTCTGCGCACGCCACTGAGGGGCAGCCCGGCCCTCGCCATCGGGAGGCTGCGTGGCCTAGTGGATGGAGCACGGGCCTGGAAGTTGGGGTTTAAATCCCGGCTCTGCAAATCACTTTTTGGCAAATCACTTGGCAAATCACTTCTCTGGGCCTCAGTTGGCTCATCTGCAAAATGGGGATTGAGAGTGCGAGCCCCACGTGTGATAGAGAAGCAGCGTGGCGTAGTGGAAAGAGCACGGGCTTGGGAGTCAGAGGTTGTGGGTTCCAAATCCAGTTCTGCCACTTGTCAGCAAGTCACTTCTCTGTGCCTCAGTTACCTCATCTGTAAAATGGGGATTAAGACTGTGAGTTCCATGTGGGACAACCTTATTACCTTGTATCTACCCCAGTGCTTGAACAGTGCTTGGCACATAGTAAGGGCTTAACAAATATTATTATTATTATTCTTATAATGATGGCATTCGTTAAGCATTTACTATGTGCCAGGCACTGTAAATAATGGCATTTATTAAGCGCTTACTATGTGCAAAGCACTGTTCTAAGCGCTGGGGAGGTTACAAGGTGATCAGGTTGTCCCATGGGGGGCTCACAATCTTAATCCCCATTTTACAGATGAGGTAACTGAGGCCCAGAGAAGTGAAGTGACTTGCCCAAAGTCACACAGCTGACAGTTGGTGGAGCCGGAATTCGAACCCATGACCTCTGACTCCAAAGCCCGGGCTCTTTCCACTAAGGCACTGTACTAAGCGCGGTGTCTACCTGTTAACTTGTGTCTACCTCAGCACTTAGAACAGTGCTGGGCATATAATAAATGCTTAACAAATACCATTACTATTATTATTATCATTATTTTTAGTACGTGAAGGTCTCTGAGTTCTCCTTCCTGGCAGTTGAGCTCAGCACTGAAAAATCCAGCAAAAGCATCCGCTCTGTGAGAGTTCCAACGGGAACGGGCCATCCGGCCCTTGTTCCTTAAGGACGGTAACAATTGTGTTGTTAAGCACTGACTATGTGCCAAGCACTGGGGTAGGTACAGTATAATCGGCTCGGACACGAGATTCCCAGTCCTGTGCAATTCCCGGTGGGCCTCCCCGCTCCGCCCAGTCCTGGCGTTCGGCCTCCCTTCCAGCAGAGCTAGGGGGTGGGGGCTAAAACCACCGGGAAGCAGTTTGGCCTAATGGAAAAAGCACAGGCCTGGGTGTCAGAAGGCCTGGGTCCTATTCCTGGCTCTGCCACTTCCCTGTTGTGTGGTCTTCCTCAAGTCACTTAAAGTCTCTGCATCTCAGTTTCCTCATCTGTAAAATGGGGATCAAAAGCAGCGTGGCCTAGTGGATAGAGCCCGGGCCTGGGTGTCAGAAGGTCATGGGTTCTAATCCCGGCTCTGCCACTTGTCAGCTGTGTGACTTTGGACAAGTCACTTCACTTCTCTGGGCCTCAGTTCCCTCATCTGTTAAATGGGGATTGACTGTGAGCCCCCCGTGGGACAACCTGATCACCTTGTAACCTCCCCAGTGCTTAGAACAGTGCTTTGCACATAGTAAGCGCTTAATAAATGCTATCATTATTATTATTATTATTATTCTCTGGGCCTCAGTGACCTCATCCGCAAAATGCGGACTGAGACTATGAGCCCCAAGTGGGTCAGGGACTGTGTCCAACATGATTTGTTTGTATCCTCCCCAGTGCTTAGTAAAGTGCCTGGCACACAGTAAGCACTTAACAAATACCATAATAATAATAATTATTATTATTCATTTTCATTCATTCAATCGTATTTATTGAGTGCTTACTGTGTGCAGAGCACTGTACTAAGCGCTTGGGAAGTACAAGTCGGCAACAGATAGAGACGGTCCCTACCCAGCAGCGGGCTCACAGTCTAGAAGGGGGAGAGAGACAGCAAACAAGAACAAGTAGACAGGTGTCAAAACTATCAGAATAAATAGAATTATAGTTATATGCACATCATTAATAAAATAGAGTAGTAAATATGTACAAGCAAAATGATTAGAGTAATAAATCTGTACAAACATATATACAAGTGCTATGGGGAGGGGAAGGAGGTAGGGCGGGAGAGGAAAAAGGGGGCTCAGTGTGGGAAGGCCTCCTGGAGGAGGTGAGCTCTCTGTAGGGCTTTGAAGGGAGGAAGAGAGTTAGCTTGGCAGATGTGCGGAGGGAGGGCATTCCAGGCCAGGGGAAGGATCTGGGCCAGAGGTCGACGGCAGGACGGGCGAGAACGAGGTACAGTGAGGAGGTTAGTGGCGGCAGAGGAGCAGAGCATGCAGGCTGGGCTGGAGAAGGACAGAAGGGAGGGGAGGTAGGAGGGGGCGAGGGGATGGACAGCCTTGAAGCCGAGAGTGAGGAGTTTTTGCCTGATGCATAGGTTGGTAGCCACTGGAGATTTTTGAGGAGGGGAGTGACATGCCCAGAGCTTTTCTGCACAAAGATGATCCGGGCAGCAGAATGAAGTATAGACTGAAGTGGGGAGAGACAGGAGGATGGGAGATCAGAGAGGAGGCCGATGCAGTAATCCAGTCGGGATAGGATGAGAGATTGAACCAGCAAGGTAGTGATTTGGATGGAGAGGAAAGGGCCGATGTTGGCGATGTGCCCCTTCCCCACCTCAGGTTGAGGCCCCGCCTCCCGAGGTGAGGCCCCAACCCCCAGGCTGCTGCCCCGGCAGGAGCACGGGTTGGCGTGGGCAGAGCCGGACAGGGGTGGGAAAGTCCGGGGTGGTGCCCTCCGGCCGTCCGGCACAAGCCCCCCCAGTGGGTGGGCACCGGACCCAGAAACCCGTAACCAACATCCGTCCCCATGGGGCCCTTGCTTCTCCGGGGGGAAAGGGCCGGGACGGGGCGGCACTGGGGTACGGGTGAGGCTTGGGGGTCCTGGGCGTCGCTCTCGGCCACCTGGGCAGGGTGAAGGAATCCCTCTTGTTGCCCTGGACCCTGGCTGGCTGGCAAGCTGGATGGCTGGCTGGCTAGTTGGCCCGGGGTCTGGCCAGTTGGCTGGCTAGCTGACCCGGGGCCTGTCCGCTGGCTAGCTGACCCGGAGCAAGGCCGGCTGGCTAGCTGTCTCAGGGCCTGGCTGGCTAGCTGACCTGGGGTCTGGCCGGCTACCTGGTTAGCTAGTTGGCTGGCTAGTTGACCCGGGGCCTGTCCGGCTAGCTAGCTGACCCGGAGCCAGGCCAGCTGGCTAGCTGTCTCGGGGCCTGGCCATCTGGCTAGCTGACCCAGAGTCAGGCCGGCTGGCTAGCTGTCTTGGGGCCTGGCTGGTTGGCTGGCTAGCTGACCCAGGGTCTAGCCAGCTGGCCGGCTAGGTGGGGTTCAGACCCGTTGCGTTAAGAGCCGGGCTTCCCTCGACTGCCCTTTGTTATCCAGACCCTGACACCCTGTTCTTCCCAGCCTGGGCGGCCACAAGGATCCCAGGCCCGGGAACAGGCCCGCAGCTTCTCCGGGCCCCTCTGCCTGACCAGACGGAGACTTCTGTCTCATGAGAGCTGGATTGACCGGTCTGAGGGGCTGGGGAGGGGGGACATCCGAGAGGTCAGGGGTGAGAGCTTGGTGGGGGGGCAAGGGGGCGGTGGAAAATGAATGCCACGTCCCCACTGAGGCGGGGCCCTGTGGGGAGGAGGAGGAGAAGGAGTAGCCGTGGACGGGTCGGCCTGCCAGGGGAGGGATGGAAGCAGACACTAGACTACAGCCAGGGACGGCTGGCTCCCCTCAGCCACTTTTTGGGGCGGCGAGCTCTCTCCGTGGGCAGTTGGTCCACCGCGTCCTCGGTCACGGGCTGTGACCAATTCACCCACCTCTTTCCACCCGTTTTGCCCAAATGATGCCACGAGAGCCAGTGTGGTCTAGTGGAAGCTAGAGAACTTGTGTTCCAATCCCGGCTCCACCACACGTCTGCTGTGTAGTCTTGGACAACTCACTCAGCTTCTCTGGGCCTCAGTTCCCTCCTCTGCAAAATGGGGATTCAATACCTGTTTTCCCTCCTACTTAGATTGTGAGCCCCTTGTGGGACCTGATTGATTAAATTGTATCTACCCCAGCGTTCAAGCATGGCCTAGTGAATTAGAGCCCGGGCCTGGGAGTCGGAAGATCATGGGTTCTAATCCCGGCTCCCCCACTTGTCTGCTGTGTGACCTTGGGTAAGTCACTTCACTTCTCTGTGCCTCGGTAACCTCATCCGTAAAATGGGGATTGAGACTGTGAGCCCCACATAGGACAAGGACTATGTCCAACCTTATTTGCTTGTATCCATGCCAGCACTTAGTCCAGTGCCTGGCATAGAGTAAGTGCTTAATGAATCCCACAATTATTATTTCTATTATTATTATTATTATTATTATTATTATTATTATTATTATTATTATTATTATTATTACAGTGCCTGGCCCAGAGTAAGCACTTAACAAATACCATCACTGTTATTATAATTACTAGACTAAGCTCGTTGTGAGCAGGGAATTTGTCCATTTATTGTTGTGTTGTACTCTTCCAAGTGCTTAGTACAGTATTTTGCACACAGTAAGCACTCAATAAATATGATTGAATGAATGAAGTAGTACTATAGGCCAAGTTGGTCTGGCAGGGAGTGTGTCTGTTGGTTGTGTTGTACTTTCCCAAGCTCTTAGTGCAGTGTTTTGCACACAGTAAGCACTCAATAAATACAACTGAATGAAGAAACGAATGAAACAAGGGTAAAGGGTCTGATCCAGCCTGAGCGTGGCGTCTTTGCCGATTTCAGCAGGAATGACCTGGATGGAATGACCCGGGCATTCAGTCATCATTCAATCATATTTATTGAGCGCTTACTGTGTGCAGAGCACTGTACTAAGCGCTTGGGAAGTCCAAGTTGGCAACATATAGAGACGGTCCCTACCCAACAACGGGCTCACAGTCTAGAAGGGGGAGACAGACGACAAAACAAAACATGTAGACAGGTGTCAAAGTAGTCGGAACAAGTAGAATTAAAGCTAAATGCACATCATTAACAAAATAAATAGAATAGTAAATATGTACAAGTAAAATAGAGTAATAAATCTGTACAACTATATATACAAGTGCTATGGGGAGGGGAAGGAGGTAGGGCCGGGGGGATGGGGAGGAGGAGAGGAAAAAGGGGGTTCAGTCTGGGAAGGCCTCTTGGAGGAGGTGAGCTCTCAGTGACTTGCTCAAAGTCACCCAGCAGACGATCAGTGGAGCTGGGATTATAACTCACGACCCCTGACTCCCAAGCCCGGGCTCTTGCTGCTTCTAATAATTGTGGTATGAAGTGCTTTCTATGTGCCAGGCATTGTACTAAGCGCTGGGGTGGATACAAGCAAATTGGGTTGGACACAGTCCCTGTCCCAAGTGAGGCTCACGGTCTCCATCCCCATTTTACAGACACAGCGGAGCCGGGATAAGAACCCGTGACCTTCCGTCTCCCAGGCCCGGCCTCTGTCCGCTACAGAGCCAGGGAAAGTGGAAAGGACTCTAGAACGGAAGCTCGTTGTGGGCAGGGAACATGTCTACTAACTCTGTTGTGCTCACCTGAGCGCTTAGTACAGTGCTCGGCACACAGTAAGCGCTCAATAAATAGCATTGATGATGATGAGGTTCTTGCTGTCGTTGAAAAGCAGTCAGGGGAACTCCACTCCTCCCCGAGAGGTGAGTCAACCAAGAAATTCCCTTCCCCACCCTTTTCATTCTTTGACTTTGGTTTGTTTTTCTGTTGCTATTTGCTAAGTGCCTAAACTACATGCCAGGCACTGTACTAAACGATGGGACAGATGCAGCTAATCCGGTCGGACACAGCCGCGGTCCCACGTGGGGCTCCCTGTCTTAATCTCTATTTCACAGACGAGGTAACAGGCCCAGAGAAGTGAAGTGACTCCCCCAAGGTCACACAACAGGCAAGTGACGGAGCTGGGATTAGAACCCTGGGCCCGGGCTCTATCCACCCCACCACACTCCTTCTCCCATTAGTAGTAATGATAATAATAATGATGGCATTTGTCAAGCGCTTACTATGTGCCAAACACCACTTCAAGCGCTGTGGGGGGATACAACGTGATCAGGTTGCCCCACGTGGGGCTCACAGTCTTAATACCCATTTTCCAGTTGAGCTAACTGAGGCTCAGAGAAGTGAAGTGACTTGTCCAAGGCCACACAGCAGACATGTGGCGGAGCCGGGATTAGAACCACGACCTCTGACTACCAAGTCCGGGCTCTTTCCACTGAGCCCCACTGCTTCTTAGTACCGTGCTAAGCGCTTAGTACAGTGCTCTGCACACAGTAAGCGCCCAATAAAAGATGCCATTCTCAGGGATGGGGGGACCCTGCTGGATTTGTCTTTCGCTTGTCCTTCATTAGCAGAACTGGGGTGGGGCCCAGGCCAGACTGCCCTCCAGGCCTCTCCTTTTCTTTTTTTTTAAAATGGTATTTGTTAAAGTGCTTACTTTGTGCCAGGCACTGTATTAAATGCTGGGGTTAGATACAAGCTAATCAGGTTGGACACAGTCCAGGTCCACATGGGGCTCACAAGTCTTCTCCCCATTTTACAGATGAGGTCACTAAGGCCCAGGGAAATAGTGGCCTGTCCAAGGCCTCCTGGCAGACAAGTGGCAGAGCTGGGATTAAAACCCAAGTCCTTTTGACTCATGGGCCCATGCTCTATCTACTTGGCCATGTTCCTCCTTTACTCTTCTCGACTTCTGGCCGAGCCCAGCTGGTGCCAGTGTGCTTGTTCTACCCCCGAGACTGTCCGCATGCTCCCCGCAGGGGCTTAGTCTGATTTTTTGTGCCCCACCCCTGCTCCCAGACCACCGTGCCAGGCACAGAGATGCCCTTGGAGTTGCCCTCACCACCAGAGCCACCCCGGCCCATGTCATCCCCCGGGCCTGGAATTCCCCCAATCCCTCTGCCCACCCGCCAAGCTAGCTCTTCCTCCCTTCAAGGCCCTACTGAGAGCTCACCTCCTCCAGGAGGCCTTCCCAGACTGAGCCCCTTCCTTCCTCTCCCCCTCTCCATCCCCCCCATCCCCCCATCTTACCTCCTTCCCTTCCCCACAGCACCTGTATATATGTATATATGTTTGTACATATTTATTACTCTATTTATTTTACTTGTACTTATCTATTCTATTTATTTTATTTTGTTAGTATGTTTGGTTTTGTTCTCTGTCTCCCCCTTTTAGACTGTGAGCCCACTGTTGGATAGGGACTGTCTCTATATGTTGCCAGTTTGTACTTCCCAAGCGCTTAGTACAGTGCTCTGCACACAGTAAGCGCTCAATACGATTGATGATGATGATGAGCCAAATGGGAGTCATCTGCCCCAGGCTTCGGGAAACCTCCTGGGTTGGTTTCTAATCTTCCCTCCTTCCCTCCCCTCACTCCCAAGCCTGCCCTTTCCTGCTGCCAAAACCCTCACTCCCCCTCCCGAAGCCCATATCTGTACACCCTATTTCTTCCTCCTACCTGTAATTGACTTTAGCATCTGTCTCCTCAGCTAGATTGTAAGCTCCTCGATGCCAGGAATCATGCCCCCTAATTTTACCGCACGGTCTGAAGACTTGGCCCCCAGATGCTCATTACTGGATTGATTGGTTGATAGAAATGTACCGCCTGTACCCATCAAAAGTTGTCCTCCCTCTCCTCTCCCGGCTCCCACTGCATCAGTACGCGGAGTGGAATGAAACGAAAGCTGTCCGGAGAGTGAGGGAGGGAAAGGTGAGCATGAAGGGGAGGCCTCCCAGGCTCCCGGAATGGGGAAGCGTTGGAGAGCAGCAGTGCATCAGTCCATCCATGGTATTTAATAAAAATGGCATTTATTAAGGACTTACTATGTGCAAAGCACTGTTCTCAGCGCTGGGGAGGTTACAAGGTGATCAGGTTGTCCCACGGAGGGCTCACAGTCTTAATCCCCATTTTACAGATGAGGGAACTGAGGCACAGAGAAGTGAAGCGACTTGCCCAAAGTCACGCAACTGGCAGTTGGCGGAGCCGGGATTTGAACCCATGACCTCTGACTCCAAAGCCCGGGCTCTTTCCACTGAGCCGAGTGCGCACTGTGTGCAGAGCACTGAACTAAATGCTTGGGAAGCAGCGTGGCTCAGTGGAAAGAGCACGGGCTTGGGAGTCAGAGGTCATGGGTTCTAATCCTGGCTCCCCCATGTGTCTGCTGTGTGACCTTGGGCAAGTCACTTAACTTCTCTGAGTCTGTTACCTCATCTGTAAAATGGGGATTAAGACTGTGAGCCCCCCGTGGGACAACCTGATCACCTTGTATCCCCCCCAGCGCTTAGAACAGTGCTTTGCACATAGTAAGTGCTTAACAAATGCCATCATTTTTTTTCCCCTCTGGGCCTCAGTTACCTCATCTGTAAAATGGGATTAAGATTGTGAGCCCCATGCAGGTCAGGGACTGTGTCCAACCTGACAACCTTGTATCTGCCCCAGAACTTAGTACACGGGCTTAGGGTTCGGAAGAACCTGGTTTCTAAATTTGGCTCCGCCACTTGTCTGCTGTGTGACCTTGGGCAAATCTCTTAATTTCTCTGTGCCTCAGTTGCCTCATCTGTAAAATGGGGATTAAGACTGTGAGCCCCACATGAAACAGGAACTGCATCCAACCTGATTAGCTTGTATCTACCCCAGCACTCGGTACAGTACCTGGCATCCATACAAAAAAACAAAAGGTACTTAACTGGATGGAAGAAACGGGGTTTGGGGAAAATTTCTGCTGTGGGGCAGCTGGCACACACAAAGTCTGGCATGGAGGGATGGGTTCGAGAGAGAATCTGCGTCAGCAGGCTTCCTCGCCCAATAGCAAGCAGAGATGTCCCTCTGTCAGAGCCCCGCACGAGTTTTACAAATGGCAATATTTTAGAAAGCGGCAGCCTCCTGATCTCGTTTTAAGACCGCTCACCTTGTTTAAACATCTTACGGGAGCCCCGGTCTGACCGTCGTCTGGAGTCGGTGCCGGGAGCCGGGGAACTGCCCCGTGGGCCTCTCAGAGGGAAAATCCAGCTGGGGGGCCCTGCTGACCCAGCTGTCCGTCAGCGGATAAGGTTGATAACATCAAGGAATAAGTCCTTGGGTAGGATTCAGTTTTGATCGGGTTGAACTTTTCCATTCAGAAGGATTTTGGCCTACAGCTCCAGGTATAAATTTGATGGAATCTGAAGTTCCACATTATAGGGCAGTACAGTCTAATGCAAAGGGGAGCAAGAGTCTCAGAGTCAAGAGGTGCCCGCCCGGCCACCATCCCCTTTAGACTCTAAGCTCAGTGCGGGCAGGGAATGGTGTCTGTTGATTGTTTTATTGTTACTCTCCCAAGTACTTAGTCCAGTGCTCTGCAGACAGTAAGTGCTCGGTAAATATGATTGAATGAATTGTGGTGGGCAAATCACTCAATCTCCTTGGGCCTCGGTTTCCTTCCCTGTAAAAAATGGGGATGATAATACCAACTTGTCTCTACCCTGCCATAGATATTGTGGGAATAAAAAACGAAAAATTTGCTAGACAAATTCTGGCACCATTAGGGGGTGAGTGAGTGGGGTCCACCCAACATAGTTATCCCTCCGTTTGCAATCACCCCTCCGGCTTCCCAACGGTGGGCTGGAGAAACCAGGGCCCCTAAGTGGGTTAGACTACACCCCAGATTATCAGATAAACTTTGTCTCTTGACATTCTGATTTTGCTTTTGGTTAGTCAAACATTTACTTGAGCTCCCAGGGCTGGTAAACATGGTAGCTAATAAGATCTATTCTAAGGTGCCTTTCCTTGACAAGATTTTCCCCTGCCGACATTCCGCGTCTCCACTGTCGGGTGCCTCCGGGACACCCTCTGCAGTGGGCCTGGGCCAGGAGGTGGATAAATAAGCATCAGGAAAGGGGCTGAGGTGCGGGGTTCTGCCCCCGGCACACGGAGGTCCCTGGAACAGGCTCTCCTCACTGGGCAAACAAGTTCTGTTGCTCGGTCACCTCCCGGCTGACCGAGGCCCCCGGTAATCCACTAAACAATAAGGCCTGCTCCGCTCCAGGCCTGCTCGGCCTTCTCCAGGAGTAGATTTCCCAAGCAGGGCCCTCTCCTCTGAAAAATGGGGAGAAGAAGGACCAGCCTTGGGTGAGGGCCCTGGAAAATTAAAGCGCTTCCCAAATCGGTCTGCCCCTGGCCTCGGGCCGCAGCGGAGGCTGCCACAGAGAAGGATGAGCACCCGTCCTGTCCAAACCCTGCAGGGGCCAACCAGTGGCCAATTTTCAGGCACCAGGGTGGAAGGCTGCTCTGTTTTCCACCAAACTATGAAGTCCAGTGCCCATATTAACCACAGCTTCCATTAAAAACTCTCTCTCCCTCTCTTTCTCTCACATACACATACACACACAATGCACTTATGTCCAGTTCCCCAAATACATGTTCTCTCCCATGATTTCAAGCAATTAGTCTCTCTTAGTTGACCGAGTGACCTTTCCTTGGTGAGCCCAGCCTCCTGGCTTCCCAGTGGCCTCAGGTTGACCCTCCGTCCCAGCGTTGGAGGGCAGTCCTGGATTTTTGTGGGCGGCACTAGACAGTTTCGGGAAGAAATGGTAATGCTTCATTGGGAATGGGCTGCGCCTTGACTAAACAGCTCAGTCCACCTCGCTTGTAGCAACCCAGGGCCTTTCCGGGTGTCTGTAGATGTTTGTGTTTTTCCCGACTTGGGCTGGAGCCTGATCATATCTGGTGTCTCAGTATCCTGGGCCTTGAGGAATGGCGATCCTGAGATGCTGGGGGACTTTAGCCCTGCACTGTCCCTCCTCCCCACCCCCACCCCGATGATCACGAGAGGAAGAGGGAGGTATACATGTCTGGAGCGGTGTCCCAGGGCCTTTGTTTTCGACTCAAAGAATGACTGGCTTAACGGTAAACTCATTCACTTCGCGTTTATTGTTCTGTAGTACCCTCCCAAGTACCTAGTACAGTGCTCTGCACACAGTAAGCACTCAATAAATACGATGACTGACTGATTCCCTTCTGGGCAGGATTGTAGGGGGCTCAGGTTCAAGGTCACACTGGCCTAGCCTGGTCTCCACTCTTTTCCTATTAGCAGAATGGCCCCAAAATGTCCTTTCTCCTCTCCCCAGATCCTTCACCTGGGGCTGAGAAGACTAGTTGACTAACACAATTGGAAATTCCAGAAATAACTCTGACATCAATTAATCGACCTACCAATCAGTGAATCTGCCAGTGGTATTTAATGTACTGAGCGCTTGGGAGGAGCTTACAGTCTACTGGGGGAGACTGAGAGGAAATAGCGTTTAATTAGGAGGAAGAAGAGAATAGGAAGCAAGGCAGTGACTTAAATATTCAGGTCATACCATCCGTGGCAGATGTCTTATCATCCTCCAGCTCCCCTGGGCGAAGAGCCTGGCCAGTAGAACAGTAGCCCAGCTGCCTAGTGGCCCAGTGGAAATCAATCAATCAATCGTATTTATTGAGCGCTTACTGTGTGCAGAGCACTGTACTAAGCGCTTGGAAAGTACAAGCTGACAACATATAGAGACAGTCCCTACCCAACAGTGGGCTCACAGTCTAGAAGGGGGAGAGCAAAGGCTTGAGAGTCAGAGGACCTTAGTTCTAATTCCAGCTCTGCCACATGTCTGCTGTGTGACTTTGAGCAAGTCACTTAACATCTCTGTGCCTCAGTTACCTCATCTGTAAAATAAGGATTCAGTCCTACTCCCTGCTTCTTAGACCGTGAGCCCCATATGGGACAGGGACTGTATCCAACCTGATTAACCTGTATCTACCCCAGCGCTGAGAACAGTGTTTGGCTCATAGTAAGTGCTTAAGTACCATAGGAAAAAAATGAAACTCCGGCTTGTGACGTATTGATCTTCCAGAATCTAACTTGAAGATGGCCCGGTGGTTCAGTAGGCAGTGTTTTGCAAAACAACTTCAATTTGGGAGACCAAGGCCACTTTAGAATTCCTGCTCCCGGAAGCTATTTTACTCACCACGGGAATGACAGGCAAACCTCTGCCAGCATCCGGAGCAGCCCAGAGATCGGATAAAACTATGACACCTGGTTCTGCAGGACCCAAATGGGTTCAATAGTATCTTTTCCCTTCACCGAGAAAAAAGGATTGTGTTTCTTCTGGACCGCTATCCCCTGATCTCTCAGCTCGGGACCAGAGGCCAGGTATGGACAGGGTCGGGTGGTGGGTGGTGGAGGGAGCAGTTGGGGCGGGGCAGCGGTTCCGCTCTGTTCTGTTGTACTCTCCCAAGCGCTTAGTATAGTGCTCTACACGCAGTAAACCCTCAATAAATTACCACTGATTGATTGATTCTAATCCTGGGAATCCTAGAACCGAAAGCAGGTGAAGCGCTCCTCGCTGCGTTCACACGGTTTATGAAATATGTTACTGTGTGCACAGTACTGCATTAAGCGCTCGGGAGAATGCGATTTGACAACAGACATATTTCCTGCCCACAGAGAGCATTGTCAGCATCTAGTGTTGTCAGTTCTTCCATGGTGCCACTGAACTGAGCGGGCAGGATTGGTGCTGTTTCCTGCAGGGATGGGGATATGTATGGGGGGGGGGGGGGGGGGGGGGGTGTGTGTGTGTGTGTGTGTGTGTGTGTGTGTGTGTGTGTGTGTGTGTGTGTGTGTGTGTGTGTGTGTGTGTGTGTGTGTGTGTGTGTGTGTGTGTGTGTGTGTGTGTGTGTGTGTGTGTGTGTGTGTGTGCATTCAGAGCCACAGAGAGAGTGAGCCATCTTACATTTTGAATCTGACCAGTTGTGGGCAGGCTGCCCCAAGATTGACATTCCCAGCCACCGGGAACACCCCCCCAAAACTAGCTCATGATGTTCATCTCTTTGCAGCTCTTGGTGCTCCTTTTGTTTATGATCAATCACTTAGTTGTATTTATGGAGTGCTTACTGTGTGCAGAGCACTGTGCTCACTGTTTGGGAGAGTTCAATAGAACAGATTTGGTAGACATATTCCCTGAAGGCGTTTACAGTCTACAGGGGGAGACCGACATTAATATAAATAAATGAATTACAGATATGTATGTAAGTGCTGTGGGGCTGAGGAAGGGGTGATTAAAGGGGGCAAATCCATGTACCAGGATGACACAGAGGGAATGGGAGAAGAGGAAATGAGGGAGGGCTTAGTTGAGGAAGACGTTTTGGAGAGATGTGCTTTTAATAGGTTTTGAAGGTGGAGAGAGTGATTTTTCTGTCATAAATGAAGAGGGAGAGTGTTTCAGGGCAGAGGCAGGATGTGGGTGAGGGGTCGGCGGTGAGATAGAGGAGGTTGGGGTACAGTGAGAAGGTTGGCATTGGAGGAGTGAAGAGCTTGGGCTGGGTTGTAGTAGGAGAGCAGTGAGGTGAGGTAGGAGGGGGCAACGGGATTGAGTGCTTTAAAGCCAATGGTGAGCAGTTTCTGTTTGATGCGGAGGTGGATGGGCAACCACTGGAGGTTTCTTGAGGAGAAGGGAAACATGGACTGAAGGTCTTTGTAGAAAAATGTTGCGGGCAGCAGAGGGAAATGTGGACTGGAGTGGGGAGCCTCTTAAAACTTCTGCTTGACAAGAACCGCAGGCGGCTCTGCCGGCCACCACTGCCTCCCCTCAGCTAGCTGCCAGGCCACATCTGGTGTTGGTTATTGTCTGAGGTCGCCCTTTACTGTGTCCGCATCTCATTTCCTCTGACACCCTTGCTTCCAGTCACCCCCATTCCAGCTCACCATCCAGAAGGTGTTCGGGCATCCTGCAGCTGTCCACTCTCCTCACTTGGCTGGACATCCCACAGCCGTCCATTCTCCTTACATGACTGGGTATCCAGCAGCCATCCATTCTCCACCCATGGCTGGGCATCCTTCAGCCTCTCATTCCCGCTAGGCTGGACATCCTGCCGCCGATCATTCTCCACACAAAATGGGGCATCCTGCAGCTGCCCGTTCTCCACCCACTGCTGGGCGGCCTGCAGCCCATCATTCTCCTCATCTGGCCTGGCATCTGATGCAGCCCATATGCCTTCCATGCCCTGCCCAGGGAAATTACTGGACTGCCTTGGTTGTTTGCGATCCAGTCTTGCCATGGGAAGTAGGAAATTTTGATGGAATGAAACAGCTCAAGGATCCAGATAGAGCCTGCGCCTGGAAGTCAGAAGGTCGTGGGTTCCAATCCCAGTTCTCCCACTTGTCTGCTGTGTGACCTTGGGCAAATCACTTCACTTCTCTGTGCCTCAGTTCCCTCATCTGCAAAATGGGGATTAAGACTGTGAGCCCCATGTGGGACGGGGACTCTGTCCAACTTAATTACCTTGTATCTACCCCAGTGCTTAAAACAGTGCTTGGCACATAGTAAGTGCTTACCAAATGCCGTAATTATTATTATGTATCATTATTATATGGCCCTGATGGGTGTGGTCAGAGCTCACTACCCTCTAGGAGGCAAGCTGGACAGCACAGCTGAGTCTGGAGTCAGAGCCTCGCTGCCCCAACCCAAGGGATTCTTCGGCCTTCTGGATTCCATTTTCTACTTCCTTGGATGGCCTGTCGCCTAGGTAACAGAATCCAGAGACAGCGCTTAGTTCCATCCTGCCCATCCGACTCAGACATCTGTCGGCAGTGGGAAGGCAGAAAGGTGAGGCTTCTTTTTCGATCGTTCCCTCCAGTCTTCATATACCATTCCTGTCACAGGATAGGGGTGGAGGAAGGGGGTGGTCCCCAGTCCCAAATCTCCTAGCTAAGGAAGTGGAAAGGAGTGGAATTCCATGTGACTGGGAGACCAGAGCAGAGGGTTTAAGGGGTTTGGCTCTGTCACTCAGTCAGTTCATCTCTTTCCCTACCTCCGCTCACCTCTGCCTTGAGCATAAAAGTTGGCTCAGCAGAGTGAAAGAAGACACTTGTGCCTTCCTTTTTCTCTGTGTTCTTCTACTTAGAATTGTGATATTTGTACGAGCCGACAATGTGCCAAGCACTGGGGGAGATACAAATTCCATCAGGTAGGACACAGTCCCTGTTCTACCCAAGGCTCGCAGTCTAAAGGGGAGGGAGAGTATGGAATTTAATCCCTGTTTTACAGAGGAGGAAACTGAGGAAGAGAGAAGTTAACTGATTTGCTCAAGGTCATGCTGTATGTGTGTGTGTGCGTGTGTGTGCATGTGTATGCGTGTGTGCGTGTGTGTGTGTGTGTGGCCTAGTGGAAAAAGCACGGGTTTAGGAGTCATTTGACCTGGGTTCTAATCTCAGCTCTGCATGTGTCTGCTCTGTGACCTTGGACAAGTCACTTCACTTCTCTGGGCCTCAGTTACCTCATTGATAAAATGGGGATTAAGACTGTGAGCCCCATGTGGCACAGGGCTATGTCCAACCTGATTAGCTTGTATCTACCCCAGTGCTTTGTACAGTGCTTGGCACACAGTAAGTGCTTAACAAATACAATTAAAAAAATAAAAGTGGTGGAGCTGGAACTAGAACCCAAGTCTCCTGACTCCTAGCCTGGTGCTCTTGCCACTAGGCCACGCTGCTCTTTTCATTACTTATCCCACCGCCCATTCTGGCCCTTCCTTCCCCAGACCTACAGGCCCCCACAACTCGAGCACATTGCCGGGGGAAGGTAGGGAGTAACCAGAGGAAAACCCCTGGTGGAGATGGGCTTTGAAGGTGGGCAGAGCGGTGGTGGAGGCGAGAGAGTTGAGGGTAGGGCCCTGCGGGGAGGAGAGGGAAGGGAAGGGGAAAAAGGACTTGAGAGGAGAGAAGGGAGCATCATGCTGGGAGAGAGTGCTGCTTTGGCCAAGGAGTTGGGTCTGGGGAACAGGGGTTGGGGAGGGAAGGAAGGGGAGGAGGAGGGGTGTAGTCCGGGTGCCCCCTGCTCCCAGGACACCCCAGGCTTCAGAGGCCACTGGCCCTGTGGACCCTCTGACCCGTAGGCACACGACCGGTGCTCTCCGATCTGTTGGAAGGGGTACGTGCAATTTTTTAGTCCCAGTTCTGCCTCTGACCCGCCATGTGACCTTGGGCCGGTGCCCTCACCTCACCGGGCCTCAGTTTCCCCCCCACAAAATTAGAATAGGATCCCTGCTCTCCCTCCCTCTTACACTCTGAGCCCCTTGTGACATGGGGACGGAGACGGAGTCTGATCTACCCCAGTGCTTATCACAGTACTTAGCACATAGTAAGCACTCGCTGAAGACCACCTTCCTTTATTATTATTTAACAAGGCTGCAGCCTGTTCCTTTGGGAATGCTCGCTCTTGTCTCACCCGGGCTACCCAGTTCCTTCCCTTCTCCTGTTTTCCCCTCTCACTTCCTCAACCTCTCCACAACCCAGGCAGTGGGGAGTCCTGCCCCCCTGTTTCACGGCTACCTGACCCTCCATTTATGGCAACGAGGGGCAACTTAAGTCATGAAACCCTCCCTTCCCAATCTTCACGCACCAAATCAAAGCTGCCCCCCCACCTTTTTTAAATAGTACTTGTTAAGCGCTTACTGTGTCCCAGGCACTATACTAAGCACTGGGGTAGATGCAAGATCATCAGTTTCCACTTGAGGCTCACAGGCTTAATCTCCATTTTACAGATGAGTTAACTGAGGCCCAGAGAAGTGAAGTGATTTGCCCAAGATCACACAGCAGACAGGTGGTGGATGGGGGATTAGAACCCAGGTCCTTCTGATTCCCAGGCCCGGGCGGGCTCTCTCCACTAGGCCATGATGTTTCCTAATTGCAGTCCCTTGAGACACTAACCTTCCCATGTGCTCTGCCGTGCACACAGTAAATATTCAACAAGTACCATTGATTAATTTTACTGCGGAGTGAGACGCTCCAAAGTCTGAAGACCATCTTTAGGGGACCTCCAGCCCACCCTCCCTCTACCTCCCATCTCCTCTCCTTGAGCTTCTTCTCTGACCTTTTCTCGAGATCCTTTCCTTGGGAGGGTCCATCCCCTCTAGAACTCTTCTCTTCCTTTCCACCTCTCGCTGTCTTGTCACTAGCGTCCCGCATCGATCTTGTGAACATTTTATTAACTCCAAGGAAGTGTTTTGTGCAACTTTGTAGGGAGGGTGCTGCTTAAAAATAAACCATAGAAATCTGAAAAATGTCCCCGTATGCACAAGCGGTACTGAGGTGTGTGCAACAAAGACTCAGTTGTGCCGTCATAGAGAAAAGTCAATAATTAGTGACACATTTCTAAAGGTCCCTCTTGCATAATTTCTGTGTCCAGATGCCTGTGACATTTGGGTTCTAAACTAGAGTTCCAGAGAGTGTATCCATTCAGGCACGTTCTCTAAGAACAATCTAGTTGCTGTGTTTCTCAGTTAAATAAACATCAGGGCTAAAGAGGGACTTATCCACCATGCCAAGCGATTCATCTGGAACTCCATTTAGATGAAGAAAGTGTTCAGGAGAAACAGAACGAAAAAGGGCCAAACCTCAGCCCGCCGGATTTCTATTTTTGGCACCCGGTTTCTCTGGCTGCAGGTAAAAATGACAAGTCATTCGTAACAAATTATTCCATCGATTATTTGTTGCCAACTTGTACTTCCCAAGTGCTTAGTACAGTGCTCTGCACACAGTAAGCGCTCAATAAATACGATTGATTGATTGATTGATCAATATGTTTTGTGGATAAACTCTGAACCTTGAGCCATCGCTCAGAGTGAAATGAGCACTCATACGATCATTCCAAAATACCCGCTCTGGGGGCAGAGCTACGGTGAGAGCCGACGGCCTGTTTTCCAGTCTCCACCACCCCAGAGTGACTATCTTGCAGACCCTGGCTTCCTGCAGGCACACTCCACCCCGCTCCTTCCCTGGCCCCCCGGGAGAATGAACCTAAATCTGCGGAGGTCACAGAGACTAGAAATAAGCCCTTGGCAAGATCTAACTGGAACTCTGGAGTTTCGGACCCCATCAGCCACTGCCCCTTCATCCTCTTTATTTCCCCGGAGCCCCTCAACACGCTAATTTCCAAGTTCCCAATCACTGTCTTTAGCAGCAGGCGTTGCTCGCGTCCGCCCTGTTATAATAATAATAATAATGATGGCATTTATTAAGCGCTTACTATGTGCAAAGCACTGTTCTAAGCGCTGGGGAGGTTACAAGGTGATCAGGTTGTCCCACAGAGGGCTCACAGTCTTAATCCCCATTTTACAGATGAGGGAACTGAGGCCCAGAGAAGTGAAGTGACTTGCCCAAAGTCACACAGCTGACAATTGGCAGAGACGGGATTTGAACCCATGACCTCTGACTCCAAAGCCCAGGCTCTTCCACTGAGCCACGCTGCTTCCCTGTTATACTACTAGAATTCTCCGTGGGGGAAGCGGGATAGTTGGTCTTTCTCGCCTTATGATCTATTTATTTGCTTGACTGTGTGCCTTAGTTACAGCTAACAAATGAACTGGCTTTGTTGGCTAAAACATTATTTGAAAATAGTTATGTTCATGATGAGACCATAAAGGAGAATGAGATAAAACAGAATTTAAAAATGGTTCCAATCTCGGTTTCACTTTCCCGTTCTCTCGGATTTTCAGAGAATGAGGGCGTCCACTGGGTCCCTGTGGTAGAGTCCAAGCTGTTTTGGTGACCAGCTCTACGTTTCCCATAATAAGCAGCGGAGAGAAGCAGCATGGCCTAGAGGATACAGCACAGGCCTGGGAATCAGAAGAACCTGGGTTCTAATTCCAACTCTGCCACTTGTCTGCTGTGTGACCTTGCGCAAATCACTTCACTTCTCGGTGCGTCAGTTACCTCATCTGTAAAATGGGGCTTAAGATTGTGAGCCCCATGTGGATCATGGACTGTGTCCAATCCAATTTGCTTGTATCCACCCCAGTGCTTAATATGGTGCCTGGCACATAGTAAGCACTTAACGACTTTTATTGTTATTATTATTATATGACCTCTCACAAGTGGAAGTGAGTCACTAGACTGGAAGCTCTTTAAGGTCAGGGATTGTGTCTACTAACTCCATTGTCCTCTTCCAAGCTCTCAGGACAATGCTCTGCACACAGTAGATTGGTAATTCCCTGAGGACAGGGATTATGCCTAGTAACTCTATCATTCTCTCCCATGTGTTCAGTACAGAGCTCTGCACACGGTAACTGTAAGCGTCTTGAGTAGACAATGCCTGTGTCTACTATTATAACTTATAATAGAGTTTATAGTAGACACTATTTTGTTGTAAGAATCCTTCCCTCAAGGACCTTACAATCTCCTATGTGTAGAGCACTGTACTGAGTGCTTATGAGACTAGAATACATTTAGGAAACACGATCTGTGCCCTCAAGGATTTTATAAGACCCCCTTCCCCACCGGCCCTTCAACCCCGGGGAGTTTGAGGAACAGGCTTCCTCTTTAAGGAGGAGCCATACTGCCGATCCCGTCCCCCTGCCCGCCCCCCGCCAATCAATCAATCAATCCTATTTATTGAGCGCTTACTGTGTGCAGAGCACTGTACTAAGCGCTTGGGAAATACAACCATCCTTTGTGTACACGTTGTGTGTTCTGGGCTGTCTTCTGTAGGACTCATGAAGCACCTAGGTGGGGATCCTCGTCAGCAGGAAGGCCCAGATCACAGGAAATGACCCCCAAGGCCCACTTTCCCCAGGCTCTAGACTGTAAACTCATGGTGGGCAGGGAATATGTCTACCAACTTTGTTCTATTGTAGCTGTGTGGTCTAGTGGAAAGAATATGGGCTTGGGAGTCGGAGGATGTGGGTTCTAATCCTGGTTCCTCCTTGCTGCTGTGTGACCTTGGGCAAGCCATTTAAATTCTCTGTGCCCCAGTTACCTCATCTGTAAAATGGGGATTAAGATTCTGAGCCCCATGTGGGACAATCTGATTACCTTGCATCTGCCCCAGTGCTTAGAACAATGCTTGGTATACAGTAGAGCTAACTGAATACCATTATTATTATTATTGTTGTACTCTCCCAAGTGCTTAGACAGTGCTCTGGTCTCACGAAGCACTTGATTGATTAAGGCCCAGGGATGTGGCATGGTGAGATTTTTGCAATAACTTTATTTTCTCAGTCCACCAATACGTGATAATAATGCTGATGGGATTAACCTTGTACTATGGGTCAAGCACTGTGGTAAGCACTGGGGAAGAAACAGAATTAGTTTGGAGCTGTACTCTATGGGCGTTTCCTCTAGGCCATGCTGCTTCTCTCCGCTGCTTATTAAGGGAACCTTAGAGCTGGTCACCAAAAATTCCCCACATTCAGCCTCACAGCACTTATGCCCATATCTGTAATTTATTTATTTATATTAATGTCTGTTTTCCCTTCTAAACTGTGTGTTCCTTGTGGGCTGGGAGCATGCCTACCAACTCTGCGGCATTGTACACTCCCAAGTAATAATAATAATAATAATAATGATAATAATGGCATTTATTAAGCACTTACTATGTGCAAAGCACTGTTTTAACCACTGGGGAGGTTACAAGGTAATCAGGGTGTCCCACTGGGGGCTCACAGTCTTAATCCCCATTTTTCAGATGAGCTAACTGAGGCACAGAGAAGTTAAGTGACTTGCCCAAATTCACACAGCTGACAATTGGTGGAGCTGGGATTTGAACCCATGACCTCTGACTCCAAAGCCGGTGCTCTTTCCGCTGAACCACGCTGTACACAGATATCACTCAATAAATATCTATGATGATGATGACGGTGGTGATGGTGGAAAAAAAAAATCAGATCAAATACCGCCCCTGCCCCACGTTGGGCTCATAGCCTAAGAAGGAGGGAGCCTAGGGATCTTATGCCCGTTTTACAGATGAGGAAACTGAGGCCCAGAGAGGTAAAGTGACTTGCTCAGGGTGAACCCAGATCTCCGGCAGAGCTGGGGCTGGAATCTCAGTCTCATATGGGTCTCCTGACTCCCAGTGCGGTGGTCTCTTGGTGGTCCCACCCCTCCCTTCCTCCCTCCCTCCCTCCCTCTCTCTCTCTCTCTCTCTCTCTCTCTCTCTCTCATGGTATTTGCTAAGCACTCATGATGTGCAAGCATTATATATTAAGTACTGAGGTAGATGGAAGGTAATCAGGTTGGACGCCGCTCTCATTGGCACCCGTTCTGGCCCTGTCCGGCTTGTAGGCACAGGGAGCCATTGGGAGCAGGGGAATGGAAGTGAGGGTCACCTGCTCCTCAGACCATTTTTTTTTCTTTTAAATGGTATTTGTTAAGCACTTACCATGTGCCAGGTACTGGACTAAGTGTTGGAGTAGATACAGTCTTCTAGACTGTGAGCCCGTTGTTGGATAGGGACCGTCTCTATATGTTGCCGATTTGTACTTCCCAAGTGCTTAGTATAGTGCTCTGCACACAGTAAGCGCTCAATAAATGCGATTGAATGAATGAATGAATACAAGATCATCAGGTTGGACACAGTTCCTGTCCCACATGGTGCTCGCAGTCTTAAGTCCCTCACTCCCTCAATCTCTTTTTTTAATGTGGTATTTGTTAAGCACGTCATAAGTGCGTGTATGTATATATGTTTGTATGTATTTATTACTCTATTTTATTTGTACATATTCTATTTATTTTATTTTGTTAATATGTTTTGTTTTGTTGTCTGTCTCCCCCTTCTAGACTGTGAGCCCGTTGTTGGGTAGGGACCGTCTCTATATGTTGCCAACTTGTACTTCCCAAGCGCTTAGTACAGGGCTGTGCACACAGTAAGTGCTCAATAAATGCGATTGAATGAATGAATACATGCCAGGCACTGCAATCAATCAATCAATCAATCAATCGTATTTATTAAGCGCTTACTGTGTGCAGAGCATTGTACTAAGCTCTTGGGAAGTACAAGTTGGCAACATATAGAGACGGTCCCTACACAACAGTGGGCTCGCAGTCTAGAAGGGGAAGACAGAAAACAAAGCAAAACATATTAACAAAATAAAATAAATAGGATATGTACAAGTAAAATAAATAAATAGAGAAATAAATACGTACAAACATATATACAGGTGCTGTGGGGAAGGGGAGGAGGTAAGGCGGGGAGATGGAGAGGGGGGCGAGGGGGAGAGGAAGGAGGGGGCTAAGCCCTAGGGTAGATACAGGCTAATCATGTTGGATGCAGTCCAAATCCTACATGGGGTTCACAGTCTTAATCCCCATTTTACCGATGAAGGAACCGAGGCCCAGAGAATTGAAGTGACTTGCCCAAGTTCACCCTGCAGACAAGTGGCAGAACTGGGATTAGTCCTTGTGACTTCCAGGACCCTGCTCTATCCACTAGGCCATGGTGCTTCTCACTTTTCCCCTCCCTGGCCTCAGTTGCTTGTGCTGGATGTCCCTCCAGGATCTCTGAGCCAGGTGGGCCCCTCCCCTCTGCCCGCACACCTCAGCCTGCTGAACAGTGCCGTGCGGCTGCCAGGGGTGCCAGGGCAGGGCAGGGCAGCGGGTCCTCAACTCCCCAGAGTTGGCACTCGTCACTGACAGTGAGGAAGGGGTTCTCCTGCAGTCCACCTCCCTTCTCTCCCCCAATCAATCAATTAATCAATCATTCGTATTTATTGAGCGCTTACTGTGTGCAGAACACTGTACTAAGCACTTGGGAAGTACAAGTTGGCAACATATAGAGACAGTCCCTACCCAACAGTGGGCTCACAGTCTAAAAGGGGGAGACAGAGAACAAAACCAAACATACTAACAAAATAAAATAAATAGAATAGATATGTACAAGTAAAATAAATAAATAAATAAATAGAGTAATAAATATGTACAAACATATATACAGGTGCTGTGGGGAAGGGAAGAAGGTAAGATGAGGGGGATGGAGAGGGGGACGAGGCCTCCACCCCACCTCCTATGACCCAGGCTAAGCCCAGAGAGCCAGGGTCCTGACCCCAAATGGTGCTGCTGCCCAGGGTTGACATAGCAGATGATAATAATTGTGGTATTCGTTAAATGCTTACTGTGCGAGGCACAGTACTAAGCACTGGGGTGGATTCAAGCAAATCGGGTTGGGCACAGTCCCTGTCCCACATAGGGCTCACAGTCTCAATCCTCATTTTACAGTTGAGGTAACTGAGGCCCAGAGAAGTGAAGTGAGTTGCCCAAGGCAGATGGCACTGATCCCACAGTGATGATCGGTCACGGAGCCTGAGTCACTCAGCTGTTGGCCACTGATGGAAGCGGGAAAAGGAGATCCGTCTGCTGTTATCGATGCACATTCTACCCGGTGCCCCGGTCCAGGCCTGCTGCCCGGAAGGGAAGATCGTGGTGTTGGCCGACCATTGCCAGCCCCCTCCTCGGCCACCCATTTTCCAACGAGGGGTGGAATTCTGGAATTTCCCAAGAAGGGGGGGTGTCACAGCTGTAGGATTGTACAGGTTGTGGGGAACCCCATCTTCATGGTGTGGCTCCTAAAGAAATGAAGACAGACTGTACAGATAATATCAGTAATAATGATGGCATTTATTAAGCGCTTACTATGTGCAAAGCACTGTTCTAAGTGCTGGGGAGGTTACAAGGTGATCAGGCTGTCCCGCGGGGGGCTCACAATCTTAATCCCCATTTTACAGGTGAGGTAACTGTGGCACAGAGAAGTGAAGTGACTTGCCCAAAGTCACACGGTTGACAATTGGCAGATCTGGGATTTGAACCCATGAGCTCTGACTCCAAAGTCCATGCTGTTTCCGCTGAGCCATGCTGCTTCTCTACAGAAGCCACAAGGAAGAAGGCGAATCAAGGCTGAAGCTGGTTGAGGCCGGGATCCGCTCAGCCCCAAAGCCCTGACAGCAGCTGAATGGTGGAAAGGTAGTGGGTAGGCTGTGGGGAAATGCTGGAACAGGAAAGGGAGGGGGAGGTGGGCCCCTATGGCCTCTGGGCTTCCCGGAACCTGGGGTCACCCAAGGTCAGTCCTCGGAGTGGGGGTTGGGGGGCAGAACATCTGGGGAATAGAAGGAAAGAATGGCCCTGAAAGAGCCGGTCAGACTAAGCCAGATGGATTCAACTCTGCCCCTTGACCCACTGATTCAGCAGTGGCAAATGGGCTGGGGCTGAGGCTGGGGGCTACGTACTGAGGCTGGGAGTCTCTGGGAACCCTCCCAGCTCAGTGACCCTAGGAGCGGGTGAGGGTGGGCCAGGAGAAGGGCATCAGCTGGCCTGTAGCCTCAGCCTCAGCCATCCAGAGCCCCTGGACCTGGTGCCCCGGGAGCGTGCACACTGGTTGAGGGTCTGCTCCAAAAGCCTGGGGAATCCAGAGCCTCCTGGGCCACCCCTCTTCCCAGGGGCCCGGAACCATTCTAGTTCCCCACAAAGGGTGTGGACGGTGGATGGTCCTGCAGCCAGACCGGGCTGACCCACCTTCAAGTTTATCGGGGCCCGAGGGAAAGGTAGGGGGAGGCCTCATCTCGGGTCCCATCCTGTCCAGCCGCAAGGAAGCGGCGGCGGGGTGGGTGGCACTCGGTTGCCCTTTCCCGGCTCTCGTACGGGCTCCAGTGATGGCTCAAGGCTAAACCGGAGGGACGACAACCATAGGCCTCACAAGCGGACCGAGCACTGGGCAGAGGTCAGGGGGCAGAGGCGAGGGGACAGGTGGTGTGCAGAACCGGGAACCAGACAGATGTAGAAGTCAGGGAGGAAACACCATCGAACCACCCTGGGAGCTGACCGAGGGGTAGTCCCAGTGGCCGGAGTGTTCTTCCCGGTCGATGTCGGTGGAGTCCAGCTGTGGCCGACCGTGAGCCGTGAGGTACCCGGGCGGGAGGGAAGCTGCGCAGCCAGACCGGCTCTGCCCAAGGTCCCTGCTTCCAGCCAGTGGGTCCGGCGCTCCGGAAGAGACTTCCATCCCATACCCGAGCCGACCTGCCGGGCCCAGCTGGATAATAATCCTTCTGGTCTGGCCCTTGGGTGGGGGTCATCCTTCCCAAGGTGGAGGCAGGCAGTCCTGCCAGCCTGAGGAGCTTGGGCATTATTTGGTCAGGGCGGAGGAGGTAATGCACACTTGCTTCTTGTGTCTGAAGGGCGATTGAGAATATGTTGCCAGCTTGTACTTCCCAAGCACTTAGTACAGTGCTCTGCACACAGTAAGCGCTCAATAAATACGATTGATTGATTGATTGAGAAGGCTTCAAACAACCCCTTCCTCTTGCACAAGGATCTGCACAAAACTAGAGAAGCAACAGAGAGCTGGAAAGAGCCCGGGCCTCGGAGTCAGAGGACCTGGGTTCTAATCCCAGCTCCCCCACCTGTCTGCTTTGTGACCTTGGGCAAG
Source organism: Tachyglossus aculeatus (assembly GCF_015852505.1). Classification (NCBI taxonomy): domain Eukaryota; kingdom Metazoa; phylum Chordata; class Mammalia; order Monotremata; family Tachyglossidae; genus Tachyglossus; species Tachyglossus aculeatus. The sequence continues at coordinate 27,027,029 of NC_052090.1, forward strand.
TCAGCTAACTTCTCTGTGCCTCAGTTCTCCTGTTCTCCCTCCTACTTATTCATTCATTCAATCATATTTATTGAGCACTTATTGTGTGCAAAGCGCTGTAATAAGCACTTGGAAACTACAATTCAACAATAAAGAGAGACAATCCCTGCCCACACCGGGATACTTAGACTGTGAACCCCAGGTTGGACAGGGACTGTGTTCAACCTAATTCTGTTGTATCTACCCTAGTACTTAGAACAGTGTTTGACACATAGGTAGCCCTTTACAAACCTGATTTAAAACAAACAAACGTGGGACCGTCCCACCTCCCTAGGAGAAGAGGGTGGGGTGGGAGGGGGGAATGGATGGACAGCTCGCTACATGCTCCGCACTGGGGCAATTGGCCCCATCCCCAAAGGAGAGACACAGCAGCTCTAATAATAATAATAATGAATAATAATAATAGTATTTATTGAGCCCTTGCTATATGCTAGACACTGTAATAATAATAATAATAATGTTAATAATGATATTTGTTAAGCACTTACTATGTGCAAAGCACTGTTCTAAGCACTGGGGGGATACAAGGTTATCAGGTTGTCCCACCATGTGGGGCTCAGTCTTAATCCCCATTTTACAGATGAGGGAACTGAGGCACAGAGAAGTGAAGTGACTTGCCCAAAGTCACACAGCTGACAAGTGGTGGAGTCGGGATTTGAACCCATGACTTCTGACTCCAAAGCCCGTGCTCTTTCCACTGAGCCATGCTGCTGTACTAAGTACTGGGGCGGATACAAACAAATCGGGGTGGACATAGTCCTTGTCCCATGTAGGGCTCACAGTCTTAATCCCCATTTTACAGATAAGGTAACTGAGGCACAGAGAAGTGACTTGCCCAAGATCACACAGCAGACAAGTGGTGGAGCTGGGATTAGAACCCATGACTGTCTGACTCCCAAGCCCAAGCTCTAGCATTATACAATGCCTTGCCCTCCTCCTTCTCAGAACCAGGGGGCTGGTCGGCAGGAGAGATGATGCCCCGGCCAGCAGGACGCACCCTGAGGACCCGGCATGGGGAGCTCCTCCAGGGCTCCCCTCAGCCGCCTTCAACCTGTTGGAGGGCATGCCCCAGTTAATCGTATTTATTGAGTGCTTACTTTGTGGCCCGATGACCCGGAAGAGCTCACGGGAAAGAAGGAGTTGCCCATCCCAATGGAACATCCTCCTTCCCTTCCTGGGCCCCATGGAGAGGGACCCCTCCTCCCTGAACAGCAGCGTCTGTGGTGGCCCCATCCCACGCCTGAGCCCTCCGCCGTGATAAGCCACTGGATCCCTCAGCAGAAGGCCCCAAGGGGATCCGGCCTGGCCGGAGACTGACGGGGTGATCTGTCTGCCCATCACCTTCTGAGGAAAGATGGCACATCTCCCAGAACCGCCCTGGTCTTCTTGTCAGTATCGCTGCTTCATCCTTGAAATCTCTTCAAAGGATGACGGAGCGCCACTTGAACCAAAGCATTCATTTTAGATGATACTCTGCAAAAAAAGCATTTCAGTTTTTGCCTACTCTCGCGAAAAAGAAATTGTCTTGATTAACATAATGAACCTTATTAATGATGGTATTTGTTAAGCACGTACTCTATGTCAAGCACTGTTCTAAGCATGGGGGTAGATACAAGATAATCTTGTTGGACACATTCCCTGTCCCACATGGGACTCGCAGTCTTAATCCCCATTTTACAGATGAGATAACTGAGGCACAGAGAAGTTAAGTGACACGTCCAAGGTCACACAGCAGACAACAGAGGTGGAATTAGAACCCATGACCTTCTGACTCCCAGGCCTGCGCTGTATCCAATAGGCCATCCTGCTTCCCGATGACATCTATTATGAATGCAACATTGGTGAGTTTTGTTATTCTTACTTTTTTCAATTCACTTATCATTATCTGTCATCATGCATGCACTGTGAGCTTCCCCAGTTTGAACATTTTCTTGAAAAATGTGTATCGATTCCACGATGGAATAGTACATTTATCTGCGAGGCCTGGTTCGGCCCGGTCCACGCCTCCATTTTCATGATTCAATCAGGGGGCTTCATTTCTGTTTGCAGAGGGAAAGTTGGGAGAGTAGGGATTTTCTTGCCTCATTTCTGAAAATTATCAATGGCTGTTTGGTTGGAATCCCGCTGAATTAGCAGTCGTCATGGTAATCAGAGTATTTATCGAGTGCCTACGGTGTGCAAAGACTGTATCAAGCGTTGGGAAAAAGATACACGGGTGAGAATTAGATGCAGACCCAGGCTTCTAAGGGGCTTGCATTCTTGTGTGTGTGTTGGGGGTGGGGGGACAGTTGGTGACAGACACATAAGGAGAGAGATGAAGCAATGTGAGAGGTGATGATAAATCCAAGTGCAGCAGGCTTGAGGAGCAGAGATTTAGGGTCCTTGCAGCTCAGTTCCACAGAACCATCAGCCACAGCCAGAGCTATGGCCTCTACAGGCATTTCCTCTCTGTTACTGAGCTGGAATAGGGGGTGTTCAGGACCCCCGCTAGGGTCCCAGACCCAAGACCCAGGCTCTAGACACCCAACCCCTCTCCCAGGCTCAGAGTGTAGACCCCAGACTCCAGCCCCCAGTCCCCAGAGTTTGGGCTTACATCCAGGGCCTGGAGCCAATTCAGGTTTTCCCAGTTCCCACAATTTCACTGGTACGGAAAGTCCACGTGGGCTGACCTGGTGCCAGCACTGCATTCTGGGCTCAGCGGAGACTGGGAAGAGGGACTTGTGGGTAGGGGCTGGGGTGGGTGGGCAGCTCCCAGGAACAGGTTCAGACACCCTGGGAAAGGAAGAGATTACAGAGAAAGCTGGAATTGCACATGGCCAGAGAGGGGAAAAAGAGGCTGGGCAGGCAAACAGATGGTGAGACCGACAGATAGGTTATAGAAGGGTGAGACAGATGGGGTGGAGGAGAGGGCTGACCGGGATCCGGGTTACCCTGGGAGGATGGGGTGGGGGAGGGAGAGAAGTCCAGCCGAGGGTGACGGCGCCCCACTAAGTCCTCAAGGCCCAGCTGGAAGAAGACAAGTCCCCAAAGAACCCCTACCCCATAGACCAGCCTTCAGGGGGTGGGCTGGAATGCTGCTCTTGTTTCAGGACCAACAAACTTGCTGCTGAACTTGGTGAGCAAGAGCAACGAATCACTTGGGCAACGGGTACAAACACGCAACACACACACACACACACACACACTCTCTCTCTCTCTCTCTCTCTCTCTCTCTCTCTCAGGCTGATGGGACTGTATGACCAACAAGCGGGGGGGAATTAGGAAAGGCCTCCTGTACGACGAGGTGAATTTTTAGGAGGCTTCGAAGGAGGGAAGGAAAATGGTTTGGCAGAGTGGGAGGGAGTACCAGGGAAAGGAGGGAGCAATGGGTTGGAGATGGAAGAATTGGGAGGGAGGGACAGTTAGAGGACTAGCTTGGAGCGAGCAAAGAGTTGGGGTTGAGAAGGGTAGCTGGAGAAGAGAGCAGCTAGGTCAGAGGGAGACAGCCATTGGAGGACCTTGAGAAGAAATAAGTTGCCATAGGAGGTTTTTGGAAAGAGAAGTGATATACTTTTTTAATCAATCAGGCAATTATTTGCATTTATTGAGTGCTTACTGCGTGCACAGCACTGTACTAAGCACTTGGGAAAGTACGATATAAGACTATAACAGACATATTCCCTGCCCACAACTTACAGTATAGAAGTGGAGACAGACATTCATACAAATAAATTATTATTGATAATAATAATGGAACTTAAGTGCTTACTATGTGCCAATCAGTGTTCTAAGTGTTGGGGTAGGAATAAGGTTATCCCCTGTCCCACATGGGGCTCAAAATCTTAATCCCCATTTTACAGATGAGGGAACTGAGGCCCAGAGAAGTTAAGTGACTTGACCAAGGTCACACAGCAGACATGTAGCAGAGCTGGAATTAGAACCCAGGTCCTTCTAACTCCCAGGCCTGTGCTCTATCCACTAAGCCCTACTGTTTCTTTAATTAGGGCTATGTGCATAAATGCTGTGGGGCTGGGTAGGGGGATGGATAAAGGGAGCAAGTCAGGGCAACGCAGAAGGGAGAGGGAGAAAAAAGAGGGCTTAGTTAGGGAAGGCCTCTTGGAGGAGATGTGCCTTCAATAAGGCTTTGAAAGATGGGCCTTGAAAAGATGATCAGGCCTAGACTGTAGCATAGATTAAAGAAGAGCAAGGCTGGAGGTGGGGAGGCCGGTTAGAAGGGTATTGCATTAGTCTAACTTGGGGCTGATGGTTTGGACAAGGTTGATGGATGGAGAGGTGGAGAGGCAGAGGCAGCTCTCCGTATCAGTTAATCAATCAGTCATATTTATTGATCGCTTACTGTGTGCAGAGTACTGTACTAGGCACTTGGGAGAGTACAATATGACAAAGTTGGTAGACATTTTCCCTGCCCAAAATGAGTTTCCAGTCTAGAGTAAAGAGCCGCAAGATTAAGATACAGGCTGATTGGGAAAGGAAAGGGTTACTGTTAAGCCTCCTGACAGGAGGGAGGTTTCTAGGGGAAACCAACTCCCTAAGATAACCCTGGACTGTGGGGAGAGAACAGAGGGGGAAAATACAGAAACAGACTTGCAGCACCGACTGGAACTTGCCTAGGCGCCCCCATCCCCCACCCCCCGCTGGGATGGAAGTGGTGTTGACCACCTGAGAGGTGACCTCTGCCCTCGCCATAGCAACCAGACATGCACAGCAGAGGAGATGACGATTTTTCCTTAGCAAGAGACTCGCCTGAATGGTCCTGTCCAGTGTACATAGCACAAGAGAGCATCCTATGTAGATGCGGTGGTCGGTGTGGGCGGAAGAGGAAATGACCAGCATCGCTCTGCCCTCTGCGTGGAGCTCGCAGGAAGCAAGGGGAGAAAATGTGCCATCTGAGTGCAGGACAGATGTTTTTGTCTGTGGAGTCTGCGGGCTGGGGCCTGAGCCCCCCAAGGCCTGGGTCTCCTGCTCTTTGGGTCTCGTTGGGAGACAAGGGTCTGTTCACCTAATGAGCATTGCTTTCTGTTAGGTAATTCAGAGGTGATAACTGTCAGCTCGTTGTGGACAGGGAACGTGCCTACTAACTTGATCGCAGTGTACTCTCCCAAGCGCTTAGTACAGTGCTCTGCATATGGTAAGCACTCACTAATTATCATTGATGATGGTAAAATCAGCACCCGGATACCCCAGGCGTCCGAGTGAAAGAAAACAGGGGGAGGAGTCGGCTGGGATCCTAGATAATAAGACTGAATGTGGGAGGTAAAAGCAGAGAAGAGTCAAATCGATCAGTCGTATTTATTGACCACTTATTGTGTGCACAGCACTGTACTAAGCGCTTGGGAGAGTACACTATAACAGATTTGGAAGAGATGTTCCCTGCCCACAACGAGCTTTCAGTCTAGAGGGAGACACAGCCATTAATATAAAGAAACTACGGATAAGTACATAAATGCTGCGGGGCTGAGGGAGGGGTGAATCAAGGGTGTGAAACCAAGTGCAAGGGTGACCCAGAAGGGGGTGGGAGAAGAGTCGGTCAATCCATCGATCAATCTAAAAGCAGCATGACCTAGTGGATACAGCCCAGGCCTGGGTGTCAGAAGGACCTGGGTTCTAATCCCGGATCCACTGCTTGTCTGCTTTGTGACCTTGTCAGGTCACTTCACTTCTCGGGGCCTCAGTTACCTCATCTGTAAAAAACGGGATTAAGACCGTGAGCCCCACGTGGGACAGGGACAGTGTCCAACCCAATTAGCTTGTATCTATACCCTAGCACTTAGAACGCTGTGCTAAGCACTTGGGAGAATGCAATATAACAACGTAACAGACACATTCCCTGCCCACAACAATCTTACGGTCAAGAGGGGGAGACAGACATTAATAGAAATAAATAAATACATTCCGGATACAGACATAAGTGCTGTGGGGGTGGGGGTGAATAAAGGGAGAAAATCAGAGCGATGCAGAAGGAAATGGGAGAAGAGGAAATGAAGGCTTAAACAGGGAGGGCTTCTTGGAGGAGATATGCTTTTAATAGGTTTTGAAGGTGGGGAAAATGATCATCTGTCACATATGAAGAGGGAGGGTGTTCCAGGCCAGAAGCAGAATGTGGGCGAGAGGTCTGTGGTGAGATAGACGAGATGGAGGGACAGTGAGAAGGTTGACATTATAGGAGGGAAGTTTGTGGGCTGGGTTGCAGAAAGAAATCAGGGAGGTGAGGTAGGAAGGCGCAGGGGGATCGAGTGATTTAAAGATGATGGTAAGGAGTTTCTCTTTGATGTGAAAGTGGATGGGCAACCACTGGACGTTCTTGAGGAGTGGGGAAATATGGACTAAATGTTTTTGTAGAAAAATAATCTGGGCGGCCGAATGAAGCGTACTTCCCAAGCGCTTAGTACAGTGCTCTGCACACAGTAAGCACTCAATAAATACGATTGATTGATTGACTGGGGTGGGGAGAGACAGGAGGCAGGGAGGTCAGCAAGGAGGCTGATATGGTAATCAAAGCACAATAAGTTAAGGCCTTGGATTAAGGTGATCTCAATTTGGATGGAAAGGAGAGGGCAGATTATAGTGATGTAGTGAAAGTTGAACTGAGAGGATTTAGTGATAGATTGAATATGTGTTGAATGGGGGGGGCGTTGTCAAGGATAACGCCCAGGTTATGGGGTTGTGAGACAGAAAGGATGGTGGTGCTGTCTACAGTGATGGGAAAGTCATGGGGAGGACAGGGTTTGGGTGGAAAGAAGAGTTGAAGAAGACACCAAGATGGACGGCATTATGAAAGTGATTGGAGGTAGCAGGAGAAAAATTTCTTATCGCCATGCTCATATAAATAAATGAGTAAACTCTAGTCATTAGACCTGATGGATAAATGTGAGGAGCATCTTGTGAAGTGGTATTGTATTATTTTGCCACTGGTGTTTCACGATAATAATAATTATGGTATTTGTTAAGCGCTTACTATGTGCCAAGCACTGTTCTAAGCACTGAGGTAGACAAAGGGTAAACAGGTTGTCCCACGTAGGGCTCACGGTTTTAATCCCCATTTTACAGATGAGGTAACGGAGGCCCAGAGAAGTGATGTGGCATGCCCAAGGTCACACAGCAGACAGGTGGCGGAGCTGGGATTAGAACCCATGTCCTCTGACACCCAAGCCCGTGCTCTTGCCAGTAAGCCACAGACACATTCTAATGACCCAGCGCTTAGAACAATGCTTTGTACATAGTAAGCGCTTAATAAATGCCATCATTATTATTATTTAATAATATTTTGAAACCAAAAATAATAAACTGGCATTGGTGATACGTACAATTCACGTTTCATAATTGCCAATCATAACAGGAAGAGTCAGAATTCCACTCCCGTCGAGAAGCCGCAACTGAAAAGCGGTCTGTCGTGTGTCCATAGGCAGGCTGGTTGGGATTTGCTGCTCGTGGCTGTTTGGGGTGAATTTCACCAAGCTAAGTCCAATTCCATAGACCCAACGGCCCCCTGAACTGAAACTCTGGGGGTGTCTAGTTCAGCTGCAGGCTTGGTGCCTGGGAAGATGGGAATTTGGGGGGACCGAGGGAGGCTGATTCTAGGGATGCAAGAAGGCCGAGGCCAGCACTTTCTCCAGGTCTAAAGAAACACTATTCTTTTTTACGGTATTTGTTAAGCTCTCACTACGACTGGCACTCTACTAAGCGCAGGGGTAGATACAAGCTAATCAGGTGGAACACAGTCCATGTCTCACATAGGGCTCACAGTCTTAATCCCCATTTTCCAGACGAGGAAACTGAGGCACAAACAAGTGAAGTGACTTCCCCGTAGTAGCAGTAGTAGTGGCTTCAGCAACATTTATTGAGTGCCCACATGGGGCAGTGGCACTGTGCTATGAAGGTGATTGAAGGTGATTCTCCCCCTTTTAGACTGTGAGCCCACTGTTGGATAGGGACTGTCTCTATATGTTGCCAACTTGTACTTCCCAAGCGCTTAGTACAGTGCTCTGCACACAGTAAGCGCTCAATAAATACGACTGATGATGAAGATGATGATTGAGGAGTGCGGCCTTCTGAGCCTGTTTTCCACCTCAAACCAAGGTGAGCGTAACAGACAACAGGGAGAAGAAGCAGATCAGAAATATTTTGCTTCCAATCTCGGAGCGTACCGAACCACGTTTGATTTATTATGGTATTGGTGCAGAACCTGCCGCCCCCAATCCCAAGCCAGACAGGACTTTGTGTTCTCATTTCCAGACTGCACGGAACCTTGTGTTCTCAGAACCAGATAATAATAATAATAATAATAATAATAATAATAATAATAATAATAATAATAATGGCATTTATTAAGCGCTTACTATGTGCAAAGCACTGTTCTAAGCACTGGGGAGTTTACAAGGTAATCAGGTTGTCCCATGGGGGGCTCACAGTCTTAATCCCCATTTTACAGATGAGGGAACTGAGGCCCAGAGAAGTGAAGTGACTTGCCCAAAGTCACACAGCTGACAATTGGCAGAGCCGGGATTTGAACCCATGAACTCTGACTCCAAAGCCCGGGCTCTTTCCAGTGAGCCACGTGGCACAGAAACTTGTGTTCCTGGTCCCAGACTGTACAGAACTTTGTGTTCTCAGACCCAAATGGTGCAAAACTTGCGCTGAACAGAACCTCGTGGTCTCAGACCCAGACTCTATGGAACCTTGTGCTCCCAGCCCTACGCTGTACAGAGCCATGTGTTATAATTATTATTGTATTAGTAGTGGTAGTAGCATGGTATTTGTTCAGAAACTTGTGTTATTATTATAATTATAATTGTGTTATTATAATGGCCCTACTGAGAGCTCATCTCCTCCAGGAGGCCTTCACAGACTGAGCCCCTTCCTTCCTCTCCCCCTCGTCCCCCTCTCCATGCCCCATCTTACCGCCTTCCCTTCCCCACAGCACATATGTGTATATATGTTTGTACAGATTTATTACTCTATTTATTTATTTTACTTGTTACCTATCTATTCTATTTATTTTATTTTGTTAGTATGTTTGGTTTTGTTCTCTGTCTCCCCCTTCTAGACTGTGAGCCCACTGTTGGGTAGGGACTGTCTCTATATGTTGCCAGCTTGTACTTCCCAAGCGCTTAGTACGGTGCTCTGCACACAGTAAGCGCTCAATAAATACGATTGATTGATTGATTGATTGATTGATTGACAATTGTGTTTTTTCAGAACCTTGCGTTCTCAGTCCCAAACCGTACAGAACCTTGTATTCCCAGCCCTGGGCTTCACAGAACCTTGTGCTCCCAGCCCCAGGCTGCTCAGAATCCTGCATTATCATGATCACCTGTATATATGTTTGTACAGATTTATTACTCTATTTATGTTACTTGTACATATTTACTATTCTATTTTGTTAATGATGTGCATCTAGCTTTATTTCTATTTATTCTGATGACACCTGTCCACATGTTTTGTTTTGTTGTCTGTCTCTCCCTTCTAGACTGTGAGCCCGTTGTTGGGTAGGGACCGTCTCTATACGTTGCCAACTTGTACTTCCCAAGAGCTCAGTACACACAGTAAGCGCTCAGTAATACGATTGAATGAATGAATGAATGATCATTATTATTTTTATTACTCTATTTGTACAGTCCCTCGTGTTCTCAGCCCCAGACTACAGAACCTTGAGTTCCCAGATCTAAACTGGAAAGAACCTTGAGTTCTCAGTCCCAGATTGTATAGAACCTTGTGTTCTCAAACCCAGACTGTAGAGAAACTTCTGTTCCCAGCTCCAGGCTGTACAACACCTTGTGTTATCATTATCATCATCATTATTATTGTATTTGCACAGAACCTTGTTTTCTCAGTCCCAGACTGAACAGAACCTTGTGTTCTCAGACTCAGACTGTACAGAACCTTATATTCTCAGATCCGAACTGTAGAAAACCTTGTGTTCTCAGACACAAGCTGTACAGAACCTTGCGTTATCATTGTCATCATTATTATAACTGTATTTGTACAGAAACTTGTGTTCCCCAGTCCCAGACTGTACAGAACCTGGTGTTCTCAATCAATACATATCAACTGATGGCACTACTGGCCCTCTATCTACCAAGTGCTAGGAACCGTACTAGTACTGAGGAAAGTACACATTGCTTTCCCTCCAGGAGGTCACCGTTTATCAAGGGAGGTGGACTAAAATGATTTATCAACGGGGCAAGCCGGAGCAGGAAAAGAAGAAGAAGCAAGCAGCAGTGCAAACCCATCGGTTTAGCTTGGTTAGTGAGACTAAGTCACAATTGGAACAGAAGTTGCTTCTGAAAATAAGGTGGGGGGGGCGGGGGGGCTTTGTCCTCTCTTAAATGCAGTCCAGCCTTGTTCCAACACGTGCGAAGGACATAAGCAGCAGCCAAACACTGGAAGGGTCTCGGGGGCTGTGGTACTTGGGGCGGTCACTGTGGCTGCAGCTCTGACGAGCCCATGACTCCGCTCCTTTGGCCTTGGTGTCCTACGCAGGTTTGCTTTTATCTTGTTTATTTGTCCTTGGGCCTCTGTGTTCTTTTAGTGTTTTTATTCATTCAATTGTATTTATTGAGGGCTTACTGTGTGCAGAGCACTGTACTAAGCACTTGGGAAGTACAAGTTGGCAACATATAGAGACAGTCCCTACCCAACAGCAGGCTCACAGTCTAGAAGACTGTTACCGTTCATTGTTTCACCTTCCCTTATGAGTCTGGCACCAGTCCCTTCTCCCCACTTTTATCCTTGTACCAGGAGTCTGGGGCCGTCCCCCGCCCCCAGGATCGGCGTGATCCCAGGATCACAGGCCCAGGGAGCCATTTTGGGCTGACAGCCGTAGCCCCCGAGTCCTCCGGTGCTGGCCGAGAGTGGTGGAGGCGGGAGGAACCATGGAATCATGACTCCGGGTGGGGTCGGGACCCTTTCAATACAGGCATCTTGTGCCCTTTCATGGCCCCATCATTCATTGTCCGTGGGCTCAGACGGGCCTCCCTCCCGGCTCCGCCACTAGGTAACGGGCCAAACGCAATCACTTCTCCTCTCTCCAACACAGGTGCAAAAGGAAGAGCTCGCTGGATGACTTCTTATCCATCTGCCATGGAGGCCCAACCTCTTGTCTTCATTCCGTGGAGAACTGCGCCAGGAACGCCGGACAGCCAACTCCTGGGTCGCGGCTTTTGCCCGGTGAGCCCATAACATCACCCCACTTGCCCTTACCATCACCTTGCCCCCCACCGCCCCAACTGCCCTTCAGGTCCTCTCATAGGCCAAGCAGCCCACCATGAACCGTTCCACTTGAAGTGAGCTCCGCTCCAGACTTGGAGGAGGGCCTTTTCAAGGTGCAGATTTTCTCAGAAACTCTGGGGACAGGACCAGCAACCATGGTACGAGGGGGAAAAGCAAAACCAAAAACCAAACACCCTTTCCTCTCAGTAAATCCCATGGTCTAGTAGGTAGTTTCTGGACCCCAAACTCATGAAAATGGAAACGTTGTTTCAATTAAGGAAACCACTTTCAAGGTGTTTTCAGGAATTCTAACTGGACGGGTCAGATTTTATAAAGCACAACTGTCTCCATCTAGGGATTCTAGGTACTGAAAAATGTAAACTCTACACAGAGGGGGTGATTTAGTCAGGAAGACCTGAAAGAAAGAATAAATTGTGTCTAAAATATTCAACAAAGTCTTTATTGTTCACGGAATTCAAGACTGCCTATAGCAAAATCCAGGAGTACTTACTCAGAGCAGACCATTACTCAAAATGCTTTGCCAGAGGACGCCCACTCAAATACATTCTGCGATTAGTCACATACAATTCGCTTTTGCAGCAGCACGTCAAAAATCGATTTTCTGCACGTCGCAGAGCGCAGGCACTGCACTGTTCCTTCAACGTCCCGCTGCCACTCTCGGAGACAGAATCCTGGGCCGGACGGCTGAAGTTTTGACTCGGGAACGACATCTCTCCTTGGGTTCACTGCCGGGAATCTATCGGTCGGTCAGTGGTATTTTCTGATCGCATCTAATTAATGTAATTAATTGATTATGGTAATTGTTAAGCTCTTACTATGTGCCAAACACTGTTCTAAGCGCTGCGGTAGATACAAGCTAATCATTGGATGCAGTCCCTGTCCCACATGGGGCTCACACTCTTCTCTCCATTTTCCAAATGAGGTCACTGAGGCCCAGAGAAGTGAAGTGACTTGCCCAAGGTCACACAGAAGACACGTGGCGGAGTTAGGATTAGAACCAGGTCCTTCTGACTCCGAGGCCCGGGCTGTATCCACGGAGCCCTGTGGGAACCATATAAGACTTACTGAGTGAGGCACTATACTAAGCCCCTGGGAGACTACACTGGAAATAGCCACCCTCATCCTCATATCTATTTGAGCACCTACTGGATGCAGAGCACTGTTCTGAGCACGTGGGAGTGTTGCTGCTGTGAGCTGATGCTGAAAGCCGTGACTCCCATGAAGAGGAGTCAGGTTGTTGGGATGAAATCCTAAGTGTTGATTTGGGCCGCTCACGGAGCTTCCAGCAGGTCACAAGGCCCTGCCTTTCTCACCCGGCCGTGCACGAGCCAGGGACCAGTCCATCCTCCTCCCATTCCCGGTCCCAAGTGCTGCCCTCTTCCTGCCCCCAACCCCCTCCCCATCGCCTTCTTTTTCCCTCTGGGTGCTTTGAGGGCCCTTAAAGGGACTGTGTATGCGCACAGAGAGATGTCCCCTCTGAGTCAACTTGTTTTCCGATAGTGCCCGCGTTACCCTGGAAATGCAGACTTGGGATGTGCTTATCCGATGGGTCCCCTGGCAGACAGACAGGAAGCCCTGGCTCCAATATATGCCGTCCTAAGGAAGTGATTCCCCACATACAGGGACCATCTTGGCCCCAGGGTGTCTGTGTGGAGCCCCGGAGTCCCCAGAGAAACAGGAAAACACGAGCACAATGGATGCCACCTTTAGGGCTGCCCGCAAAACAGGGAGCACCTGGGCCCCACAGGATGTGGAGGAGCCCCGAGTCCCCCTGAGAAACAGGAAAACCTGAGCACAATGGATACAGCCCGGGCCTACAAGCCAGAAGGACCTGGGTTCTAATCCCAGCTTCTCCACTTGGCTGCTTTGGGACCCTGGGTGAGTCACTTCACTTCTCTGGGCCTCAGTTCCCTCATCTGGAAAATGGTGATTGAAACTGTGAGCCCCATGTGGGACAGGGATTGAGTCCAACGTGATTACCTTGTATCTATCCCAGCGCCTAGAACAGTGCCTGGCACAGGGTGCCTAACAGATACCATTTAAAAAATGGCTTTTCCTGGCACACAACGGGTTAGGCTGAACCATCCACATCTGCCTGGCTGAACTCCCCCACGAGTGAATAATAATAACTGTGGTATTTGTTATGTATGTCAAACACTGTACTAAGCGCTGGGGTGGATACAAGCAAATCGAGTTGGACACAGTCCCTGTTCCACATGTGCTCACAGTCTCATTCCCCTTTTTACACAGGAGGTAACTGAGGCCCAGAGAAGTGAAGTGACTCTCCCAAGGTCACCCAGCAGAGAAGCAAATCTGTCCACACGCACGGTGACCCGGCAGGTTATAGATGGAGGAAGACCAGCCCCCATGGGTAGTTTGGACAGATCTGCACCTCCTTATCCAGAGTCAGGGCACGGCAGAGCTGAAACTGAGTAAGTAAGCAACAAGTGAGCAACAAGAAAGCCGGGCAAGTTGGGCTACACGCTGGGAAACTCAAAGCAATGAGATCAAGCTATAACAGTCAATCAAAGGCATTTATTATTATTATTATTATTATTAATAATAATAATAATGGTATTTGTTAAGTGCTTACATGTGCCATGCACTGTTCTAAGTGCTGGGGTAGCTACAAGGTCTTCAGGTTGTCCCATGTTGGGCTCACAGTCTTAATCACCATTTTACAGATGAGGTAACTAAGGCACAGAGAGATTAAGCAGCTTGCCCAAGGTCACACAGCGACAAGTGGCAGAGCCAGGATTAGAACCCAAGCCCGTGCTCTTGCCACTAAGCCACACTGCCTTGCTTAGTGTGTTTAGAGCACCGTACGAAGCAGTTGGAAGCGTGCATTGCAACAGAGTTGGTAGAAATTATTCCTGTCCGAAAGGAATTTACAGACCAGAGGGGGAGACGGCCATTAAAATCAATTGCAGAAGGATATATAAAGTGCTCTCGGGGTGGGGAGAAAAATCAAAGGCCTTAAGGGTTACAGACCCGAGGGCATTGTCGATGCAGAAAGGAGGGCAAATGAGGGACTTATTTATAAGGTCTTAGGGAAGACCTCTTGGAGGTGGTGCGATTCGATTAGGGCTCTGAAGATAGGGGGAATGGTGGTCTGTCGGAAAGGGAGGTCAGAGAGAGGATGGGGCCAGGGGTCGGCAGCGAGAAAGATGAGATCGAGGTACAGTGAGTAAGTTGGCATTAGAGGAGCAAAGCGCGCAGGTTGGGTCGAAGGTAGAAGAAGATCCTCTAGATTGCAAACTCGTGTGGGCAGGGAATGTGTCCATTTATTGTTGTATCATACTCTCCCAAGTGCTTAGTACAGTGCTCTGCACACTGTAAGCGCTCAGTAAATACGACTGAATGAATCACTGAAGTAGGAGGAGGTTACCAGCAATGTTGGTCTCTTACCATGTGTACAGTTCGCCAGCAATCTAATTATTTATTGTGGCAATGCTGGTGCTACACCTGTTCCAGGCTCTGTGAGCTGAATTTGAATTCCTCTTGATAGGACCACAGTTCATATTAATAATAAGGGGTAATTAAATGTTGATGCCTCTGGTTAGTTAAAAAAAAACTCCAATAAATCAGCTTCTGTCTTTGCACTCGCAGGCATGTAAATATTACAATCGATTAGCTAGGGGAATGCGTGATTTAAGAGAGTGTTTTCTTTCCTCCGATGAGAATGACTGTGGTTGAGAGGGAGTGTAGCCAACCTCTCCCGTCACCTCCCTGATGCAAGTACTGAGTGGCATAGGCAAGCCGGCCCAACGGTGGTTCACTGAATCACGGAATTCATTCATTCATTCACTCATATTTATTGAGCGCTTACTGTGTGCAAAGCTGTACTAAGTGCATGGGACAGTACAATATAACTGTGTGCAAAGCTGTACTAAGTGCATGGGACAGTACAATATAACAACAAACAGACACATTCCTGCTCACAGCGAGCTCACAATCTAGACAGGGAGACAGACATTAATATAAATGAATGGAGAGATAAATAAATACATAAATTACAGATATATACAGAGATATACATATGTGCTGTGGAGACGGGAGGGAGAATGAATGAAGGAGCAAGTAAGAGCGGCACAGAAGGGAGTGGGAAAAGAGGAGAGGAGGGCTGAGTCAGGGAAGGCTTCTTGGAGGAGATGTGTCTTCAGTAAGGTTTTGAAGTGGGGAAGAACAATTATCTGTCTGATATGAGGAGGGAGGGTGTTCCAGGCCAGAGGTCATATGTGAGCGAGAGGTCGGTGGCGTGATAGTTGAGATTGAGGTCCAGCGAGAAGGTCAGCATTAGAGGAATGAAGTGCATGGGCTGAGTTGTTAGAGTAGTGAGGTGAGGTAGGAGCGGGCAAGGTGATTAAGTGCTTTAAAGCCAATGGTGAGGAGTTTTTGTTTGATGAGACAGTGGATGGGCAACCACTGGAGATTCTTGAGGAGTGGGGAAACACGGTCTGAACGTTTTTGAAGGAAAATGATTTGGGCAGCAAAATGGAGTATGGACTGGAGTGGGGAGAGACAGGAGGCAGGGAGGTCAGCAAGGAGGCTGATAGAGTAATCAAGGCGGGATAGGATAAGTGCCTGTATTAGTGTGGTAGCAGTTTGGATGGAGAGAAAAGGGCAGATTTTGGCGATGTTGTGAAGCCAGAAATGACAGGATTTAGTGATGGCTTGAGATAAGGGGGGGAACAAGAGAGAGGAATCAAGGATACTGCCAAGGTTACTGGCTTGTGAAACAGGAAGGATGGTGGTGCCGTCAACAGTGATGGGAAAGGGAGCAGGAGGACAGGGTTTGGGTGGGAAGATAAGAAGTTCAGTTTTAGCCATATTAAGTTTAAGGTGATGGGAGGACATCCAAGCAGAGATGTCTTGAAAGTAGGATGAAGTGTGAGATTGCAGAAAATTGGCTGTAGCGCTCCTGTGATCCTTAATATCATCTGCTAATAACATTAAAAATTTGCTTTTTCTTCCCATTTTTCTTTGGTTATGGGGGAATCCATTGTTACGTTTTTGTTTTGTTTTTATGGTACTTGTTGAGCGCTTACTTTCTGCCAGGCACTGTACTAAGTGCTGGGGTGGATACAAACACACAGAATGTCCAAATGGTCTCCAGGTTTGTGTTTGCTGGTGCAACGCCAATACAATCAATCAACTGTATTACTCTATTTATTTTACTTGTACATATTTACTATTCTATTTATTTTATTTTGTTAATACGTTTTGTTTTGTTGTCTGTCTCCCCCTTCTAGACTGTGAGCCCGCTGTTGGGTAGGGACCGTCTCCATATGTTGCCAACTTGTACTTCCTAAGCGCTTAGTACAGTGCTCTGCACACAGTAAGCGCTCAATAAATACGATTGAATGAATGAATGAATTGTATTTATTAAGTGTTCACTGTGTGTACAGCACTGTACTAAGCGCTTGGGAGAGTTGTATTGTCTTGTTATATTGTTGTTATACAACAATATAACAGACACATTCCCTGCCCACAACGAGCTTACAACCCAGAAGGGGAGACAGACATTAATATAAATAAATTACGGATATGGACATAAGTGGTGTGGAGCTGGAAGGGGGAGGAGTGAATAAAGGGAGGAAGTCAGGGTGATGCGGAAGGGAGTGGGAGAAAAGGAAATGAGGGCTTAGTCAGGAAAGGCCTCTTGAAAGAGATGGGCCTTCAGTAAGACTTGGGAGGTGGGGAGAGTCCTGTAGTAATTCGACTTCTGTCATAATTCCGTCTCCTTGATTTTTCTCCTGCAACTTCTCAGGCTCCGAGGACATTCAAGAGGTCCGCCGACTTTAGCCATCCCTCCACCCTTCTACAAAGTCTCTTCACTTCCTACTTCCGCAGGATCTCGTAACTCCCAGGACCCAGATGCACTTAATGGAGAGTGCAGAAAAACAGTCACCTGCAAAAAAAGTTTTACAATCACAAATCTGCTAGTATATTGATTAATTCCAAAGTCGCGGCTAAGAAATGCATCTCACCCGGCTATACGGATTTTAAAATGGAAAGACATAAATTAGGAGAAATGGAAAACACGTCGGCCATCAATACTGAAATCGCCAACATTATGTTACGGCTTGAATTATGGATCACAGCTTCTCGCTCTACTTATTGCTTCGCTCTCCCGAGCGCCTTGTAACGTCCCCTGCACACAGTGCGCACTCAGCCCACCTGCCCGACCCTGCTTCTTTTGGTATTTGCTAAGCGTTTACTATGTGCCAGACACTGTACAAAGCGCTGGGGGTAAATACAAGCTAATCAGATTGTTGATTGTGAAGCCTGGGACCTGGATTCTAGTTTCGGCTCTGCCTCTTGTCTGCTGTGTGACCTTGGCCAAGTCACTCAACTCGTCTGGGCCTGTTACCTTATTTGTAAAATGGGAATTAAGACTGTGAGCCCCACAGGGGACATGGACTGTGTCCAACCTGATTACCTTGTATCTACTCCAGCCTGTACGTAAGTACTGTGGGGCTGAGGATGGGGTGACTATCATATGTTTAAAAGACAATAATAATAATGGTATTTGTTAAGCGCTTATTAAGTGCCAATGTAGATCCAAGTGAAAGGATGTCAAGTCTCTCCTTTTTGCCCTTCTCCCCCCACCCTCCCTTCATCTCTTTCCCCACCCACTCTTAGGTCCACTCCCCTCTTCTCTGGACCCGCCCGGGCGCTGACCTCCCCACTCCTGACTGACCCCTCAATGCTCACCTGAGTAAACATCTGGAAGAATGGACAAGAAAATCCATCAATCTGTAAGAGTTAGGGTTAGATGAAACAACAGCAAGCTGGGAAAGTCTGGGTGAGAGCAGTTCAATTGGAACCCTAATTGTGGACTGAAGGGTGGGGAGAAGGGGGAATGTGATCTTGCAAACCACCCGCCCCGCAGCTGCAGCATGGCTGCCTGCATGCCTGCCTCCATGTACGCCTGCAGCTGCATTTCCCAGCGTGGGACTTGCCTCAGCTGAAAGGTTTGGAAACGCTGGGCTGCCACTAGGCTTTTCCTTGACACGATGGGGAGCGACAGCCCTTTTTTTCAGCGTGGTGGTTGCAAGCACCTAGTTCTGGCTCTGCCACTTGTCTGCTGTGTGACCTTGGGCAAGCCGTTTCACTTCTCTGGGCCTCAGTTCCCTCATCTTTAAAATGGGGATTGAGACTTTGAGCCCTGTGTGGGACGGGGACGGTACCCAACCCGACTAGCTTGTATCTACCCCAGCACTTTTGAACGGTTTTTGACACGTAGTCAGTGTTTAACAAATACATCGCCTCATTATTATTATTATTATAGGACTTGTGCATTCAGCCCCGGACTGGCATGCCCGTGAGTCGACAGCCGCGAGCTCCAGGCCCACGTAGACCCATCACATGCCACCAGGTCTCCCTTCTCTCCTCGCCCACGCCGGCTGCGGACTTCGGCCCCCTCAGCTGACCGCCTCAGGCCTTCGGGGTCCCTCCCTCCGGAGGCTCCGTCTTCCTCTCCCTGCTACTCAGCACAAGGAGGTGAATCCTCCTCGGTCACTCATTACCACCACTGCTTCTGAAGACACCTTCGGCGGAACGATCCCATAATCCAGGCCGAACCTGCGTAGTTCCTTGGACCTTTCCTCGTGGGGGTCTACACTGCGATTCTGTCATCATCTTCGGGGGTCCTGCTGTGGACCCTCCCCGTGCCCTCCGGTGCCTCAGGCTGGGGAGCCTGATAGTGGACCTGGGCCTCTAAGGAGGATCAGTCGAGCCCATCCCCTACCCCCGCCTCACATCCACCCACCCAACAGGAGAGGCATATCAAGGCCCGTGAAGGCCACGCTGGCCCATGAGAAACTCTGGCATGAAGAAGGAGAGAAGGGAAATGTGGAGAGGAGAGGCCCCAGGCCCCTGCAAACTGGAAAGGAACCCCATGCGAAGCTGGGGTCAGAATCCCCCCAGAAACCCCAGAGGCCCTGGGAAGACTAGGGTAGGGGGAGAAAGCCATCCCGGCACCGGGGCCAAGTCAGGACTCAAACTGCCCCGGCGGAGGAGACAAGGAGGCGGCTCAAACCTGAGAAACAAGGCCCCCGGGGCATACGAGGCCCAAAATAGGCTTGCAGGTGGTGTTGGGAACTTGTCTACCAACTTTGTTATAAAAACATAGTGGCCTAGCGGAAAGAGCCGGGGCCTGGGAATCAGAGGACGTGGGCTCTCATACTGGCTCTGCCGCCTGTCTGCCGTGTGACCGTGGCCAAGACACTTCACTTCTCTGGGCCTCGGTTCCCTCGCCTGCAAAATGGGGATTCAATCCCTGTGCTCCCGGTGACTTAGACTGTGAGCCCCATCTGGGACCTGACAATATTCTACCATCCCCAGCGCTTAGTACAGTGCCTGGAACGGAGTATAAATACCACAGTTATTATCGCTATTATCCCAAGCACTTAGTACAGTGCTCTGCCCACGGTAAGTGCTCCATCAAAACGAATGACTGATAGGGGCTGGAGTTGCCGATGCCGATCCTGCGTCTGCGGGATCCAGACTCCGAGGGTGGGCAGTCTCCGAGGCGCAAAGACAGGTGGTGCCAACGGCTCGCGGCGCGGCCCGACCTGGCAATGGGAAACCGAGGGCACCCTCCCCGGCCTGACTCACCGGACAGCCTCGGGCGAGTCCCGTAACCTTCCCGGGCTTCGGATTCCCGGTTTATGAAATGAGGATAATGATACCTACTCCTCGAACTCAAAAGGTTGTTGTGGAAACTAATTGCATAATGTCTTTCCCTCACTCTGAGCTCCTCAGAGAAAGGCTCTAATACTATAAAGCGCTATTATTATAATTATCATAATTAATACTATTATATTTAATAGAAATGTAACGGAAACAGATTGGTCCTCAGAGGCCGTCTTTTTCCTTCTTCCTTGGACTGCAGCCAGAGGAACCGAACCCTCCCAACCGCACCCCATCGTGCCTTCACCAGGCCGGCGGGCCGGGGGCCCCAGGCTCCATCCTCCCTCACGCGCTCGCTTTCTTCGGTTCCCTGCCCCGGTCCCAGAGGCCGTAGGGAGCAGGACCCTAGGAGAAGCAGCGTGACAGTGGAAAGAACACAGGCTTGGGAGTCAGAGGTTGTGGGTTCTAATCCCTGCTCCTCCACTTGTCAGCTGGGTGACTCTGGGCAAGTCACTTCCCTTCTCTGAGCCTCAGTGACCTCACCTGGAAAATGGGGATTAAGACTGTGAGCCCCACGTGGGACAACCCGATTACCTTGTATCTACCCCAGCGTTTGGCACACGGTGAGTGCTTAACAAATATTACTGTATTATTGTATTTAGGACCACCGTCAGAAGACCAGCCAGGCCGGCCTGAGAAGATTGGCTCCCCGAGCACCAGTTTGGCCGTGGT
This sequence comes from Tachyglossus aculeatus, assembly GCF_015852505.1. Lineage (NCBI taxonomy): Eukaryota > Metazoa > Chordata > Mammalia > Monotremata > Tachyglossidae > Tachyglossus > Tachyglossus aculeatus. The sequence continues at coordinate 27,047,666 of NC_052090.1, forward strand.
AGGGCAGTACAGTCCCATTGGAGTTCTGGTGAGCCAGGCTTTGGGTTGCCCCCCAACCCCCACCCCTCGTGCCGTGGGTCCGGGTGGGCCAGGAAGAAGATGAGGGTGGGGGGTTAGGGAGGAAGGGCGGGCGGGCGGGCAGGCTTGCCTCCTTTAGGGACCCCACCACCCTCTTGTCCCACACAGGGTTCCCTCACATCCTTCTGCATCCCTCTGGGGAAGGGTCCTGGGGTGTCTCGGGGTTGGCCTAAATGGATTTTTTTTTTGCCCGAATCACCCATCTGGAAGAAATTCACCCTAATAATTTTTTTCAATAGTACTTTCATTCATTCAGTCGTATTTACTGTGCGCTTACTGTGTGCAGAACACTGTACTAAGCGCCTGGGAAGTCCAAGTTGGCAACATATAGAGATGGTCCCTACCCAACAACGGGCTCACAGTCTATGCTTACTATATGCCGGGCACTATACTAAAGTGCTGGGGTAGATACAATCTCATCAGGTTGGACACAGTCCACGTCGCACATGGGGCTCACAGTCTTCACCCCCATTTTTCTGAGGAATTAACTGAGGCACACAGATGTGAAGTAACTTGCCCATGGTTCCCATAGTAGACGAGCGGAAGAGGCAGGATTAGAAACTGGGTCCTTCTGACTCTGAGGCCCGGGTTCTAGCCACTAGTGGCTTCTCAGTCGGCTCACTCCCCAGCCCCCTGGGCCTCTGCACTCTCTTTATGCTCTCGGGGCATCTGCCTTGGCTGGGACGTGCAGGACAGAGGTCTCAGGCCTGGGTGTGTCTTGGGCCCGAGGCAGGTCAGCCTAATCTTGTCCAACCCACCCACCCCACCGGCCAGCCGGTCCCTCTCGCTCCCTTTAAAAGCTGGAACTGTCCGACCTAGGCTGGAGCCTGGCTCGGTTTCGGTCCGGCGGCCTGGTCATTCGTTCATTCATTCAATCGTATTTATTGAGCGCTTACTGTGTGCAGAGCACTGTTACTAAGTGTTTGGAAACTACAATTCAGCAACAGAGACAATCCCTGCCCATGACAGGCTTAGAGTCTAGAGGGCTTTGTACTCCAGATGCTCAGATTGCTCAGGTGGACGACTCTCTTTATGCCACTCTTTCATTCATTCAATCGGATAGGAAGCAGCGTGGCTCAGTGGAAAGAGCACAGGCTTGGGAGTCAGATCTGGCTCATGGGTTCTAATCCCCGCTCCACTGCTTGTCAGCTGTGTGACTCTGGGCAAGTCACTTAACTTTTCTGTGCCTCAGTTACCTCATTTGTAAAATGGGGATTAAAACTGTGAGCCCCCCCCTACTCCGGGACAACCTGATCACCTTGTAACCTCCCCAGCACTTAGAATAGTGCTTTGCACATAGTAAGCGTTTAACAAATACCATCATTGTTATTATCATCATCATCATTATTTATTTAGTGCTTACTGTGTGCAGAGCACTTTCTCTCCCGGCGCGCAGCCCCCGGGGCAGCCCGGGAGGGCAACCTGAAGCGTTCCCCGGCTTTCAATAAAAAGGAGGCCTTCAACTAGTTGGGCAGACGAGTGGGTGGGGGCCCGGTCAATCGTATGAAGAGGTGAATATCAGTTTTGCCCTTTCTGTCCGTTTTCCCGCCCTTCCTCATTTGAGCCCGAAGGCCCCACACAAGCCGGGAAATAAGAGCAGGGTCCGCACGGCCCCAAGCGCCCCCGGCCTTGGCCCAACAGTCCCGTTGATTTGAAGACTGGGGGCGTGCCCCCCCCGACTCCTTCAGGCCCTCAAACTCGGTTTGCACTTTGAGTTTTCCACCCACGAGGCACGTTTGCTTAAGGCATTAAGCAAAAGCCAAGGTGTCTATGGGGTCTCCCGGAGTGGGGCCCAAAGTGAAAACGGTCCTAATCCCAGTTTTGTGGGGTGGGGGTGGGGGCAACCTCCAAGCAGGAGACACCATAGCGTGCATTTGAATGGAGCAAAGAGAAAGGCTCGAAAAGGGCAAATCCTCCCAGTTTAACCCGCGGGCCTAATTGCAGAGAGGCCTGGACCCAGCAGAAGCTCAGCAGGAACCCCCTTTTAAGAACCCCTCAAATGCCTGATCATTTCTCACAGAAACCCAACATCAAGAAAGTATGGGAAAGCAAAGTGGTCTCACGCTACCACTCCTCTTTGACTTAAACCCACTGTGGGCAGGGAAGGTGCCAGTTTACTGTTATAATGTCCTCTCCCAAGCGCCTAGTGCAGTGCTCTGCACCCAGTAATTGCTCAGTAGAGACGGTTGACTGACAGACTGTAAACTCGCAGTGGGCAGGGGACTAGTCTACTGACTGTTATAGTGAACTCTCCCAAGCGCTTAGTACAGTGCTCAGTAAAAGCACACCGTAAGCGCTCAATAAAGGGCACTTTATTAGGAGAAGCAGCGTGGCTCAGTGGAAAGAGCAGGGTTTTGGAGTCAGAGGTCATGGGTTCAAATCCCAGCTCTGCCAATTGTCAGCTGTGTGACTTTGGGCAAGTCACTTAACTTCTCTGTGCCTCAGTTACCTCATCTGTAAAATGGGGATTAAGACTGTGAGCCCCCCGTGGGACAACCTGATCACCTTGTAACCTCCCCGGCGCTTAGAACAGTGCTTTGCACATAGTAAGCGCTTAATAAATGTCATTATTATTATTATTAATAATAAATGGGATTGTTTGAAAAGAATTAGCAATATCAATATTTGGTCATGTGCGTTGCAGGACATTTTCAGAGTGTTTTTATAATGATTGGTTGTTCCACAGTGGTTCATTCATTCATTCATTCAATCGTATTTATTGAGCGCTTACTGTGTGCAGAGCACTGTACTAAGCGCTTGGGAAGTACAAGTCGGCAACAGATAGAGACGGTCCCTACCCAACAACGGGCTCACAGTCTAGAAGGGGGAAACAGACAACAAAACAAAACGCAGACAGGTGTCCAAACCATCAGAATAAATAGAATTATAGCTATATGCACATCATTAATAAAATACAGTAGTAAATATGTACAAGTAAAATAGAGTAATAAATCTGTACAAATGTATACAAGTGCTGTGGTTAGGGGAAGGAGGTAGGGCGGGGGGGGATGGGGATGAGGAGAGGAAAAAGGGGGCTCAGTCTGGGAAGGCCTCCTGGAGGAGGTGAGTTCTCAGTAGGGCTTTGAAAAGAGGAAGAGAGCCAGCTTGGTGGATGGGCAGAGGGAGGGCATTCCGGGCCAGGGGAAGGATGTGGGCCAGGGGGTCGACGGCGGGATGGGAGAGAATGAGGCCCAGTGAGGAGGTTAGCGGTGGCAGAGGAGCGGAGGGTGCGGGGAGGTAGGAGGGGGCGAGGTGATGGCCAGCCTTGAAGCCGAGAGTGAGGAGTCTTTGCTTGATTCGTAGGTGGACAGGCAACCACTGGTTCTCAGGTATGGATGAGGAAATAGAGTTTTCTCAGTAAAATCCCGGGCGGGGGGAATGTCGCAGAATATCGTTGAAATACTGTAAATCTTATGAGGTCTCTCCTAGTGCACGGCGAAGGTAAACCCAGGCCTCCCAAATGCCTATTCATGGAGCTACCAGACCTAACTAAAGGCTTTTAGGTAGCGTGTAAAAAAGGATTTTAGTAATAAAAATAATAATTGTGATATCCGTTAAGTGCTTACTCTGTGCCAGGCATCGTACTAAGCGCTGGAGTGGATACGAGGAAATCGGATTGGACACAGTCCCTGTCTGGCATGGGGCTCACCATCTCAATCCCCATTTTACAGATGAGGCAACTGAGGCACAGAGGCACGAAGTGGCTTGCCCAAGGCCACACGGCAGACAAGTGGCGGGGCCGGGATGAGAACTCACGACCTTCTGCCTCCCATGGCCGGTGCTCTATCCACTACGCCCTGCTGCTTCCAGTAGTTAATTAGTGATCTTGTAGGGAGCTCGCTTTGAAGAAATTGTTAAGCATAATACTATGATTGAAAGCTTTTTTTTTTTTTTTAAGAAAAAAAAGCAATCTCCCTATCTGAGGTTTGAACAGAAGCCCCTACGTGCGGTGGGGGGCAAACCGGCTAAAAAGAGACAGAATGAGAGAGTTCCGAACTGGAACTCACCTCCAGGAGGCATTCCCAGACTGAGCCCCCTCCTTCCTCTCCCGCTCGTCCCCCTCTCCATTCCCCTCGTCTTACCTCCTTCCCTTCCCCACAGCACCTGAATATATGTATATATGTTTCTACCTATTTATTACTCTATTATTTATTTATTTTGCTTGTACATATCTATTCTATTTATTTTATTTTGTTAATATGTTTGGTTTTGTTCTCTGTCTCCCCCTTCTAGACTGTGAGCCCACTGTTGGGTACGGACCGTCTCTATATGTTGCCAACTTGTACTTCCCAAGCGCTTAGTACAGTACTCTGCACACAGTAAGCGCTCAATAAATAGAATTGATTGATTGATGGACAGACCAGCACTAGGCCATGAGGGGAAGCACTCCCTCCCTCATTCATTTCTCCAGTCCATCAATTCTCACAGAAACCCAACATCAAGGAGGTATGGGAAAGCAAAGTGGTCTCACGGTACCACTCCTCTTTGACTGTAAACCCACTGTGGGCAGGGAAGGTGCCAGTTTACCGTTATGATATCCTCTCCCAAGCGCCCAGTGCAGTGCTCTGCACCCAGTAATTGCTCAGTAGAGACGGTTGACTGATTAGACGGTAAACTCGTTGTGGGCAGAGGACTAGTGTACTGACTGTTACAGTGAACTCTCCCCAACAACAACAGCCCCTTCCCTTTCGCTAGGATACTCGGGGAGAGGGGGCCGGCCTCTTCCCTTTCACTTTCCTACGCCGGGAGCCCCTTTTTGGGTAGGGATTCGTTCATTCGATTGTATTTATTGAGCGCTTACTGTGTGCGGAGCACCGGACTAAGCGCTTGGGAAGTACAAGTTGGCAACATTCATTCATTCAATCGTATTTATTGAGCGCTTCCTGTGTGCGGAGCACTGGACTAAGCGCTTGGGAAATACAAGTCGGCAACAATTAAGAGACGGTCCCGACCCAACAACGGGCTCACGATCTAGAAGGGGGAGAGTCTCGATCTCTTGCCGAGCACTGGAGTAAGAGCTTGGAAAGTACAATTTGGCAACTGGAGGTCGCGACTCTCCCCCTTCTAGACCGTCAGCCCATTGTTGGGTCGGGACCGTCTCTATCCGTTGCCGGCTTGTAGAGAAGCAGCGTGGCTCAGTGGAAAGAGCCCGGGCTTTGGAGTCCGAGGTCATGGGTTCAAATCCTGCCTCCGCCAACTGTCAGCTGTGGGCCGTTGGGCAAGTCACTTCACTTCTCTGGGCCTCAGGGACCTCATCTGCAAAATGGGGATGAAGACTGTGAGCCCTCCGAGGGCCAACCTGATCACCTTGTAACCTCCCCAGCGCTTACAACTGTGCTTGGCACATAGTAAGCGCTTAGTAACCGCCGCTATCATTATTGCACTTCCCAAGCGCTTAGTAACCGCCGCTATCATTATTGCACTTCCCAAGCGCTTAGTAACCGCCGCTATCATTATTGCACTTCCCAAGCGCTTAGTCCAGCGCTCTGCACACGGTAAGCGCTCAATATCAATCAATCAAATTTATTGAGCGCTTACCGTGTGCAGAGCACTGGACTAAGCGCCTGGGAAGTACAAGTCGGCAACACATAGAGACAGGCCCTACTCAACAGCGGGCTCACGGTCTAGAAGGGGAAGACAGAGAACAAAACCAAACATGCTGACAAAATGAAATAGAATACATATGTACAAGATAGAGTAATAAATCTGTGCAAACATATATACATATATACAGGTGGTGTGGGGAAGGGAAGGAGGTAAGATGGGGGGGATGGAGAGGGGGAGAGGAAGGAAGGGGCTCAGTCTGGGAAGGCCTCCCGGAGGAGGTGAGCTCTCAGTAGGGCCTCTCAATAAGTACGATCGAACGACTCCCTAGCCAAGAAGAGGCTCCCGGCGTGGGAGAGTGAAAGGGCAGGGTCCGGCTCCCTCTCGCCGAGTATCCTAGCGAAAGGGAAGGAAGGGGCTGTTGTCTGGGCATTGTCCGGCCGGCGGACCCCACCGGGCCCAAGATAGGCTCCCGCCGGCGGGGCCCGACACGTGGAGGCCGGACCCGCCTGGCTCCTCCCTCCCTCCCTGCCCGCGCCGGCCGGGGAAAACCCTGCCTAATATTTATAACGCTATGACATACCGGGAAGGCTCGCAAGGTGGTGGCGGCGGCGGCGGCGGCGGCGGCGGGAGCGGCGGGTTCGTCGGCGGCGGTGAGAGGAGAAACAGGGCCGGAGCGTGGGGATTGGCTGCCGGTGATGTAACGGCCCGTGTCAATACTTCCCCGAGAACGCACGTGTTCGACCTTTTCTTTCCATTTCATCAGAGCGCCGGGGCGGCCGCGGCTCGGGGATGGGCCCCGGGGTGGGGGTGGGGGGGGCTCCCCTGTCCGCCGCCTCCTCCTCCTCCCGGGGGGCCTCCGGCCGGCGGCGGCGGCGGCGGCGGCTCGGGCCTTTGTGAGGGGCAGCGGGGCCAAGGCGGCGGCGCTTTAGGACCCCTCTGCTGCTTGCTGCTGCTGCTGCTGCTTCTTCCTCCTCCTCCTCTCCGGGCGGTCCGGTGGGGTGGGGGTGGGGGTGGGGGGGGTCCCGGGCCCCAACGTGCCACGCCAGTCTCCGGCTGTCCGTCCCCTCGTCCGCCCGCCCGTCCCCGGGCCCGCCCCCCCGCAGGCCCCGCCCGTTCGCCGGCCCACCCGCCCGCCGGCCCGGGCCCCGTCCCCCTTCTCGCCCCGTGCGCCCCCCGCCCCCCCTCCAGCGGTTACTGCTACCCCGGTGCATTGTGGGCGCCCACTCCGTTGTTCATTTGCCATTCGACCTCCGCCGCCGCCGGGGCCTGCTCCGACCGAAACGCCCGCTCCGCCCGATCCATTGTCGGGGGCCGCCGGGCCGGGACGGGACGCGGCCGTCAGCGGGTTCTCGTCCGTCCGTCCGTCCGTCCTCCCGCCGAGGAGGAGGAGGAGGAAGGGTGGGGGGTGGGCGCCCTCCGCCTCGGCCCTTGTCCGGTAAGGCCCCCCCCCCCGCGGCGGGGAACGAGGGCACCGAGGGCAGCGGCCTCCGACACGAGGAGCCCCGCCAGCGCCGGACGCGTGAGACGCGGGAGAGGGAGCGGGAGCGGGAGCGGGAGCGCGAACGGGAGCGGGAGCGCGCGCCCGGCGGGGAGGGGAGGGGAGGGCAGGGCGCCGCCGCCGCCGCGCAGCGGCCAGGGACCGCGCGTGCGTGCGCGCGCGCGCGAGCGAACGGGGGACCGGGGAGCGTGTGCGCGCGCGCGCCCGCCCGAGCCCGAGCGCGCGCCCGCCCCAGCTAGCTGGGGGGCCGGGCGGGGGGCCCCCGGGGCGGGGGAGCGCGCGCGCACGCGCGGCCGAGCGAGCCGGAGACGGGGGCCCGGAGCCAGCGCCAGCCGGGGGCACCGGGGGCACCGGGCGGCGGCGGCGGCGGCGGCGGCGGCACCGGGCGGCGGCGGCGGCGGGGGCGCGCGCCATGTTCGCGGAGATGAACCGCAGGACGCTGGCGTTCCGGGGCGGCGGGCTGGTCACCGCCGGCGGCGGGGGGAGCGGCGGCGGGAGCGGCGGCGGGAACGGCGGCCCGGCGAACAATAACCCCGGCGGCGAGGCCTTGGCCTGGCCGCCCCCGGCCGCCCGGCAGCCGCCCCCGGAGTCCCCGTCCCCGTCCCCGTCCCCGCCGGCGGCGGCGGCGGCGCAGCTGAACGGGCGCGGGGCGGCGGAGGAAGCGGAGCCGGGGGGCCTGGAGCCCGACGACCTGGAGGCCGCCGCCGTGGCCGCCGCCGCCGCCGCCGAGGAGAGCAAGGACCTGCTGCTGCTGCTCGGCGGGGGCGGGGGCGGCCGCGCAGCCCTAACGGGACCGGCCACGGCCGCGGCCACGGCGGCGGGAGGAGGAGGAGGAGGAGGGGGGCGGCGGCCCCCGCGGTCGCCGAGAGGAACCGCCGGACCCTGGCCTTCCGCGGGGGCGGCGGCGGCGGCGGCGGCGGCGGCGGCGGCGGCGGCGGCGGGGGTCCCGGCCACAATGGCAGCGGCGGCGAGGCGGCGGCGGCGGCGACGTGGGCCCCGCGGCCCCTCAATGGGCGGGTCCCGGCCCCGGCCCCGGGGGAGCGGCGGCTGGACGGCCCGGAGGGGAACGAGCCGGCGCACGACGGGGCGTCCCTCACCGACACCAACGGCAGCAGCGACAGCAGCGACAGCAGCGAGGACGAAGATGACGAAGAGGACGACGACGAGGAGGAGGAGGAGGACGACGACGACGAGGAGGAGGAGGAGGAGGGGGCGGCCAGCCTGGGCGAGGGCAGCGGCGCGGACGGGGGCGGCGGCGGCGGCCGCTCGGCCGGGGAGGAGGCGGAGGGCGGCGGCGGCGGCGCCCGAGGAGGAGGAGGAGGAGGAGGAGGAGAAGGAGAAGACGGGGCCGCCGCCGGAGGAGGAGGCGGAGGCGGCGGAGGAGAGCGGGCCGCGGAGGGCGAGGGCCCCGTCCGGCACCTGCCCCTGCCGCGGTCCCGCTCGCTCCTGCAGAAGCCGCACTGCTCGTTCCAGGAGTCGTGGCTGCACGAGTTCCCCTGGCTGCACTTCTGCCAGGAGAGCGGCCTCATGTCGTGCGCCTGGTGCCGGCGGGGGCCCGAGGGCGGCGGGGCCCGGGGCCCCAGCAGCCCCCCGACGCCCCACGACGAGCTGGCCCGGGGCACCCGCAACTACAAGCGCACGCTGCTCCTGCGACACCACCTCTCCGCCGACCACCGACTCCGAGAGCCCAACGCCCAGGTCAGGCCCCCGCCCCACCCCGATAAACCCAGTCCTCCCCTTCTCTCTTCCTCCCCATTCTCCCTTTCTCCATTCTCTCTTCTCCCCGTTCTCCCTTCCCCCCATTCTCCCTTCCCCCCATTCTCCCTTCCCCCCATTCTCCCTTCCCCCCATTCTCCCTTCCCCCCATTCTCCCTTCCCCCCATTCTCCCTTCCCCCCATTCTCCCTTCCCCCCATTCTCCCTTCCCCCCATTCTCCCTTCCCCCCATTCTCCCTTCCCCCCATTCTCCCTTCCCCCCATTCTCCCTTCCCCCCATTCTCCCTTCCCCCCATTCTCCCTTCCCCCCATTCTCCCTTCCCCCCATTCTCCCTTCCCCCCATTCTCCCTTCCCCCCATTCTCCCTTCCCCCCATTCTCCCTTCCCCCCATTCTCCCTTCCCCCCATTCTCCCTTCCCCCCATTCTCCCTTCCCCCCATTCTCTCTTTCCCCCATTCTCTCCTCACCCCCACTCTCTCTTCCCCTCATTCTCTCCTCACCCCCACTATCTCTTCCCCCACGCTCTCTTCCCCCCCATGCTCTCTTCCCCTCATTCTCTCCTCCCCCATTCTCTTCCCCCATTCTCTCTTCCCTCATTCTCTCCTTCCCCCAGTCTCTCTTCCCCCACTCTCTTTCCCCCTTCTCTCTTTCCCCCCTTCTCTCTTCCCTCTTCGCCACCCATTCTCTCGCCCCCCATTCTCCCTTCACCCCCCATTCTCTCTTTCCCCCCTGTTCCCTCTTCCTCCCCATTCTCTTTTTTCCCCCATTAATAGTAGTAATAGCAGTGGTGGTATTTGTAAAGTGTTTACTATGTGCCAAGCACAGTTCTAAGTGCTGGGGTAGCTACAGCGTGATTCTTCTAGACTGTGAGCCCGCTGTTGGGTAGGGACGTTCTCTATGTGTTGCCGCCTTGTACTTCCCAAGCGCTTAGTACAGTGCTCTGCACACAGTAAGCGCTCAATAAACATGATTGGTTGTCCCACGTGGGGCTCACAGTCTTAATCCCCACTTTACAGATGAGGGAACTGAGTCACAGAGAAATGGAGTAGCTTGTAATTCTCTCCCCCGCCCCCCTTTCCCGCGGGCCCCCCAGAGAGCGGCCTGTGGGGGGGGTCGGGGGGGCGGCTGGACAGGGGAGGGCCGGACAACGGGGCGGTCGGTTCTGTGGCCGGGCTGAGGCCGGATCGGTTGCGACTGAGCCTGGGGCTCAGAAAGGGGGGCCCGCCGCCGGAGGCCCCCTCCCCCCTTCCATCGGCCCGAGCCATCGTTGGAAACAGACCGGCCAGCCCGGATTTGGGGCGGGGGGGGGCCGAGGAGGAGGAGGACCGCCCCCCTCTTCGGCCGCCTCGGAACCCCCTTTTATCTTGGCTTAGAAGACGAAATGAGGTCTGCTCTGACGTATGCCGAGGGAGTTTATATTGCGGGTTCCTCTTCCCGAATCTTTTCCCCTTCCACTCACTTTTTTTTAAGGCAGGAAGAATTTTTGCAGGATGTTCGGTTAGGTTTTTTTTTTTTTCCATATACACAAACACGGTCATTCTTCCAAAAGTCTGGCTTGCAGTAACCCCGCTGGAGCGCCGGGCTGAGAATCCATTACCTTGTTTCGTGTTCTTCCCCTCTTCAGTTGCTGTAAAACTGCTTGTAAACAAGATATTGTTTATATAAGACTTTTGGTGTTCTTAAGAGGCGTTTAGTATGAACAGATACGGCCACGGTATTTCTGTTCGACAGTTGAATAATTAACATCGTCCTTATCAGCTCTAGAGTAATCGTGATTTTTTTTTTTTAAGTTTTCTTTTAAGAGAGCGTGTCTGCTAGTTTGTAGCGGTTTGCAGGGACTGCCTTTTTTCAATCCCTTGATCTGATGTATCGCGTTGCTACGTGGGGCTGTAGGGGGAAAAAATGTAAAGCCTGGAGCCGCCACCTTGATCTCATCAAAGCTCCCAAGCCCAACAGGTCTGCCTTGGTCAGCATTTAGAGATAACACTCGCGCAGATAACCCGTGCACTTCAGTGAGTAGGTGGAGTTCATTCCTGGGCCGAATTTGTCACGGGGCAGTGCTCCTGGAGATGCGACCTGTTGTTGGGTGTGGCTCTCGGGACTGTTGTGCGCCAGTCTCCTCGTCTTTTGCACCGGCCCCCTTACTCCCCGCCCCAACCTCGAGACTGCAAGCTGCCTGTGGGCGGGGAACCCTTCTGCCAACTCTTATATTATCCTCTCCCAGGCGCCGAGTACAGCGCACCGCTCACAGGGAGCATGCGATAAATACCATCAGTTGACCACCTCCAGGCCTGCAAGAGCCGGGGCGGAAGCCTCACGGGAGACAAGCTGGAGCTTGGGCCCTTCCCCTGCCCGGTGATTGCGAGGAACTGGAGTGGGTGTAAGGGGTCTCGGAGAGTGACCTCTTTTCCAGCAGACCCTCTTGCCAGAAGTCCTCTTTAGTGATAAAAACACTTCGAAAGATTTGCTTTGATGCTTGCCTTGAGGAGTGGCCAAGGAGCATCCACCATTAACGGCCTCTCGGTCCCATAGGCCTCGCTAAGGTCTTCTTTCTGACGCAGATGGGAGCATCTGCCTGGTGTTCCCGCCGTGGCCTTCGGTGACCGTTGGAGGAATAAGGGGAGGGGGCTTCCCGTCCTTCAGGCGCTGGCAGGGTGCACTCTTTTCCTGTCGGTTCCCTGGAGCCCTTCCCAGCTGCGTGTCTCTCTCTTTCCGTCGGCGAACGGTTCCGTCGGCCCGGGCTTAGCCGTTCCTGGTCCCTGCCGCTCTGTCCCGTGGCCACCACAGTCCACCCGGTTTAAGACCAGTTCCTCCGTGTCCATCCCGCCGGGCTTGTTTCCCCCAACACTTCTCAGTCACCCACAGAAACTCTTCGGATTAAATGCCAAAATTGAGGTCTGGGTAATGTGTCATCAAGTGCCCCGTGGTTTTAAGCGAGAACTGGGTCGGGGGTTTGGAAGTGGGCTAACGCTTGGCCTTCCTGGTGTCTTCCTTAAGTTCCACATCCTCTTGGGCTTCATTGCCTGACCTTTAGGTAGCGATTCTGAATTTACGCTTTCTCTTTTCACCACAGGTGGCCGGGTGCGTTTTAACTTCATTCCCACCAGAGGAAAGAGCTGTAATGTCAAGGGAGGTCCACTCTTACTCTGAGTTGTTGGACGAATTCATTCAAAACAAAATAAGAATCTGCTCCTTCTGAAAACGAAAATTTTCCATTTCCGTATTAGCCGAGGACTTATTCGGTACAGAGGCCTTTCAGCTTGCGTTTGAACGCAAAATTTAAAAGTTTAGCCAGATTAGAGCAGAACTGTGACTATCCATCTCTTTCCACTTTTCCCACCCTCCCCAACCATGTGGCCAAGGCAGTGGGAGGGTAAACCTGGTTTATGGAGTTTTGCTTATCCTTGATATAACTGTTTCTCTAGCGTGTATGGGGGCGGGGGGAAAGGGGAGAGAAGGGCTTAGTTCTTGTGTTGTTATTAAGGGATTGCCCCCATCCACCCACCAACCAACCGAAACCCCCCACCCACCTTTATTCCTGCATCCCCTGGGCTACCATCTTCTCTGGTCTCCTTTGGCAGCAGCCTGCCTACCTTCTCGCCTGTATTAGAACTGTAGCATGGCTGTCCCTTCTAGTAGAGAGGGTACTTACTGAGTGTCCACCGGGTCCAACCCACGACACCAAGTGGGTTAGTGACAACAGATGCAAGAGACGTGTTTCCCTGCCTGCAGGGAGTTTCCCAGCTCATGGGAGACGGGTGGTAAAATGTTGACAAATAGTGGTATCAGAGTGTATATTTGAATGTACTCAGCGCTTAGAACAGTGCTTTGCACACAGTAGGCACTTAATAAATGCTATCGTCATTCTTCTTCTTATTAATGTAGGTAGATACTTAAGTGCCGAGCACGGGTACAAATAAAACCACTTGCCAAGTGCTAAGAGACGTGCCCGTCTTCCCAAGCCACCCCCCAACTGACTTCTGGCACGTCTCTCAGCGGCTTCTCCATTAACTTGTCTCTCATCTCATCTCTTCCCCGTGCTCCACATTCACACTGGTCTTCGTCGCCTCGCCCTAGCCACCATCTGTCGGTCTTCCGGCCCTCCGCCTCTGAGCAAGGAACAGGCCATCCCCGTGCCGTCCTTTCCCTTTGTGGCGGTGAGGGTTTTCCCTCTGGCATTGCCGGGTGGCGACCTAGGAAGAAGAACTCGGTTTTCAAGGAGCGAGGAGCTTACCGTGTGCAGAACGCTGTACTAAGTGCTTGGGAGAGTGCAATACAACGGATTTGGTCGACCCGTGCCCTGCCCACGAGCAGCTGCCGGTCTAGAGGAGTGGGCCTGGTAGGGAAACTAATAATAACACTAAGGGTTTTTGTTAAGCACTTACTATGTGCAAAGCACTGTTCTAAGCACTGGGGTATATACAGGTTAATCGGGTTGTCCCACGTGGGGCTCCCAGTCTCAATCCCCATTTTACTGAGAAGTTTAGTGACTTTCCCAAAGTCACCCGGCTAAGTGGCGGAGGCAGGGTTCGAACCCACGACCTCTGCCTCCCAAGCCGGCTCTTGCCACTAAGCCACGGGGTGCGGCCTCTGGTCCTGCAACAGAAACTGTATTCTGGCCTCCTTCTGGAGCTGTGCCGTAGCCCACAAGTGAAGGGAGGCTCCCCTCTGGGGTCTCTGGGGCGCAGCATTGCTCCCGTTGTTGTGCACTGCTGGCCTCCCCTCTCCACGGGGGCAGGGGAAGGCACGGGCTGCCCTCCTCACCGGTTGTCTGTCTGTGGACCCAGGTGGGCCTGGGATGCACGGGGCGGGTCCTAACCTGGTGTGAAGCTTTTGCCCTCGTTTGATCTAATCACCCGAAAGCATTCTTTTCTCCTAGAGTTTGCCCCTTTTGAAATCTTGAGGGCGACAGCTGTGTAAAGTAAGGGGGTTCGCACTTCGTCAGGCTGCTTAGGCTTGTTGGGGGTGGGGGTAGGGGAGAGAGAGAGAGAAAAAACCTCTCTCTCCCCCAAACAGGGGCTGGTGGCCCCTGGCCAGCCTCCTTAGCTTCCAGGAGGCGGGGATGGGACGCCTATGTTAACGGGGCGGGCCGTCGACCAAATACCTGAAGTTCTTTAAAATGCAGATGGTGGGAATGGGCAGGCAAAAACCTTCCCTGCATTCAGAGCCCTCCTGACACCCCACCTCCTCCAACGAGCCTTCTCCGATTGATTGCCCCACTTGCCCTGTCCGGCACTTGGACCCGCCGTTCTCAGCAGTCGTGTGTCGGGAAATCTTTTTTTTTTAATGCCCGGCTCCCCTGTTAGAGTGTCAGCTGTACTTGGTCAGAGAACGAGTCACTTTGTTGTTTTGTTTTGTCTCTTGGATAAATGCCGTTGCTGCTATCAGCACTGCTAATGTAGACCGGTGAGGAGAGGAGGGCAGGGATTCTGGCCAGAGAATAGGTCGACCGACTGTTGTACTCTCCCCAGCCCTTAGTACAGTGTTGTGCACAGAGTGAGCGCTCAGTAAATAGCATCGATTGATTTAGTGCATTGGAAAAGAGGAGGAAACATTTAGCCGGAGCATTGCGGCTCTCTGCGATCCCTCGTTTGACTCTGCTGGCCTTGAGCATGTGGAACGATCAGCAAGGATCATCTGAGCCGCCTCCTGCTTGCCGAACACCACGCGGACCACGCGGGAATGCCAGAGGGAGGGAAGAGCATCCTTGGCCTTAAGAAGCTTGGGTTCTAACGGGGGCGGGGAGCAGACTCGCTATCGTTTTCAGATTGGAGGTAGAATAATAATAATGATGGCATTTGTTAAGCGCTTACTATGTGCAAAGCACTGTTGTAAGCACTGGCGAGGATTCGAGGTGATCAGGTTGTCCCACTTGGGGCTCAGTCTTAATCCCCATTTTACAGGTGAGGTAACTGAGGCACAGAGAAGTTAAGTGACTTGCCCCAAGTCACACAGCTGACAATTGGAGGAGCTGGGATTTGAACCCATGACCTCTGACTCCAAAGCCCGGGCTCTTTCCACTGAGCCATACTGCGATGTGTAGTGACCTCGAGGTGGGATTCATTTTAAGTAGCCACGTGGCCGGGCCTGAGTGAGGAGGAGAGGGAAATCAAGTGTGAGGCTGCAGGTCGAATCTGTGGCTCCGGAGGGCCGGCCCCGGCTAATGATAATAATGATTTTGTAAGTGCTTATTATGTGCCAAGCACTGTTCTAGCCTCCGTCTCGCCTCGGGCTGTCTCCCTCACACAGCTGACAAGCGGTGGAGCCTGGATTTGAACCCATGACCTCTGACTCCCAAGCCCGTGCTCTTTCTACTGAGCCACGCTGCTTCTCTAGAAGAGAGTGGAAAGACGGATAGGTGAATGAAGAACTGCTTCATTCTCTGTGCCCTTCCTACCCCACACCCGTATTCAGGTGTCACCCACCATCACTACCAACACCACCATCATCACAAGCGTTTCTTACCTGCCTGTTTGTGCCTGTCGCTCTCTGCTGGGAATTTCTGCCCTCTGGCAGTTTGCAACATAAAGGGATCCTGAATAAGGATGGAGGGCGTAGGGACATAGAGCCCATTAATCAGTTCGGCAGTGGTATGTATTGGAGCACTGTGTGTGCAGAGCAGGGTACTAAGCCCTTGGGAGAGTACGGTAGACTGAGTAGAGACGATCCCTCTTTACCATCTAGCAGGGGAGAAAAAAGCCTAAAAGAAATAACTTGTAGGGGGAAGCAGCAGTTTAAAGATATGGAAATAAGTTGGGGGGAGGTGTGGGGGGAGGCAGCCGGCTGGGACCTGAAGGGGAAAAGAGTGAGTCCTCAGGTGCTTGGGTGTCCGGGAAGTGCTGAAGTGGCAATAGGTGACAATGGGGTGGAGAGAGGAGAGATTAATCATGGAAGGCCCCCTGGAGGAGGTGGGATTTCAGAAGCACTTTGGAGAGTCCTGGTCGGCAGGCCGGATGTGGGCGGGGGTGGGGGCCCTGGTGGAGGGAGGGAGATGTGGACGGGGGGAGGGTGGGCTGCCCAAGAGGTCAGCAGTGAAAGAGGCCTAGTAAGTTGGCCGGTGGTGAAGGAGCGAAGGATGTGGGCGGGGAGAGAGCAGATGGCCTGCCCTAAAGCCACTGGGCAGGAGCTTCTCTGTTGGGAAGCAGCGTGGCCTAGTGGAGAGCATGTGAGCCTGGGGGTCTGAGGACCTGGGTTTGAATTCCGACTCCACTGCTTGCCTGCTGGGTGACCTCTGTCCAGTCAAGGAGCTTCTCTGTTGGGAAGCAGCGTGGCCTAGTGGAGAGTGTGTGAGCCTGGGGGTCGGAGGACCTGGGTTTGAATTCCGACTCCACCGCTTGCCTGCTGGGTGACCTGTGTCCAGTCAAGGAGCTTCTCTGTTGGGAAGCAGCGTGGCCTAGTGGAGAGCGTGTGAGCCTGGGGGTCGGAGGACCTGGGTTTGAATTCCGACTGCACCACTTGCCTGCTGGGTGACCCGTGTCCAGTCACTTCACTTGTGTGCCTCCGTTTTCTCACCTTTAAAATGGGGATTCCATGCCTGTTCTCCCTATGTCCCTGATTATCCCATCACTACCCCCTCACTTGGTACAGTGACAGGGTAGAGAGAAGCAGCGTGGCTCTGTGGAAAGAGCCCGGGCTTTGGAGTCGGAGGTCATGGGCTCAAATCCCGGCTCCGCCAATTGTCAGCTCTGTGACTCTGGGCAAGTCACTTCGCTTCCCTGGGCCTCAGTTCCCTCATCTGTAAAATGGGGGTGAAGACTGTGAGCCCCCCGTGGGACAACCTGATCACCATGTAACCTCCCCAGCGCTTAGAACAGTGCTTTGCACATAGTAAGCGCTTAATAAATGCCATCATTATTATTATTACAGCGCTTGGCGTGTAGCAAGCACTTGATGATGATGATGGTATTTGTTAAGTGCTTACTATGTGCCAAGCACTGTTCTAAGCGCTGGGGTAGGTACAAGGTAATCAGGTTATCCCACGTGGGGCTCACAGGCTTCATCCCCATTTTACAGATGAGGTAACTGAGGCACAGGGAAGTTAAGTGACTTGCCCAAAGTCACATTCATTCATTCATTCATTCATTCAATTGTATTTATTGAGCGCTTACTGTGTGCAGAGCACTGTACTAAGCGCTTGGGAAGTGCAAGTTGGCAACATATAGAGACGGTCCCTACCCAGCAACAAGCCCACAGTCTAGAAGCTGACAAGTGGCGGAGGAGGGATCAGAACCCACGTCCTCTGACTCCCAAGCCCGTGCTCCTTCCACTGAGCCATGCTGCCTCTAACCAGTATGTTGATTTTTATTATTCGGAGAGGAGGAGGCAACCACTGGAGATTTTAGGAAAACAGGCAGATGGATGCCAAATAATGGCAGAGAAAACTGCTCTGCGTGGTAGAATGAAGTATGGGCTGGAGATAATCAATCAGTCGTATTTATTGAGCGCTTACTGTGTGCAGAGCACTGTGCTAAGTGCTTGGGAAGTACAAGTTGGCAACATATAGAGACAGTCCCTACCCAACAGTGGGCTCACAGTCTAGAAGAGAGCCTAATAATAATAATGGCATTTACTAAGTGCTTACTATGTGCAAAGCACTGTTCTAAGCGCTGGGGAGGTTACAAGGTGATCAGGTTGTCCTTTGGGGGGCTCACGGTCTTAATCCCCATTTTACGGATGAGGTAACTGAGGCACAGAGAAGTGAAGTGACTTGCCCAAAGTCACCCAGCTGACAATTGGCGGAGCCGGGGTTTGAACCCATGACCTCTGACTCCAAAGCCCGGGCTCTTTCCACTGAGCCACGCTGCCTAGCAGGGAGTATCGTCACGGGATTCGGCAAGCGGTTGGACTGGCGTGGTGGCAGCGTGTGTGGAGACGAAGGGGCCGGACCGGTCAGATTTGGTGACCGCCTTCCCGAACAGGCTGTAAATGAAAGAGGAGTCAAGGGTGATGCCAGGGGTGTGGGTTTGAGAGAAGGAGGATGCTGGCGACCGACGGGAAGGAGAAGGTGAGGCCAGTTTTCCCCAAGAGACTCTGGAAGTGGGGCGTCCTTGCAGAGAGGGTCTGGAGGCGGGAGGAGGCTGGACACTGCAGCGAAGGGGGCCAGGACAGGGCTGTGGAGGTAGACGCCGGAGGTGGCGACAGTTGGAAACGGGACAGACCGGGAATGGAGGGCGGAGGGACCCAGAGTTGAACCCCGAAGGTCACCCGCAGTTAGGGTGTCGGGGGGCTGAGGGCGAGCCGGGTTATGGTGAAAGAAAGAGCGGCCTCAGGGGTAGAGAGGAGAACCCAAAACCTGGGTGAGAGAGAGTGTTTCCGAGGGACCTGGGGGGGTGGGAGTTGGCGGGTTGAGTGGGGGGGGGTCCACAGGTCAGAGGGGATAAGGGAGTCAGACCTGGCTTCTATCTTGGCATCGCCAGTTGCCTGCAGTGTGACTTGGGGCAGGTCACTTCTCCTTGCCTCAGCGTCTCCATCAGCAAAAGGGGAACTCTCCTATTTATACTGTGAACGCCATGTGGGAGGGAGATTGTGCCCAACCTTATGATCATGTACCTACCCCAGTGCTTGGCATATAGTAAGTGCTTAACAAGTACCTCAGTTATTATTGTTGTTATTCTTATCCTGACGGCAGCACCTGGCCCCTGTGTGACCGTGGGCAAATCAAATGACTTCTCTGTGCCTCGGTCGCCGCACCTGGAAAATGGGGATTAAGACCGTGAACACTATTTGGGACAGGGACTGTGTCCAACACAATTAGCTAGTATCTACCCCAGCGCTTAGTATAGTGCCTGGCACATAGTAAGTACTTAACAAATGCCCCAGTCATTCCTACTGTTATTTTTATGTCACTTAAGTTCTCTGCCTCAGTTTCCTCCTCTTAAAATGGAGATTGAACGGCTGTTCTCAGCCCTCCTCTCTTCCTTAGACTGAGCCACGTACGGGACAGAGATTGATCTGCATTCCTAATGCAGTGCGTGGTACTAAGCGCTTAACGAATATCTCCGTTTTCATGTCCTTAAAGAGAGCAGTTTCAGTGGAGTGAAGGGGTTAGAAGCTGGAGAGAGAGCAGAGGCAACTGGTGTCAACAAGCCATTCAGGGACGGAGGGAGATGGGGTGATAGCATGTTGGTCCAGGGAGTTTTTTTTAGGATAGGAGACACATAGGTGAGTTTGAAAGCAGCGGGGGAGACCGATGAAGAAACAGTGGAAAACGCAGCAATTAAGTGGTATTTCCAGTCGTGAATTGGTCCGTGCGGTGGGGAGGCAAGTTGAGGAATGCACTGAGGTGCGGTGTTACCGGTGAGCTGGGGACCCCAGGGCTACTCAAAAGGAGATTTTAGAAGTGTTTTTTTTTCTTTTTTAAAGTTTTCTTCCCTTTTGTAGAGGTTTCCCAAATTCCACTTCATACACATGTAACGTAGTGTGAGCGGGGGGCCAAGTGGGCCAGCACACATCAAGAAGTTGCCATGTCGTGGCTCCTCCAGTGACATTTAGTCAATCAGGAGATTTCATTGAGCGCCTGTTACAGCTCCTCTAGACTAAAAACTTTTTGTGGGCAGGGAACGTGTCAACCGATTCTGTTGAGCTGTACTCTCCCAAGAGCTTAATACGGAGCTCTGCACACAGTAAGCGCCCGATAAAAACCACTCACTGATGGATTCTCAGGTGTGCCAGCCCTGCTCTGGGGTTTCAAGGGGCCCGGGCTCCGGTCCCGATTCTGCTTGTAGTTGGCAGCGGGGGCGAAGACCACCCGTGCCCAGCACCCCTGAGCGCCTTCACGCTCGTTCACGCTCCAGGCGAGGACAGGCAACCTTTGGAAGAGTGGGGGAGGTGTTCTAAGGAAGCGACATTTTGGGAAAATGATCTGGACAGCGGAGTGTGGACTGGAGAAGGGGAGATGGGCGAGGAGGCTGATGAAGTAGTCGGCATAACTGTAAAATTGGTACAGATCTTTTTTTGTTTGCTTTTTGCTTTCTTGCCCACCCACTTGAAGCTCATGTTCCGGTTATTTTTCCTTCTGCTCTTTTTTTGGGCTCTGCCTATTTCGATTATGCCTCCTAGCTGGGCCCATCTGCGGTCTTTGGAAGTACTGGATTTGAAAAGTTCACTCTCAACTTTCTAAAGCGAGGAAATAGGCTCCCGATCTGAATCTTCCCTGAAGAACCCGGAGCCCCCATCCTTGCTTTCCCCCGGCCAAGGAAGCACGACCCCGGCCTGGGGAGGAGGAGGGCGCGCGTCCTCGGTGCCCCGGACGGTAGTGTCGCCTGGGCTCAGAATAAGCTCCCCGGACCCCGGAAAGACCAGTCCGGAGGGAAGCGGACGTGACCATTCCCCCGGCGCAGTGTTGGTTTTTATGGCTCTGGAATGCCGGCCCTAGCTAATCGGTTTGATTGCGTTGCACCACGGGGTCAAAACTTTGGTTACGTAACAACTAGACCGGGGCCTTTCCCTCAAATCCTTTTTCAAATCCTTGTGGGAACGAGTCATCTTTCAGGCGAGTGCTTTCGCTTTCTCTCTTAGAAAATGTGTGTGTGTGTTATGTGTGTGTTCTTGACTCAACAAGCTTCCACCGGAGGGCATATTTAACAGTTGCTAATAACAAACAGATGGCGAGTGCTACTCTCTGAGTGTGAAAAGGAAGCAGTAGGTGTCGGGCACCACCAGCCCGTAGAAACTGAGGGCGCTTTACTTGAGGGACGTTTTTTCCATGGAAGTCACAGAGAGGCGAGGTGAATTCGGAGCCATCTGAGTGGTTTCTCCTCAGGCTCTCGAGGGTCGGGAGCCCACTGTTGGGTAGGGACTGTATATGTTGCCAATTTGTACTTCCCAAGCGCTTAGTACAGTGCTCTGCACATAGTAAGCGCTCAATAAATATGATTGATGATGATGATGATTTAGTTCCCCATATTCACACCCAGCTTGGAGTTACGGTTTAAAGAAGTCCTCCCACTCCCCGCTCCTCCCGTCCCCACCTGGCAGAGCCCGGCTGAGGCCCTGCTCTTTGATTCCTTCGTCGCCCCTGGAGCCACACCGGGCTGTCAGCTGGTCCTTGGGGCCCCCCCGGCCCCCTGGATGGTTGCTGGGATCCCCGAGTCCTGCCAGGATGCTGGCTGCCTGCCTGAGTAAATGATCTGGCTTTCCAGAAATCTGGGATCTGGGTTGGCCACACCCCTGCATGCTCCCAGCAACTGCGGTATTTTTCTCTCTCTTTGGGGGGGATGTTTGGTACCGGAGGAAAACTTGAATAGTACATATAAAAATTGGATGAAAATTTCAGGATTTCTAGAAGAAACTACTGTAGGTGGTTTGCTATGTTAAAAAAATTAAAATGTTGAAGTCAGAGAAATAATGAAATCCTGACTTCCTGATGCCAAAATCCCTAACTTACATGTCTCAATTTATTGAGACAAGTATTTGAAAGGTAGCCCAGGTGGATCAGAGGAACAGGGACGGGGAAAGGATTCACTTTAATGAAAAAAAATCCAATCCGGGCCTGACCAGCGATTTTAGTAGCTCAGCCCCGCTTTCAGTCGATCGAATTGGAGTGGGTGAGTACAGTAGCGGTAGAAAACGTAATCCCTGACTGCGAGGAGTTTACAGTTCAGTGGGGGCGACAGACACTTGGTAATTTAAGGGCGAGTGTACAGTAATATAGTGGAGTATGTAAACTGATATTTTCAAAAATGCACTTGGAGGAGGAAGGTGAATCCAGGAAAGCCATCTGGAGGAGTTGGGATTTCAGAAAGGCTTCAGAGATCGTGGGAGAGCTGAGGAGTGGTCAGTTTGAAGCGGGCAGGTGGGGGATAGTATTCCAGGCAGGAGGAAGGGTGGGAGCCAGGGCTCGGAGCCGGGAGAATCAAGAAGGTGAGAGTGGATAGGTAAATGGATGACGATCGATGGACTGCATCAAAGCTGATGGTCGGGATTTTCCACTCTGTGTGGAGAGGAACCAGGAATCGGCCAGAGAGAGGTGCGGAACTGAATTCTAGGGGGTCTAGTCTTTTAGACCGGAGAAGGGAGGTGCTGGAGGCTGGAAGACCAGTGAGGAGGCCAGTCCAGTAGCCGAACCAGGAAAGGGCAAGGGTCTGGATCAGGGTCGAGGCCATTTGAATAGAGAGGAAGAGGAAGATCTTGGGACTGCCGGGGTGGAAAAATGGGTAGGATTTAGCCACCGACCGAATATGCAAGATGAAAGAGCGAGGAGTCATGGGTAACGCCAAGCGTCATGGACTTGGGAGACCAGGAGGATGTTGGTGGTGCTACCTGTGGTGGAAAAGTTAGGTTGGGGGAGAATTTGAGAGGAAAGATAAGGTCCGAGTTGGACCTGCTAAGCCCTGAGGGGCCTGGAGGAGAGGCGCCATCCGCGGGGAGAGGTCCTGGAGGGAGGGGGGAATGTCAGACTGAAGGAGGGGACGGCAGGTTAGGGCCAGCGAGGTAGCTTTCTTCATTTCTGTAACGTGCTCAAATCTGAATCCAATTGGCGATCGCAAAAGCCCTTCAGTTGGAACCCGTTCCTCCAGTTCGTTCTGTGGGTGATAGGGGATTCACCTAACGGCTTTGGTCCCAGTCCTAGTTAGAAGGCTGGTTGCTCAGTCGATACTGTTATTACTACTACACCTCTCTGCTTGTTTTTTGATGGCATTTGTTAAGCGCTTACTATGTGCCAAACCCTGTTCTAAGCGCTGGGGGGGATACAAGGTAATCAGGTTGTCCCACGTGGGGCTCACAGTCTTCATCCCCATTTTACAGATGAGGTAACTGAGACACGGAGAAGGCAAGTGACTTGCCCAAAGTCACACAGCCGACAAGTGGCGGAGCCGGGATTAGAACGCATGACCTCTGACTCCTAAGCCCGGGCTCTTTCCACTGAGCCACGCTGCTTCTCCGAGCCCGAGCACATAATAGTCGTGGCAGTGGGGGCAGCAATAATGTAGTCAGAGTACTTAGATTTCTGCCCTGTATGAGTACACTAAGGCGTCTTCAGGATCCAGGCCACCTTCCTGCCTCCACATAGGTTGCTGTAAACCCACGCTGTCTCAAAAGATCCAGTTCTTCTCCTTACAGGTCCAGAGAAGTAAAATACCTTCAAGGAGAGGCCAGTCGCTGTCCTGACTTGTTTTGGGTGGGTTCTGATGTTCAGTTTGGGGAAAGTTCAGCATAGGAGAGACGAGGGCAGGGGCTCGGTTAGTGAAAGTCTTTTCTTCGCATGTGTCTTAAGCTCCCACGGCCTCCGGGGCCCAATCCAAGTCCCGCGTCGCCGCTCACAAAGCAACCGCTTCTCTCCTCCGTGGGAATCCGGGGTGAGCCTCACCCGTGTCCCCTGTGTTTCCAGTTGCAGGATTCCGAGGATCTCCCGTCAGAACTGACC
Source organism: Tachyglossus aculeatus (assembly GCF_015852505.1). NCBI lineage: Eukaryota > Metazoa > Chordata > Mammalia > Monotremata > Tachyglossidae > Tachyglossus > Tachyglossus aculeatus. The sequence goes on from NC_052090.1 coordinate 27,070,869, forward strand.
AACGAGGAGGCCTTCTGCGACTATAACAGCAGGCCCAATGAGAACTCGTACTGCTACCAGCTCCTCCAGGAACTGAATGAGCAGCGGAAGAAAGGCATCCTCTGCGACGTCAACATCGTGGTGAGCGGAAGGGTCTTCCGAGCTCACAAGAACATCCTGGTGGCGGGCAGCCGCTTCTTCAAGACTCTGTATTGCTTCACCAACAAAGAGAGCCGTAACCAAACCACCGTCACCTACTTGGACGTCGTCGCCGTGCAGGGGTTTTCCGTCATCTTGGACTTCTTGTATTCCGGGAACCTGGTGCTCACGAGCCAAAACGCCATCGAGGTGATGTCCGTGGCCAGCTACCTGCAGATGACCGAGGTGGTCCAGTCCTGCCGCAACTTCATCAAAGATGCCTTAAATATCAGCATAAAGTCGGAGGCTCCCGAGGCCGTGGTGGTGGACTACAACCGGCGGTCCGTGAGCCGGGAAGGCCTGCCGTCGGCCCGCGACCCGAAGGTGGCCAGCTTCTGGGCCACCCGCAACCTCACCAGCCTGGCCAGCAGCATCAAAAGCGAGAGCGACGGCTGCTACGGCCTGGACGAGGGCCAGGCGGAGAGCTACCACCTGAACGACTGCGGTTGGGCCCAGGACAGCTCGCCCGAGGTGGCCGAGAACGAGGCCGCCGGGCAGCAGCAGGGCAAGGTGTTCGTCTGGAATGACGTGAGCTCCCAGGGGGCTCCCGAAGCCGCCAAGGCCAGGAGGAAAAACCAGACCACCAAGAGATTTATTTATAATATCCCGCCCAACCACGAAGAAGGCATGGAAGATTGTTCGGTGATGCAGCCCTCCGTCTCCTACCCCGAAGAGGATTTACAGTTTATCAAGGAAGAGCCAGGTGAGCGCCCGGGGTCCGGAGGGGACTCGGGGGGAGGCCCGATTGGCCTTGTCGCCGCTCTACCGCCGGGGTGGCGTTGTTGGAGCACGACGGGGCGGGGAGGGAGGGGAGACTGCCTGCCGAGACGAGACGCTTCTTCTCTAGGAACCCCCTGGTGCTCCCCTGTTGGCTGCCCTGGGTTTGAGCCTCAGGGAAAGGGAAGCGTCCTTCCCTGTGGGTGTGCGGGATTGATGAGGAGCGGCAGCAACAACAGAAATAAGAATACTGGATACGTGCGGCATTTGTCCGGCACATGCTCTGTGCCAAGCCCCATGCCGGGCACTGGGGTAGAGACCATCGGACCCAGGCCCGGTTGCCCGTGGGGCTCACAGTCGGGAGGCGGAGGGAGAGCGGGTATCGGATCCCCATTTGTCAGATGAGGAAGCCGAGGCCCAGAGACCCGTCCGAGGTCACGTGGGTGGCGAGAGGCGGAGATGGGACTAGAGACCGGGTCTCCCGCCCCCCAGCCCCGTGCTGTTCCCAGCAGGCCCCGCCGCTTCTTGGAAGAGAATGAGAGCGGTCTCGTGCGGTCGCTCTTGGAATCTGTGAACGTGGCAGGTCCCGGGCGGCTCCCGGGCAGAAGGTCGAGGGCCCAGACCGATCAGTTGAGGTGACTTGCTGAAGTTTGGGTTTCCCCGCGTTTCCCGTCTGGGCGGTGCCTGGCTGAGAGTCTCTTTGATTTGAAGAAGCAGCCCAGTGGCTTTGAGGTTTCCTCCGAGGACCTCAGATGCTCCACCGCTATCAGACGTGACTTAATACTCCGGCGGCCCGAGAGGGTTGAGGCTGCCGTTGCTATTGCTACTGCTGGGTGTGGGACAGGTCTCCGACAGCGACCGGTTTGACGGCGCTTTGCCGACCGACCGGGGCCCTGAGATGCAACTGTTCCTGCCTGCCGAGCCAGCCCCGTGGCCTTCCCTCGGCCAGCACTGGTTCCTCTGCTCTAGTTTCAGTCTCACTGACATGGGGAGGGGCGGGGAGGTCTTCTTCAGTCACGTTCCCCGCCTCCCATGCCTCCGGGCTTCCCTTTTCAGGCAGCCATTTTTTTCCCTGGCCAAAGGACAAGGGAAATGGCAAGTGCAGTTTTGGGCTGGTGTCTGGCTGCCTGTCTCTCTTGTCCCTCCCTCAGTAGTCGTCCCCCATCCTCCCTCCCGACAACCTGCGGTGTCTCTCAGCCCCTTGCTTGAATCACCGGCTTTTCCGCTGTGCCACCCCGAACCCGTCGTACCCGCCTGGAGGTGGACTGCTCTTGTCCTAATTTGGTAGCAACAAAGCTGAGCCCACTCCCCCTCAACATGACTGCCCCAGCAAGCCAATTCCTGGACGGGACCGAGCCCCCGGCCCCGTGTGGCCTTCCCAGCTCCCAGAGTACCTGTGCTGCTGGGCACAGGAGTGGAGGTCACGTGGGTTGGGGAAAGGGGGGCGTGGAGGTGTGTGTCGGGTTGGGGGGTGGGGTTTTTCAGGCCCTGATCCGGTGTTCCCCATATCTTGAAGTAATTTAAATTCCACTTGTGTCAGCACCGTGGAGATAGCCCCTGTCTTTCAAGGACATCCCAAAAGGGAAAGATCAAACTGAGCTACAGCCCTGTTCTTCAGACAGTTTGATTTTTTTTTTAACAAAGGTGAAAACGGGCACTTTCACAGCATCCTAAACTCCCGCTCCCCCGGCGGAGACTGCCAGATAGATGTGTCCCCGAGTTATCGAGGAGGTCATTTTGGTTGGCCAGTTTCTAGCCTGGTCCCCTGGTCCCCCTGGGCCGCTTGAGGCCCAGAGAAAGATGTATGTGTTGGTGGACCCGTTCGATCCCAAGCGGACGGTGACCAGCTCCCTTCCTCTCTGGCTGCCTCCGCCCTCTGGCCTTCAGCGTCTGTAAGTTCTTCCTCTCCGCCGTGGCTTCTGCGTATTCCGTCTTGGCCCGCCGCTTCCTCAAGTGGCCACCATTTTAGCTCCAGCTTCTCCGGAGGTCAAGACTTTGGTCACCCTCAGGGCCTCACGCCCTTTTCCAGCCCATCTCGACTGGCCAGGCTGAACCGCTGTGGGATTATCCATTGAGCTCTCAGGCCGCGGAGGTGACCGGGCGAGGGGCTGGCGACCAGGTGGTTTGCGGCGTCGGCCCACGTGTTTTTCGCGCTGGCCGGCCGAGGCTTCGGCTGCTGGTGCCCTTTAGTTTGGTACTCACCGCTCGGGCGGTGTTTACCAATTCCCTGCTTTAGCGGAGGCCTTGGTGAAGTGTCACCATCTGGGCAGTGGGGCCGCAGGAATCAAAGCGAGGGGTAGCCACCTTGGTCTGGGCCATTCTTCTTCCTGAGCCAAATGGAAAGCATTCACGTGAAAGCGGAGCCTCTCGAGGGGCGGACTGCCCGAGGGTCCCACCCCCGCCCTGACCCCGGGTCTGGAGCCAGGGTCGCATCTGTGCCGGCCCCCCTCTTGTCGAGCGGGCAGCTGGGTCCACCTTGGGACCCCATTCTCATCGCCCTTCCCCCGATCGGCCTGCTGGGAATGCTCCCTGAGGTCTTTTCCCCCTCTAGATCCCAGGGGTTGGTAGTGACAGTTGATGGACAGAGATGGTGGTTTACCGACCGCTGATTTCCTACCAATTGTTTTCAACTCTGTCAAAGCCTAGACAAGCCGATCAGGTCAGATATTGGCCCCGGGGACGTCTGGCTTACCTTCTCTTCAGTTCTGAGAGTGACATCTTGTTTCTCTGTGGTCAGAGGTGGCCATTGGATGTAAACAGAAGAGCTCTCTCTCTCTCTCTCTCTCTCTCTCTCTCTCTCTCTCTCTCTCTCTCTCTCTCTCTCTCCCTCTCCCTCTCCCTCTCCCTCTCCCTCTCTCCCCACCCTCAGGGTGGGACCTTAGAAACCCCTAGGTGTGGGAGTGGTCACTGAATCAGGAGTCCATTCAGTGGGCTGCATCGGGTTCTTCTTTCTTTTCCTCCCTCCCCTACTCTCCCTGAGCCTCTGACTATTTTTCCCCAAACCCCCACTGGGCACCAGTCAAGAATGGCAGCAGAATCCTGGACTGTACCATGTACTGAGCACCGTGAACGAGGTAGACGGGAGAATTAGCCATGACACCTGGCCCCCACGGGGCTCGAGCCCTAAGAGTGATTGAGGCAAAGAGGGGGATAGACGAGAGGTGAGCGAGCAACTGACAGGGACTCCAAGAGCGGCGGGGCATGACGGGCTCGGGGACCGGAGTCCAGCAGGCACCCCCGCTGGGGTTGCCAGCCTTCCCGACGAGGCAGTCGGTGTGGGGGCGTCCGCGTCTGTGGCCCGCTGCTGCCAGGCAGCACGGGAGCGCGGCCCTGGGGAGGCCCCGAGGTGGCCCCGGCAGCTCGTGGGGCTGCTGCCCTGACCTTCCCGCTGGCGCCGAGGGCTCGTGCGAAGCAGTAGCTGAAGTGTGGGCTCATTTTGGTCGTCATTATGGGTTCATATTAACCAGAATGTCTCTTGAAAAGTGTCTGTTTTCTTCATTGGATTACATTTGCCGAAACCAGCCGGGTTGGGTGCCGGCATGGCTGGACTCCAGAGGGCAGCAACCTTTCCTCTCTTCCCCCGGCAACTCCAGAAATACACGGGACTTGGCTGTGCTCACAGTTCTGGGAGCCTAAAACCGGCAGGAAGCAGTGCCCCCCCTCCCCCAGGTTAGGCGGGGCTGCCCAACACGGCAGGCGGCTTTTGTGGACCCTCAGTTTCTCTGGTCCTTGGAGCAGCAGAAGCAGCGAGGAATCTCTGCTGGGGCAGTTTGGGATCATTGGCAGCCGACGTGTAGCCGCCTCCCCTGGGAGCCACCAGTGAGCGGCAGGGACTGTTTTGGCCTCCCTCTCCCGGCCCCGTCCGGGGCTGCGTTCTGGCCCCCGGATGGCTTAGCATTGGTTAGCAGGTTGGTCGGGCTGGGGTGCGGCGAGGCTGTCGCTAACGCTGTGTGCTGTCTCTCCTTTTCTCCAGATCTGGATGGGGCCCTGCTGTCGGGTCCCGATGGTGAGCGGGGCCTGAGCGCCAATCTCCTGGCCGAAGCCAACTCCAGTCAAGATGGAGGCGATGCAGGTAGGTGTCGGGGTTGGGGTGGAAACCTGATGATTTGACGCTCTGTGTGTGTGTGTGTGTGTGTGTGTGTGTGTGTGTGTGTGTGTGTGTGTGTGTGTGTCTCTCTCTCTATATGTGTCTGTGTCTGTGTGTCCGTCCCCGTGCACGCGTGTTCCAGAGTGCTCAGTTCAACCACTGGGAAGCCCAGGCGAGCAGAAGGGTTAGCACAGGTAGCCCCATGGTACCCCGTACAAAGTTGTGTAATCATCATCACTGTGGTATCTGTTCAGCTCCTACTCTGTGCCAAGCACTGTACTGGGTTCTGGGGTAGATAGAAAAGAAGCAGGTCGGACACAGTCTCTGTTCCACGCAGGGCAGGGAGCCCGGATATCAAATCCCTGTTTTACGGGTGAGGAAACTAAGGCCCAGAGAAATTAAGGGATTTCCCCACGGTACTTCTAGACAATTTTCTTTTCTCTTGGGTGGTTTTTTTTCTTGGTTTTGGTTTTGGTTTTGTTTTTCTTAAATGGTAATTGTTAAGTACTTACTATGTGTCAGGCTCTGTACTAAGCTCTAGGGTAAGTACAGTTAATCAGATTGGACACAGTCCATGTCCCACGTGGGACTCACAGTCCCAATCCCCGTTTTTACAGATGAGGTAACTAAGGCTCAGGGAAGTGAAGTGATTTGCCCAAGGACGTACAGCAGACAAGTGGCATGAGATGGAATTAGAACCCAGATCCTTCTGACTCCCAGGCCCAGATTCAGGTGGAGATTTGTAGCGACTAGGCTAAGCCCTGGCTTCCCCTATTTGCCTTCCCTTCTGCATCAGCTGTGCATTTGGATCTGGATCCCTTGAGGGCTTTGATTTTTTTTTTTTTTTTTTCCACTCCACGCTCCCACGACTTAAGTGCATCTCCACCTGTAATGTGTCTGAATGTCCGTCTCTCCCTCTAGCCTGCAAGCCCTTTTTGGACAGGGGTTGCTAGACACCTCCTCTTTGGCATCGTCCTCCCCCAAGCACGTAGAGTACAGTGTTCTGCACACACTGTGACGGCACAGTAAATAATGTTGACTGTCTTTTCCATTCCATTCAACCTCTGATCAACGTAGCATCTCACTTAAAGTGACCTTCAGTTAGTCAGCGGCATTTATTGCGTGCTTTCTTCATATGGAGCGCCGTACTAAGCACTTGGAAAGATACAATAGAGGCAGACACACGACCCCTACCCTTCAGGGGCTCTCGGTTTTGAGGACAGCCCCTGCCACTGGTTTCTTGTTTGTTAATTCCATTCTGAGGGTAAGTCATTTGCATCTTCATTGCAGGCAGGGAATACGTCTGTTGCTGTGTGTCTAGTACAGTGCTCTGCACAGAGTAAGCACTCAGTAAATACCACTGATGATGAGAAGGAGGAGAATCTGCAGTGCCTTGGATCTCATCCACCTGGCTCTTTGAATGCTTTGTGCTCTGGTGGGCTTGGGGCCGGATACCTCTGAGTGAGCATGAATTGGTATGGTTGGAGCCAGGTGTTCTGTTTGGGGGGCCCTGAGGAGGTGGAACGGGGAGAAGGGGCGTGGGCACAACCACTTGGAAGCCTAGGTTGGAGGCAGGGAAGGAAGTTGCTCCTTAAAGTCTTTGTCGTGGTAGTGATGAGAGCAGCGGGGGCCGGAAGAGGAAATCCCTTCCCTACAAATTCTCCCTGGCCCATCTCGTGTCCTGTCACCATGGTTGCTCTCGCCTCAGTTTAGGGAGCTGAAGAAGGAAAATCACCTGGAGAGTGGGAGGCTGTGGAGGGTGGTGGAGTGGGGTGGAGGGAGAAAGAAAGATTGACTGACTGACTCTGACCGCAAGCACTGCCAGGGGAGCCTGGTTGAGGAATTTGCTGGCGGGGGAGTGGGAGGACCTGCCTCCGGACCCCCAGTCCTTTTTTTTTTTTTTTTGACACCCCCTCCCTCCCCCCGCCCCGTGCACACACACCCCCGGCCACTGTTCCACTTTGGACATAGGATTTGTATGTCCTGCCCAGAGAGAGCAGGGAGGTCTGGGCTGTGGCGGAGCTGCTAAGCCGTGGGCACCCAGACATCTTCAGAAGAAAGGGGATTGGCCTTTCCCATCAGGGACTGGGCGATTTGGAGGAAAAACTCCCTGGATTTCATCAGCGGATCTGAATCCGAGTCTGGGGCGGGTGCGGTGGCTGCTGCCTCGGCTTCCCCGTCAGCTGTCTTTCCCCGTTGGGTCAGGCCGGGGCGGCTCTGGGCCGCTCCAGTCGCTCTTCTGTCTTGCCTTTCCCTACCCCAAAATGCTCATGGTTTCATCCGGACCTGTGCTGGTCGAGCACCGCAAGTAAACTAGAATCAGCGGCCCCCAGGTTGATGCACCAGTTTATGTTCAGCAGTCAGGTGGTAGCCTCAGATGATTTCAATTTGTTTAATTTGGCCAAGCCTCCTTGGCCTAGGAGGAGGTTGGGCCCACAGGGCTCTGAGATTTAGACTTCATCCTCCTCCTACCCTTCATGGACTTGGTCCGCTCTGGCTTGGATTGGGGCCACACGGCCCCGTCCTCTCTCCCCCTTGCCCTTCGTGTCCACCTCAAACCCAGCGGCAGCCTTGCTCGGGGCAGAGCGGTGGATGGGGGTGGGTGCCTCCGAATGAAAGGTCTGGCCGTCTTCCCCCAAAAAAGAAGAGCTGGGGGATTCGAGGGTGGGGAAGCGCTGTTCCGGCGGGGAAGCGCTGTTCCGGCGTGGAAGCCGTCGCTGAGGGCAATGGGATGATTTGGGGAGGGTGGAGAAGGGGAAATGTGGGTGTGAGGCTGAGTAGTGGCAGTGCTGGGGTTTCTGGATAGGGTGAGGCTGCCATTGCCGGGCCTTCTCAGACCGCTCTTCCACTGGCTCATCAGGGCAGCGTGTGGGAAGACGGTTGGGAGCCGGGTGCCTTTCAGTCCAGCTTGCACGTTTTAGGAGAACGAGTGAGTGTTCGAGGACGAGAGTGGTCTTTGGCTGACCTGGAGAGTCGGGTAGAAAAGCCCACCCTGGTGATTTTTTCAGTTTTGTTGGTGGATCTAGAAGAGGGATTGTAGGCTCTGATGTCTGGAAAGCTCTAATCAGGAGACCACCTATATTGGGTGGGTGGGTTTGGGCAGGGTGTAGGAGGATAGAAGGTTAGTCAGTGTTGGGCTGTCAGAGGATTTTCCCTCTTTCCCTAGCCTCCCAAGAATGCCTGCTGGGAACCTTCAGGTAATGGGAGCAGGTTTCTCGAGTGTTTGTGGTATCCCTGGCCCAGAACCCAGATTCCCCCGGTGGGCGTCCTCCAGCCGTCCTGCCTCGGTCCCCCCACCACCATCCTTGGCGAAGTTCGGTGGCCAAACAAGTGCTCCAGGATTTCCGACTGGGCTGGAGCAGGTGGCCACTTGCTAATCCGGTCCTCTTTAGTGTGATGGTACTGTGTACATCTTTTGGCTGGGGGCTAAGTAGGTGCGGGATTTGTAGCCATCAAATTGCTCGGGGGCGGGCGGGGGGGGGCATGCTCTGGAGGCCTCTCCCACCCGTGTGCCCAGGGATCCTCTCCAGCCTTGCTGTTGTTGCCACTGACAAATGGAAAATTCCCCTGCCTGTTCTTAACGTTGGGCCGGCGTGTGGCCCACCCAGCCCAAACCTACCCTCCCATCATTGGCTCGAACCAAAGCCCTGACACCCCTCCCCGCCTCCGCAGGAGGAATTTGGGAAGTTAGAACTTCCTGGATCTGCACTGTGTCACCAAAGAGGATGGGTTTGCTCTGCCCTCTCCTGAATGGGAAAGGAATGAGTTGAGGTCTTCCCGAGCCCCCGTTTCAGAGGAAGCGGGGCAGGGGGAAAGAACAGGGTGAGAGTGGGGTGGGACGGACCCTTTGGGATTTCTGTCTGCTCCTCGCTGGGTAATTCTCAGGATTTTAGTCTGTAGCCACTCTCCGACTGTCCTCTGTGGCCCCGGGCGAGTGGGTTTTGGACGAGTCTCTCTGGCTAATGAGCATAGGCGGATCACAGCCCACAACATCCCAGCTTCTGGGCTGCAGCTCTCTGGTTCCTTCTCCTTTCCAGTTGTGGTGGTGGTACCCGTTAGGTCCCCTGGCTCCAGACTGGGGAGAGACCCTGGCCCGTGCCTGTGCGGAAGGCTGTGTCAAGCGTGGTGGGGTTTTTTTGTTTTTTTGAGTGGTACTGGTTAGGCACTTACTGTGTGCCGTGCATTGTCTTAAGCATTGGGATAGATAGAAGCTAATCAGATTGGACCCAGACTGAGCCCCCTCCTTCCTCCCCCTCCCCATCCCCCCCGCCTTACCTCCTTCCCCTCCCCACAGCACCTGTATATATGTTTATACGTATTTATTACTCTATGTATTTTATTTGTACATATTTACTTATTTTGTAAATATGTTTTGTTTTGTTGTCTGTCTCCCCCTTCTAGATTGTGAGCCCGCTGTTGGGTAGGGACCGTCTCTATACGTTGCCAACTTGTACTTCCCAAGCACTTAGCACAGTGCTCTGCACACAGTAAGCACTCAATAAATACGATTGAATGAATGAATGAGTGAATTGGACACGGTCCCTGTCCCACAGTGGGGCTCACAGAGTCTTAATTGGAGGGAGGAAGATTTAATCCCCATTTTACAGGTAAGGTAATCGAGGCTTAGTGAAGTGATTTGCCCAGGGTTACACAGCAGAGAGTTGACAGAACCGGGAGTAGAATCCAGGTCCTCCGACTCTTATGCCTGTGCTCTTTCCATTAGGCCACGCTGATTTATTTTTCTGCTGCAGGCCGTTTCTGACGAGCTTGCTGTATCTGTGGGGATTTGGAGGTGGCAGTGCCAGCCCCCTGGACCTATTTTGGACCTTGGCGAAAGGCTGTGGTGCTGCGAGAGAAACCATACCCACCGTCGGTCTGGTTTCCCCTGCTGCCTTGAGAGGGAGAGGGGTGGCTTCCTGTGCTTCAGAAGCCGCCTCCTCCTGACCCTCTGGGGGACCACGGGGCCCCCGACCCACCCAGGTGAGGTGTGGCGGTCTGGGCAGGGTGGCCCGGATTGAAGACCGGAGGGGAGGAAGGACGCTGGGGTGGCCTGTTGCCCAGGCTGCGTTTGCAGAGGGACAGGCAGCTCCCTAACTCAGCGGAGCCTCCGCGGGGGGTCCACGGTGCTGAAAGAGCGGTGCCCGCGGCCTGCTCCGACCCTCCTGGACGCGGGCTCCCAGCACCGCCCAGCCTGCTGGGACCAGTTGGCTTGAGTCTGATCACTGTGCTCGTTACTTTTGTAGCTGTGGGCGCCCCATCCCCTGCCCCGGGGGTTAATGATAATAGTAATAATAATAATAATAATAACGGTAGTAATTATAAGGGTTTACTATATCCCAAGCACTGTTCTAAACACCGGGGTAAATACAAGCTAATCAGGTTGGACACAGTCCCTGTCCCACATGGGGCTCACACTCTTAATCCCCATTTTACTGAGGCCCAGTGAAGTGAATTGCCCAGGGCCACGCAGCAGACAAGTGGCGGAGGTGAGATTAGAACCCAGGTCCTTCTGGTTCCCCGGCCCGGGCTCTAGCCACTAAGCCACGCTCTCTGCCCGTCCCTGATGGTGGAGGGGCCGAGGCAGGGACTTCTGCTGTGTCCTCCCCGGGCCAGTGCAGAAGAGCACAAAGCGTTGCCAGGGCCCGATCCGGTTCACACCCAATCACTGTGGCCGCTGTTACTTCGTTTATTTTTTTATTCTTTTTGGCACTCTGGGTGGGAAGGCGGGCACACAGCTTCGCTTTCCTTCTGGTCTTTCCCCTCATATTTCACCTGAGCAGCGCCACCTTTTTTTTTTTATGGCATTTGTTAAGCGCTCACTATGTGGCAGGTACTGTACCAAGCGCTGATCAGGTTGGTCAATAGTCCATATCCCACAGTGGAGTTTCCGTGCTGTGGTGGGGAGAGGTGGGGGTGAAGGTTGAGTGTTTGAGGGCAGCCGGCAGGGAGTCCCCAGCTCCCCACAGGAAAGAATTGGGGCAAAGCGTTCCACCCGCCGGGAGAGACCCGTGGCAAAAAGCAGCAGCAGGTCAAACCCTGGAAAAAACAGGCACCCTTCTGCAGCCCTCGGGGATCCCAGTGGTCCCGGCATCTCCGTGGTAGTTAGTGTCGCTCAGCGAGTCCAGCTGCCTTTTCAGGTTTCCCATCACTCCCCCAGCCAGAGGGCTGGCGCAGGGCGGGGCCCGATTCTGGACTCGGAATGCTAGGACACGGATCGGGACTCAACCAGGACCCCGCCGAGTCCAGCAACTGCACAGCCACCTCGGTTACTTATTTACCCCGTAAGCCAGTTCCTCCTCTTCCTCCTCCCCGCTCCTCAGCCCCCCAACAAGTTGTCCCTGAGAGGACGAGAGCCCGAGGTTACCTGTCCGTGCTGATTGTCAGCTGGCCAGTCGTGGCAGAGGAATCCGTTGTCGGCGCTGATTGCGACCTGGCCGGTTGTGACCGTCCTGCCTGTAGTTTGCTTACGGTGCCCAGCGGGCAGCCGTCACCTCTCTCCCCCAGCCCCCGCTCTCCGGGGGCACGTCGGGGGCCTTGCCATTCGGAGCAGAAATATTCCAGGGGGCCCCCCGTGTGACCCCAGTCCCAGTGCAGGTAGGGAAGACAAATGGAGAATCCGTGGGCCTCCAGGGAGCAGCCCGTCACCCACTCTGATCACCGGCCCACAGCAGGCCCGGCGCTGCTGCACTTAGCCACCCCGGGAGAATTGGGGGCAAACGGCAACACTCAGTCGGTGGTCTCATTAAACCCTTGTACTGTGAACCCTGTGTGGAACACGCACTGCGTCCGTTCCAATCGGCTTGTATCTGCACCAGTGTCTAGTATAATGGTGGACACGGAGTAAACTCTTAACAGTTACCACAGTTGTATCCGTTGAGCCCTTGTCTCTGCGTACAGAGCACTGTGCCTGGGAGAGTTCAGTAGAGCCGACCAGTGTAGCAGGGGCGATGGACACATTAAAACCATTTACAGATAGGGGAAGCGGCCCAGTTTCAGGATAAGGACAGAAGCACCGTGGGGGAAGTGAGTGTCAAAGGTCTTAGGGGATGCAGACCCTAATGTGCAGTGAGAGGTTAGTCCGGGAAGGCTTCCAGAAGGAAGAATGATTTTAGCGGGGTTCCGCGCATGGGGAGTGCGGTTGTCTGTCGCCCTTGTGACTATTGTGACAGTAATAGGGACGGTCCCTCCTACCCTGAGGGAGGGTGGTGCTGGGGAATTGGAGGTCCTGGGCTGGTGGACCCCCGTTTGTTCCTTGTGTGTCCATGTCCATACTGCCTGTTGTGTCAAAATGTGGTCATTTTCCCCTCGACCCCCAAATCCTTTTTTTTTTTTTGTTTTGGTCAAGGTGCTAGTCAAAAAGAAGTGTTTGCTTTTGAAGTGACACCAACTAGTGTGCTGGGCCACTTTCCATCTAGGAGACAGGCGTGTGAGAGAGACAGAGAGAGAGAGAGTCTGTGTGTGCATGCGTGCGTGTGCATGCGTGCGTATGCGTGTAATGGTGATCTTTGACGTGTCCAACAGTGGGGTGATGGTCGTGCTTATTTTGGCTCCTAGTTTTGATTCTGCCTTTGGAAAGGCAGGGCTGGTTTCTCTCCCAAGTGCTCAGGACAGGGCCTTGCCTTCAGGAGGTGCTCTGCACATACCATGGAGTGACTGGGAGGAAGAAAAAAACACAACCCAACTCCTACTAATCTCTGCCATACCAAGAAAGGAAAACCAGGCCTTTCTTGAGTTAAAATATTTTTCTCTGCCGTTGTTTGTACTGTTCACTGTACAGAACAGACACTGAAGTATTGTATTGGAACATGAGAACCAGGAAGGGAAAGTTACTAGAAATGGTGTCCAAGATAAGCAGTGCACAAAGTAAATTCCATTTTCTGAATTTCCAAGCATTCAGTAGTAGAGGTAAAAGTATTTTTTATAAATAATTTTTCATTCTTCCCCACTCTTCCCCCCACACCCTTTCCCCCTTTTCCTTCCCCCCTTCCTTCCTTCTTTCTCTCTCCTTCTTTCTCTCTCCTCTCTCATTCTCTCTCTCTCCCCTCCCCCTAATAATAATAGTAATAATGATGGTATTTATTAAGTGCTTATTATGTGCCAATAACCATTCTAAGTGATGGGGGAGATACAAGGTAATCAGGTTGTCCCACTCGGGCCTCACAGTCCCCATTATACAGATGAGGGAACTGAGGCACAGAGAGGTTAAGTGATTTGCCCAAAGTCACCCAGCTGACAAGTGACGGAGCTAGGATTAGAACCCACAATCTCTGACTCCCAAGCCCTTGCTCTTTCCACTGAGCCACAATCTCCCTCCCCCTCACCCCCCCGCCTTCCCTCTGACTCTTCTTCCTTCTCCTCCCCTCTTTCCTTCCCTCTCTCTTCCCCCCTTTCAAGGTGGCAGACAGGCAGGCACACTTTCCCTCCCACAAAAACCATCTTTTGGAATACTTCGGAGGGTAACACATTTTAGGGTTTTACAATGAGCTGCCTTGTCTAGCGGCTCACCCATAATATATAAATAGAATGAATTTTTCCCTACCCAGGTCCCTTTTAGTTATTTTGTCCCATGGTACTGAAGTCTTTGGTAGCAACTTGTTTATTGCCAATAAGATTTTCTGAAATGACTTTATATTTGTAATAGGTACTTCAAATGATTTCAAGTATGGGTTGTTGCCCGGAACTTCAAACGATTTCAAGTATGGATTGTTACCAGAATCTTGGCCAAAGCAAGAAGCCTGGGAAAATGGCAAGTATACCGATCCAGTGGGTATGCCAGTTTTGCAAGGCACGAGGGCAGGGTGCGTTCTTTGGGCTGCAAGTGGATTTCTGCAGCCAGGTCGGGCTAACAGGGCAACCCTGCAGTCTTCGCTAGGGTTGGGATCCATGGGCATGGTCCTTTTCCATCCCTGGGCCAGGACACCTGGAGCAACAGTGACCGGGTGGGTTGGAATCCTTGGTCTCGGGCCCCGGAGCCGCCCCTGGTGCGGCCAGGTGGGTTGGGTCAGGTCTCCCAAGGATGGGTGCCCTCCCCTGTGCTGCTGGACCACCGGGCTTTCCCCTGATGAAAAAATTTCAGCACTCCTCCCCTCTCATCCCAGGGCCAAGGGCGACTTGCAGGCAGGACCAGTGATGGACCAGGGCCACGTTGGCTGTAGAGGGAAACTTTCCGATCAAGTCAGTCGGTCGTATTTAGTGAGCGCTTACTGGGTACGGAGCACTGTATTAAGTGCTTGGGAGAGGACAGGTTAATAGAGTTCATAGATATGTTCCCTGCCCGCAAGGAACTTACAGTCTAGAGGGGGATCCACAGCTGCCACCTCCACAGTGAGCCCCAGCTTTGCTGAGCATCGATTGGTGATTGGTGATTAATGCGCTAACCGATTTGGAGGAGCCAGGTTCTTCAGAGATTTGAGTCCCAACTTTGGCTTCAAGCTGTTCTTGGAGTGAGTGGTGTTGGGGCTCTTGGCTTTGTCCATCAGTGGTATTTATTGAGTGCTTACCATGCAGAGCACTGTACTAAGTGCTGGGGAAAATACATTATGACAGTTGGTAGACCCTATCCCAGCCCACAAGAAGCTTACAGTCTACAGGGGTAGGCAGGCAGACATTACTCTTTCCCTTATTCCTAATTTGAGAGTATAAAAGGGCTGGGGTGAATATCGTAGTGTTTTAAGGATCCGCAGCCAAGTTCGTAGTTGGTGCAGTGGGGAGAGTGGATAGAGGAAATACAGAGCTTATTCTGGGAAGGCCTCTGGAGGAGATGTGATTTTAGGAGGGTTTTGAAGGTGAGAGAATGGTAGACTGTCATATATGAAGAGGGAGGGGGTTTCAGGCCCCAGGGAGGATATGGGCAAGGGGGCAGTGGAGGGATAGGTGATACTGAGGTACAGAGAGTAGGTTGATGGTAGAGGAGTGGAGGGTGCAGATTGGGTGGTGGCAGGAGATCAGTAAGATAAGGTAGGCGGGAGAGAGTTGAGTGTCTTAGTCTGTGGTGAGGAGTTTCTGGTAGATGTGGAGGTGGAAGGGCAGCCAGTGGAGGTTTTTGTGTGGGGAGGTATGGACTTAGTGTGGTTTTTCAGGCATGGAGGCAGGTGGTAAGGGAGACATGCCTTAGTTGGTTTTTCCATCCTTTACCAAAAAAAATAACTTACCAGGTTCAGTTTATGGGTTGTCAGCCTGTTCTGCTTGCCCCCCTTTTTTAAATTCCCTTTCAAATACCATGCATGCTCCAGAGAGAGGGCAGAAGAATGGAGAGGTCAAAGTCCAGCAGACTTTGTTAAATGTCTGCAAAATATGGGCAGCAGAGACTGGGCTGACTAGCCTGGCACCTGGCACCTAACTGCCTGCAGGGCTGTGGGGTTGTGGCCCAGCCGACCCAGACTGGGCCCTGTGCCCTGGTCCCTGCCCAGAAAGGGACCTTGCCCATAGAGTCATCCATTTTTTTATTCAGTCGCATTTATTGAGCGCTTACTGTGTGCGGAGCACTGTACTGAGCGCTTGGAAAATACAGTTCAGCAGTAACGAGAGGCAGTCCCTGCCCACACTGGGCTTACAGTGTGGAAGAGGAGAGACAGGTATCAAAACAAGTAAACAGGAATCAATATAAATAAATAGAATTATAGATATATACACATCAAAACAAGTAAGCGGGCAAAACAAGTAGGGGGCAGTGTAATTAAATAGAATTATTGAAATGTACATATTTGCGCAAGTTGGGTGGGGAAGGGGGGTAGAGCAAAGGGAGCGAGTTGGGGCGTCGTGGAGGGGAGCGGGAGCTGAAGAAAAGGGGGGCTTAGTCTGGGAAGGCCTCTTGGAGGAGGTGAACCTTCAGTAGGGCTCTGATGGGGGAAAATGTGATTTGAGGTGGAAGGGCGTTCCAGGCCAGAGATAGGTTGTGGGTCAGGGATCCACAGGAGTCAGTCAGTCAGATTTATTTGGTGCTTTCCGTGTGCAGAGCACTGTACTAAGAGATTGGGAGAGTACAGTATAATGGACACATTCTCTGCCCACAACGAGCTTATGCACTAGAGGGGGAGATGGACATTGATATAGATCAGTAAATGACAGATATGTTCATAAGTGCTGTGGGGCTGGGAGAGGGGATGAATAAAGGGAGCAAGTCAGGGAGCTGCAGAAGGGAGTTGAAAAGAGGAAAGGAGGACGTAGTTGGGGAAGGCCTTGTGGAGGAGATGTGCCTTCAGTAAGGCTTTAAAGGAGGGGAGAGTAATTGTCTGTCAGGAGGGAAGGCGTTCTAGGCCAGAGGCAGGAAGCGGGCGAGTGGTCGGTGGCGAGGTAGATGAGATCGAGGTTCAGTGAGAAGGTTGGCATTAGAGGAGCCAAGTGTGAGGGCTGACTTGTAGTAGGTGAGTAGTGAGGTGAGGTAGGAGGGGGCGAGGTGATCGAGCACTTTAAAGCTGATGGTGAGGAGTTGCTGTATGATGCAGCGGTGGATGGGCAACCACTGGAGTTTCTTGAGGAGTGGGGAAACATGTCCTGAGTGTTTTTGTAGGAAAAGGATCTGGGCAGCAGAGCCAAGTATGGACTGGAATTGGGAGAGACAGGAGGCAAGGAGGTCAGCAAGGAGACTGATAGAGTAATCAAGGCAGGATAGGATAAGAGCTTGCATTAATGTGGTACTAGTTTGGATGGAGAAGTAAGGGTAGATTTTGGCGTTCTGGCACAAGCCTCATGGCGCCTGGCTAATGGAGCCCTCCAGAGCTTGCCGACAACCCCGCAGTTCCCTCCTCTGTGTGGGGGTCTCGGGTCCGTGGTCCCTGTGACGGGATCGAGCCCCATTCCAGACTCCGGATGGGAGATTCGCTCTGCACCATCCAGCATTTCGGTTCAAAGAAAACAAAGCGTGGAGGGGTGGGGAAGAGGGAAATGCCTGGCTTGAGTGAAGCTTTTGGATTTTGAGAATATTTTATTCCATCGGTGTTCCTTTTCCCCTAGAAACGGGCTTTTCCTGCTTGGCACAGGGAGCTGCCTGGAGGATGACTGGGGGCGGTCGTGAGATCTGCCCGTGTGGAAGGGCATCATTGGGTGGGGTGGGGGGTGGGAGGGCCATGGCCATTGGGGGAAGTGGTGGCTTCCAGGGGGCTGGATAGTTTGTGAGCCACCGGAGCCTTTTTCCAACAGCTTTCCCACAAAGCCTCCTTCTCCAGAGGTGGCCTAGCCGGGCTCTCCAGACTCGTGGGCCCCCACGGTGCTCCTCGGAACCGATCTAGGGAGAAGAGGAGCGCCCTGGGGAAAGTCACCGCTACTCAATTAACTTCTGGGAACCTCGAACTCCTGCCCTCCCTCGCCTGCGGGCTTCCGGGGTTGACGCCGTGACTTGTCTTCCTCAGGTGAATCATCGTCACTCATCATGAACAAACTGAAATGTCCTCACTGCAACTACGTAGCCAAGTATAGACGAACACTAAAGAGGCACCTGCTCATCCATACGGGCGTGAGATCATTCAGCTGCGACATCTGCGGGAAGCTGTTTACCCGGAGAGAGCACGTGAAGAGACATTCCTTGGTAGGTAGCGCCTCCAGCCTGCTTCAGGGCCCTGGTTCATGTTGAGAGGATGGGCTTGAAGGACGGATCTGACGCCCGCGAGCCCGAGTCGCTGGGTGGAGGAACAATTTTAAGCCCCGGGGGAGCAGTCTGCGATGTTCACAAGACCCCGGCCGACTCTGAACCCCCGAGAGGCAGCCACCTTCTTGCCCTCCAACCCCGGGCAGGGGACGTGTACGGGGAGGCCTGAAGGGCATCTGCCTCCCTGCTCTCTCTCCCTAGGCTGCGGGGAGGCGGGGGGTTGTATCATCATCATCATCAATTGTATTTATTGAGCGCTTACTATGTGCAGAGCACTGTACTAAGCGCTTGGGAAGTACAAATTGGCAACATATAGAGACAGTCCCTACCCAACAGTGGGCTCACAGTCTAAAACAGTCTAAACAGTATCCCCGGGCCCCTCGCCTCATCAGAGCGGGCCCAGAGTCCAGGTCTGGGGGCGGGGGCCGGGGAGGACGAGTCACTGCCCCAGTGAGCGAACGCCAGCCCGATTCCATCCAGGTTGCTCTCTCCCACTCCCAGGCCCCGCTGTGCCAGACGGCATCAAAGCGGTCCAGGGCCCGCCCCGCCCCGCAGAAAGAGAATCAATCCAACGAGGCCAGGCATCTCTCATTCTCTCATTCTGCAGACCCGGGGTATCTCAGCGCCCAGAGGCCTCGGAGCTGGTGGGCAAGCCAGCTGTCGCTCCTCCCGTGGCACGATTCCGTGTCACACGGTTCTCCCCCTTAAATCTGTCTCTTCTCGATCAGGTGCACAAAAAGGATAAAAAATACAAATGCATGGTGTGCAAGAAGATCTTCATGTTGGCCGCCAGTGTCGGAATAAGGCACGGATCTCGGCGCTACGGCGTCTGCGTAGACTGTGCGGACAAATCCCAGCCGGGCGGGCAGGAGGGCGTAGACCAGGGCCAGGACCCAGACTTCCCCAGGGAAGAAGAATACGAGGAGAACGAGGTGGGGGAGGCCGACGAGGAGCTGGGGGACGACGCGGACGAGCAGGCCGACCCGTCGCGGTGGGACGAACCGGGCGACGTCTGCATGGCGCTGGAGGATTGACCGGCCCGATCGTCGGGCCGCCCTGGGCCCGGCCGTCTGAGTTCTGGGACTTGAAGGCTTGCGAAATATGGTACACGCTGGACAGGAGTTGTGCTGTGAAATCTGTAGGGCCAGAGCCTTATAGTGAAAAAACAAAACAACAAAAAAAAAAAGACTCCATTTTTATATTTGCACAGGACTGTACAGCCAACAACCATATGTGGTTGCGTTAGAGAGTCCTCACATCTCCAATCAGTTAGCAAAGGAAAAATATTTTTTATTATTTATAGGATATACAGTAGCTATTTGGGTCCTAATAAAACGTAGTAACTGTCCTTGTAATGATTTTACATTCATGGTTTGTGAACATGAATGAAGAAAAAAAAATCCATTTGTGCAAGTACAATGACAGCTTCCTGAAACCCAATTACACTGTCATCCAACCACTCAGGCTAGCTCACGCTAGGAGTTTTTTGTTCCTGGTTTTTTTTAATTATTATTATTCAGTTTTTTTTTAAATGATCCAGATCCTCAGCGAAGGGGTGGGTTTTTGTTTTTTTTTTTTGTTTGTTTGTTTTGGTTTTCTTCTTCCTCTTCTCCCCTTCCCTCCCTGGTGGTTGAGCATTGTTGGGTTGAACTGTCCACTTTAATTTACTTTATTACCCAAGCCAGCTCCACCCCACCCCCGGGGTTGGAAGGGAAGTTTCCTGGCTCAGCGCTCCGTCGGCGGCCCCCTTCGGAGAGCCTGGAAAGTTATTTATTAGAATGAGCTATAACTGACTGTTCCTTCTCCCTGCACCCCAGTCTTCCCAGCACCCTTCTGACAGATTGGCAAAAGCAAGCGCCCTTCCACGGAGGGCACGCCGGCACTGCCACCTTGCTTAATGCCACTCGAGTGACCAGAATGGGAACGTCACCCTCTCCTTGCTGCTTCAGTTCCCTGTGACGAAAGGGGACCGGGTGCTCTCTGACATGAGCGCCCGGTTTTGGGTCTCTGTTACTTCGGCGTGATTTTCTGTCCTCCCCCCGCCCCCAACTCCCCTCCTCCTCTCCCCCCCAGCACATACCTCAGACTTTGGAGGCCTGAGTCGCCAAAGGCGGAAGTCCCAAGACGATGAAGTCACTAGATTTGGTTCTCTGGTTTGCCCCGCCTTTCTGGGTCAGGGAGGTTGCTGTGTGGTGTAAGCGGAAACATCAGGCTGTCTTTTCTGCCCAGGGCCCGTGCCCAGTCCTCATTAAAACAAACACAACAAATCGCTTTCTCTTTCTCTCTTTCTTTCTCCTTTGCTTTTGGTTTCATGTTTCCTGGGATTCCGAATGTTGGGAAATGACCAGTCAGTGAGCTTTAACTTCGTTTTAAAAGATGACGGTCGCGTACTGTATCTTTCGGTGGCGTGGTCGATCTTGACGCCGTTCTGCACGGTTTGGTTCCGGGGGGGTTGGGAGGGTGGGTGGCGGTCCGGGGAGGGGCGGGGGGGTGCCTTGGGCGAAGGATGGTTGTATCTGAGATTTGGAAGCCTCCGAGTTGTCCTAGTGATTGAAGACTTTTGTGTTGAGGGTGGCAAGAGTTCCAGTAAGCGCAAAGCCCTGGCATCTCCCAGCCCGGGGAACTGGTGGCAGGACCCCGTGGGCAGCGGTGCCCGGGCCAGGCCAGTGGGTGGGTCCGTGTTGGGTGGCGGGGTCAGTGGGCCCTCGGCCTTGCTTGAGATTGAAGATGAGTTTATTTTCCTACGCTGTACTATCAGGTAACTTTAAATTGTGCTAGTGGTGTGGAAAACGTTGAAGCTTGCAATTCTGCCAGACCCACCCACCATCAGGGTCAGAGTGGACGTGTAAGTGAGGAGACGGAGCTCTGCGCCTCCCCACCCCCCCTTCATTTCAGGGGCTGCCCGGCTTCGTGTTTCTGCTGGATGAGAGACCCAAGCCAGAGTGCAGAACCCTCTCTTGTCCTCAGATTGTTTCGTGTGTACCTTCTCCATCACTGTCAGCTGCCCAATGACGAGTTCGAGTTTGATTTTGGTTTTAAACCGGAGCCCCATCTTCCTCCTGCTCCTCCTCCTCCTTCCCTTCTTCCCTCCCCCCCGCCCCCCTCCTCATTGTTCTAGACTGAAATGAGTAATGTGTAATTCTGGTGGGGTCCAAAGTAGAAATTAGTTGGGCAAAGATACTATGAATGAAAAGTATTTTAAACGTTAAAGTAATGTTCTGCTTTGTGAATATGTAAGTATAGTATAAAGATTTTTTTCATCCCATTTATCCCCCTTAAAAAAAATCCATAGTTTACAATTGGTAGAACTGTCTATATATATATATATATATATATAAATATATATATTAAAAAGATATATATCTGAAATTCACCTAAATCTGCTTTATTAGAATCCAGCTCACTTACTGCATAGAAACTGGACCTAGCTTTACATTCTTAATGTACTTTTCTTTTTTTTTTTTCCTCCTCCTCAAGATATGAACTTACTCCTCTTGAAACTGAATCTTTTACTACTTCGATCATTTATGTATATCTGGTAAATTCTGACCAAATTTGTTGTTAGATTGCATACAGTAAATTGAAATATACACTTGGTACAACACTACAGAATTGTTGTGCTTTTGTTTGGGTTCCAGCAGGAACACGAGGTTGCACGTAGGCGCTTTGTTACCGCTGGATGAGAAATAGTCCATCGCTGATAACCCACTGCCTCTTCCGTTGTGACAGATGGCCTACGTTCTGGCTCATCTGATGTTTGATACTTTTTTGAAGTTTGTTTTTAGACGGGCAATCCCCAGGGAAGACGTTTCTACTCCTGAATTTATTAGCTCCGGCCTGGAAAAGCCCTTGCCGTAGGTAAACCCCTTTTATAACGGGAACAGACTTGCTACGTTTTCTATGTGCCGATGACTAAACTTACTTTTCAACACTCAGTGCCGAGGTCTCTTGCCGGAGTTTTTATTTTGACAAATAGATCCTGTATTTAACTTGCTATGCAGCGGAGGAAGCCGGGATCCTCCAGACCATGACTACGGGCTTGGGGAGGCCGGGTCCTTGGCAGGAGCTGCTGCCCGGCCTTTGGGGGTGGGGGGCTTTCGGGGGGGCCCTTCGACGAGGCCGGGTACCTCCACCCACGGTGGGCTGGAGGGGATGGTTGGGGGCGGGGATCCTGGAGAGCCTCCCTCAGCCTCCTGCTTAGAGGACGGGGAACTGGACTGCCACCTAATCCATAGCGAACCGTCTGTCTTTCTGTCCACTCTGTCCTAGAGGATAATGGTGAGAGCGACCCTGAGGGCTCTGGAGGAAGACCTCTGTGCTGTGCTGGGGCCACGGAGAGCAGTGGAGAGTTCATCGGGAGGTTAAGCATACCAAAGGACCCCAGGGCAGGCAGGTGGGGTGTGGCAGGGAAGCCCAGCCCTAGTTTAAACTCCGTTTTACCTCTACCCACCATTAGGATGTAGGGCTAAGAAACCAGAAGCTTGGCATCGGAGCCCAGTTGGCTCTGACTTGACAAGACACAGGACCCCGTGGAACTGTTGGGATGGGATGGTTGGAGGAACTCTGCGTTGTCCCAGCCGGAGGGGCAGGTTGCATTGTGGGATTTTAGGATGTGGGAGCTTGGAAGAGCTCTCAGCCCAGAAAGCCGACGGGTAGGGTCTTCTCAGCTCCGGTCAAAAACTCCCGCATCTTGTTGGAGGTTGGGGCACATGAGGCTGGGAGTCTATCTCTCACAGCCCTGGGGGCTGTCACCCTCCTGGAGTTGCAATCTGGGGCGCCAGCTCTGGCTCTGGGTCTGTCTCTCTGCCCACCTGTAACAGCATGGGACAATTAATGATCTCCTCCTTCCTTGTTTGAGGTGATTGTCGCCCTGGGTGGTGCAATTAATCAGTAAGCCAAAAATATTGCATGCCTACCATGGGCAGAGCACAGTGCTATGTGCTTGGAAGAGTGCCGTGGGGTTGTTAACACACAACCCCTGCCCTCAAGAAGCTAAAAGTCTAGTGGGGAAGAAAGACACTAAAATGATTTGAGGTAGTTGGAAGGAATAGAGCCTAAAGGTATGTGCATTGTCATGTGTGTGAACACGTGTGTGTGTGTGCATGCGCGCGCGTGTTTGCTAAGGTGACTATTGGGGCATAAAAAGTGGGGAGTTGGGAGATTGAGGAATCATTGCAAACTCAGGTTAATATTTTCCCCTCCTGGAAATTCAGTCTCTGTGGAAGGAGTTGGGTTGAATGAAGGCCGTGCAGATGGTGGGTTTTTTTCTTTTTCTTTTTTCCTCCTTCCGGAGTGGTAGCACACCTTGAGCCTGCTCTCAGGGCATCCTGGCGAGAAACGGAGCAGGGTGAGGGGAGGGGCACCTGCTCACCCTCTCCATCCTCGACCATCTGGTTCTGGGCTGTAGGAGATTGGAACAACTGGGTCTTGCATTCATGTTAGACTGGTGTCCCCAAGGTTGCTGTTTATCTTGCACAGGCCACAGGATCAGATTTGAATCAGAATCAGATGGAAGGGAATTCTCCCTGCTCTCCCCCACCCCCATCCTTCTCCCCCCCACCCCCCCAACACACACGTGGTGCCATTCAGTCACCCCGATCCTTAACGGTGGCATTCCTATCACTGTCCTGTCACGAGTCACAGTGGCCTGAAATTCTCCCCAAGCTACAGCTGCCCTCCTTATTCCTGCCCCCCATGGCGGGGGGCGGGGGGGGGGCACGGGGGTTGGGTGGCAAGGAGGAGCCCCTCTCCCAGGCCTGCGGGGAGTTCTTCACCAAGATAACAACTGGCCTGGGGGAGGGTGGGGAGGGGAGAGCAATCTCTGAACAGGAGCGTCAGCATTTTAAACAGTGTAAGCCTCAGAGAACACTGCCTTCTACATGCTGTTGCTTGCGAAAGACCACCTTGCGATGTAATCTCTCGGCTAGTAAAAGTGTCTTGAGACATGTTTGTAAACTTCCAAAAAGGTTCTGTCGCTATATTGAGAAAATACACCAGATTCTATACCAACCTAAAAAAATATAAACTTGTGAGCACTAAATTCCTTCCTGTTTTGTGGATTTATTTACCCTTTCTGACTCAGTAGTGAAGATCTGGACTGGGCTGTCTTTTCAGAAACCACAGAGCTAGAGCCTGCCAGAGTTCTAGGGGTCACCTTGGCTCACTCGGACATATGGATGGCGGAGAGTCCACGGTGGCGGTCGGCGCCCAATGGTCACTGGCCGTGGAGAGGGCGAGGCCAGTCTGGTGGAGTGGCTGCAAGGGACCTTGGGGAGTGGCGGGGCCGGGGGGTGGGTTTCTCTTGGTAGGGAGGGATGAGGACGCACACATTCCCGATCAGTGAAAGCTTGGGGCACCGGCCACAGATTTCCCTGCCCGGAGCTACCTGCCACAACTGGGGGCGGGGGAATGGGGCCAGGGGCCGCAGCAGGAAAACCCACTTCCCCTGAGCATGCCCCAAAAGAGGAAATCATCTGATCTGCTTAGCCTGGAAACGGGTTTAAGGGGGAATTTCTCAGTCAAGATACTGTTCCTGAAAACGAAGGGAACTGTAGTGCCCCTAGCACAGTGCCTCACACCCGGTAAATGTTGGTGAAAATGGGTTCTCTTCCTAATCTGGGCCTGAGCTGTTGGGGTTGTGAGCAGCCCTGTCTCCACTCAGGAGAAGCGATTTGGGAAACTGTCGCTCCATTCTCTCCTTGACCCCCTCCCATCTGACTTCCACCCCCTTCACGGACAACTGCCTCTGACACCGAGGACCACCTCCTTCTGGAAACATTATCTCAATCACTTATTGAGTGCTTACTGTGTATAGAGCACTGTACTAAGCGCTTGGGAGACTAGAATATGACAGCGAGCTTACAGTCTAGAGATCTAACCTTGGCTTCACTGCGTTGTCCTCTGGTTCTCTTCCTTTCTGTCTGGGTGCACCTTCTGAGTCTCTCTTGCCTGCTCCTCCTCTTCCTCCCACCCCTACCTAGGAGTGTCCCTCAAGGCTCAATTCTGGGTCCCCTTCTCCACCTAGACCCATTCCCATGGAGAACTCATAGGCTCCCATGGCCTCATCTCTAGGCAAATCTACATCTCCAGCCCAGACCTCTTCTCTGCAGTCTCACATTTCCTCATGCCTTCAGGACATCTCTACTTGGATATCCACCTGACACCTCAAACTTAAGATGTCCAAAACAGAACTCATTTTCCCACCCAAATCCTGTCCTCCCCCTGCCTTTCCCATCAGTGCAGACAGCACCACCATCCTGCGTATGTCACAAGGCCATGAGCTTGACTTTATCCTCCACTTATCGCTCTCATTCAACCCACATATTTAGTCTGTCGTCCAGTCCTCTCTCTTCAACCTTCACAACACCACTAAAGTCCACCCTTTCCTCTCCATTCACACTGCTACTATGCTGAACTAAGCGCTTATGATAGCCTGGTTTGATTACAGGGTCAGCCTCCTTAGTGAATTCCCTGCCTTCTGTGTCTCCCTTCTCAGTTCGTACTTCTCTCTGCTGCCCATATCATTTTCCTAAAAAAAAAAATCAATCTTATTGAGCACATAGTATATGCAGAGCAATGTACTAAGTGCTTGGGAGAGTACAATTAGAATACAGCAGAATTAGCAGACACATTCACTGTCCATAATGAGCTTACAGTCTAGAGGTTCAGTTTGTGTTCATTCATTGTCATATTTATTGAGCGCTTACTGTGTGCAGAGCACTCTACTAAGCACTTGGGAAGTACAAGTTGGCAACATATAGAGAATGGTTCCTGTCCAACAACGGACTCACAGTTTAGAAGGGGGAGACAGACAACAAAACAAAACAGGTGGTCAGGTGTCAAGTCATCAGAATAAATGGAAGTAAAGCTAGATGCACATTATTGACAAAATAAATAGAATACCAAATATGTACAAGTAGGATAAATAGAGTAATAAATCTGTATAAACATATATACAGGTGCTGTGGGGAAGGGAAGGAGGTAGGGCCGCGGGGATGGGGAGAGGGAGAGGGGAAAAGTGGGCTCAGTCTGGGAAGGCCTCCTGGAGGAGGTGAGCTCTCAGTAGGGCTTTGAAGGGAGGAAGAGAGCTAGCTTGGCGGATGGGCAGAGGGAGGGCATTCCAGGCCCGGGGGATGATGTGGGCCGGGGGTCGATGGCGGGACAGGCGAGAACGAGGTACGGTGAGGAGATTAGCAGCAGAGGAGCGGAGGGTGCGGGGTGGGCTGGACAAGGAGAGAAGGGAGGTGAGGTAGGAGGGGGCGAGGGGATGGACAGCCTTGTAGCCGAGAGTGAGGAGTTTTTGCTTGATGTGTAGATTGACTGGTAGCCAGTGGAGATTTTTGAGGAGGGGAGTAACATGCCCAGAGCGTTTCTGCACAAAGGTGATCCGGGCAGCAGCGTGAAGTATAGATTGAAGTGGGGAGAGACAGGAGGATGGGAGATCAGAGAGGAGGCTGATGCAGTAATCCAGTCGGGATAGGATGAGAGATTGAACCAGATGTGTTCATCTAACAGCCTTCAGTGGTTGCTCATCCAGCTCCGCATCAAACAGAAACTCCTTCCTATGGGCTTTAAAGCACTCCATCAGGTTGCCCCCTTGATTTGACTAAGGAGCAAAGGCCTCTGGAGAGACGCCTCAAGGTGGCGAGGGTGGACCTGAGCTAGAGCAGTTAGCAGTTTGAGAGTCCTGAGTCTGAGCTGTCACAAGAAGAGCGAGTGATGGACCTGCCCTTGAGGAAGAAAGAATTTCTGACAGGAGCTGAGTGTCTGTGTTCACATGTGATAATAATAATTGTGGCATTGAGTGTTTACTATGTGTCAAGCACTTCACTAAGCACTAGGTTGGACTCAGTCCCTGTCCCACATGGGGCCAAAGTGTCAGTCCCCATTTTACAGATGAGGTAACTGAAGCACAGAGAAGTGAAATGACTTGGCCCAGGACACACAGCAGGCGTGGCAGAGCGGAATTAGAACCCAGATCCCTCTAATTCCCAGGCCTGGGCTCTAGCCACTAGGCCATGCTGCTTCTCGATCCACTAGGCCATGTTTGCACTTGTGTGTATTTGTGTGTGTGTGTGTGTGTGTGTGTGTGTGTGTGTGTGCGCACTTTGCGTGTGCATGGGCACGTACCATGCCACATGGATGGTTCCCTGGGAAGAAACTGAGAACGCGGATCACCTGGAAGCCCTCTAGCAGTGCCCATCCCGGTGCCATCCCTGCCAGCTGTTTTGGCCAGGAACAACTGGAGGTCCTGGCTGCTTTGGGCAGAGCACTGGAGCTGCCCGCCAGAACCCACACCCACAGGGCCTGGGAGCTGAGTGACCAGACATGGGTGGACCGAGGTAGGGGGTGGACATAGGGATGGGGGCGGCCTCACTGTGGAGCATGAAGAGCTGGCCCCAGGGCCTGCCAAAGAAAAGGAGTATGCAATTTCTTCCCTGCCAACCAGAACAGAGTGCCCGGGGCACAGTTCATCCAAATGACACATTTGGGCTTCCGGTGCCAGAGACGCTATGTTGCTTAGCCCCGGGCTGCCCAAGGAAATCCCAACTAATTGGCTTCTTAATTGCTGTACAATTTTAACATGCAATCCTAATTGTGCCACGGGGTATACATTAGCCCAGGAGATGGGGGTGGGTATAGGTGTGGAAGTTCTCAGCTACTTGGTATTTTCCTACATTGCCAATTTTTAGCCCGATTTGTTTCCGCCCTCGTGTTGCCAACCCTTCATCCACAGTCAGTGACATGGGGTCTTTGTAGGGAGGTGAGATGGGAGGAAGGGCATCTGCCAGCAGGGAAGTAAGGCCCAGACCAACACCAGTGCCGTCCTCTCAGCGCCACGGGAAAGGAGCCGGCCGGCCCAGTCGGAGAGGCCTTTTGGCCAGGAAAGATGTATCGTTTAGTCTGTCCAGCCGGGTGAGCTGGCCCGCGTCCTCTGGGAGCCTCCCGTCCCGGCGGATGTGTCCGGTGACGGATTGCATCACCTTCCAGCAAGCTGGAGGCCCAGAAAACCCGGCTTCTGGATGGATGTGGCACCTACTGTTAGTGTCTTACTCTGGTCCTGTGCGAACCCGCTGCTCCCGTAAAATTCCGGGTGGGACATTGTGGCCGGTGGCCGGTGAAGGTGTGTGTGTTTGGCGGTGGAGAGGCGTCCAAGACCGACTCGTCGGAGCACCCAGGAGGAGAACGGCCGCAAGTGGAGTCGGTCGGGGCAGGGCGGGGCCCTCTTCCTTTTATGAGGTTGGACTAAGGCTCATCCTTGGGCCGGCGGAAAGGCCGTCCGACTCGGCAAGGGGCCGTCCAGGCCGTTGGGCTCAGCCTAGAGTGATTCTCGTTCCAATTCACCACTGAGGGAGTTCCACTGGAGCAGCTGTTGTGAGCACTGGATTAAGCACTGGCAGAATCCCAGCCCTGTCTTTCTGCCAGAGAGGCCCCCAGGGGATCAGATTCACAGCCCCACGTTATCTGTGCACTTCCGTTTGGGGGAGGGCCGTGTCCATGGACTCCCGTCCTTTCCTTCCTTCAATCGTATTTATTGAGCACTTACTGTGTGCAGAGCACTGTACTAAGCGCTTGGAAAGTACAATTCGGCAACAGATAGAGACAATCCCTACCCAACGACGGGCTCACAGTCTAGAAGGGGGAAGACAGACAACAAAACAAAATGATAGTCAAAGTCCAATTTTTTAAATGGCATTTGTTAAGCGCTGATTAGGTGCCAGGGACTGTACTAAGCGCTGGGGTGGATCCGAGATAATCAGGTAGTCCCACATAGGGTCATCATTCTTAATCCCCGTTTTGCAGGTGAGGCCCAGAGATGTGAAGCGACCAGCCCCGGGTCACACAGCAGGCAAGGGGCAGAGGTGGAATTAGAACCCGGGCTCGAAATTGCCTTCTGGGCAGCCTGTGGGTGGTTTCCTAGCCAGGGGGAGAGGGCCTGCCTGGGGTTTCCCCGGAGAAGAGTAGGAATAATGATAATAATAATAATAATGATATTTGTTAAGTGCTTACTATGTGCAAAGCACTGTTCTAAGTGCTGGGGGGAGATACAAGGTGATCAGGTTGTCCCACGTGGGGCTCACAGTCTTCATCCCCATTTGACAGATGAGGTAACAGGCTCAGAGAAGTTAAGTGACTTGCCCAAGGTCACACAGCAGACGTGGGGGAGCCGGGATTAGAACCCATGACCTCTGACTGCCAAACCAGGGCTTTTTCCACTGACAGCGTGGTCTAGTGGATAGAGCATAGGCCTGGGAGTTAGTAGGTTTTAATTCCAGCTCTGCCACCAGTCTGCTGTGTGATCTAGGGCAAATCGCTTTAACTTCTCTGTGCCTCAGTTACCTCATCTGTAAAATGGGGATTAAGACCGTGAACACCATGTGGGACATAGACTGTGTCCAACCTGATTAGCTTGTATCTACCCCAGTTCTTAGCACAGGGCCTGGAACAAAAGGAAGGGTTTAAACATACCGTAAGAAAAAGAGCACTGTTGATTGTGTGTGGCTGAGTGTGGAGAGCTGTGTGTAATTGGTGTATCTTTTTCAATTGGCTTCAACCCTGTGACCAAAAGATAGTTTGTAAATCTAATCTGAGAGCGTTTTGACATTGGGAGAGTTTCAAGCATCTTTAATTCTATGAGACAGTTGTTGGAAATTAGGTCGTCAACGTTCCCTTGTGCTGCTGTCTGATTCTGACGAGTTAAGTCTCTGCCACCTCCCAGCTCTGGGAGGGGTCGCTTACTCACCCCTGAACTCTATGGAGCCTCTGGTGTGGAAAACCTCTCCAGAGGGCTGGGGTTTGACGGATGGAGGCGGGGCAGGGGAGGTTATTGGAAGGGAAGATGGGCTGGGGGAGGGTCCTGAGGCTGGGGGGTCAGGAGTGAAGGATGCACTCTGGCCCTCTGTTCAACCTGCTATTCAGGGCGACTCTGTCCGCAGTCGCCCTCCCTCCACCCCTGCAAGCCAACCAGAGGTGTGGTGTTGATTATAATACAAGGGGGTCAGTGGGCCGAGGGGCCGTCTTGAGTCCGGGTAAGAGGGCCAGGACAGCATCTCTGCGTTCCTTCCAACGCCTCCCTTCAAGGCCCTACTGAGAGCTCACCTCCTCCAGGAGGCCTTCCCAGACTGAGCCCCTTCCTTCCTCCCCCCCTCGCCCCCTCTCCATCCCCCCATCTTACCTCCTTCCCTTCCCCACAGCACCTGTATAAATGTATATATGTTTGTACATATTTATTACTCTATTTATTTTACTTGTACATATCTATCCTATTTATTTTATTTTGTTAGTATGTTTGGTTTTGTTCTCTGTCTCCCCCTTTTAGACTGTGAGCCCACTGTTGGGTAGGGACTGTCTCTATATGTTGCCAATTTGTACTTCCCAAGTGCTTAGTACAGTGTCTGCACACAGTAAGCGCTCAATAAATACGATTGGTGATGATGAACGCCTCCTTCTGTACAATCAGTCAGTGGCAGTGGGGCCTACGGTATGCAGGGGCGCTGGGTTGATTCTTGGGGCAGGACAGTGGAGGTAAAAGCAATAGCTCCTTCCCTCAAGGAGCTATCAGTCTAATGGAGGGGAAACAAGAAAAATATTACTGTTCACCAGGACCCCAAAAGATTCCACATTCATTTCCCCATTTTCAAGTCAGCCCAGTGGTGTTCGGGGATTTGGCAGGAGCAAGTCAAAGTTATCTGACAGCAAGTGACACCCGTTACGCGAATAGAGCTAATTCCCAGCAGAACCCTGTCCCTGGGAAGAGCGTCCCGCAGAGTGACCCTGTAGAAAGAACCCCGTAGAGGTTGTCGAGAGCAGAGATGGGATCTATCGGTTCTGTATTGTATTGTACCCTTCTAAAGAATTAGTTGAGTGCTCCGTACACAGTAAATGCTCAATACTATTGATTGATCGATAGACCCCATAGAGACAAACCTGCCGCCTGGCACTCGGGTTGATATTTTCTCCCCCGCATGGTTTGCGTGCAGGCCACCCAGAGGATGGAGAGATGTCGGTCACTTCCTTCTCAACCACCCAGCCTTACTGTGCCGGCTTAACGTGTGCTTGTGTTTTACATTCGCTTGGTGTAACCATTCAAATGAGGCTCTCGCAACGTAAAAATCATCCTGTTTTCCGCTGTGCAAGTCTGGTAGTCTTGAGTGGGGGCTAATAGGGGGGCAGCCCACCACTGGCTAGTCACTCTTGGCATCATTTCGAGGTCTGCCCCTAGTAGGAATAATAATAATCATAATCGTGGAATTTGTTAAATGAGAGAGCGGCATGGCCTAGAGGATAGAGTGTGGGCCTGGGAGTCGGAAGGTCATGGGTTCTAATTCCGGCTCCGCCACGTGTCTGCTTTGTGACCTTGGGCAAGTCACTTCACTTCTCTGGGCCTCAGTTCCCTCATCCGTAAAGTGGGGATTAAGACTGTGAACCCTCTGTGGGACAGGGACTGTGTCTAGCACAACTATTTGTATCTATCCCAGCACTTAGAATGGTGCCTGACACATAGTAAGCACGTAACTAATATTCTACCACCCTCTAGACTGTAAGCATGCAATGGACAGGGAATGTGTCTGTTTATTGTTGTAT
Source organism: Tachyglossus aculeatus (assembly GCF_015852505.1). NCBI lineage: Eukaryota > Metazoa > Chordata > Mammalia > Monotremata > Tachyglossidae > Tachyglossus > Tachyglossus aculeatus. The sequence goes on from NC_052090.1 coordinate 27,102,017, forward strand.
TTTATTTTCTCAAGTGCTTTCTACAGTGCTCTGCACACAGTAAGCGCTCAATACATACGAATGAATAAATGAATGAAACACTTACTGTGTGCCAGGCACCATACTAAATACTGGAATAGATTCAAACTAATCAGGTTGGACACAGTCCATGTCCCACGTGGTGCTCACAGCTTTAATCCCCATTTTGCAGATGAGGGAACTGAGGTACAGAAAAATGAAGAGACTTACCCAAGGTCACACAGCAGACAAGAGGCAGAGCCGGGATTAGAACCCAGGTCCTCTGACTCCTGGGAACTTGAATATCGTGGTGGCTAGCTGGAGCCGGGGCTTCTCCTTTTCTTTGGCTCCGAGCCTTTTATGTCCGCTGGGCCTGCAGGCGCGGGATGTGCTCCCACCCGCTCTAATGAGCACTCTGAGATCTTGGCCGGCGTGGCTGGTGTCGCTTTTGCTTCTGGATGAGGCCCCAGGGCCCTCCTGACCAGGGCTTCACCAGAAAGGGGGAGACACAGGAAATATTGGGGCTTTCAACCCCTGCAGAGTGGAGTGCATCCGCACACATGGATAACCCCAAGGCCCCTTTAGCTACCGTGCCCGATGGTGGCCACTCGGAGCTTGGCCCGGCTGCCGCTCCACGCTCAGCAGGGCTTCTGTCCAGCCTCGTGAACTCCACGGAGGTGACCTCTGACTTCTGAACTCCCCAGGCAATGAGGCAACCTAGGCCAGTGACAGATGTGGCACCAGGCGGACACCTACTGCGGGCCCAGGGGCTGCCGGGCCATGGGGTCGCCGATTCACACCTACCCCAAGGGGTGGAAAAGATTCTCGCTCCTCCATTTCCTACTCACTCCCTCGCTCCGGCAGGGACGGCTCTGGGCCGAGGGGAGGATGAGAAAGGGAGTCACCACTGGACCAAGATGGCAGTCAATGCCGGCCCAGGCTTCTCTGGGGAAAGGCCGGTTTGAGCTCGTGGGCAGGGAATGTGTCTGCTTTTATATTGTACTCTCCCAAGGACTTAATAAAGTGCTCTGCGCACAGTAAGCGCTCAATAAATACAATTGAACAAATAAAAGGAGTAGCAGGGAGCCCTGCTCTTTCTCTCTGCCCCCAGAGATGGGCAGGAGGGCTGCTGCTCTGTTCCCCATCATGCTGAGGGGCTCCTGCCAGGAGTGTGAGGTGGGGAGTTTAGTGGTGTTGGACTGTAGCTTCAAGGAACAAACAGACTGGAAAGCCACCATTTTGGGTCTATTTAACCCGGACTGGATACTCTATCAGGTCTGGTCAGAGATGTGGGCTGAACGAGGCTGGGAGTACATGGAAGTGATGCCAGCATGGGGACCATCCCCACCTCCCTTGCTCCAGAAGTGGGCATTTGGGTAGGATTTCAGCCACATTTAGACCCTGGAGTTGGGGTTGGGAATGAATTATAATGCCTGGAATAAGCCCATTGTTCTACTTCAAAAATTAATCAAAGAGTTTAATTCACATTGACAGGAAACAAGTAGTGCAAGCCCTCCTTTGCCCCTTATTCAGTTGTCCCATTCTCCACCTCCCCGCCCACTTCTCCCTGGGTCACATGGCTGAAGATACTGAGTGACATCGGTTGGCTATTTCTTCCACGTTACATTGGACTGACACTGTACTGTATTCTACGGGATCTGCTGAAAGGGTGAGGAGGAGGCCGAGATGGGGTCATGATTGAGCACTACAATTTCATGAAGAGGGTAGGCAGTGTGAACCAGAGGGATTTGGGCAGGTGCCGGGCCCCAGGGGGTAGGGTCAGGATGTGTTGGATGGTCCGTGCTGGGTCGCTGGGGGAGAGTCTGGGATGGAGGGGATAATTGGGGTTTTTGGTTGGTCCGCGCTAGGACACTGAGGGTCAGGGGTGTTGGACGGTCTGTGCTGAATCACTGGGGGAGAGTCAGGGATGGAGAAGGGAGAGTCAGAGGAGTTGCAGGGTCTGTGCTGGGTCACTGGAGAGAGTTAAGAGCTGTTGGATGGGCCACCCCCGTCCATGAGGGCGATCAGCTCATGCTTCTTCTTAGGGGAACAGGACCAGAGCCCCCAGCCTTCCCTGAAATGTGCTGTGTCCCTCAGAGGCCACCATGCTCACTGTTTGCCACCCACCTCGAGGTTCCTTTTTGGTTCTGACCCAGCAACCAGTACATACTGTGTCACTGGGTTGGGCATGGAGTGAGGGTGGGGCAGCACGGGTATTGTGGGGCGATTCCCCTATTACCCCCCCTCCCGATTCCCTACTGGTCTAGGTGGAAAGACCAGTTGTCCCGAGGTTCTGGGAACTGATGCCTTACAGGAAAGGGGCCACCCACTCTGTCTGGGAAAGGAATTCCGGTCTATCATGGTCTGGGGATCATTGGCTCTGAAAGGGCAAGGAGAGAAGATGGTTTGATAACTGCACCTCTCGTTGGAGCCAGGCTCCGAGGTTGACCAAGTGAGAGAGGAGGAAGATTTCCAGGAAAGCTGGGGACAGTGTGCTCAGCAACAAGAACCTCTCTGGGCTCCTTTCTGCCCAGTGATCCAGGTGCCCTGTCTGCGGCTCTGGACACCAGCGGTGGGTTTACGTTGGGCAAAGACACGGGTTTCCCAGATAAATTGGGCGACAGCTTGGCGAGGGAGGCCACTTTTGGGAAATGCATCTCTGGATCTAATGTATTGAGGGCTGGCTGTGGGCCAGGGATGATGGATGGTGCCACTGCACGACAGTTTCTTCCCTGGATGTCCATACGTGGCCCAGAGCTCTGAGTCTCCGTGGGGCCGGCTCTCTCTGACCCCACAGCTGGACAGCTTGCCTCCTGCCTGGGACACCCCCTTGAGAAAGGCTGGCTGGTGCCTGGCAGCTGTGGGGATGGCTGGGGGTGCACTCGGGTTTTGGTTTCTGTAGATCACGGTGTGTGTGAAAGAGAAAGGAAGAGCGAGGGAGAGAGAGATGACTGTCCGTAAAGAGTCTGGTGTCTTCAGAGCTGACCTTGCTGGAGCAGCTCGCCTCGGAGGAGGATAGCCCTTGGTCTAAGAAGACAGTGTGCAGCAAGTTCTGAGCCTGCGAGGCAGGCCGCCTCGGCCCGTTTCAGGAAGAAAGTCAGGTCCTTCTGTGCCAAACAAGCTCCCTGCGGTTCCCAGACCCTTGTCCCCTGGAAGACACAGCCAGTGGATCTCTGATCCTGCTGCCCACCCTACTGGGGCCCGGGTCGAATGAACCAGTATCCCAGGAATTGCATTAGGAAAACCAATTTGCCTAGAATTTTTCGGAGATTTAATTTTCAGCTTTGGCATTCCAAATACCATTCTCAATCTACGACCGTCAGCAAAGTTACAAAAAGTGAGATTGTCTTGCAAAACGTAAATCTCTAGAAAACCCGATCACGGAGGGCAGCTCTTTCTGGGTGGCCCATCCCCCACCCCGGGGGACCCTGGGGTGGAGAGGTCAGAGGTCAGAGAGAGTCGCTCCACGGTTGCCCGAGGACTGGATTGCCGGCTGAGGACCAGCCAGTGTGTACACAGAGGGATGGGCTGCTGGAGGCTAGGACAGCAGTTGGCAGGAGGAGCCAATGGACAGGGAATGCTTCCTGGCTCCAGCCTGTCCGCCCCGGGGGTGGCTGGAGAAGGAGAAGGTTACCGCAGAGCCTCAGGCTTCTGTCTGGGACCGCCACTGGCTGGCAGCTTCTTCTTTGACAACTGGCTCCATCTGGGCTCCCAGTGTGTTTCCCAACAGGCCTCACCCTGTTCTTCCTTGGCCAGCGAGCCGGCCTCACTCTTGCTCTCCCTGAGGAAGTGAGACGAGTTTGCATTTACGAGGGTTGGAAGGGATAGTTCTGGATAGGATGAGAGATATTTTCGGCGGGGGGAGGGGGAAGAAATGTCTCTGTGGAGGGACTAAGGGAGAAGAGACATCTATGCGACAGAGTGGGGGCTCAGAGTGGGAGGACCATGCCCTCTGTGCCCTGGAGGACAGAACTCTGAGAAGCTGGTGGGGGGAGAGGGAGGTGAGGAGAGCAGGAGGAGGGATGCTCAGTGCCACCTTCTCCCCTGCTCTCTGGGGATCTGTGGGAGGGGAGCCTGTCTGGTGGTTCCCCACCCCCCACAATCCAGCTGCATGTTTTTGGGGTCAGCCCCGAGAGGCTCCTGCAGCTGGGGACCCTCCCCCAAGTTTGGCACCCGTCGCAGCCTGGTTGTAGGTGGGTCATCCTGTAGAGGTGCTACCGGGGCTACTGGCCCGTGGCCAGGGAGCCAGACGGGAACATGTCCAGGCTGGGAGCCAAAGCAGGAGGAAGCAAGGCCACTCTGGCCCTGCTTTGCCGCCGGCCAGGGCCCAGCCATGAGACCAGCCACAGGACTGCCCACGGGGTGGCCTTTCGGGAGGTTTGGGAGAGGCAGCAAGCTTCCCTAGAAGGGGGACGGATGAAAAATCTGAGTTTGGTCTGACAGGCTGGGCGGGGCCTATGCTGGTTCCTTCTGGTGCCCGGTTCTTACCAGCGCTGCTGTTCTTGCTGTCACTGCCAACAAATCCATTGCCGATCTGCTACTGGAAATGCCCCTTCTTGCTTGATTCCATATTGATTATTTCCCCCTGGAGATTTCCACATGAAACCCCCAAGAAACAGTCACGGTGGGCCAGGATGACCTGGGGGTCCACGGGGGAGGAATTTCCTGTGCCTGGAAGATGAGTCAGGGAGCCTGGGATGACTCCTGGGAGCCTAGCCCAAGCTGCCCCGGGCCGTAGGCCTGACTCTCAGATTGGCATTTGCCCTCCCATGGCTGGGCCAGGGCTGGTGCCAGGCAAGGCCAGGGAGTGACTGTCTTGTGAGGGAGAGGTGGACAGGGCTGTTGTCGAGGTTGGAGAGAGCTTTTAGATGGTAGTTCCATATTGGCCTAGGGAGGCCGGATGTCACCAGTGTTTTCTGAGCCCTGCGGTTTCGTGGCTTTGCCCCAAATGGGCAGGCTGGATCGATGGGCCAGTCACCCACTGGGGCTAGAAGAGTCCAGCGGGGCAGGGGAGACTGTGGCTAAAAGATAAGAACATCACGGAGCGGGGTAGGGACGGGAGGTGGAATGGGCATTGAATGGCCATATGCCAGCTGCCTTCACTTCCTTTGCCAGAATAAGAAATGAGCCCTTGGCAGGTCCTAGGTGACTCCCAACCCACCCTCTTTCGGTGGTCACTGTGACACCCCCGGTTGACAATCTCCCCAGGCACCCCTGCGACCCCTGCCCCCGTGACTCAGTCCTGAGCACACCTCCTCTACAGTGCTGGCTTTTGTTGGCTCGGGAGGAGAGAGTAACCTCGGGGAGAGCAAATGTGGCTCTGACCTCTGGATGGCCAAGTCTCCCAGGGGCTTCCCGGCGTTCAGAACGTCAGTTCGCCTTCTGGAGGAATGGTGATTGGCAGCCCTGGGCTTTCTTTCTCCCTGTCCTCTCCTGTCTGTCCCAAGGGCACAGAGCCCTGGGAGTGCATTTGGAGTGGACGCTGCTCTGGAGCTCCCTGGAAGGGCAGTCCCCACAGGGCAGAGCACCACACTGCCAGGGGGCCCGCTGGGCCCGGAGCTCATCAGGGAAAGGGCCCCCTTAGATTTTGGGGCAGGCTGAGGGCCACCTGCTTGTGCCCAATCAGATATCGGTGAGGGGTGGCTGGGGGCTGCAGGCCAGGAGGCATCGGGTGCAGCCTCGGGAAACATAAGGAAGGGCAGGGTCTCTGGCAATACCGAGAATGAGACTCCTCCAGGGTCTCCTGGCCACGAGGGCTGGGCGGAGCATAGCTCACGGGGCTCCCGTCTGCGCGTGCTGCGGATGTAGCTCACGCTGTGGCAGTGATGAGGCGGGAGTCCGGGGGAGGGCTGCCTTCGTTGGGGAGAGACCTAGGTGGTGGTGGGGATTTTTGCTGCTGTTTGTCTGGGGGTCTGAGGTGCTGCTGGCTCTGTGGACTTGACATAGAGAACAAGTCCTTTTCCAAACCCGGCATGGTGGGCCGGGGCAGGGTCCGTGGCGAGGTCCGGGGAGGGGTCGGGGGTTCTATCAGCTCCTCAGTCCGTGAAGCGCTGACAGGCCTTCTTCCAGCGGCAGGCCGTGCACCAGAGGTCCCGGTTGTCCGTGCCGTACACTTTCCGGCACTTCCTGCCCTCCCCTCGTGGCTTCCTGGAAGACAGAGGCGGGTGGGTGCCGGTCACTGGCAGTTTTCCCACCTCCCACCACCCCTGCTCTGGGCAAGCTTGGGCAGCTAATCCTGGCTGGGAACCTTCTGGCCCCAGGGGTCGAACCCAGACCTGGGTCTGGCGGCTCCCCCAGTGATGGGTCCCGGGGTCCTTCATAGGGAGGCTGTGCCCCTGAGGCGATGGGGCTCTGCTGCCCAAGCCGAGCCTCTGCTGCAAAGCCGGCCTAGAGCGTGTTGTCTTCTCAGGACCTCGGCCGCTGTCGGCAACAGGAAGCCTGGTTCTGGAAGAACTGGCAGTGTTTCCCTTATAATAATTCATCATTTTGGTGTTTGTTAAGCGCTTACTATGTACCAAGCACTGTTCTAACCTCTGGGGACAGGTACAAGATATTCAGTTTGGACACAGCCCCTGTCCACATGGGGCACATAGTTTAAGTATAGGAAGTAGAATTTAATCCCCATTTTACAGATGAGGTAACTGAGGCACAGAGAAGTGAAGTGACTTTTACACAGCAGACAACTGGCAGAGCCAGGATTAGAACCCAGATCCTCTGAATCCCAGGCCCGTGCTCTTCCCATTAGCCCATGCTGCGTGGCTTAGTGGCAAGAGCACAGGCTTGGGCGTCAGAGGATGTGGGTTCTAATCCCAGATCTGCCATTTATCTGCTGTGTGAACTTGGGCAAGTCACTTCACTTTTCTGTGCCTCAGTTACCTCATCTTTAAAACCGGGATGAAGACTGTGAGTCTCACATGGGACAACCTAATTACCTTGCATCTATCAGCATTCAGAACAGTGCTTGACAGCGCTTAACAAATACCATTATTATTCTTATGCATCAGTCACCCTGCCACAGAGGTAGGTGGCTCTGGTTGGGTGATGGGATTGTATGAGTCCAGTACTAACCCTGGGCAGCTGCTGTCATTCAGGGACAAAAAGAAGAAAACCCTGTTGCAGAGCCTTGTGAGCCTACATGCTCGCGCTCTTTCTCTCACATGTGCATGCGCGCACACACACACACATGTGTACATATGGCCTTTCTGAAGGTAGAACCCTGCCTTTTGCCACAGCTTACAGCTAGACTATAAGATCGTTGTGGGTAGGGAGTGTATCCCTTTGTTGTTGTATTGTACTCTCCCAAGCACTTAGTACAGTGCTCTGCACACACTAAGTGCTTAATAATATGACTGACACGTGTGTGTGTGTATGCATGTGCAAGGTGCGTGTACGGACTGCAGCGTCTTCCACTCGGACAGGAAGTGAGGGCGAGGGGATCGGCAGGGGATGGGGTGACCGGACCAGGCCAGACGGTACCTCAGGCTGAACACTCCTCTGGGCGGGGAGGACAGGATTGCTTGCACGTGCTGCCTCTGCTCAACCTGGGCCGCCGGGCGACAGTCCACCATGGGGGACACCTATAAGGCATGAGGAAGCACAATTGGGCATTGGGAGTTCTGGGTCACAAGGTGTGACCCTCACCCCCTTGGGGCTAAGCCCAGGGGGCGGCAGAGCCCGAGTCCTGGAGGGAAGGAAAGGGGTCCCAGTTGGTGCGGCTTGTTCAGGTCAGGTTGCACCCGTGGGGCTCTGGGGAACGTTTGGGTGACGATCCAAGCCTGCCTGGATCGGGCACGCGTTGCCCCGGCCCAGAGAACCGCCGCTGCTGTTCAAATCTTTCCGGGTGAGGGCACCGGACCCCTGTGGACGTGGGTGCTGGGGGATGTGAGCCTCCTGGGGCCTTGCACTTGTCAGGAGGGAGCGGCAATCACGACACCCTTAGTTTAGGTGAAATGGTTCAGCCTCTCAGTACTTGTGAGGTTCTTCAGGCCGTCATGATTTAAAGCCTCAAACCTAGTCCTCTTCCTCTCACACTTAAATCCCTTTGTCTGTTCCCGCACACGTTTCCTTTCTTTTTGCCTAGGCCAGGCCAGGCCTCGCAGAAAGGTCACCGACGGGTTTTTGTTTGTTTGGATCCCAATATCCATAAAGGGTTCTTCCCAAGGTATGGCTGTTCTGGGTCCTGGCCCGGGCCTCGGATCCGCGGGCGGGAGTCCAGATGAGGGAGGGGAGAGGAGCTGTGTATGGCGGGGGACGTTTGAGGACAGGCTTGGAAAGAGTTTGCAGCCCGGCCCAGGGCCCCAGACAACTTCCCTCATGCAGAAGTGGACACAGTAAGCATCTCGGGGAGGTCATTTGTTCCCCGTGAACGGATGGGATGAGATCTCCCAAGTTTATTCTTTCCTGCCTTAACTCTGCCCTCTCCTCTGCCAGGCAAAACTATTTCTCCTCCCTTATTGACACCCATGCCCATCATCCCCATCAGCTCTTCCGTTCATTTAACTCCCTTCTCAGGGCCCCTGTTCCTCCCCTTCCTCCATCCCTCACCCACAACGATCTGGCCTCCTACTTCATTAGTAAAATTAACTCCATCAGGTCTGAGCTCCCCAAAGTCATTCCTCCCCCTTCTCCAACACCCCCGCTCTCAACCCTCTCCGCTACTCTCCCATCCTTCCCAGCAGTATCTTCAGATGAGATCTCCTCCCTCCTCTCAAGTGCTACTCCATCCACCTGTGATTCAGACCCCATTCCTTCTCATCTTAGGAAATCTCTCGCCCCTTCCCTCCTCCCCTCCTTAACTTCCACCTTCATCAGCTCACTCTCCACTGGTTCCTTCCCCTCTGCCTTCAAACATGCCCACATCTCCCCCATCCTAAAAAAGCCCTCTCTTGACCCCACCCCCCCTTCTAGTTATCACCCTATCTCCCTCCTACCCTTCCTTTCCAAGCTCCTAGAACGACTCGTCTACACCCGCTGCCTCGAATTCCTCAACGCCAACTCTCTCCTTGACCCCCTCCAATCTGGCTTCTGTCCCCTACATGCCACCAAAACTGCCCTATCCAAGGTCACCAACGACCTCCTTCTTGTCAAATCCAACGGCTCCTACTCTATCCTAATCCTCCTCGACCTCTCAGCTGCCTTCGAACCTGTGGACCACCTCCTTCTCATTCTTTCATTCATTCATTCATTCATTCATTCAATCGTATTGATGGAGCACTACTGTGTGCAGAACACTGTACTAAGCGCTTGGGAAGTACAAGTTGGCAACATATAGAGATGGTCCCTACCCAACAATGGGCTCACGGTCTCCTCAACATGCTATGCAACCTTGGCTTCACAGACTCCGTCCTCTCCTGGTTCTCCTCTTATCTCTCCCACCATTCATTCTCAGTCTCCTTTGCAGGCTCCTCCTTCCCCTCCCATCCCCTTACTGTAGGGGTTCCTCAAGGGTCAGTTCTTGGTCCCCTTCTGTTCTCTATCTATACTCCCTTGGTGAACTCATTCGCTCCCACAGCTTCAACTATCACCTCTATGCTGATGACACCCAAATCTACATCTCTGCTCCTGCTCTCTCTCCCTCCCTCCAGGCTCATGTCCTTCCTGCCTTCAGGACATCTCCATCTGGATGTCTGCCCGCCATCTAAAACTCAGTATGTTCAAGACTGAACTCCTTATCTTCCCTCCCAAAACCCTGCCCTCTCCCTGACTTTCCCGTCACTGTAGACGGCACTACCATCCTTCCTGTCTCACAAGCCCGCAACCTTGGTGTCATCCTCGACTCCGCTCTCTCGTTCACCCCACACATCCAATCCGTTACCAAAACCTGTCAGTCTCACCTCCGCAACATTGCCAAGATCTACCCTTTCCTCTCCATCCAAACCGCTACCTTGCTGGTTCAATCTCTCATCCTAGCCCAACTGGATTACTGCATCAGCCCCCACTCTGATCTCCCATCCTCCTGTCTCTCCCCGCTTCAGTCTATACTTCACTCTGCTGCCCGGATCATCTTTGTGCAGAAACGCTCTGGGCATGTTACTCCCCTCCTCAAAAATCTCCAGTGGCTGCCTGTCAACCTACCCATCAAGCAAAAACTCCTCACTCTCGGCTTCAAGGCTGTCCATCCCCTCGCCCCCTCCTACCTCACCTCCCTAATCTCCTTCTCCAGCCCAGCCCGCACTCCCCACTCCTCTGCCGCTAACCTCCTCACTGTACCTTGTTCTCACCCATCTCGCCGTCGACCCCTGGCCCATCCTTCCCCCGGCCTGGAATGCCCTCCCTCCACACATTCGCCAAACTAGGTCTCTTCCTCCCTTCAAAGCCCTACTGAGAACTCACCTCCTCCAGGAGGCCTTCCCAGACTGAGCCCCCTTTTTCCTCTCCTCCTCCCCATCCCCCCGCCCTACCTCCTTCCCCTTCCCACAGCACTTGTATATATATATTTGTACAGACTTATTACTCTATTTACCTGTACATATTTACCATTCTATTTGTTAATGATACGCATATAGCTTTAATTCTACTTGTTCTGATGATTTTGACACCTGTCTACATGTTTTGTTGTCTGTCTCCCCTTTCTAGACTGTGAGCCTGTTACTGGGTAGGGACTGTCTCTATATGTTGCCGACTTGTGCTTCTCAAGCGCTTAGTACAGTGCTCTGCACACAGTAAGCGCTCAACAAATACAATCGAATGAATTAATGAATCTCACTGCCCTGCTCCCAGACATTCCTAGAAGTCAGGCCCCAGCCACCCAGAAAGGGACATGCTCACCCCGCTTTCTGGCTGGCCCGCCCACCCACCCCATCCCTCCCACCCTCCCGCCCGGCTCACCGGCGTGCCTGTGAAAGGGACCGGGGGGGACTGCCAAGAGATGCTGAAGCTGCCGCCACTGGGGGTGAACCTGGCTGGGCCAGGGATGCTCACCGGGGGTGTGGCCTATTTCCGTCCAGGAGATGGGCACAGACACGGAAAGAGAGACCAGAAGGAAGGAAGTGAGAAGCAATTATTACTTTGCAGGCCACCCCCAACTCCTCTCCCTCCTCCAGCATCACCACCATGCCAAGAAAACAGCCCAGTGGGATCCACGGCCGAGAAGAGGGTAGCTAGCTGAGCTGGGGAGGCAGTTTGGGTTTTCTGTTTGCTGTTCAAACCTCGGGAGCACAAACGCCAGTCCCGGGGAAGCCCCACCAGCTTTGGCGAGCGGGAGCCCTGGTGGAGGAGCTGGGAGACAAAGGACGGTGCTCCGGGCCGACAGGTGAGTTCCTACCTTGGAACCCCAAGCAGCCCAGAAAGGGTGATCAACGAGGGTGGAGTCTGGGACTGGAGATGGCCCACAGCCCCTGGCCGGCACCTCCTGGCCCCGGGGAACCTGGGCCATCGCCCCTCCTGTGGGCCGGGATCCTTCCTTCTCCCTCCCGCTGCAACCTGCTCCCCATCTTCTAGGATGCCCCGGAGAGCCAGTCCCCTGGGGTGAAGTCAGAAGAGGGGACTGGGGAGGTAAAGCCTCCTCCTCCTCCTCCTCACAGTCCGCCCCCTGCCCTCTTCACCCTCATTTATTACCTGGTAGGCATGGTCCGTGTGCACGAGGTAGAGGGTGCTGGGAGCCGAACGGCTCAGGGGTGTCCCCGGTTTCATCTCCTCGGGCTTGGCGACAGGCCTTCGGCCAGTGGACGCGGTCCAGCCCCCATCCGGGACGGGGAAAACGATAGGGGGTGGTGCGAGAGGTGGGGAGGGGGATGCCGGGGAAAGGCTGCCGAGCCCCTCAGTGACTGAGTCGGTGTTGAGTTTTATCTCCGTGTAGTAAAAATCCTCCTCGCCATCGCTGTAGTCCGAGTCACCCACACGCCTAGGATGGAGCAGGTGGAGGAAGTGCTCGCTGGGCTCTGCCCAGCTCAGGGGCCTCGAGTTCCCTGGGCAGCCTGGGTCTCCCTCCGGGCTCAGCCGGCGTCCTCCCAGGAAACCCCGAGTGCTTCCAGCTGGGCCACGCAGGACCCCGTCACACTCCAGCCTGATGCTTAACAAAGGCATGAGCTCCGGCGGATGGCGGGGCAGAAGGGACGGGTTCCCTGTTCCTGGCTTCTGCGGATTTGCCAAACCAACAACGCTCTCAAAAACCCTCTTTTTCAACATTCCTGCTCCACAGAAGTTATGCTTGGGATGGATCCTGCCCTTCTGCCATCAGACTTCTAACAACCACCTAGTAGCTACCAGCTCTTAAATGGCAGAGCAGGACAGGAGTGTAAGACCCTCTGGTCCATCTCTCTGCCTCCAAGCAGGTAATGCGCTGCCCCGTCTGGGTCGGATGGTGTCTATTTTCTTCTTAAGGCAGGGAGTGGGGAGAAGGGGCATGGCCCAGTGAATAAAGCTTGGAGCTGGGAATCAGAAGGACCTGGGTTTTAATCCTGGCTTTGCCACTTGTTTGCTGTGTGACCTTGGGTAAGTTACTTCACTTCTCTGAGCCTAAGTTTCCTCATCTTTAAAATGGGAATTAAGACTGTAAGCCCTTTGTGGGACAGGGACTGTACTTAACCAGATTAGCTTGTAACTATCCCAGCCCTTAGAACAGTGCTTGACTCATAGTAAGTGCTTAACAAATGCTATTATTATTATTACTAGTGTGTGTGTATGTGCATGCGCACGTGTGCACAGACCCTGCAATTTCACCCCTTGACCCCCTGGCCATCCCCGCCTGATCTGTCTACCTCAGGGTGAAGCCCCTTTTCCCACTGCTGCCCATCACAGAGGGCGAGGGGCCTATAAACATCCTCAGCAATCCTTCTCATGGTTCTGCCATTTCCTCTTCCCCCTCAGCCTGGTCTCCTCCTGTCCCATCTCCCTTCAACCCTGTTTACAACCCTTCAACCCTGGGCTGGGCAGAATTGGACTAGGCCAGGCCGGGCCAGGCAGGGCCGGGGGAGCAGAACTGTTGACTCATAGAGTGGGCAGTTATGGCAGGACTCCAGGTCTCCCCATCCAGCAATGCTGCTGTATCTGACGGCTCTGGCCCTTTCCTGCTCCTTCCCAGAGGAAGCTCCTCCTCTCTCCCCCAGGGACGACCACCCCGGCTCTGTGGAGGTTGGGAGCAGTGGGCTCTGGACCGGGCTCTCACAAGCATGGTTGTCGGGATACCCGATTGGAGGGAGACCGTCCCATTGGGATGAGGGATGGGACAGGTTCCCACTGGCCCGGGGAGTGGAGGGAGGCGGCGGGGGATGGATGGATGGACTGACGAATGTGGGGAGCTGCCTTACCCTAGGTGGACAGTCCGGATATGCTTCTGGATCCCGGCCGCAGTGCTCAGAACTTTCCCGCAGTTTTTCCACAGGCACTTGAACACCACCTTCATGGAGTTCTGCCAAGTGCGATGGCCAGAAGATTAACCAGAGCCCGGCCACGACTGGTCTCCTTTGTTACTGCCGTGTGGGCAATTCCCATGGAAGGGGCCTTGCACCCTTCGACCCAGAGGGAGGTCCCGGGGCCGACAGAACCTGTTTTTCCTGGACCCCAGGGGTAGCCCAGGATGTGAAGGGGGGGGTCTCTTTCTAGTAGGGGAGGGCGGAGTCGGCCTACCTGGCCCCCTTATCTCCCGGGAAAAGCCGGAGCCAGCTTTAGCCCCCACCCAAGAAGAAGCGTGTCTGGAGCTGGAGAAAACAGGGTACTACTCCTTTCTCGAAGCTTCTGCGAGCCCCTTCTCCCGACTGAATCCATACACCTCACTGGGAGGGGCCTCTCCCACCCCTGCGGCCTGCTCAGTGCTCTCTCAGGCACAGTTCCTATTGAATATTTCATTCCTCCATGCGCTTGGATCTAATTGTTTGTGTCTCTTCGATCACTCTAGCCTTTCCCACAACTAAAGTGAGCTCCTTCCCCTGGGCTGGGTTGCACCTCCCGCCTTAAGAAGCAGCGTGGCTTAGTGGAAACAGCACAGGCTTGGGAGTCAGAGGACCTGGGTTTTAATCTCCATTCTGCCACTTGTCTGCTGTGTGACCTTGGGTAAGTCACTTCGCTTCCTCTGTTCCTGGGTTACCTCATCTGTACATGGGGATTAAGACGATAAGCCCCATGTGGGACATGGACTGTGCCCAACCTGATTAGCTTGTGTTTACCCAGGGCTTAGTGCAGTGCCTGGCACGTAGTAAGCGCTCAACAAATACCATACCAAAAAAATTAAGTAACGCTCATTGGGTTCTCAGGGCTGCGGGCTGAAAGGGCACCAGTGGCCTGTTCTTTGGGTACCCAGGGCTGGGCTCTGTGGGGCATCGAGTACTTGCTCTCCAGGTGTCCAGGGCAGTGACTTGAGTGCGTACTGAAGGTGCCCAGAGCTATGCTCTGCGGAGGCACCAAGGGTACCCTCTCTCCCAGCTTGCTACCACCCCGGGGAAACCAGAAGATATTTCTTGGAGGGAAAGGCGGCAGCAAGCAGGAACTGACCTTCCTTTTCCTGGGAATGGGCTCATCGAAGAGAAGGCTGTTGGCTTCTGTTTCGTCGATGCCGTCGTCCGGCTGCAAGGGCGTCCGGAAGGGCTTGAAGCTGTCCGCAGAGAGCGGGGGCGATGGGGTGGAGGGGTTGGACTGGTCACTAGGCACGCTCCAGCTCCAGAAGCCGCTGCTGCTCGCGCTCGAAGGCACAAAGGCTCCTTCCTTCCACGACCCATAGAGGCCCTCTGGGAAGTCACAGAGACGAGCCCAGTGTTAACACCTGCTGCTGCTGCTCGCTGCCCATAGGGCGGGTGCCTGTGGGGACGGCTGGGAACCGGGTCAGGAGGCTGAAGGTGCCTTGGTCCCTCACGGCCAGCCTTGGGCCTCAGATGGTGCCCCAGCGTCGCCAAATCCATCAGGCCAAGACTCACTTGCCAGCCATTTCTGAACTCCAAACACCGGATCCAAACGCAGTCCTGGGGAATGCGCAAGCTCCTTCCCCGCTGCCTGTTATCCTTGTGATCCCAGTGCAGAGAGGGAAAGTGAGGTGCCCAGTCCCCATCCTGGATGAGGTGCAGAATTGGCAAATGGCACGGAGCTTCCTTACCTCCTGCCTGGCCACAGGTCAGCCCACCCCACCCTCTGCCCCTGACTCGATAAGTCTTCGTGCCAAGGGCACCTGGGGGACCGGCCGATACCTGCCCAGACACCCCGACCTGGCCCTCGGGGAAAGCTGGCACTGGGCTAGGGGATGACCAGCCCAGCCCTCTGCATGGTGGCTTTGTTGGGGCACAGGTAAGGACCCTAACTCTTCCATCTGTTCTGGGTGCTGGAGGCTGCTAGGGTAGACACATTCCCCCACTCCCACTGGAGCACGGTCAGGGAGATGGTTCCGCTGGTTCCCTGATGCCACGGAAGCCCCACGGACGGGCTCCATGTACACATGCATGCATGCAAACACAGCACTCGTCATCTTCCCACCTACCCCTGGGGACCTACCTTGGCACCCACCCTGGTGACCTTTGGCCACCTCTGGCCAGGGAGGGAGGCAGTATGGACACCCCCTCCTCCCAACCCGGCCGCTTACCACCAGGGCGAACAGGCGGGCTGCGGACCAGAGGGCTGGTGGATAAACTGGTGAGCACCATTGCTGCAGTCACTCGGTCCATGTCCAGTTCTTGGGAAGACTTCCTGCAGCACACAGGGTGGAGGAGGAGGAGAGTCAGAGGTGACCGGGATGCTGGTAAGAAGACACCCCCCTGCCCTCGCCGCTGGCTTGAGGAAGACGTGGCAGCCCTTAACTCTGGCCAACTCACCCAGGACCCAGCACTGACATGAAGGTAAGGCGACTGTCCCTGTGGGCAACAAGACCCAATGGGCAACCCCTCCCCTCCCCCCTCCCTGCCCAAACTCCACCTCCCATCCAAACCAGCTGGACAGGATGGAGTTTATTACTCCGGAAAGGGCCTGGACCTGGGAGTTGGAGGAACTGGGTTCCAATTCCAGCTCTGTCTCTTGCCTGCTGTGTGACCTCGGGCAAATCACTTGACTTCTCTGACCCTCAGTTTCCTCAACCGTGAAAGGGGGTTAAATACCTGTTGTCCTTCCTCTTTGACTGCTAGTTCCCTGTGGGATGTGGTCTGTCTGACCTAACTGCCTTGTATTTTTCCCACTGTTCAGTACAGTGTTTGGACCACAGTATGCACTCAAAATATACCACAATGATTATCATGACTCCGTGGCCCCACGGAACTGGGCCAGCCCCGACTGGAACACAAGCATGTCAACAGTGGCCAGGGTACTTCCCAAGCGCTTAGTACAGTGCTCTGCACACAGTAAGCGCTCAATAAATACGATTGATGATGATGATGATCTCGCTGTCCCCAGGGGTGGGCTTTGTTCTCCACTATGGTGGAACTGGGGCTCTGGGTGCTTCCCAGAGGCCTGCAGGGCTCTGAGGGTGGGCTGGTGGGGTTGGCAGGGCCGTGGCCGATCTGCGAGAGTCCCTCCATCGGGATCATCACCCCAGATGCTGCCCATGGCAGGAAAAAATAATAATAATAATAATAATGATAATAATAATAATAATAATAATAATGGCATTTATTAAGTGCTTACTATGTGCAAAGCACTGTTCTAAGCACTGGGGAGGTTACAAGGTGATCAGGTTGTCCCACTGGGGGCTCACAGTCTTCATCCCCATTTTACAGATGAGGTGACTGAGGCAAAGAGAAATTAAGTGAATAGCCCAAAGTCACACAGCTAACAATTGGTAGAGCTGGGATTTGAACCCATGACCTCTGACTCCAAAGCCTGGGCTCTTTCCACTGAGCCACACTGCTTCTCTCACAGGAAATCATTTCTTCCTGTGAGCTGGAGGCTGACCTCCACCCTCCAGCCGCCACACAACCTGCTCCGGAGTCAGGCCCGCTCTTCTCCTGACAATGGGCTATGGGATTTCCTGTCAAACCATGAATTACTTTGTTCAGAAACGGGCTACTGAGAAGCAGCGCGGTCGAGTGGCTAGAGCATCGGCCTGGGAGTCAGAAGGACCTGGGTTCTAATTCCGGCTCTGCCACTTATCTGCTGTGTGACTTTGGGCAAGTCACCTGACTTCCCTTTGCCCCAGTTACCTCATCTTTAAAATGGGGATTGAGACTGTGAGCCCCACATGGATCAGGGACTGTGTTCAAGCTGATTTACTTGTATCCACCCCAGTGTGTAGTACAGTGCCTGGCACATAGCAAGCGCTCAACAAATACCACAATTATTATTACTGAGTTGGGATTGGTGGAGAGGAAATGCGATTTTGAACTTGCTTGGGCCTCGCTCTACTCCATCATTGTTTGCTTAGCCAGCTAACCTCTCCCGAGGAGTTCTGGGAAGGTCACAGAGAGCATTAGGTGATGGGCAAGACTTTCAGAGGCCAGCACACCGGACTGAGATGGGTGGCCACACATGAGCCAGCAGCTGGCACACTGGGAAAGGAAGGGGGATTGTTTCTCTCAGATGCTACTATGTCGGGATAAGCCGGGCGGCTGCACATGTCCCAGAGGCTGGCACGCCAGGGCAGGGAGGGCGTCCATGCCTTGAGGAGCCGGACCCCAGGCTGGAGAATCGAGGGGCGTCGGGAATGGTCCCTAAGCACTGGAGGTCACAGTGACCACAGGCTCCCCGAGTGTGCCTGGTGTGCGGTGCCACCTGGTACCTCTCCTCTGGGTCTCTGGACCTGTAGGCCAGGAGAGGAGGTCCATTTTGTCTGAACCGGTGATACCCTGCGGCCTGGCACTCACTAGTTAAGATGAAGATCGACTTGAGAGCAGAGTTCCCTGCCTCCTCATCTTCCTCAAACCCACACTGAGGCTGCTGGTTGGTTAAGCAGCAAGAGACACAATTTACACCAGATATCTTTTCCAGTGCTGGAAATAGAATTTTGCTCTCCGGTGAAAGGCTTGCACCAGTAAAGTTCAAGATACGTTTGAGTCTTCTGGGGAAGTTGGAATTCTGGTGGTGGGAAGCTACCATGTTGGAGTCAGTGGCTCAGTTACTGATTGGATCTGTTTGGCATCCAACCTTGCAGAACCTAGCCAACAGAACAAACACGTGCCACCTCTGGCAGGGGAGAGCCCCCATCCTCCCCCACCTGACCCTGGAAGAAGGAGCCATCTGAAAAGCATTTGACTGGCGGCTGGTTTGGGGGAGAAAGGGGCAGGTGTGGACTGCAATGATGTGGCCTTGCCTCAGCTCTCCATGCCTTCACCCCAGCCCCAAAATAGTCTCACCCTGTCCTGTGGAATAATAATAATGATAACAATAACAATAATAATAATGATGATGATGACGGTATTTGTTAACCGCTTACTATATGTCAAGCATTGTTCTAAGCGCTGGGGTATATACAGGCTTATCAGTTTGGACACAGTCCCTGTCCCACATGGGGTTCATGGTCTTAATCCCCATTTAACAGATGAGGTCACTGAGGCTCAGGGAAATAAAATGACTTGCCCAAGGTCACACAGCAGACAAGTAGAGGAGACAGGATTAGAACTCGGGTCCTTTTGACTATCAGGCCAAATAATAATAATATCAGTGACCTCCCACTCACCGTGTCCTGGGACACCGTTTTTTGAGTGGTCTGGGGCCGGCAAGCCCCAAACTGGGCCCTCTACCACCCTCAGGCAAACAGAGCCTCAGGTCCCCATGACCCTGGTTTCTTCCCATGCTGGACCCCATCCCATCCTCACCACTAGTAAGGGTGGACACGTATCACAGCAGCAACAAAGCGGGAAGAGGAAAGTATCAGAACACCTGAATGGAGAGAATCAATCAATCAATCGTATTTCTTGAGTGCTTACTGTGTGCAGAGCACTGTACTAAGAGCTTGGGAAG
This sequence comes from Tachyglossus aculeatus, assembly GCF_015852505.1. NCBI lineage: Eukaryota > Metazoa > Chordata > Mammalia > Monotremata > Tachyglossidae > Tachyglossus > Tachyglossus aculeatus. The sequence continues at coordinate 27,120,818 of NC_052090.1, forward strand.
TACAAGTTGGCAACATATAGAGACAGTCCCTACCCAACAGTGGGCTCACAGTCTAAAAGAATGTGAAGTAAGGACTTAATTGATTTGGTAAGAACAGTCTTTTTTCAAAAGCTGCAGGTCTTCAGAAAAGCCCATGCCTGGCAAATAATAATGATGAGGATGATAAAGATAATAATAATAATAATACTGTTATTTAAACCTACAATGTTGCAAGCTTACTTCTTAAGCTTACTATGCTAGGCCCTGGGGTGGCACAACGTAATCGGATCTGACACAGCCTGTCACACATGGGGCTCCCAGTTTAAGGAGGCGTGAGAGAACAGGTATTTAGACCCCATTTCACAGATGAAGAAACTGAGGCACAGAACAGTTAAGTGACTTGGCCAAGGCCACACCACAGGTAAGAGATGAAGCCATGATTAGAACCCAGATCTTCTGACTCCCAGTCCTGTGCTCTGGCCACTAACCACGCTGTTTCACTTGTCTGATTCAAAAATGGAAATCAGTGGAATGGGAGCTTAAGGATCAGCTCGAGGCCAATGGGAATGCACTACGCCTACCCCTCAAAAGGACACGGAAGGTGAGAGCGGATGGTATCTCTCTGGGAAAGAGGCACCAAAACCAGTGAGTTTTCCTCTATGACAGAACATGCCCACAGGCCGCTGGTGCTCACAGAGTCCCTTTCTGGAGTAGTGGCAGCAATGGCACTGAACGATGGCCACTGGGTGCCTTATTCATTTCCTTTTTCAGCATTTTCAAAGAATGTAACAATGGCCTGCTACTATATACAAACACACACACACACACACACACACACATCACACCAAACCACACATATACACACATTTTGATGGTGAAGTTCACCTCTGAATCCCTGTGTGGCTGAAAAGGTTAACATGGGGCCTAAAGTTTTGCCCACATTGGGTTCACCACAAGGTCCCCTTTTTGTTGTGATGATGCGCTTAATGTTTGCAGCCTGGTGTCATTCTCTCCTAATATTGATAATGATAATAACTGTGGTGTTTGTTAAGTGTTTACTATGTGCCAGGCACTGTACTGAGCACTGGAGAAGACAGAAGGTAATCGGGTTGGACACAGTCCCTGTCCCACATAGGGTTCACAGCCTTAATCGCCATTTTAATGAGGGAACTGAGGCCCAGAGAAGTGAAGTGGCTAGCCCAAGGTCACACAGAAGACAAGGAACAGAGCCACGATTAGAACCCAGGTCCTTCTGACTCCCGGGCCCATGCTCTATCCATCAGACCATGCTGTTTCTCCTTCGTCTCCTTGTCTCTTTTTGTGCGAAGGGGTTTCTCAAAGTGGGCTGCTTCCTTCTTGATGGCAGGCGCCACGCTGATCTGTCCTTGGCAAATGGCTCCCAGTTTTCAGCTGAGGTTTAACACTCTCTGAGGCTCTGTAGGTTACCAAACACGTGGGGTTACTACTGTTCTCCTAAATCACAAGGATTCTTGAGAGAGAGGGATTTTAAGCAGTAGTAGCAGTGATATGTACTGAGCAACCACCAAGTGCACTGCCCTGTAGTAAGCCATTAGGAAAGTACAACAGAGGCACGAGATCCATTGCCTCCACCCTTCACCAAGGTAGGGACTGACATTCTAAGAGGGGAGACGGACACAGAAACAGCTTTAGAGTCATGGTGCAGTAATGGTTCCTACTGAATGTCCTCCTACTGAATGAGATCAACTTCTATTGTATGCTCTCCCAAGCACTCAACACAATGCCCTGCACACAGAAGGTGTTAAGTAAACACTGTTGATTGACTGATGGAAGGACAGCTCCCCAACAGAGGGGAGAGACAGACAGACAGACAGACAGAGAGACAGAGATGCTTAAAAAAAAATCTGCAAGGTTCACATCGGCCACTATTACATAGGGAAAAATTTTCGGCCAATTCTCTTCCCTTTCCTGGTTGCAACTGGTTTGCTAATAGCTTCCTTCAACTGTAGGGTTATAATTAGAAGACAGTTACTGATTTGCATAATCAAATTGTAATTGCTGTTTGGGTGGCATCCAACCAAATTAAGGTTTGGAATCCTCCAAAAACAAGAAATCAGATGGAGCTGAGGAGTGAGCCCTAGGTTTCCATGCTTCTCCAGGCAACGCTTCCTAACTCCTACAGTTCCAGTGGCTGAGGGTCCTCAGGAGGCCAAGGCCCCTCTCTCATCCGCACCCCTACCCCCCGGGAGGCCGGACTCTGCTGCCAGGCTGCCCTGGGAAGGCCTCCCATGGAGATTTCCTCGGGCCGCCTTCTTGGCTTTGGTTTTTGACATCAATCCACTTCAGGATTGCTGTGTTTAGAGCATTGAATCAATCAATCAATGGTATTTACTAAGTGCTTATTTTGGGCAGGGCACTCCACTAAGAGCTTGGGAGTATAGTAGAGTTGGTAGACATGATCTCTGCCCTCAAGGAGCTTAGAGTCTAACAGGTGAGACTGATATTACAATAAATTACAAGTAAGGAAGTAACTGAATAGCACCGTGGCCTAGTGGAGAGATCACTGGCCTGGGAGACAGAGGCATTAGATTCTAATCCTGGCTCCAATATTTGCTTGTTGGGTGACTTTGGGCAAGTCACTCAGCTTCTCTGGACCTCATGTCTAGTTTTGGGGGAGCTCTCCCAAGGGTGGCAGGGTGAGGAGCAACCGACAGGTGCAGGGTCAATGCCATTGAAGGTCATACTGTGCTCCCTAGAGGGCTGCTACTGCAGCATTCAAGGGGGTCCGTCAACCCCTCTTTGCCCCCAACCACGGTCGGGTCCAAGGAGGCTCTGATTACTGAGCCTTCCTGAGGTCCTTCTTTCCCAACATTAGTTGATCATGGGCTGACAAGCCCTCGGCTCAAGAAAAGTCCTTTCAAACTTGGGAGAGAGAAGACCCAGAGTTTCCAGGGCCCTAATATTCATCAGCCCAACGTCTCCCTCTGAAAGGACACATGCTGGACCACAGGGCAAACCCAACGAGGTCGCTCAGGGGGTCACTAAGGCCAGGGTGGCAGTGGCAGGGAATTGTTTAACGTCTGAAGAACTGAGGGGACTGAGAAACATGGGCTTTGTGGAGAATAATCCAAAATTCAGTGGTTGCCACAAAAAAAACCTTTCGATATGGAATGACCCTGGCCAAGGCTGGTGATCTCAAGGAAAGCAAATCAGCAGCCACCAGGGGTCCCTCGGATGGATGACACCATCCTTCTTGAGAAGCAGCGTGGCTCAGTGGAAAGAGCATGGGCTTTGGAGTCAGAGGTCATGGGTTCAAATCCCGGCTCCGCCAACTGTCAGCTTTATGACTTTGGGCAAGTCACTTTACTTCTCTCTGCCTCAGTTACGTTATCTGTAAAATGGGGATGAAAACTGTGAGCCCCCTGTGGGACAACCTGATCACCTTGTAACCTCCCCAGAGCTTAGAACAGTGCTTTGCACATAGTAAGCGCTTAACAAATACCATTATTATTATTATTGTCCTCCTCTCCCACAACAGCCTCATGGCTTCTGTCCAAGGCCCCAGCAGCACTGGGGAGCGGCTCCAGCGATCAGATCTGTAAAAGGGCTAGCAGTGAGAGGAAGGAAGGAGGTCTCCCCATCATCCCCAGACCCTACCGGGGATCTCAGCACTCAGCGGCACCTGCTGCCACTCCTGAAACCAGAGAACACAAACCCTCTGCTTCTCAAGCTACCTCCGCTCCGAGGAGGAAGGGCCAGGTCGCAGGGGATCTGTGCTCTCCGTCTCTCTGGACAGAGGAGAGTTTTCCCGTGGCTCACCTTACCTTGCAGGGGGAACATCGATGTTTGATGACACGACTTTGCGCTTCTGCTCGAGGAGGCAGATGGAGCGGGGCTTTTCCCTGTCATGGTCGTGCAGCCGGTGGAGGCTTTTGGCATCGGCGGCTTTGGCTTCTCCCTCCATGGCCGAGAGGAGCGGATGCTGGTGAGGTCCCGTTGGGCCGACGCCCAGCTCTCGGTCTTCCAGTTGGGACGTGAAGGCCATTTTCCACTTAGTGCCGCCAGCCTGCCCGGTGCAAGAGAATGCCGGTTCAGAGACTCTGGCCTGTGTGGGCCTTGCTGCTTCCTGCCCAAGGAGACCGCCTGCCTGCCCGTCTGCCCGCCCACTGGCCTGCCCAGCACCGCAGACTCAGCGTGGAGAGCCCGCCGCAGCAGCGTCCTTTCTACCAATGCTCTGGAGGGAGGTGGAGCACACTGCGACAATCAGACTGTCAAAGGTTAAACAGAGGTAATAAAAATAATTATGGTACTTGGTAAGCGCTTACTACGTGCCAAACACTGCTCTAAGCACTGCGGTAGATACAAGTTAATCAGGTTGGACACAGTCCCTGTCCTACATGGGGGCTCACACTCTTAATCCCGATTCTACAGATGCAGTAATTGAGGGCCAGAGAAGTTCATTCATTCATTCAATCGTATTTATTGAGCGTTTACTGTGTGCAGAGCACTGTACTAAGCACTTGGAAAGTACAATTCAGCAGCAAAGAGAGATGATCCCTGCCCATAACGGGCTCACAGTCTAGAAGGGGGAGACAGGCATTGAAACAAGTAAACAGGCATCAATAGCATCAATATAAATAAATAGAATTATAGATATATACACATCAAAACAAGTAAACAGGCATTAATATAAATAAACAGAATTTTAGATCTGTACAGGTGCTGTGGGGCAGGGAGTGGGGTAGAGCAAAAGGAGCGAGTCGGGGTGATGGGGAGGGGGATTTGAGGAAAAGGGAGGCTTAGTCTGGGAAGGCCTCCTGGAGGAGGTGAGCCTTCAGCAGGGTTTTGTAGGGGGAAGTGTGATTGTTTGGCGGACTTGAGGAGGAAGGGCATTCCAGGCCAGAGTAAGGGCGTAGGCCATGGGTTGATGGTGGGATAGGCGAGAAGGAGGCAGAGTGAGAAGGTCAGCACCAGAGGAGCCGAGTGTGCAGACTGGGATGTAGAAGGAGAGAAGGGAGGTGAGATAGGAGGGGGAAAGGTGATGGGCAGCTTTGAAGCCAACAGTGAAGTGAACTTGCCCAAGGTCACGCGGCATACAAGTGCCAGAGCCAGGATTAGACCCTGGTCCCTGGTCTATCCTCTAAGCCATGCTGTTTCCTGGAAGTGGGGAGACGTCAATTCCACACCCCACTTTCTCCTACCCCCTCAAGGGGGTCCTGTCTCAGATGTGGGGGTGCAGGCCTGAGCCACTGTTCTTTCTCTGATGGTCTCCCATTCATTCATTCATTCATCCAATCAATCATATTTATTGAGTGCTTACTGTGTGCAGAGGACTGAACTAAGTGCTTGGAAGAGTATAATATAACAATATAATAGACACATTCCCTGCCCACAATGAGTTTACAGTCTAGAGGTCTCCTCCTTCTGCCCTTCCCCACCAGGACATTGGGAATTATGTGTCCTGGGGGCTGGGGCGCCAGCCTCTGCAATATGGCAACAAGGTTTGGGCCACTTTCCCCTCCATCCCTACCTGAAGGCGCGCGTGCCAGTGAAGTCACGCCCCGACCGGCACCCATCCGCGCTTCCCCAAACGCCTCACAGTACCCAGAAGTCTCATCTTACCCTGGCGCAAGCCCAGCACCTCTCCTTCCAACCCCACCTCATGTTCCAGGAGGACAGAGGGACAGATGGATGAAAGGCATTTATTTACATTAATGTCTGTCACCCTCTCTTGACTGTAAACTCGTTGTGGGCAGGGAATGTGTCTGCTTTTGTTATATTGTTCTCCCCCAAATGCGTAGTACAGTGCTCTGCACACAGTAAGTGCTCAATAAATACAATCGAATGAATGAATGTCCACCAGCTGTCCAGCAACGTTCTCACCGAGATAGGGAAGGAAGCCAAGCTCTGGCGGATGGACTGCGGTTGGAAAAATGTTCATCTTATCAAACTTTTCTCATCTGAAAAACCAGCTCCAAATATAAGGGCCGAAAAAGTAAAATGGACGTTGATGTCGGCCCAGAGATCATGGGTGACCACCCGATGCCCCCTGCGTGGGAAGAACCCATGTCCACTGGGTGGGAGGAACCCAGTGCTCAGGGTGGCGAACAGACAGTTGCCTCTCCTCCAAACTACAGAGGGAGGCAGCTGCTCATGCTGGGCACAAAAGCAAAGACTCTCTCCAAGGCCAAATTAACAATATTGTAACAACCTCAGGGCTTAGCACAGTGCTTGCAGAAGCAGCACGGCCTAGTGAATAGAGGACAGGCCAGGGAGCCAGAAGGACCTGGGTTCTAATCCTGGCTCTGCCATGTGTCTGCTGTGTGACTTTGGACTTCTCTATGCCTCAGTTACTTCATCTGTAAAATGGGGAATAAGACTGTGAGCCCAGTGTGGAACAGGGTCTGTGTCCAACCCAATTACCTTATAACCACTCCATGCACTTAGTACAGAGTCTGGCACATAGTAAGCGTTTAAAAATACCACAATTATTACTATTATTATTAGACTGGAGGCACTAGCACTATTCTTCACGAGAATAATAATAATAATAGTAATAATAACATTGGCATTTGTTAAGTGCTTACTATGTGCAAAGCACTGTTCTAAGCGCTGGGGGGGGATACAAAGTGATCAGGTTGTCCCACGTGGGGCTCACAGTCTTAATCCCCATTTTACACATGAGGTAATTTAGGCTCAGAGAAGTTAAGTGACTTGTCCAAGGTCACACAGCTGACATGTGGTGGAGCCAGAATTCGAACCCCTGACCTCTGACTCCAAAGCCCGTCCTCTTTCCACTGAGCCACGCTGCTTCCCCGAGAATGGCTGGGAGCCTTGCAAGTGCACAGAATTCTTGTAAACCTGGGCTTTGGACTGGGCTTACACTGAGGGCAGCTTCCCGTGGTTCTGGTTTTCTCTGGGAAGGGAGGAATTGGCTGTGACCAGCCGCCCCACCCCCACCCCCTGCTCACTCCCTGCCTCCATAATGGGGGAGGCAAGCAGACACCAAGTGCCAATATGCACTCAACGAAAGAGTAGGCATGCCTGCACGATGACGAAAAATAAAACCCAGAAGAAATTAAAGTAGCAGACACATAGTTGAGGTCGCTGAGAGGGTGGTGGGACCCGAAAGGGGGAGAAGTGGTGAGGGAGCCGCTTCTCTGGAGGGCCTCCTCCCATCCCACCACCTCATCAACCTACTGGGACTATCCACTCCTCCCCGCATCCAGCGGAAACTCCTGACCATTGGCTGTAAGGCTCTCCACCAGCTCTCCCTCTCTTGCCTAGCTACCCTCTTCTCCCACTAGCCCCCAGCTCCACTCTCTACTCTCCATTCCTCCCAGGCTCCCCTCTTTCCCACTTTCTCACCTCTGACTCCGGCCCGCACGCTTCTTTCTGCCTGGACCTCCCTCCCCTTTGAAGTCACCAGACCACAGTTCCAAAGCCCTTCTGGAACCCCACCTCCTTCAGGTGATTGATTCCCTGATGAATTTTTCTTCTCCCCAGCTCATATCCTCTCCTCATTCCCCTCAATATATATTAATATATATTCTCCTCATAGCCTCTCAAATATTATCTCTGTGTTTTATATGCACCAATTTACACACTCTAGTATTCAAGCACCTCTTCCTGTAAATTATTTCTGTAAATTATTATATATTTGTCTTCCCAAGAGACTGTAAGCTCCTTGTGGACAGGAATTTATTTATTTTACTTGTACATATCTATTTTATTTATTTTATTTTGTTAATATGTTTTGTTTTGTTCTCTGTCTCCCCCTTCTAGACTGTGAGCCCACTGTTGGGTAGGGATATATGTTGCCAACTTGTACTTCCCAAGCGCTTAGTACAGTGCTCTGCACACAGTAAGCGCTCAATAAATAAGATTGATTGATTGAATCATGACTGCTTATTCTATGATATGCCCCCAAGCACTCAGTACAGTGCTGTGCATATAGTACACTGTAAGCTCCTTGAGGGCAGAGATCAGGTCTTCTAAATCTATTGTACTCCTCCAAGTGCTCAGTACAATGCACTGCACACAGCAGACTGTAACCTCGCTGAAGGAAGGGATTGCGTCTTCCAACTCGATTGAATTCTTTCCTTCATTCAATCGTATTTATTGAGCGTTTACTGTGTTCAGAGCACTGTACTAAGCACTTGGGAAGTACAAGTCGGCAACATACAGAGACGGTCCCTACCCAACAACGGGCTCACAGTCTAGAAGATGGGCTCACAGTCTAGAAGAATAATGATGGTATTTGTTAAGCACTTACTATGTGCCAAGCACTGTTCTAAGCACGGGGGTACATACAAGGTCATCAGGTTGTCCCACATGGGGCTCAGTTTTCATTCCCATTTTACAGATGAGGTAACTGAGGCCCAGAGAAGTGAAGTGATTTGCCCAAAGTCACACAACTGACAAGTGGCAGAGCTGGGATTAGAACCCACAACCTCTGACTCCCAAGCCCGGGCTCCTTCCACTGAGCCACGCTGCTTCTCCAAGTCTTCCAAGTACTTAGTGCAATGCTCGGAACACAGTGGGTGCTCAATAAATACTGCTGATTGACTGAATGTAGGGAGTGTTGTGGATTGTGGGGAAGGGGAGAAGATGGGGTAGGGGAAAAGGAGAGGCCGGGTATTCCATGCAGGAGGAAAAAGGGAGCAATAGCCAGAGGCAAGACAGTCGGGGGGAGGGTGGCAGCAAGAAGCTTGGGATATCAATCAATCAATGGTATTTGTTGAACGCTTACTATTTATGGAGCACTGTACTAAGTGCTTGGGAGAGTACAACAGAATTAGCAGATACCATTCCCTGCTTACAATAAGCTTATTTCTTAAGTGCTTACTATTACGCACTATTACTATTTAATAGTATTTAAATATTAAATATTTAAATATTAAATAAATATTTAAATATTTAGTATTTAAATATTAAAAATATTAAATAGTGCTAATTAATACTATTACTATTACTTCCTTCCCTTCCCCACTGCCCCCTTCCCTTCCCCACTGCACCTCTATATATGTATATATGTTTGTACATATTTGTCACTCTTTTTATTTATTTATTTATTTTATTTGTACATATCTATTATATTTATTTTATTAGTATGTTTGGTTTTGTTCTCTGTCTCCCCCTTTTAGACTGTGAGCCCACTGTTGGGTAGGGACCGTCTCTATATGTTACCAACTTGTACTTCCCAAGTGCTTAGTACAGTGCTCTGCACACAGTAAACGCTCAATAAATACGATTGATGATGATGATGATGATGATATGCACTGTAGTAAGCACTGACGTAGGTACAAGACAATCAGGTTGGACACAATCCCTGTCCCTCATCAGGCTAAAGGTCTAAGTAGGAGGGACAACAGGGAAGAGCAAAGAGGGTGAGCTGGGCTGTGGCAGAAGAGAGTGGATAAGGAAGAGGGTGAGAGCTGATGAGAAGTCTAGAAGACAAGGGTCCAGTGCTTAATACAGTGCTTTGCACTCAGCTGGTACCTACTATATGGCTATTACTACTACAAGGTGTGGAGAAATGCGTTGCCAGTGGAGGTTATGCTGGTGAGGAGTGATGTTTTTCAGATTAGGGAGAGGAGATGAGCAGGTTAGAACCAGAGTTACTGTGGTGGAGATGGGGAGAAGGAGACCCAAGCAAGATTTTTTTTGGGGGGGGATATTTGTTAAACTCCTTCTATATGTCAAGCACTCTTTTAAGCACTGGGGTAGATACAAGTTAATTAGTTTGGACGGAGTCTCTGTCCTGCATGGGGCTCACAGTCTAAGGTTGCAGGAGAATAGGATAACTGAGGCACAGAGAAGTTGTGACTTGCCCAAGGTCACACAGCAAGCATTTGGCAGAGGTGGGATTGGAACACAGGTCCTATAATAGTAATAATGATAATTATGGTACTTGTTAAGCGCTTACTATGTGCCAGGCACGGTTCTAAGCGCTGAGGGAGATACAAGGTAGTCAGGAGGGACACAGTCCCTGGTCCATATAGGGCTCATACTTTTAATCCCCATTCTACAGGTGAGGTAACTGAGGCTCACAGAAGGGAAGCGACTTGCCCAAGATCACAAAATAGACATGTGGCGGAGCCGGGATTAGAACCCATGACCTTCTGACTCCCAGGCCCAAGCTCTTTCCACTAGGCCATGCTGTTTCTTGGGATTGCAGGTAAAGAAAGATCTGCAGGGAGACCTGAGAAAGATTGCAAGGAAGGGGTGAGGGGTGGCAGGGACAGGGTTCCCTAAATGTGCCGGCTGGGCTGTAGTAATAATAACAATAATAATAATAATAATTGTGGTATTTGTTAAGTGGTTACTATGTGCCAAGTACTGTACAAAGCGCTGGGGTGGATAACAGTACATTGGACAGTCCCTTTCCCACATGGGACTCACAGTCTCAAGCCCCATTTTGCAGATGAGGTTACTGAGATGTAGAGAATAATAATAATAATAACAATGATGGCATTGGTTAAGCACTTACTATGTGCAGAGCACTGTTCTAAGCGCTGCGGGGATACAAGGTGATCAAGTTGTCCCACGTGGGGCTCACAGTCTTAATCCTCATTTTACAGATGAGGTCACTGAGGCCCAGAGAAGTTGACTTGCCCAAGGTCACACAGCAGACATGTGGCGGAGTGGAATTCGAACCCATGACCTCTGACTCCAAAGCCCGTGCTCTTTCCACTGAGCCACACTGCTTCTCAAGAGAAGTGAAGTGACTTGCCAAAAGTCAACCAGCAGACAAGTGGTGGAGTCGGGATTAGAACCCACATCCTTCTGACTCTAAGGTCCATGCTCTATCCACTAGACCACACTGCAACAAGGTAAGGGAGGGGGTGGAAAACTGACTGAACACTTTAAAGCCAATGGTAAGGAGTTTCTGTTTGTTCAGGAGGTGGGTGGGCAACTAAGGGAGGTTCTTGAAGACTGGGGATATCCAGACTGAACTTTTTTTAAGGAAAATGATCTGGGCAGCAGAGTGAAATAAGGACTGGAGTGGAGAGAGGCAGGAGGCGGGGAGGTCAGCGAGGAGGCTGACACAATAATTAAGGCAGGATGTAAGTGCTTGGATCAGTGTCCTAGCAATTGGGACAGAAAGTAAAGGGCCAATCTTAGTGATAGTGTGCAGGTAATACCCACAGGTTTGCTGACAGATTGAATATGTAGGTTGAATAATAATTTTAATAATTTTGGTATTTGTTAAGTGCTTACTATGTGCAAAGCACTGTTCTAAGGGCTGGGGAAGATACAAGGTGATCAGGTTGTCCCATGTGGGGCTCACAATCTTAATCCCCATTTTACAGATGAGGTCACTGAGGCACAGAAAAGTTAAGTGACTTGCCCGAAGTTACACAGCTGACACTGAATGAAAGCGATGAGTCGTGGATAGGGTTACATCCTTGTTGAGGCAGGGAGGATAGTGGTGCTACAGTGGTCTTCAGTGATGGGAGAGTCAGGGGAAAGATAGGTTTGGGTAGAAAATAAGGTGTTCTGTTTGGGACACGTTAAGTTTGAGCTGTTGGCAGGACATCCAAGTAGAGATGCTCTGAAGGCAGGAGGAAACGTGAGTCTGCAAAATAGAGAGGTCAGGGCTGGAAATGTAGTTTTGGGAATCATTTGCTAAGAGATGGCAGTTGAAGCCATGGGAGCCAAGTGTGAGTGTAAAAGGGGGTCGGTGTAAATAATATAATAATAATAATGATAATAATTGCAGCATTTAAGTGCTTACTATGTGACAAGCACTTTTCGAAGTGCTGGGGCAGGTACAAGATAATCAGGTCCCATATGGGGCTCACAGGCTAAACAGGAGGGCAAACAGATATTGAATCCCCATTTTGCAAAACAGAGAACTAAAGCACAGAGAGTTATGTGACTTGCCCAAGGTCGCAGAGCAAATAAGTGGTAGAGCCGGGATTAGGATTAGCCAGGCCCTCTAGAGGGGCTGCCAATCAATCAATCAGTCTAATATATTGAGTGCTTACTGTGTGCAGAGCACTGTATTAAGTGCTCGGGAGAGCACAAAATAACAGAGTTGGTAGGCATGTTCCCTGCCCACACAAGCTTACAGTTTAGAGGGGGAGAAAGACATTAATATAAACAAATAAAAATAAAGATATGTACATAAGTGCTGTGGGGTTGAGGAAGGGGTGAATAAAGGGTGCAAACCCAAGTGCAAGGTTGACGCAGAAGGGAGTGGGAGAAGAGGAAATGAGGGCCTAGACGAGAAAGGAGTCTTGGAGGAGATGTAATTTTAATAAAGCTTTGAAGGTGGGGAAAGTCTTCGTTTGTGGGATATCCATTCATTCAATCGTATTTATTGAGTGCTTACTGTGTGCAGAGCACTGTACTAAGGGCTTGGAAAGTACAATTCAGCAATAGAGAGAGAAGATCCCTTCTAGGAGAGAGAGGACATGGGGGAGGGGTCAGAGGCGAGATAAATTAAATAGAATAGTGAGTAGGTTGGCATTAGATTTCTAGACTATGAGCCCGTTGTTGGGCAGGGACTGTGTCTATTTGTTGCTGAATTGTACTTTCCAAGCGCTTAGTACAGTGCTCTGCACACAGTAAGCACTCAATAAATATGATTGAATGAATAAATGAATGAGAGAAGCATGCAGGCAGGATTGTAGGAGGGGGCAAGGTGATTTAGTGCTTTGAAGATGATGGTAAGGAGTTTCTGTTTGATGCAGACATGGATGGGCAACTACTAGAGGTTCTTGATAAGTGAGGCGACGAGGCCTGAACATTTTAAAAAAGGTGATCCGGACAGCAGAGTGAAGTATGGACTAGAGTGGGGAGAGACAGGAGGCAGGGAGGTTGGAAAGGAGGCTGACAGTAATTAAGGTGGGGTAGGATAAATGCTTGGATTAACATGGTAGCAGTTTGGATGGAGAGGAAAGGGCAGATTTTAGCAGTGTCCTGAAGGTTGAACCGAAAGGATGTGGTGTCAGACTGAGTATGCCAGGCCTGTGCTCTTTCAATTAGGCCACATTGTTTCTGCGTAGATGGAGAATAGAAGGGGATTCAGAACTGGGCCTTCAGGATCCCTACTCTTTTGTTCTTTGTTTAAAAAGAAAACTTTTTAAAGCATGCTAATTGTTTCCTTAAAGCATATAACACTCTACCTGTTGCTTATAATTACCAAAGATGCCTATAGAATCACTATGAAGAGTGGCACCTTTTACCCTGCTTGTGCAGAAAGAAATGACCTACTGCATTATTTGCAATCCAGATGTGGTTTTTTCAAAGCAGAAGGAAAAAAACTTAACTTTATAGTAACAGAACACAGGAAACTGGGAACCAGGAGAGCTGGGTTCTACTTCAGGCTCAATTATCTGCCTGATGAGTGATGTTGGGAAAGTCACTTTATTTCTCTGTGCCTGAATTTGCTCACCTGTAAAAAGGGGAAGAAACACCTCTATTCCCTCCCCTGTCCCTGACCCTATGTTAGAAAGGGACTGTATCTCATCTGATTGTACAGTACATACCCTAGAGTTTAGGACAGTGCTAGGCACAGAATAAGCAGTTCACAAATACCACAACTACTGTATAAAAAAGCAGAAGTAGCTGATCAGAAAGTATGCTATTATTGCGATGGGTCTCATAAAATCACCATGAAGTGTAAATGGCATATGTAAGACTGGTTAAGTGTGACATGGTTAAGTGTGAGAAGCAGTGTGGCTCAGTGGAAAGAGCACAGGCTTTGGAGTCAGAGATCATGGGTTCAAATCCCAGCTCCGTGAACTGTCAGCTGTGTGACTTTGGGCAAGTGACTTAACTTCTCTGTGCCTCAGTTACCTCATCTGTAAAATGGGGATTAGAACTGTGAGCCCCCCATGGGATAACCTGATCACCTTGTAACCTCCCCAGCACTTAGAACAGTGCTTTGCACATACTAAGCACTTAACAAATGCCATCATCATCATTATCATCATCATCATCATCATGCACCCCAACCCTCCAAAATTATCTGTGCTCAATCACTTTCAAAAAGAATGGCCCATGGGCTGGCTGACAGAGCAATGCACATAAGAGGAATACCAAGTGTAGGACTTAGGCTCCAGATGAAAATTATTATCTTCTGCTGCCAGAGTAACCTTCTTGGTGCCCAAGGGACAAAGTTCATCCTTCCACAAGGAAAGACTCACTGACATTCTTTTCCCCAGCCCTCACAAATTAAGCACCCGGGATTTATTTTTCATTTATTTTTTTAAATTTCTGGCCAAAAGAAAAACAGACCTTTTTTATGGTATTTGTTAAGCAGCATGTAGAGTTGGTAGCAGCCGGTAGAGAAGCAGCGTGGCTCAGTGGAAAGAGCATGGGCTTTGGAGTCAGTGGTCATGGGTTCAAATCCCGGCCCCGCCAATTGTCAGCTGTGTGACTTTGGGCAAGTCACTTAACTTCTCTGTGCCTCAGTTACTTCATCTTCAAAATGGGGATTGACTGTGAGCCCCCCGTGGGACAACCTGATCACCTCATAACCTCCCCAGTGCTTAGAACAATGCTTTGCACATAGTAAGTGCTTAATAAATGTCATTATTATTATTATTATTATTATTATTAAGTGCTAATTATGTGCCAGGCATTGTACCGAGTTCTGAGGTAGATAGAAGTTAATCAGGTTGGACACACTGTCCTCTTCTCCCACTCCCTTCTGCATCACCCTGACTTGCTTCCTCTTTATTCATCCCCCACTCCCAGCCCCCCCAGCACTTATGTACAGATCTGGAATTTTATTTATTTATATTAATGTCTGTTTCCCCCTCTACCTAGTAAACTCACTGTGGGAAAGTAATGTGTCCGGTATATTGTACTCTCCCCAGCACTTAATACAGTGCTCTGCATACAGTAAGTGCTCAACAAATACGATTGACTGACTGACCGACACTCACTCCATGTCCCAACATGGGGCTCAGTCTTAATCCCCATTTTCTAGATGAGGTAACTGAGGCCCAGAGAAGTGAAGTGACATGTCCAAGATCACACAGAGGATAAGGGCTGGAGCTGAGATTAGAACCCAGGTCCTTCTGACTCCCGGGTCCGTACTCTATCCACTAGGCCACGCTGCTTCTCTGTGGGAAGAACTTCCTGGAGCCCCTCTTTCAGAAGGACTGGCGATGAGCAGTGGTCCGCTGGGGAATTTTTAGTTTGTGGGAAGTGGAACTGAGGGATTGATGGAGTCAAAAATAGCCAAAAAGTGAAATAATCTCAGAAACCAATTGTTTGGATTAAAATGAAACTTTCTCCTCCCCAACATTAGATTGTCAACTCTTCGAGGGCGGGGGTCATGTCTTCTGATTACACCTTACAGCTTCAACTGCCATTTCTCAACTTTGATAAGCAATGTAGTACTTGATAAGTGCTTACTCTGTGGCAAGCGCTGTACTAAGGGCTGTGGTAGATACAAGTTATTTAGCAAATCCAGCGCTTAGAACGGTGCTTGGCACATAGCACGCACTTAACAAATACCATAATTATTATTAAGTCTAAGTAGGAGGGAAAGTAGATATTGACTCCCCATTTTGCAGATGAGGGAACTGAGGTGCAGAGAAGTTAAGTGACTTGCCTGAGGTCACAGAGCAAACAAGTGGCAAACTGGGATTAGAACCCAGGTCCTCTGACTCCTGGGCCAGACTCTTTCTACGAGGCCACACTGTTTTTCTAATCTGTTGTGGGCCCTAAGCACTTCAGTGCCTGTATTTATACTCTATTGTTTCCCTTAATCTACAACTTAATTCATTGCCTGTCTTAGAGCTAGACTGTAAAATTCCTGAAGGGAGAGTTGGTGTCTAAATCTCTTTTACTCACCTAAGTACTTTGGAAGTAGCACAGCCCAATAAATAGAGCACGGGCCTGGGAGTCAGAGAACCTGGGTTCTAATTCTGACTCCATCACTTGTCTGTTGTGTGAGTTTGGGCATGTCACTTCACTTCTCTGTGCCTCAGTTCCCTCATCTGTAAACTGGGGATTAAGATTATGAGACTCATGTGGGACATGGATTGTGTCCAACCTAATTAGCTTATATCTACCCCAGCGCTTAGTACAGTGCCTGGCCCATAGTAAGCACGTCACAAAGACCATTAAAAAAAAGGTAGGCGCTCAATAAACAGCATTAATTGACTGATCCGATGAGAAATTTTTACTTCTGATACATGCTCTTTGCGTATGTGGCATCCCATTTCAATTCCCAGGCTACAGAGCTGAGGCTTTTCCTCCAAATATAAGTGTTTTTGTTTTCTGTAAATCTTTTAAGCTCAGAATTTGACAGGGCATGTTTATGTAATCTTTCTGGCTGCAACAGACCAGACCAGCAGGAAACAGCT